>NC_081826.1:51045000-51670000 GCF_030867095.1 Alligator mississippiensis
CATCTCATCAAAACTCCTACTCTGCAGTGCTTCCTTGACTAATCGCCTGAGTGCAATGAGATCAGCTTTCCTAAAGTCTAGCACTTTCACCCTACTAGTTACCTTACCCACTCGCCGTCTTATGTTGAATTCTATCATAAGGTGATCACTGTCTCCCAGATAGCTACCGATTTGGAGGTCCCCTATCATGTCATCTCCCGTTGCCAATACCAGATCCAGTATGGCATTCCCCCTAGTGGGACCATACACCTCCTGTGTCAGGTGGAGGTCCTGTACACAAGTTAGAAACCTGCGTGAGCGATGGGAAATTAGGAGTGACTTCTATTTTGGAATGTTTTACCATATTTTTTTTCTTTTCTAATACTCTGAGATTAGATGCACTTCTCATTTTTAAAAAATTAAAGAAATGCAATAAGTAGTATGGGAAACAGAATATTTATCTTTGAATGAGTTTAATAGCATGTTTGTGAGTGATATTATATAGTAAGGAAGTTAAGAGACCCAAGAAATGTATGCATTTTGAAATTCTATCCCTAAATTCACATTATGGTTTGAAATGTCACTGATTTATGTTTGTAAAAGTACCCAATTAGAAAATATGAATATAAGGATAAATTGTGTATTTAGTGAAACAGAACCTCTTCCATATCCATACAACAAAATAATCCCAACAGATTAATTTTAAAGAGACCACATAATTGATAAAGCCTTTAATTAAATACAAAATATTGTGGCTGTAAAGAAACCATAAAACTTATTTTCTGTATACATAATATTAATTTGACTGTCCTTTGATCTCAGATTATTGAAATTATTTAAGGATCCTGACAATTAGTTTAATCAATGGTTTTAGTCTTGTGTTAACCTAATAGTTGATAGCTCACATGTTGAAAAAATATTCTCTTTCTCTCTCTTTTTTTTAAATCATTACTTTCTTGTCTGTGCAGAAGTATAACATTCTTGTATAGCACAGTTCCAAAGTTAAGGCCTGTGACGAAACCAAAGATATAAATATAGCATTGTGAGATGTATGCTAAGGTACCAAAATAAAATACATTACACCATTTTAACAACTGTCACAATCTTATTGTACGTCTCACAATATTTTGCTCTCTCTCTTAAAACTCCACCTGCTAGATTCAGCAAACTGTAGGAAAATCTTGCTTCCATTTTTAAACAATTAGGCTCCAGCACTCATAGCTGCTAGTTGAAACCATAAAATATGAGCACCATACAAACTCAAACCACATGACAAATAAAAACGTCTAATGATTATTAAATTTTATCAAGTCTTGAGGCTTTTTAAGGCAAACTTACTATTTGTTGGAACCCGACTTGTGACTTTTGTACACTTGGCATTGTCAATTCTGATTATAATAATGGAAGTAGATCTGTAGCAAATTCTTTAAATTAACTTACAAGTGGAAGCAAGACAGCAACATCTGAAATATGTCCATGTGTATAGGCAGACAAGGTTCTTTGGATAGATGTGATATCTTTTATTAGACCAACTAAATAGATGGAAAAATTGTTCTTTGCAAGCTTTCGGGCACAAAGCCCCTTCTTCAGGCATAGGGAAAGTCTGTTGGTGTTTTGTGTACTTTCCTGGGTATAACAGAAGCCAAAATGCAGGTCTGTGAAAATGCAAATGGCTGGCAGTGAGGTTCAAAGGTAGTGGGAGACAATAGGGCCCTGGACAAAAGACTGACAGGCAGAGCAAGTTCTCATTCCAAATGCTTCTTTAGTCATTCCACATGATGGGTTGGGAATGGAAGACCACCCCCTCCCTGCATTGCTATTTCTAAACAGATTGTGAGTGTGCCTATACCTTTATCTTGCAACTGCCTGGAGTATGGCACTTGTCTAGATGATGATTTCCTTAAAAATGCAAATCAATTGTAAAATGGTATATGATTGACTGACTGACTGCCCCTTGAAAGATCTCATTTCCATGGGTGGATAGGATTTCTGTCCAGCCAGTTTGCAGGATACATGAACTATTCTCAGAAACTGGTTGTCTCTCTTTTTCTGTGTTCTCCCAGTCCAATAGAAAAGAATAGATGAATCCATTAAAGAAAAGCTGCCTTTGGTGACTACCACATGCTAGTTTTCATATGCTGCATCTAGTAGATTGTTGATTCAGATCTGAACATGACAATCTAGGCAGGGGTAAACAGGACTGGATTAGATTCCTTCTTTTTGATTGTACATTCCCATTTATTACACCATTGGCAAATATATCCGAGGAACAAAAACAGCTAATAAACTTTTTTTAAACATAACTTTCAGAGACCTACAATACTTTCAGGTGTTTGGGTTATGTCATACATGCTTTCCTTAATTAGATTAACTGATATGGTGTGTGTGTGTTCTTTATAGATAGTTAGCGTTAATCTATGTTTAGCATTATCATTCTTACATTTGTATGAAATATTATATTTTGTGAATATATTTTTATATTTTATAGCATTACTGGGAAAAGGTAATTACTAAAAATTTGCATTGGAGATGGCTATGCTTACTGACCAGATGAATATAACCTTACAGACATGGTCCAAGGCACATGAGCCAGGCCATTCCAAACAATGATGAATTTACATTTTAAAAGCGAAGGTCAGCAAGGCTAACACCTGGAAACAGTCATTGGATGGGTATTTCTTACAGTGGGAAGGATACATGAGAAAATGTTATCCATTGGGATAACTAATGTGCAGGAATATTGAATTAGCAATTTAAGTCTGAGAGAATGTAAATATTTCCCATTTCTAACCAAATCAGGTGTCACTCCTAAGCTATAAATCAGATACCCACAGGAGGTGGCTGAAATTATATGCTTCAAATACTTCCTGATAACTCAATAGAAGTATGCAAGTGAGTATTTGTAGTAATGTAGCTGACAGTTTAGCAGAGACTTTGGCTTGGTCAGAAGTGGAAATTCCACTCTTAGAGCTAAAATGAATGAAAAAATCACAGATCTTAGTTTTCTGTTTGTTTTTTCTTACATCTCTGTCTGTATGCAGCATATAGTTACTAAATCTTCTCTCAATTTTTATAATAACTCTTTTTGTAAAATAACTTAGTTCTTGTCTACATTCATTTTGATAGTTCCATAGTGCTTAGGGTTGGAAGGTACCTAAACAGATCACCAGGTCTGACCCCCTGCCCCGGGCAGGAATGGGTGCTGTGGTCATATCACCCCAGCCAAATATCTGTCCAGCCTCCTCTTGAAGACCCCCCAATTTTTGAGCACATACTAGAAAAAGGTGTGATTTTTAAGCTGGCAAAACCCCCTCTGCTAAGATGGCAAAACCTAGGTGAAACAGGTGAAGTTGAGACACCTTGGGCCAAGGACTTGGCCCCTTGGCACATCTTAATCTGTTCACAGTACTCAAACAACAGATGGCAAAGAGAGGTTTAGAGCTACAGGATACCCCTGAACGTGTAAGAGTACTCCAGTGCATCTGAAAGGTGTAGCTCACAGAATCCATGCCAGAGTATGTCACAGTGAGTATCTCTATATTTCATGAATTTCATATCAAGGTAAAAACATCCTAAGTTAAAGTACTCATTAGGTACACAGGTTGTAGCTGTATTGGTCTACAGGCAAAAGGAATCACAACTCATGGCAGAGGTGATATCTTTTATTAGACCAAGTAGTTATTTGCTAGTTGGTCTAATAAAAGATACCACCTGTGCCATAAGTTCCGATTACTCATTAGGATAATTAATAGGGTAATATCAGGCCTCACCTTCACAATAGTGCATAATGCAAGGAACTTCCTAGCTTTGCAGTGGTTGTGGTACCCAGTTCACAACTTCTCCTCACTACCTACAAAGTGAAAACAGTACAGCTCTTCTGCCTGGAGCCTTTCCACAGACCCAGAACAGTAAAGCCTTAATTCAGCAAAGCACTTAAGTATGCATTTAGCTTTAAACACATGAATACATTTCCATTTAAGTTAATGGGACTGAACAAAAGCTTAAAAGTTAAGCACATGCTTAAATACCTTGATGAATTGATGCCTTTATGAATGTCACCCTCAATTATGAAAATAATTAGTGTGGCTAGATATTAATGTATTCTATTTAATAGTTTGAGGGTAGAAAAGAACTTATTAAACAATCAGTAAAACACACGTACACCAAGTCATTTTTCAGTTTATCATGCTTCTCATCCAGTCTCAGAAACAAGGTGATTCAGTAATATTAATCAATCAATTTCAATTAAGTTATCATACATAAAAATATTTAAAATCTACTGGTCTACATAAGCTTAAGAGAAAAAAAAATCAAGTCCATCATAATTTTTTAATTGATTCAGTTTCTAAGCATCTGTTTGAAACAAGCCTAAGAGCTTTCCTTTGTACAGCCTCTAATTTATGAATTGGTATCAACTTCATAGGTTTCCAAGTGGAAAGATTTTCTCATAATAAAAATAAACAAGAGATAAGAAAGCCATATTTTAAAACATTTTATAACCAAATCTTATATCCTATTTTAATTCAGGAGACTTCTCAGAATTTTTTTAGAGTTGCAGCAGAGTTCCTTAATGAAGTACGAGCAGAATCAAATATTTATATCCCTTAATTTTTATCAAAATAAAACTATTGATACAGTAATTACAATTTTATTTCCCATGTGTATGGTCTCTTCTATGTTTATAGCAACAGCTATTAACATTTTAATGTGAAAGTCTACTTAACATTTTAATGATGCATAGCTTTATTCTTTGTATAGAAATATGGCTTGCAATATCTAAAAATTCCCTTCGCTTTAGGATGAGTTTTAGGAGTCAGTAGCCTGTAGAAATAATTAGATACTTTCATCACCACCATGTGTAAATGTTGTCTGAAATTTTATTCTACCAGTAAGGATTTAAATCAGGCTTCATAAGGCAGTGCTGTAGTTTGCACTGACTCTAAATATGCTAATTACTTCAGTGTAACTTTAGTGATACCTCTAAATTCTAGGTTGCGGTCCTATTTCTTTGAGGGAAGCTGCTACCATGAGGAGGGGAGCTTCAGGATTATGATGCTGTCTCATAATATAACACAAACAGGGAAGATGACGAAAAGCATCCTACACCCTAACCTCAACTGCTTTTAGACTTGTCATGCAAGGCTGGGAATTTATTATTCTAAAGTGAACCAAGATTGTGCTCCTCTATAATTAAGGTAACAAAACCCATTCATTTATGCATGAACAGGACTTCATTTTTTCATCAATCCAAACATTAATAAAATACTTGTTATCCATTTATAGCTACTGGTATAATTTATCAACAAATATTATAGCGCTGTTTTTCTTTCAGTAACATATTTCTGCTATTATACTTTCATTCCCAGAACTAGACTTTAGCTGAATTAAAACATTATGGAAAAAAAGAAGCACTATTCTTTTGGCTGGTTCATATACCAGAAGAGATGGTTTTCTGCAACAATAGCTTAGTAGATTTGATAGCCCAGGATTTCCACTGGCAGTGGATGTGGAGTGGGTGGACAGAGGAGGAAAAAGTGGGAGGCCTCATTTAAGAAAATTACTTTTGATGCAAAAATATCATGCTTAGGTTTAAATAATTCATTTATTGCATAATGTGTATACGGGGTTGGAGGGGAAGGAAGAGAGAGATGTAGAATTACACCAAACCCAGTGACCACTCTCAGGTCTATGGAAGACTTAAGGCTGAAGATGGGTGTTGAGGATTAATCCTGGAATGTCCTCACTGCAGTGTCTACGCAAGTGGCAGACTGCACAGTTGTCACTGCAGTCATTTATTACTTGCATTAGTACTAAATGACTGCACAGTAACCAACGTTAACACGCAGTACCATCGCCGCTTTTTTCTGATGCTACTACGCATTCCTAACAAGCTACTGCACAGTAGCATCTCATGTAGATGTGTCCACTGTATTTCTATTTTGAAGCCTGCCTACAGACTTGTATAGGTGGGGCACGCAGTCCCCCACAGAGCCAGGACACATTGCTGACATAGTATAGCCCAAGAAAACCACACAAGGCTTCCCTGATAATAAATCTCCTTTTTTTTAATTGGAGGGAATAGAACATCTTCTATTTTGCTTCCAGTATTTCATATTTTATATCCTACTTACGTGTGCATATGACTACCACTCCCAATCTTAAAGGACACAAGGGCAGCAACAACTGCAGAGAGACATGTGCGGGTGTTCCAGGTTCTATGCCCGACAGAGCCATACATACAAATCCAGGCTTTTATATATTTTTTCCCCTTGGACTGGTATTTAACGGATGGTCCTATGTCTGAACAAGTCAACCTCACACTCAAATCATAACCACCTTATAGGTGAAATATTGGGTAAAAAGACACCTCCCTCCCTTCATTACTGTAAAAGAAAAAAAAAAGAAAAAAGTTGCAATAGCCCATAGTTATTCTCTTGAAACCATTTTTTCAGTAATAATAAAAAAGCAAAGAGAAATTTTAAAACATATTTGGTCAAAACAAGCTTGACAGAAATCTCAGTCATTCAGCAAAGGGACTGGAGGACTTTCCTTTTCAATATTTATATACTTGTTCATAAACAGTAGATATTGGTCTTTCCTCTTTTCATTTTGTAAAGATTCCTTCAAAATTTTTATTTATTTTTACCCCCCAATAGATATTTTATCTTATTTCCTACCCTCATTTGTGTGTTTGGTTTCTTGAACCAAGGCCAAACAAGGGCATTATTAAATAGTGAAACTAAGAAATTGTTCTCATCTTCACAGGTAAGAATATCCATTAACCAGCATTCTGGAAAATGCATCACATGCTCATCAAAATACCCAAGAACTGTCAATTTGATGAAGTATAACTCACATCTCATTAGTGTCGAGCACGGAAACAATATTCCACATCAAAAATGACTGCTAAAATATTTGCAATTACCAGCTGTTCAGAATCCATTTCATATAGATAAAAAAACATGTCAAATTTAATTCATCAGATGCTTTCTGCTGTCATACTTTTCTTTCATTCAACGTACTGAAAAGTCATAAAGCAACCTCAGAGTTATTCTAGATGTGTATCATATAGGGAAGAAGAATAACATGAATCTATTAAGTCTGAAGACAGTGATAACTATAGGGATGGATAGTCTTCTGAAGGCTGAATAAACTATACATTTTATCATAAATTGTGATTTATTTTTTTTTTGGAGGAAGAGCATTGTTAGTCGAAGAATGCTACACATTTCAGATACTGTCACAACTCAAATAAATGATAATTTTAAGGTACCTAAATGCATAGCTTATGGCATCTGCCTTATAAAAAAAGTCCAACAGCTATTTCTATATAGAAGATAACTCTGCAATAACTAAAGGACATAATTATAAAGGGATAGCAGTATTCACTTTTACAAAACAGATAAATAGGTGTGCATGAAGGTTTTAAATTACAGAAGGACAGGAGCTTAACAGCAACATGTGGTGGAGAAAAAGAAAACACCACAATGTGAGAGTCAAGTTAATGGCTTACTTTTAGATGTCTTGCCTCTGAAAAATGAGGTCAGGTAGGTTTTGTGCAGGTTCTACCAAAATTGTTTATGCTGGAGCAAGAGTGGGGAACTGTGGTTCAGACAGAGGTTGAAGGAAAACAGGTTGGAGATCTCTACACTACTAGAGTAAGAAATAATAGCAAACTGAAGGTGAGCAGTAGAGCTAAAGCAGAAGAATGATTTCTGGGGTTTTTTGAGTTACCCATAGATCAGCTCAGAGAATGTAAAAGTGGTCTAACAGAGACAAATGACTATGTAGTTTTGCAAATAGTGTAGCTAAACTATTTCTATAAGTTTGCCCCTTTACAGTTTTGCATATAAATGTTACCTTGGTTAACAATGCATTCATTATACACATTGTTCCTGCTTAATACTTAAAAACCTGAATAGAGTATTACATGCTATTGTTTTTAGCACTATCATTTGTATTAACGAAGCGTCTAGGGGCCCCATCGTAGATCAAGATAGTAATGTGAGAGCTGCCAAGCAAACTAGGAACAGTGTAAATTAAGAGACAGGTGGATATACAGACAAACAGAATTCAAGGAAACAATGGGATGCTTATCAATTAGCATCTGTATTTGTGGCACAGCCAAAATATCAGCTCCAATACAGCAGTAAGTGGGGACTGCAATTTCAGTAGGGAGCTCTGGAAGGTAGCAATGGCACTGAATGAAATACAGTAAAGGGTTCATTTTATGTGGCTCCCACAGTACTGAGCTCATACACTGACTGTGGAAGCCTCGCCATCAGAAAGGACAGAAAGCAACAACAACGTGTGAACTCCATGAGACGGCTCTTTACACTTACTATCCACTGAGCTGAAATCACTGGGGTGAGTAACAGTGGCTCAAGAACAAACCAGGTATTTGCAGAGGTAGTATCACAGTCAGAGACAATAGTACATAAATGGTATTACGCAAAACATAGCTAGCTATTTTAGTGTTCTGGACATTGCAGAGGCAGGTGGGATATTGTGCCAAGTGCTGGAAAGCAGCAGGTGAGGGCAGAATCTTACCTCCAATGGCACAGGCTCATGGCATTCTGACTGCTGCTGCTACTACAGCACCAGCTTGGGCTGTGGTGGTTGGACTCCCTGTATGACAAAACTAGGGATATTACAGCTGGAGGCACTTACATGGTAAGATGCGATGGCACAGAGAGTACACTACAGCAAAAGACAACAGCAAAAATGTCCTGGTGGTGGTTTGAAACATCTTGAATTTCCATTGATTCAAGGGCAGGGTGCCAACCAAACCCTGATGGGATTCCTGGCAGACTGCCCAAATGCTAAGAACTCAGTACTTCCAGCATCTACCATTTTAAGACAGTTCAGCTGACAGGACTGCCCTAGAGTCACGGACCCCAAATTCCTAGAGACCCATGGTCTCTAGCTCCAGTAGTATTGTTCTGGAGGATCTGCCTAGAGCTCCAGTCCCTGCAAGCATCAGTTCCTTAGGGCAGTCTGCCTGGTACAATTCCAGGATCGCCGACTGGAGGTGATATTTATTCCATGCCTAGACATTCTGATGCCTGCAACCCCCTGTTCTAATCAGTGCTTGAGTTCTATCTCTACACATAGCATCTGAGCAGGCAAGAGAAAAACTCATCTGAAACCAGGACTGTCAGAGCTCTCATGTTTCCCTGGGAAAGAGGATTTGGAACCTAGAAGTCATGCAATAGACTTCTAGGGTTGTGGCTGTAGGGCAGGTTGTTGGTGGGCTGTCCTGAAACCACAGCCTGCAGAGTGCAAAATGATCCTCCTTGGTGGCAGTAAAACTGACAAACATGTCCACTTCACTGCACAGATGTAGAGACTGGGGGACATATTTTATTTTGGAAACATCTGCTTCAGACTTTCTGAAATGAAATTCTCAGAATGACCAGTTTCAGAAAATGTTAAAAGTTATGGGTTTTAGTCTGGTTTGGATTGACCAGGTCAAGTGAAATGGATATTTGCCCCTGTTCACTATAGCAGACAGGAAACCTGAAGCAAAGAACTGCTATGCAAGATGCTCAGCAGGTATTCATTTGCCCTACTTTTTCTAACACACCTACGGTTACTTGATTGTTGTGTTTTATCAAATAAATGCTGTATTTCTTTGTCCTATATAGACTCAAGGCATGCTAGAGGGAGACTTTTTATTTGTAAGGGTTCAAATTTCACAAGCATTCTAGGGGAGGACTTAAGAGACTGTATTTGTTAATCTTAAGGAGAGCCATAGATACTGGGATCTGGCCCTTTTTACTGCTGAGATATGGCATTGGCTGCCGAGACGTGTTATTTAGATTTCTAAGGCAGAATAGGAGTAAGTGATATCTAGCCATTAGTTATGGAGGGATATGGAAGCTTATCCCTTTTTCCTTATTTTATAGAAAATAAATTAAATTAAAGGTTGGTGGCAGCAAAAACAAACAGTAACTTGATAAATCCTCAGTTTGTTGCAAGCTGCTTCAATGTCATAAGCAGCTGCTCGATAGAACTGGCTGTGAAAGTTATTTTTTTCAAATTTCTTCTATTATCTGTGATGTGGGATTCAAACATTTATTAATTTTTTCTTTTTATCTGATAACAATACAAGGCTAGTGGCATATCAACAGATACCCTGGTGATGCTATCGTTTTTGCTTCAGGCCTTCTCCTGTGCTCCGATGGCACAAGTACTTCACTGTACATACATTTATTTTACTAGTAAGGGAAGATGATGTGAAAAATGTGTCTCTACCACTTCTAAATTGATTTAATACTTCTCTTCTACTATGACTACAATTATGATTTATTTAGTATCAATAGTAACTGGGTGCTTTAGAGTCTGAGGAAAGGTCCCTGACCCAGAAAGATTGCAATCTGAATAGTAGAGTTGGTTGAATTATTCATTCCAAAATAATCATCTGAAAATGTTACTCCTTCTATTTGTCAGTAAAGTAGTACAAAATGTGTCCTGATTTCTGTGTGTGCTCTTTTTTTTTATTAGCAAGTATATCAGCAAATTTCAGTCTATGGGCTTTTGGAATGCTATCCAGCTCAGTTAGTGGTATAAGACTGGTCCCCGCCATGACATCCAATAAAACCTCAGCATGTTTTCATGATTTTGCTTTACTGATATAATGAGTGCCATCTCATTGGAAAGTGAATGTTATGCTGTATTCATTTATGTCACTTCTATCACTATATGGATGTTATGCCGTCTCTATGCATCTTGATGATTTTGGACCTGGTTTAGCCAAAAGGAATTAAGGAATGCATACTTAAGGAAAAGGGAGTAGGTGAAACTGCTAAGCATTTCTTGTCATTGAGTTTCTATGGTAAAAATAATTGCCACCTCCAAACACAGGCAAGAGGGACTATTTGTGGGATGGGTACCCAAGGTACTGCCTGCCTGTAACGGGGAAAACAACCCCATGATAAAAAAGGCATGTCAGAGGCATTCGCTAAAGGAATTCCTGGCAGCTCCCAAGATTCATCAGCAACTGGGACAGTGCTTATGGGGAAAAGGGCTGGGGTATAGGGCTTGTTGGTATTTAGGGGTTGTCCATGAGTCATGTTATTTGGATTATCCAAGGCTTTGGGTAAGGCCAAGTCCACAGCAGTCAGGGCTGGCAGGATCAGCAAAAATGATAATCTTTAGAAATATTGGTAGGACTCACAGGAGGGCTAGGCCATTGCCAGAGGAGAGGATAAGAAATTTTACTTGTCTTTTTGTTCTATCTTCAAACTTTATGGAGAGTTTTTTCTTGTACAATTATTTTTTCCTATGTAATACGCACTTGTTGTTTTACCCCCTTACTGACCGTCTATGGTAAAGCATGATCTCAGAATGAATAATATTCCTAGATACCCATTCTACAGAAATGGGAACTCAGTTTTTTCACAACCCAAGGGGGCACTACCTAGAGCCAGTCGAGATTCCCCTGCTGCAATTGTGGGGTCCAGTAAAAAGGGCAATGGAGCTGAGGGCTGTGGAGATAAAGTTATCCCAAGACAAACCCTGGTTAGTTCCTTGGCACAAACAGCAGGATCCCTTTAAGAGGACAAATATATCTGTTTGCATGTGCCTAAGAGTATTAACTGCAAATACCTGTTCACTAAGCACCCACATAGAGCCATATCAAAGTTGTAGGGATGTTCATGAATAGAGAATATGACAGGAAAGGGGACCAAACTGAATAGGCATGTGGAACTCATCAAGTGGATATCTACAAACACCATTTTAGCAATATCTGAGCTATAACTAAAATATATGAATTGTGGGGAGGAGAGAAACCTTTTTTTTTTTTTTAATCTAGTTGCTTACATCTGTGGAAGCAGTGTAGCTCTACTTTCAGTCCTGCACCCATTTAGTTTACCCTAAATTACTGAAGAAAGCCTTAATCCCTATATTGTGCTGTTATATAGTGGTACCTCCCAATTCTTTTGTATCAAGGAACTGACAGGAATTGGAAAAAGGAGTTAAAGATAACCTGCCTTGAAAACAGCATTTATTTTCTAACCCCCGTGAAGTCTCTCTCTACGTCATGTTCTTGATATGTGTGGATCAGATATTACCTTAGTACAGAAGAAAACCTAGTGTTATATGTATGCAAACCGTGGGTCTTTAGGACAAGTCGATAGCACTAACCAGAGCCTTGGGGAATTAGGAGGAAAAGAACATCTATCAAGGCGGTTCTAGTAATTCTTATGTGGCCCACTAGTTATTTTGCTATGTAAAACACTACAGAATTCACTGTCACTTACATGAGGCTTTCCCTATGTAAAAGGTTCATGCCAAGGTGCTCTTCATTTCCTTGGCATGAACTAATGGCAAAAATATTACATTAGAAAAATATCAGTTATTTATATTTAGGATTACCACCTTGAATATTTTGTTGCCAAGAAAACTCCTTCTGACAGATGGACTTAACCAAACAACAATTCTATAATTTATTTAGGATTAATAAGTACAATCATGATTTTCTACTAACATAAAGCACTCTGCACATTAGAAAGCTGTTCCATAAAATAGTATAGCCTGCAGAAAGATTATTTTAGGCTTCCACTTTTGAGAATTCTACCATTTTCAGCTGCTGTCCTTGGATTTATAAATAAAAGTAAAAATAAACACGTAAAACTAAGCATGAAATAAAATGTTCAAGTCTTAGAAACAGTTACTAAATATTTTATTAAAGTTGTTACTGTCTAGACAGAACTTTGATAGAAGTGATGCATAGCAGGAGCCACAAATGATCAATATGACAACTCTAGCACTGAAGCATAAAGTTGGCTGCAACAAAATCAATAATAGCACGATTCATCATGCCCTAGTATGTTAATTATTCTTCTAACTCTTAATATCTGAATAAAATGTAAGATCAAAATATATCCTCTACAGCAGTCATTCTTTGTTAAGTACTAATAACTAATTATCAACCTTTAAAAAAAAAAAGCTCAATGTTTTATTCATGTATTGAGTTGGTGGACCATCTTGGTAAATAAAAGTAATTCTTTTTACTCTTTTTTTTTTTAAGAAATCCTCCATAATTTGCAGGCCCAAGGTCTTAAACTTGTGATTTTGTATATTTATTCACTTCTAAAATGTATTCTTTATATAAATGAATGTTATTATTCATTCTATCCTACTCAATATCTGTCCTTCTGTATTATGCCAGTTGAACTGACATATTTTAACAGCTTGATTAAAAACTGAGATGCAGTTTTTTCCACCTCTTCAAAATACAACACTGATAGGCTACAGAGATGTGAACAAGAAGGTAGTTTCCATTCTCCAGTGTATTAAGGTATAATAATACCTTAGTCAAAACAGTCTAGCAAAAACTTGTTCTTTGGCTACTTCAGATAGTAAAACTAAGAAACATCCAAAGTGAAATATAATTGTCTGATTATCAAACACAATAAAGGGTACCTGGCAATGTCACAGGCCAAGATTTTATAACAGCCAAAGAGGATACTATGCCCCAGCCAAAGGTTATTCAGTGACTGAGACTGAATCAAGTTCAAGCAGGGAGAGGACTTCATGGACATCTACATAATACTAACTAAACCAGGGGTTGGCAATCTGTGATCCACAGGCCAAATCTAGCCTGCAAATAGATTAGATCTGGCCTGAAATCTGGTCTGAATTTTCTAACAGTGCTCTGATCTTGTTACAGTTCAGCTGTCATATCTGATCTAGATTCTGAATTTTGCATTTTACTAATGATTGCTGCAGAGGGCTCTATACCCATCCCATCTCTGTGCAAGGGGTTGCTCTCTCCCCACCCCTGCAGACTCTGCTCACTGAATTGGACTCTCTAAATTATTCCTCACCACAGATTTCAGGGGGCTGCATTGGGAGCAGGGAGAGGGGATAGGTGGAGCAAGACATTAGTCCCTGTATGCACAGAGCAGGAACAATTCAAATGCAGCATGGGATGGGTGGCCTGCACTCAGCTGGGTTACAAGGGGTAGCCTGCAACTAGTAAAAGATTGGTATCACTTGAACTAAACTCCTAAAATTCAGAAATGCTAAATAAAAGCCACAGTTATGAGGTCTTGGAACTTTAAGTGAAGAAAGGTTCAGTAATCTGATCACAACACACTTCTCTTTGCAGATTGCTTCTGAACTGCCAAGTAGCAATTGCATCTTTTTTTCTATTTCAAGGACAGCCTGCAAGATGCACAATTATTCATTAGCAGTCCCAGAAAATATTAATTGGTGTTAATGCCTAGGCTGAATAAGGAGAGAAACTCGGCACTGTAGAGACCTGGCACAGATTGTCATTTGGGGAAATGGATAGGCAACCACACTGCAGAAGATGATCTGCTATACATAGCAGATCACAAGTCAACAAAGTGATGCTGTTGCTAAAAAGCTAAATGGCATTCTGGGATTATAGAGTGTGAGATTAGTGTAACATGGAGTGGATGAGTGGGACAAGTGCCCCAAGCGCCATCTAAGAGGAGGGGTTACAGAAGTAAGCACTGCTTGCTTCTTCTGCCTGCCTTGTTACCTGCCTAATGTGACACACATTGCCAGCACAAGCAATGTGTACAGAATACAAGGCATTCTGGGAATCAGTTTTGTAGAGCAGCAGTGGAAGTTGCTGCTGTTGGAGGGAAAACTGACCCCTTTTTTGCTTTCTGGACATGGGCTTTGGTGAGGGAAAAAAAGGCATAAAAGGTCTCTTGGCAGCAGCAAACTTCACTGCCAGTCTAGAGAACTACAATTTTCAGAATTTCCTGGACCCCATGACTCTGACTAGCCCTCTGCTCTATTCCTGCACCTACAAATCAAAAGGGTAAGAGAGTAGAAGGGAGGGAAAGGGTGAGATTTGGCTGCCCAAGGTGCATTTTTACTACGCTACACCGAGACTGGCCACTGACACATCCCCAGAATACAGGCCATCCCCTTGGTGTGGGTGGGGCACCACCCCCTCCTCAGCCAATCAGTGGTGAGAGGCAGGGCCATTGAGCCCCTTGGCCAATCAGTAGAAAGGGGTGGGGCCACCACTGAAAGACTACTGTTTGATCCAGGAGCCCCATACTGATGAATGTATGGTGCCCTGTGAAATGAGGGAGAGCAAATGCTCAGATTAGGCAGCAAGTGTGTGAGCCTCTGCAGTTTAGCCAGCCGGGAGCCTCATCTCCTCCCCCTGCATTGTGGTTTCACATATCACACAGCTCTGCCATTCTCCCCAGACGGTGCAGACTTGAGAGAACGTGGCACAATAGCTATGAGGCTCAAACAGCTCCTGCCCACACTGGGATCTCACTGGGACCTCACTCCAGCCCCACTCTACACTTGAGAGCCAGGGGCACACACTGTGCAGGGACTTCACCTCCCTCCTATCAGCATTCAGCACAGACACTGGGCACCCAGGAATCTGCCCTGGCCACATCTGGTCACAGCTGGGCTGAGTGGGGTCGGTGGGTGTTGGATGCCTGTGGCAGTGCAGCCAGCTGCCCAGCAGGACCTTCCCTTCATTCTTCAGGAGACAGACAGGTCTACCTATCCCAGAGGAAAAATAATCTCCTAATGAGCTGCCACAACCACCCAGGAACCTGTTCTTTATTCAGGAATGGTTAGGGGACAAGGAGTTTAAAAATAGGATGGTCTGGTATAGAACAGTACCAATGGCCACCCTACCTACATCTCTGGTGCTGAAGCCTGATAAGAAAAAAGAAAACCATGACCTGAGGAAAAGTTGAAGAAAGGGCTTGTTAAGTTACACAGAGAAGTCTGAAGAGCGGGACAATGATAATAATTTTCCAATTCATAAAACATTGTTGTAGTGGTTCCCAGTCTGTGGTACGTGTACCACCAGTGGTATGCAGACAACTTATAAAAAATCTGTTAACACATATGATTGACAATCACTTTAAATGACAAAAAATTTCTGTGCAATCTGTCAGAGTTTGGGAACCGCTGTTGTAGAGGACAGTGATAGATTGTTCTGCACACCCACTATGAGCAGAACAAAAAGAAATTTGGCTTAATTTGCAAGAAAGATGATTTAGGTTAGGCCCTAGGAAAAAAAACCTCTCTCTTTATAAGGACACTGAAGCACTGGAACAGGATGCTTAGGGGGCTGTGGACTTTCCTTCACTGCAGGTTTTTTGAGAAGATTAGACAAACATCTCTCAGGGTTGACTTATTTTTCTTCACTGAAGTTGAATATTCCCAAAGTCCCCTTTTCAGCCCTTCATTTCAATTATTTGGTTATTTTTATTTTTTAATCTGGAAGCCAGCTTCCATTTTCAGTCCCAGGTCAAATGGCTTGGCTGTTCTGAACTCCTAAGATTTTAAAGAAAAATTCTTCTCCCACATATTCTCCTTAAATACAAAAAATATTTAATCCAGGATGAATTTGCAGTCATCTTAAAATGTTACACACACAAATTTAAGAGGAAACCTACCAGAAAGCAGTTAATTTTCAAAATATGAAGTTAAATCTAGTATTCTGCCCTCCTCTGAACTATTTACCTGGCATTGGAAAATTGCTACAAATTAGACCAAGTGCAGTAAATCTTTTTTAATATTACTATTTTTTCAAACAAATTCATGCCATGTAGAAATCCTATTGAATAATGGGAGTCAGAACTACTGAACGTGCATTTTACATGACATGAGTTTGTTGGGCAAAAAATGCTAAATATTAAGTTCTGTCCCTAAATGTCTAAATATCTAAATGTCTATATGTTAAGTTATTACTTGAAAAATCCAGAATCAATTAAGTAGAGACACAAAAACTCACTCTATTTTATTTGTAATATATTTAAACCTAAGGTACACCCCCTAAAAATTACTGAAGCTGGCGAAGTAAATAGAACTCTAATAGTATGAAGACATTATCTTTCAAGTACATATTTACTAAGAGTGACCTTTTTTCATACCTGCAATTATCTTACTCTAAACTGATTGTTGTTGACATATGTAATTAATGCTTACAAAAGGACAAACCAGGAATTAAGGCAGGCAGCAATTATTTGAAGTCTAGTGTCTGCCAGATTAGTGTTGGCATAATGAATGTTCACTGTGTATTAAAACTGTATGACAACTACATGAAGAGCACTTAAAAAGCTGGTTAAAAAGAAAGTTTAGAATGACTTATTTTAATAGAAAATTGACAAGATGCTGGACCAGCCTAAGAGCCTTCAGGATAATTTATAGTTCTGTTTTAACAGTTAGTGAGCCACAATATATTAGGATGTCCGTCCGATGCATTTTTTTTTCTAACTTGCAATGCAGTACAAAACAACGTGATTTTATTGATTGAAGTCAATGGAAAAAAAACTCACTGAACTTCATTGGACATTGGGCTAGGCTCTATATAAACTCTCTCTCTCTGTATATAGAATTGCCTCATTCAAGTCTGGTTTTATGTTCATTCTACCTTTCACTGACCATTTGCTTTACTCTGGCTTCTGAGAAGTTTAAAAAGAAGCTGCTTCAAGATGACACTCAAAGGTTGAACAAATCACTCATTTCACCCATCATTCCTTCTTTTAAAAGACAAATTCAAGTCAAGATTATTATTATTAATGATACTAATAAAAGGTACAAGGCATTTATCTCATAAGTATAGAACTACAGTAGGATTCCAACAATTTTAAGGGGAAAAAAGTCACAACTTTACATCATGTGGAACCACTACACAGAAAGTATATTAAAAGTTAGAAATATAAGAAAACACAAAAAGGAAGGATAATTATGTTACTTATATTAAAACAGTAGTCTCTACAAAATCTTTCTGGTTATTCATCCTACTGATTAAACCAAAGTAGTTACTATGACATAAGTCATAACCTAGCATTTATCTCTAGTAGCGGGTTGCAACTGCAACTGTCAAAATTGTATTTTTGTATCATGCATGATTGAAGTCATTGTCTTGAGATTTTCATTTCTCATTGTAATACATGTCACCATTCTTCAGCTCAGCACTATCCAGAGTTCCTATTTAGACCACTTTACCGCTAGCCCTTGGTACAAGCTTTCTATTACTACTTTATGCTCAACAAGTGCTCGATTCCAACTATGCTTTGTGCTTGATTCTAGATGAAATTAAAGGAGTGTGGGCACTCAGTCCTTATAGAGGTAAGGTAGGATGATATACTGCAAGGGGGCAAAGCTAAAAGAAAAAAAATCCTTGGCGTGCCATCTTGACTTCCCCTCCAGACTGTTCTTCCTGTCTGTTACTTTTTCTGTTAGAAGAGCTGTTAACACAGCTGGGCTACCTTTGATCAAACAGTACCATTGACTTCCTGTACCTGCCACCTCCCAGGGCTGCAGCTGAGAACAGGAGCAGTTGGTTTTCTGCCAATGCGTTGGTGTTCAATTTATGAATCATGCATGGCTCAAACCTCACAGGAGTTGAATACCTCTACCCAAGGTATCCACTGTGTTATATTCTGCCATAAGACAAGGAAAAATCTAATTTCCTGTTCAAATTAGCTATTTTCAATATTCTCTAGTATATAACATAATTTATTACAAGAATATTTATCAGTTGCAGCACAACATAATTAAACCCAAGTCTTAGGAGACCTACATTCTCTCATACCCCTAGGTAAACCCATAATATTTAAGGTACTTCATAGTACCAAACAAACTGCTCATTGATAGAAATCTTTTTAGTCTTCCAACATACTTAACTTTGACAGAAAGCTCAATGGAACTTGGGACTATACTTTCAAATTCATACTACAAATGAAAAAGAAAACAGCATATGTTTAACAGTGGTGTCCTTTGGCAACCAAAAAAACAGGCAAATGTTGGTGATGGGTATCTATCAAGTTAAATGCCTATGAATAACTAAGTATGTTTAATGTTCTATAAATCCAAATATTTAAGTGGCATAAAAGGACATCTCCCCATCCTCTTTAAAGCTGCTGGCACTATTGTTTTTTTTAAAAACCCTAAAATATAGCCAGGCAAGGTTCTTTGGGTAGATGTGATATCTTTTAATGAAACCAACAAAATAGTTGGGGAAAAGTTCTTTACAATCTTTTGGGCACAAACACCCTGTTCAGGCACTGGTAGACTCTGCTGCAGTTACGTGTGCTCCAAGCTAGAAAAGAAACTAAATTACAAACAAGAAGTGTGTAAATACACAAATGAATGGAAGTTTGGAAGACACTGGATAGAGATAGGAGGAGGGCAGAGGGAAGGGAGGGAAACGTGTGAAGTGGTCAGCTTGAGGCACATTACCTGGGGCGTCAGGTGTCAGGCAGGCTGTAATGTGCCCTATATTAAGTCCATGATTTTTTTTGTATACAGTAGATTTATGAAGTGAAGTTCGTAGGCTCATGTATGAAAGACGTTTTGTAAATTCCCTTTGAGGATTACAACTGAGGGATCAGAGAGGGAGTGATTGTCTTGTGAGAAGTGGGCACTTATAGGTAATTGGATATTTTTGTCTTTGTGTTTGCTTCAGAAGCAAGCTCCCTGTGACACAAATCACACTAAATAGATCCAGACTGTACCAGAACAAGCAATGTAAAACCTGCCAATACATCTCCACCAATCCTGGCAAACCCTGATGGGATTCCTGGCAAACTGCCCAAATGCCAGGAACTCAGTACTTCCAGCATCCATCATTTTAAGACAGTTCAGCTGACAGGTCTGCCTTGGAGTCATGAACCCTAAATTCCTGGAGTCCCATGGTCTCTATTTCCAGTAGTATTCTTCTGGAGGATCAGCCCAGAGCTGCAGTCCCTGCAAGCATCAGTTCCTTAGGGCAGTCTGCCTGGTACAATTCCAGGATCGCCGACTGGAGGCGATATTTATTCCATGCCTAGACATTCTGATGCCTGCAAACCCCTTTTCTAATCAGTGCTCGAGTCTGGGGAACACATTTATTTCGGAAACATCTGCTTCAGAATTTCTGAAATGAAGTTCTCAGAATGACCAGTTTCAGAAAATGTTAAAAGTTATGGGTTTTAGTCTGGTTTGGATTAAAACAAAAAGGGAGCAGACCTCATGACATGGAAACCCTACTTCATAACCAGGTCAAGTGAAAGGATATTTGTCCCTGTTCACTTAGCAGGCTGGAAACCTGAAGGAAAGAACTGTTATGCAATTCCACAATTACTACACCCCACAACAGAACAATCACAGTTCCTCGATTTTATACCTACATCTCCAGAAACTAATACATCTCATCCAGTGCACCAAATGCCCTGATGGAAAATAGGTAGGAGAAACCAAACAACTGTGTACCAGAATAAACACATACTGAAAATCCATCAAAGACAAAAATATCCAATTACCTGTGGGCACCCACTTCTCACAAGACAACTACTCCCTCTCCAATCTTTCAATTCTAATCCCCAAAGGGAACTTACAAAACACCTTTCATAGATAAGCCTACAAGCTTCATAAATTTACTGGATACAAAAATTCATGGACTTAATACAGACATTGGATTTATGACGCATGACAACCTGCCTGACATTTGACACCCCATGTAACCTGCTACAAGCTGACCACTTGCATTCCTTCAAAAAATGTAGTTACAAGGCAAACTCTGTGTAAAACTCTTCAGTCATTCAGACAGGATATGCATTACCGATCCATTGGGACTAATTTATTAAACTGAAATTCAAGAGAGTGAATGAGAATTAAAAATAGTTAGAAAATAAAACCAACCAATTTATGACAAGAACAGAACAAGATGCATACCATATCCTTAAAGTATTTCTAGCTTTATCAGGTTGAGATAATATGTACTGAATTAATTACAAAATAACCAGTTATAAATCACCAGCTGGCAATTTAACCAATTCCCTGTTTTAAGGGAAAAAATCTTGTTATCAATAATGAAACTAATGACCCAATAATACAGGATCCATTTGATGGCAAATAAACTGTCATACAAGATGTTACAAACTAAATCTAAACCTGGAAATCCTATACAACAAACAAATTATCTTCTACTTTAAAATGTCAGACAACCAGATACTAGGTAGTATAATTGGTTCTTAACTATACCAACCTCCAATGCTCAATACTATTCAGGATTTACTATTTAAAAAAAAATCTGTAACATTAATTTTAAACATTAACATTTTACTGGCCGCATCTACATGAGACGCTGACTGCGCAGTTGTTACTCTGCAGTTATTTATTACTTGCATACACAAGTACTAAATTATTATGAAGTAACCAGAGTTACCACACAGTAGCATCCCCAAATGACTTTTTAGTGATTCTGACTGTGCAGTAGCTCGTTACTGCTGTGCAGTAGCATTGTATCATGCTTGTGCCACATGATGCTACTGCGCAGTAGTAACGAGCTACTGAGCAGTCAGCATCTCAGGAAGATGCGGCCACTGACACTTTGAAATCTTGACCTCTTTGCTGCTGACACATAACAGACTGACCATCTCTCTCCTCTGAGACCCTGAAGAAGCCTCTTCATGGATACTCAATGGTGTATTTTCAGCATGGATGCAAGTAGGAAAAGTAGAGCCGAGGGTTAGCTTTTCCCACTAGGACTATTTCCAGCTCAGCCCACAAATTTCTTCATGGAAATCTGACTCAGAGTTAATGCTTGGCAGCATTACTCTCATGGAGTACTCTCTGTATATGCTACTAAGCAAAACAGATGCCAGAAGGGAAGAGCCTGAGCCACGAAATTCCATTCAGGCTACTTGAAATCAGACCTCTTGGTTCAGAGGTGATCTCTTTTATCAGACCAACTAAATATCTGAAAAAAAAAAAATCTTTAATTGAAAGCTTTCAGGCAGTCACCCTTCTTCAGGCATAGGAGAAAGCAAAGATTGTAAAATTTCTCCTAGCTGGAAATGGAAATGCATATTTCACAGGAGACCTGAAGATATTGTAAGATCTGATTAGAATAGTTCATTTTGTGCAAATTAGGCTCAGATAAAAGTTGGAACAGTCTTTTTACCTTGAAGTTGTCTGGTGGCAAGCAGGATGTAGAATTATGTTTCCTTCTGGTTATGATGTTTCACATTTGAGAGAAGAGTGGGGAGAGGGACTGTTCTCCAGGGCAGGAATGTCTTTTGTGTTGAGGTGTCTCTGAGCTCTGTGAAAATGCAAATTTAGCTCCAACAACAGGCAGGAGCAGGGTGTCAGCTTTCAGGTTTCCAGGTGGTAAATTTTGCTTCCTTCTTGTAAAATTATGAAGTTTTCATTTAAAAAAGCAGCTAAAATTTGATATCTTCCATGTTTCAGGTATACAGGTTGTAGCCATATTGGTCTACAAGCAAAATTCAGACTACTTGCTATTTTACGTGCTTTCCCTAAACATGTGGCATTGGGAGCTTTTGAACTAGATTTGGAGAATTTGTGAAGTTATATGAAATTTACTTCGCACTACTAAATACTTAGCACTATTTCACAAAACTGATCTGTATTCTACTGCTGTTTTATTTGGGCTACTGCTGTCTTTGTTGCTATAGCTCCAATGGATTACTATTTATCAATAATATTCTTTTATGCACTGTGTTATAACATCGACCCTAGTGGAATCAGGATCCATTAAGACAGCATCTGCAGAAGCAGCCGTGTCTCTGGATGAAAGGCTTCCAATGTTTACTTTAAGAAGGTCAATCATTCAGATATACTCATCAGTTTGGAACATTTTCAGATCCACTACAAACATTCACTTCATAAATACCAAAAGGGTTTAAACACTTGACAGTAGTTGACCAAAACAGACTCATTTCCACTTCAGAAAACAGCATTCATAAAAAATAGGTTGATATACTGCAAATGTTTTTTATAAGAAGTGTAGGGTTTTGCCGTGCACTGTACATAAATTGACCAAATTCTATGGTTGCTATTTGCAAAGCAAGTGAGAACTATGCCATTGTCTCAAAATGGAATTAATACAAAAATGAAATAAATATAGATCTCAGCATTAGATACATCAGCTGCTGGGTCACTTCAGCCTGCAGCCTAAAAAGATTGTTTACTACTGACCTACTTGGTTTTTGATTACTATGCTTCCTCATTATACAATATCCATCTTACACCACATTTCTGGTGTAAGAAAGCCAAGTTACCTTTTTCTGGAACTGTCTTTTAATGGAGATTTCAGCTTTTCCCAAATCATCAGGTGCCAAATTGCCTGGCTAAAAGATTATTCTGTTCTTCTCTGCACTTAACTAAAAGATAGGAATGACTCCTGAACTTTGGCTTCTATGAACTCTGAAAACAAAACTGTTAAGCCTCAGAATGAATACAATGCATGTTTGAGGAAACTTCACTATGGGAACCTAAAGCATTATTTCATGGTCTTGCAATATCTTATGAATTTAATCTTTTAAAAAGAGAAACTAACTCCTTCTTGGAGTCATATTTCAGCTTCATGCTAGTCAAAAACATTTAGGGCACGTCTCTATGTGCATGCACGTGCAGGGGTGTTCATTTCCCGTGGGACAAATAGCAGTGGCACAAATTTGTGCCACTGCTATGTCCCTGGAGCATGCCCCTGCACACTTGCTCCAGCATGCAGCAAAGGGACCCAGGTGGGGTTGGGGAGGCTAGAGTAAGCACCTGTGCTGCAGCCTTCCCTGGGGAGCTCCCAGGGCAGCAGTGGCACCAAGCCAGCCACTCAGAGCCTGGCTGGCAGCCAGAATGTGGGTCTGGCTAGCCATGCTCTGGTTTCTGGTGGTGCATGCTGCTGCTATGTGCACTGCACTGCTTTTTTTTTTTTTAGCAGCATTTTTGTTTGTTTGTTTGTTTTTTTACACCGGGATCTCCCAGTGTCAAAAAAACCCACTGTGCTGCAAATTAGAAGTGTGGCATATTGGTGCACATGTGCTGTGTCTCATCTGTAGTGCCTCAAATGGCTTGAAAGCTCATCAAACTACATGTGTGCACATGTGGGGATGCACCTAGTCAGTTTGGTATATACAGCTGAGATAAAAAGGAAAGAACTCTAACAAACCAAAAAGTATCTCTCTCTCCTATTTTGTTTTGTAATGTATTTCCTAGACTTCTGGAGGCATTTCTGAATTAGAAAAAAAGTTCAGATATACATGGCAGACTAGAGCCAGTTTTGGACACTGCACTTAAAGGAATATATAGATAAATTCAGAAAGTCCAGCAGAGAGCAACAGCAACAACAAAATAATTTATAAGAAAAAGCTGGAGGAGCTGTACTTAGTTTGGAGAAAAAGAGACCAAGAAGGGATTTTATAACAGTATTCAAATGAGTTAAGGGTGGTTATAAATAGGATAGCAACAAACTGTTATCTGTGGCTTCAGGGGACAAGAACAGAAGTAATAGTCTTAAACTACAACAAGGGAAATTTAAAAATTAGATATTAGGAAGAACTTTCTATTAGGGTGGTTAAGCACTAGGACAGATTAAGAGGTTGTGAAATCTGTCCTGGATATTTTTTAAAAGATTAGGCAATCATTTGGATGAGATGGGTTAGGCAGGACTGATTATGCCTTGATCAGAGGGTTGAACAAGATGACCTCTTACACTTCCTTCCAGCTGTATTTTCTTATGATTCTATGGTTTTGTAACATATAGCCAGGCATCTGGGTTTTCTGTTTGCCATAGAAAAGGATGTCTTTTTTTCCTTTAAAGAAGAAAAACATGGGAAGCTGCAGGTTTCCCCCTGCACACATGCATGTGACAGCCAGGCAGCATGGTGGAGAGTAGCTCCCTCCAAGTGAGTCTATTGGGGTGGGGCGGGGGAGGGAACACAGGTGATGTGGCAGGGGGGTGGGAAGAGGCACATGCGACCCAAATTTCTGTACCCGCGCAGAGCTGAAACTTGGTGGGACAAGCAGGAGCCACCTCTGCAGCCCATTGGGCAGGATCCTACATGGGAGGGAATGCTTCACCATGGCCGCCAAGGCAAGGTGCTTCCTACCCACCTGACATAGGTGGGGGCAGAACTGTATGCTGCCACCACCACTACTGCCACACCTCATCTTGGCAGTCATGGCAGCACAGAGCTTTCTCCCATGCTGGGTCCTGCCCACTGGGCCTCAGAGGCAACTCCTGCCTGAAGTTGGTCTGGTCCAGCTGCAGCATAAGGCTCTGCTGTGGGTGCAGAAATTGGGGGGGGGGCGCGGGGGAGCAAGGCATGGGCTCCTTCCCCGCACCCCGAGTCACCTGTGCTCTCCCACCCTCCATGCATTGCCTCTGCCCACTCTCCTCTTTCCCCACACATCCATCCCATTTCCTATGGACACCTACCCCCCTCCTCACACACTGGGGGGCTGTGGCTTGAGAGTGAAGGGCAATGGCATGGGCAGGAGAGAGAACCAACATACCAGGGCTGCTCAGTGCCACCAAGGGGCAGGGGGACAGCTGCAACTGGACCCACATCCTGGTGAGCAGGGGAGGGGGGGAACTGCTTTTCCAAGATAAAAGACCAAACAAATCAAATGCCAAACTATATACATATTTAGAATTTATTTTATTATGATTGTGGCACTAGTAGACTTACAATTTTAAAGCAAAATGTATCAAATGTATCAAAACATTGTGTTCAATTGATACACACACACACACAGTGGTGTTTCATTTTAAATTGTGGAAAAATACAGATTTGGGGTTTTTAATCAGAGAATTTGGAAATTTTTTAAATCAGAGAATATGGGATTTAGACAGAGAAAACCAGGATCCCTGCATATAACCTGGCAACAATGTAAAATGTACCCATGTTCAAGAGCCCGTGTTCAAGAGAAGAACCTACATGGAAGCAGCACTCAGTGGGAAGTCTAGGATGCAACTACTGTCATAAAAAGTGAACGGCTCCTGGGCTGCCACATGCAGTCTAAAGAATAATCTGACATTTGGGTTCAAATCCAAAAAATGTTTCTTTACTCAAAATTTTAGAAGCTGGCTATATAGAACAGTTACCACAATATAGATAAATTACATCTAAATATATTAGCATTTCTACTATCATAATCATTCAAAAGATCAGGAGTATCAGAGTAAGTACCAGAGGAAAATTTAATTAATGTGTAGTACTAACGGCTGAAGCTGTCAGAGACAATATTAGAAGCCTATTAACATTCTCAGTTATTTTGATCTAGTTTTGCCATTGGTTCAGTCCCATGCTAACTGCAAGTGCAGGTCAATGGAAGTTGTAGGTTCTTCCCCATCTCCCCTCTCATCATCTTCTAACTGCCTGATATTACCGAAATAGTAATTGCTACAGGAATTGGAAGCAAACAAATCCATTTTAGATAAGAGACTATAATATAGTATATAGCCAAGTAATTTGCTGACCTTGAGTATGCTTGGCATTAAAGCGAATTAAAAGAATCAGTGTAAGTACATGACATGCTGAAATATTTGTTGAAAATAAGAAAGTTCTATTCTCTTTTTGACTGAGGTTGAGATACTTCTTATTTTAAGTGTCCTTTTTGGACAGAGGAATCATTTTAAATAAAACTTTTTATACAAAATTATTCTTTGCCACTTTCATTTTTTTCACTTTTCCACTCCACTGATTTCTATTTAACTCTCTCTTGGTTCACATACTTTGAATTTTCAAAGAGCAATATCACTTGCCAAATGAATTTTATCTTGTCTCAGGCCTACAATCACAACAGCAAACCTGTACACTGTTGGTTCATGTCACTAACATTAAGCAGCCATGATAGGGTTTTTTGTTTCATTTTTTTTTTTAGATTTCATAGATTTCATAGACATTAGGGCTGGAAGGGACCTTGGAAGATCATTGAGTCCAGCCCCCTGCCCAAAGGGCAGGAAGTCAGCTGGGGTCATAGGATCCCAGCAAGATGAGCATCCAGTTTGCTCTTGAAGGTGTTCAATGTAGGCGCTTGAACCACCTCCGGTGGCAGGCTGTTCCAGACCTTGGGGGCTCGGACAGTAAAGAAATTCTTCCTTATTTCCAGCCTGAAACGGTCTTGTAGTAGTTTATGACCATTCAACCTAGTCGTCATCCCTTGGGGCACTCTGGTGAACAAACGTTCCCCCAGATACTGGTGGTCACCCCTGATAAACTTATAGGTGGCCATCAGATCACCCCTGAGCCTGCGTTTTTCCAGGCTAAAGAGCCCCAGGGCTCTCAGCCTGTCATCGTAGGGTCTGCTTCCCTGACCTCTGATCATGCGCGTGGCTCTTCTCTGGACTCTCTCAAGCTTCTCCACATCCTTTTTGAATTGTGGAGCCCAAAACTGGACACAGTACTCCAGACTTAAAAAGTCACAGAATAATGCTTTTGAGGGGGCTGGGCTGCTCATCCCATAGGAGGAAGCTACTAGAAATGGAGCACTAAACCTGGCCAGCTTTATGCAGACCTGATGAGTTGTTATGGTTAACTGATTACCACCCATGTGGGCAAAGTACCATACTAGCACAACTATGATAAAAAGGTGAGCTACTGGTAAGTCTTCCAGAGCCTGTAAGAAAAAAACTTTTATGGACATTTATCCTATCTAATGCAAATGTAGCTGTGCTTTTTTTAGAATGGCTTTATACAAATGTCTAATTCTTTTTCTCCCCAAAACCTAACTAATAGTTCTTCATAAATATATTACTTAAGCAAGCATTACCTCATTTAACAAATGATGAAACTAAGCAAGAGAGTTTAAACATCTTTGACCAAAACATAAGGCAGTCAGTAGCAGAGGCAAGAAAACAAATAATTAACAACTTTGGTAGTTACATGCTCAGACTGCTTAATAAAATCTATATTCTTAAGTATACCTAATAATAAAAAATTCAGGTTCACCAAAACCAATGCATTAAAAAAATGCATATTATTCTTATTGATTGATTTAAGGGAAATGAAGAAAATATCATAAAAAAAAGATATGGACTTTCAAAAACCAAACATATTGTTTTAAAGAACATTTTGAAATGAAAAACTATATTTCAACAACTCAATACCATTTAATGTTTCAATTTGACCATTTTTTAAGTATTGTCAAAAAAAAGTACTGAACCTGAAATGAATGTTCCTGATTTTAAAAATATTTACTTTTATTTCATGACTAGCTAGTTCAAATAACCCCCCCCCAAAAACAAACAAAACAAAAAACAAAACAAAAAAAAAACAACCCCCCCCCCGGCAAGATTGGGGCTGCCATTCAAGAAGTGAATTTTTTAGCATGTGCAATTATAATTAGTCTAGCTCATAGTCGAAGAAAACAGAGAACTTTCCATGTCTCTTATTTTAGGTAAAAGGAGGAAGCCGTATAGAAAGCTAATGAGGGATGTGTCAGAATACCATTGTCTCACTGTGCACAGTGGTATAGTGTATATGTAACATTGAACACAACAGCAGGATTTATACAAGTGGAATAATGTAAAATTAATTTTATTTGGTTACATCTCACCATTACTCCTAAATTAAGCTTGGAGTACTAAACTTGGAAGAGATATCTAAGCACCTATAACTGTCCCTGATTAGTTATCTTACACACTAATTAAGCAATCAATAAACAGAATGAGCATAAGTCAATGGCAGTGCTGATAAGCATTGCATGATGTTAAATGTACAGCAACATAGTGTTAACAGTTACAAGGGAAGCAATACTATCTCTTAAGGTTCATTAAAAAGATAAAACTTGTACTGCTATTACATTGCCCACTACTAATAGTTTTCAACTACACACATAATACTTTTATCTGCAATCTTCCGTGAATGTACATGGTTACTGTAATTTAATAAATATCAATAAATAATATCAAATGATTTTACATTTAAAGAATAAGCAAAATATTTAGCCTTAAAATTATAATATTCACATCTTATATCAGAAACTCTGCACTATGTTTATTGATTTACAACTGAGAAAATCAACGTAAAAAGACAAATAGTTTACAAAAATGCTGCGTTTCTTTCAGTTTCTTAAACTGAACACCTAGTGGCATTTCTGTGGGAACACCACCATATCTGTGCAAAATAACCCTAACTTTTAAAAGTTGTTTGTTTGTTTTTTATATACAGTCAGAGCTCTACACACAAATTTGATAGCAGGATTTTCCACCTGCTCCTCCCTCCATCCCTTCCCCACTATTCAGTTTCTTTGGAAACATTTATAATATTGATTTGATTTATGCTAACAAAAATTACAGGATTTTTCATGCCATATCTTCAAGGCTTAGCAAATATGTTCTACTGAACTGGAGGAAGTAAAAAAAAAAATCCTTTCCTAATTGAATCCCTATTATTAAGTTATGATAATGATTTTGCATTACTACTGTGCCTTTAATTAATTGGCGCTGCGTAGATGGTGCACGTGCACCCCCCAAGATTGGTGGTACACCCCCTGCAAAAAGTGCCGCTGCTGCTGCCGCTGGTGCCTGTGGGCAGTTACCACTCACCACTCCCCCCACTGACACTGCCAGTGGTGTCTGTGGGCAGATCCCAATTGCTGCTGGCCGCCACCAATGCTGCTGGCGGCATCTGCAGGTGGTCACCAACCACTAGTTAGCACTTCCCACCCCCACCACCGACAGTGCTATGGCCGCCTGCAGAAGCACCCTGCTTGCCACTGCCACGCCCCCACTGCCAACACCTGCAGGCAGTCACCATGCCCTCTCCACCCTCTGGGGGCATGGGTCATTCATACTCTCATTTTGAAGGTTTCCACACTTGGAAAAACGTGTTACAGTGACTGCCCAGTATCACCTGTTAAAGATAAATTTAGGTTACCCTCCAATATCTGTTTTCATGAACAAATTCCTAGATACTCTGAAACCTACCTTACAGCCTATAGACTGATACATTTTCATCTCCACCAAAAGGCACTTAAAAAGTGTCATACCCGTTAACCCATCTTTGAACTATGATGTTGAAATAATTTGTGAAATGTTCCACATCAATGGGCTAGAGTTAAAATAAAGTGAACTGCAACCTGAGCAGAATTAAAACAATAATAAGAACTTTTAAAAATTCAACCCTTTTTATTTGCTCCCAGAAAAGGGAAAAAAAGCACACACACAACTCAAAAGTTTATTACAGCTCAATTTAGGTGCTAAAAGCGGTGCATGTACTCCAGTATTTGAAGGTGTTTAGGGTATTGCATAGCACTACCTCAAAATTAGACATATACATAGTTAAATTTGTAGGACAGGAGTTTTAAAAAAAAAAGATTGCCTGTTGAAACAAACATAACTACATATTAGGAGATAATTGTATATAGGCAGGATCATAGAAAAGTAGGGTTGGAAGGGACCTCAGCAGGTCATCTAGTCCAACCCACTGCTCAAAGCAGGACCCGTCCCAACTAGATCATCCCAGCCAAGGCTTTGTCTACCCAGGTCTTAATCTCCAAGAAGGAGATTCTACCACCTCTCTGGGTAACCTGTTCCAGACTTTTACTATCCTCCTTGTGAGAACCTTTCCCCTTAATATCCAACCTAAACTCTTCTTGCTGCAACTTGAAACCATGGCTCCTTGTTCTGTCATCTGCCACTACTGAGAACAGTGTAGATCAATCTTCTTTGAAACTACCATTCAGGTATTTGAAAGCTGCTATTAAATCCCCTCCGTCTTCTCTTCTCCAGACTAAATAAACCCAGTTCCCTCAGAAGTCATATACCCTAGCCCCCTCACCATTTTTGTTGCCCTCTGCTGAACTCTCTCCAACTTGGTCATATTCCTTCTGTAGCAGGAGGACCAAAACTGGACACAGTACTCCAGATGTGGCCTCACTAGTGCCAAAGGGAGGAATAATCACTTCCTTCAGTCTGCTTGCAACACTTCTTAAAATGCTGCCCAGTATGTTATTAGTCTTCTTTGCAATAAGGGCATACTGTTGCCTCATGTTCAGTTTATTGTCCACTGTAACCCCCAGGTCCTTTTCTGCAGAGCGGCTGCTTAGCCAGTTAGCCCCCAGCCTGTACCTGTACATGGGATTGTTCCACCCTAGGTGCAGGACTTTGCACTTGTCCTTATCAAACTTCACAAGATTTATTTCAGTTTAATCCTCCAATTTATCTAGGTCTCTCTAAAACCTAGGCTTACCCTCCAGCTTATCTACTACTCCCAGCTTGGTGTGATCTGCAGACTTGCTGGGGATGTACTCCATCCCATCTTCCAGGCCATTCATGAAAATATTGAGCAAAACCAGCCCAAGAACTGACCCTTGGGGCATTCTACTTGGTATGAGCTGCCAACTAGACTAAGCCATCGATTACTACCCTTTGAACATGACAATCCAGCCAGTTTTCTATTCACTTTACAGTCCATTCATACAACTTAAACTTCCTTGGCTTGCTTGCAAGAGTGGTGTGGGAGACCATATCAAAAGCCTTCCTAAAGCCAAGGTATATTACATCCACAGCTCTTCCCACATCCACAGAGCCAGTTCTCTCATCCTAGAAGCTAATCAGGCTGGCTAGGCACAGTTTACCCTTGGTGAATCCATGTTGACTTTTCCTAATCACTTTCTTTGACTCCAAGTGGTTAGAAATGGATTCCTTGAGGACCTGCTCCATGATTTTTCCAGGGACTGAGATGAGGTTAAAAGTATGTAATTCTCTCAATCCTTTTTCCGCCCTTTCTTCAATATGGGCACTATATTTGACCAGTTCTTTACTTATGTGATATTTACAGATAGGACTGTAGAATTATGATAGTGGATGAGAAAATTGGTCCATCTAGTTCAGTACTTGGTAATTTCATCTGCACTGGTCAGGCCACATTTGGAGTCATGCATCCAGTTTTGGGTCCCCCACTACATAAAGGATGTGGACAAGTTGGAGAGAGTCCAGCAGAGGGGAAAAAATTATTAGGGAGCTGGAGCACATCTATGAAGAGAGGCTGAGGGAACTGGGCTTATTTAGTCTACAGAAGACAAGACTGAGGGAGAATATAATAGCAGCCTTATTTCCTGAAGGGTGGTTCCGAAAAAGAGGATGGAGCCGGATTGTTCCCAGTGGTGGCAGATGATAGAACAAGGAGCAATAGTCTCAAGTTGCAACAACGGAAGGTTAGGTTAAATATTAGGAAAAACTCTCTCACTAGGAGGGTGGTGCAGCACTGGAAGGGGTTAGCTAGAGAAGTGGTGGAATCCGCATCCTTGGAGGCTAAGGCCTGGCTTGACAAGGTCCTTGCTGGGATGATCTAGTTGGGGATGGTCCTGCTTTGAACAGGGTGTTGGAATAGATGATCTCCTGAGGTCCCTTTCAACCCTAATTTTCTATGACTGGCTCTTTTCCAATCCTCCAGAACCTCCCCCAATCACCACAGCTCTGTAATGACATCAGTCAACTCCCTCAGCACCCTTTGGTGCATTGCCTCATGGACTTCTACATGTCCTGCTTTTGTAATTAGTTCTTAATCTGTTTTTTTTGCCACTGTTGGCAGCTCCCTTCTCCCCAAATTGTACTCCTGCTGCAGTAGTCTTGGAGCTGACCTCGTCTGTGAAGAGCAAGGTAAGAAAAGGTTTTGAGTATTTCAACCTTTTCCACATCATCTGTCACTAGATTGCCTCCTTCATTCAGTAAGGGACCCACACTTTCTCTGATCTTCCTCTGGTTGCTGACATGCTTGTAGAAATCCTTCTTGTTACCTTTCACATCCCTTGCTAGCTGCAATTCCAATTGCACTTTAGCCTTCCTGATTTCATCACTGCATGCCCGACCAACAGTCTTACACTCCTCCCTAGTCATTTGTCAAAGTTGCCACTTCTTTTAAGCTTCCTTTTTGTGTTTTAGCTCACTAAAGTGTTTCCTGCTAAGCCATGTATTTTCCTAAGAATGTAATTTTCCAAACTATAATTTGACCAGCACATTGGGGACTTTGCAGGACTACTCTCTCAAAAATCTCTTAGGCTCTTTAGAGACTACAAGTAGTCAAAAGGTTATGTCCTATTTTAAAGTTGGCAGCAAACTCCTCTGGTCTCTCATCCAAAAACCTACAATTTTCAGTCTCAAACAACCAAGATGTCTTAGCAAGGAATCATTTTCTTTGATCACAAAAATAAATATAATAACATCAAATAAAAAGACATTGCCAAATCTTCAGACTTGAAAAATAACACTTTTGCCAAGATACTGTCACAATTAGGTTTCTACCATTTATGTTTAATAGTAGTGAAAAAGGGTGTTGGATTTTGCATTTTAGAGTGTAAGATCCCAAACCTATTCCCAATAAGTATTAGAAAACGTCTCTACTATGTAATTGCTTATTTTTTAAATCAATGAGGAATCTGGCATGCCCATTTGCATATCCATACTTCAGTTAACTGCAGTATTTAACACTACATTTGATTCTACCAAGCATATTTACTTCTTCATTTTTACTTTTATGATTTATAAACCATCAGTTATAAATGAAAAATTTGATGTTACCTATGTTCTAAGCATGAGGAGATGAAGCTTGTTGATCTTTCTCTCCTCCCCATTTTGCCTTTTACGTTTCTTTCCTTTTCTCATCCCATTACTCCACTTCTGCTCACTAGTCACACTCTTTTGCCTACTCCTCATTATTTTTATTTCTTATTCTTTCTTATTCTATTTTTCCCCTGCTGTTTCCACTGAACCCCTCTTACTTTCCATTTATTTCTGTGATAACTGATCGTTAACATTTATTAACATTTTAAAAACACTTAAAAATAAACAACAAAAAAGAATTTATTAAGCATTGCTTCTGGGTTGTTGCCTTAGGCTGATCTAAATTCCATAGCATTTCCTGCTGCCTTGACTACTGGCCTCCAATATACACAAGCTATATTACATACGCATTAATATACATACCGATGTTTATCTCTATACATTCTAATATAATGAAAACCTTACCACTTCCATCTGTCTGTCCATAACGCTCAAGGAGCCAACTGAGCATGCACAGCCCCGAGCCTTAGGACAGAAAAACAGACAAGTGGAGGCAGAGGTGGGTAGGGCCAGGCTGTGATCCCTGCTGTGGGAACCAGCATGGTGCACAACTGTGCATGATATGCTGCAGCAGGGTGCTGTGAAGGGAGGGGGCAGGGGGGTGTAGGCAGAGCCTGCCAAATGCAGCACATGACCACAGGGTGGGGTGTGGCCCCCTGCCCACTCCCCATGTGGCACCCTACAGCCATATGCCATGCCCCTTCCACACACACCAAGAGCACCAAAACACAGGAAGGGAACAGTGAATGGCCAGAGGGTGCTGTGTGGGGAGAGGGGATGAGGGGCATGCCCTAACCTATGGCCACATCTACCTGCCTGCTCCCCTTGTGGCTGCCTGTAGCCTGCACCTGCCCCCCATACCACGCCCCCTCTGTGGGCCACAGCCAGTGGGCACTCCCTGTGCAGGGGGGGTGGGCACACCCTGCCTCGTGTGCTAGAGGTGACAAGTGTTGCCCGTGCCTTGCATGCCCCTTCCCCATGCAGCAAAACTTGTGGCTACATACCTTCTCCCCCACATGGTGAGTGCCTTACGTGGGCACACGTCTGCAGGGTGCTGCACGGGAAGCCAGCACTGGGAGCATGCCCTGCACAGGGGAAATTTGGCGCATGGCCGCAGGGTGCCACAAGGGCATCAGTATGTGGGCAGCACCCACTGAATGGAGCACATGGCCACGGGGTGGGGCAGGGTGTGTCCTCCAAGTACACTCCACAGCACCCTGCAGCCATGTACCATGCCCCTCCCCACACCGAGAGCACCTGTTGGCTGTGTGTGGCTGCGGCATGTGGCTGGGTGTGTGTCAGGTGTGGGGGGTGCGCGGGGCCAGACATGGAGCTGGGGAGGTGGTGGGGGGAGAATTGTGTGTGGCTGTGTAGTTGTGTAATGTACACACATGCATAAAAAAACCAAAAAAAAAACAAAAAAAAAACCACTGTGTGCATTAACAGAATCTGAAAATACAGGAATTTTACTGTATGAATGGGAGTGGAAGAAACTCCTTTTACAAATTTATACTGCCATATGCAATAGCCCCCTTTGCTGTCAAAAATATAATATTAGTATGCAAGAGCACATTTGGCCAAAATCTTTTCCCCACAGAGCTTTCAGTCCAAGGTGCATTCATACAAACAGGTAACATTAATAACTGAAGCAATTAAATTGGGTTAATCTGGACCATTGACATTTGTTGAGCTATTCACGTTTAAATGTTTGCAGAATCAGGGTTCAATATAAGACGTGGCATGTTGATTACAAATAAGTAAAAGGTGGGATGACAATGTTAAACTGTTACAAAAACAGATCCCAAATGCTGACTAATTTCCAAGGTGAGCACATGGGATTCTTTTTTTAAACTTATTTTAACATACAAGAGTACATGTTTTAGAATGGTCTTTAGAGTACTCACTTTATAAATGTTCCATCTTTAATATTAACCTTGGGATTCTATGAATTTGTTCATCTTCTGCATATTATTTTTCCAATATTATGAACATATCCAATTTTGTGCTGTTAATATGGGGTGCAAGAGCAAGGTCTACCGGGCGACTTGGGCAATGAAATACTAAATATTGAAATATCACACTTCTACAAACCTGGCCCACATAGTTGGGCCTGTAGTTCCCACCTAAGCCCTACAGAAAGATGCACAACAGCCAACATACTGAACAATACACTGTCTTACAAATATAAGCATATACACTAGATATTATAAGGCAGGGGTGGGCAAAATGTGGCTATGGGGCTGGATGCAGCCTGCCATGTCATTCTATCTGGCCCATGGGGCCCCTAAAAAGAAAAATTAGAAAAATAAATATTAATCTGCCCCTGGCTGCCTGTCATGCAGCCCTCAATGACTTGCCAAAACTCAGTAAGTGGCTCTCCGCCTGAAATAATTGCCTGCCCCTGTTATAAGATGAAAGGGAATGAGGGTTTACTGTGCACCAGTTTATCAGTGCTAACTGCTTGGGTGCATGCTGTTCTCCTATGGTAGATTAAATAATCACAGTAATTTAATTCTCAATGAAAGGATTAAACTACCACAATGTAGCTTTCATCTTCTGTGAAATAAGAGTATGAACACAGTTACCATAAAACAGCTAATGCATGATAGAATCCCACCTCATTTACCTTACCTTTTTGTGCCTATGCCATGAAGAGGCAATAAGGTGCATCGCACTGTTCAGCATTTTAACACCCACCCTTCCATGGAGCTTAGACTACTAACTCAGGGCACCTAACTCAGGGTAGGAAGGTTCCTACCTATAAAGCCAGATTTAGAGCACTAAAACTTTTTGGAGTTGAGTGGCTAAGATGCTTCCATAAAAACAAACAAACAAAAACACACACACCAAGGAGGATCCAGTCCTTAACCCCATTACAGCTGCTCAATCATCAACACATTAATCCATAACATGGGAGAGCAGTGTTTTCATTTTGAGGAAGTTCAAACCCCACTTCCCAAGAATATAATGCAAAACAGGCTATGGACTACCTTGGAATATTGTAGCATATTCACCCTTCCTGTTGAAACTTTTCTACTTTACATGGCATGATTGAAGTCTCTTTATGCCAGAGATCACTTCAGTAAAACTCTGTAGCATAGTGGCCAGGGTACTCCCTGGGAGAGGCAAGACCTAGGTTCTACTTCCTTATAGCCACCCAACTCCAAGAAGTTTGAGAGAGTCCAGAGAAGAGCCACTTGTATGATTAAAGGCCGGAGGAGTCAGCCTTTCCTCATATGGCTTGCAGGTATGGGACTGTTCAGCCTAGAAAAGAGAAGACTGGGGGGGATTTGGTGGCAGCTTACAGATATAATCAGGAGAGAGCATTAGGAGCTAGGCAAACAGCTATTTACCAAAGCGCCCCAGGGGAAAACCAGGAGCAATGGTCATAAACTCCTAGAAGAAGGTTTCAGACTGGATACAAGGAAAAACTTCTTCATGGTTCATGTAACCAGACTCTGGAATAGACTCCCAGTGGGGATGATGCAGGTACCTACCCTGGGTATTTTCAATAGGAGACTGGATGCACATCTTGCTGGGGTTATTTGACCCCAGCAGTCTTTCCTGCCCAGAGCAGCAGGGCTGGGCCGGGCCTGATGATCTCATGAGATCCCTGTCAACTCTAAACTTCTGTGAATCTAAAGACTGGATTTTGTCCAATGACTATTTAGGGAAGATACTTCACCAGTTTGTGGAGAGGGCCAAACACAAGCTTTCCTTCTTTGAGGCGATTGACCTAGCCACTAGGCTAGAGTCATGTATAGCTTCTTCTTACAACTGGTTACTGATTACTTGTGCTGTAAGCAAAATTCTATCATGCTCAGTCACCACATGATTTTCATTAGTTTTAATTATTTTCAGTAATAAAAGGACTGTGACATTATTAACTGACCATTAAAAGTGTCATCTCTAGCTTTTTAAATCGATGATTAATCTCCCACTGTCCTACAATTAATATTTATTAGTGAACAGAGATTAAATTCCTGTCCCTTATTTTCTGTGCTATGCAAAAAATCTTAAGGACTATTTATGATAGACTTGAAGACTTTCCAGTGATGAATATTTTTGACATAGGTATTAGAGTACTTAGAAGTTAAACTATAATTGAGAGAACAATTTCTGTGGTATAGATTAGATAAAGGGAAGGAAACTTATTTTTCTGTAATTATAGTCACTGAATTCTTGACAGAATATAGTTTTCTTCTGTAAAGAACAATTAGATTTGCAGACAAATGAAATGCCACGCTTAACTCATACAGTCATCATTATGATTGGTTGGGCTAATATAACCAAGATCTATGCCAGACTTATTATGCTTGAATATCTGTACTCTATTTGGTTTTACCAATGAATATCTAATTACATTTAGACTAGGGACAAGCATTCAAAAAGCCTGAGCCTGAATTGCTTCAATCTTTGCAAATTAGTCTAACCTGCAAAGCTTGAGCCACTTTGGAAATGGATAGACATTCCCTTTTCATTTCAGAAATGCAGGAACATGCCTACAGTGGCTCAGGCTAGAAGCCGGGGATGCTAGAGAAGCCCTCCCTTCCCTTTCAAAGGGCTGAGCTGAGGGGAAGGGGGGCATGGCCAGGCACTGGCAGTATGCTCTGATTAGGGAGGGGTGTGAACACCCATCCTGCCTGCACCACACCAGGCTTTTCCCCGCTCACTGCTCAAGGGCCAGGAGTGTTGCCAGACCCTGCATCTGCTGATACTGATCTTTTCAAGTCTCCCTCTCCCTGCTTCTTTATACTGTCTGCAAACTAGGTCATTTCTAACACCTTTCTCTGGACTTTCTTGAAGACTGACAGATTGCAGCTAGCAGGTTGCTTGTCAGAACAAAGGTTTATTAGCCCAATAAGCCCTACAAAAGAAAATCTCTTTCATTAGTTTCAAGCTTTGCTTATCTGCAGGGTGTTTTTACAAGCCACCAGCTGTCTGCCTTTATTCTAGTGAAACTGGAAGCCCACACAGACACCTCTCAGAATCAGCTAGCATGTGGGGTGTAGCGGGCAAACTGAGTTATGCTCAGGCACTTAGCATAACTTTCTGCCTTCCCAAAGCTAAGCAATTAAATTGCACAGAGTGCCTTATAAGGCACTAGGAAAAGTGAGTGCTGTGATTCGTACGGCGGGCTAACCAGGTACAGTAGTTTCCCTAAAAGTAAAGACGACCAAAAACAGAAAAGGATTGGAGTACCTTATCTAAAAAGATGAGGTAAGAAACTTGAGGATTGGACAGTTTGAGATGAGAAAAGTTACAACAGTAGCAGACAAACAAAGAGACAGTGTGTGTTTGTGTTGCCACCCTGGGGAGACGGGAGCAGCCTTGGAATTCTTGCTTCTAGTAACAAAGAATCCAGGAATCCATCCCACACACGCAGCAGAGGATCTGAGGCTGGTACCACCAAAAGTTGCTGCTGTAATGCCTGAGGGAACTGCTTGCCAGTTTGTATTGCAAGGATAATTATCTTGTAATAAGCCTAGGGGTTACTAATAAAGTTCACTTGATACCAAATTGGACAAGGGACCATGTCAATCCTTGGGGGTCTCTGGTAAAAGGAATCCTGGGGGCAACAGGGACACGGCCAGCCAGCACTGGGGGGGGAGGGGGCAGGGGTGGAGGACAGGGAAGCCTGGCAGCTACTACAGTGAGATCAGCCAGAGCAGTGATTGGGGTTTTTTGGGGGGGTTTTTTTGGTTTGGTTTTTTTTTGTTTTGGGGTTTTTTTTATGTACACACACACTGGAGTACTATACTGCTGTGGCTAGTGTACAGACACACACCCACACACCACTGCTTCTCTGATCAGTTGCAAGGGACCACAGATGAGCTTCAGCTGAAAGGAGAAGCAGGGCTCTTGGAAGCAAGACAGTTGAGTGGCTTGTTCTTAGTTTGTCAACCCAATGCAAATGAAACAGGTTAAAACCTACCTGGGGTGAATAATCTGGGTTCTAAATGTATCAATTACCTTGTTGGCCGAAGGCATTGTAGTATCAATAATCTTATTTTTTTCATTCAGAATGGGACTAACCTTCAGCTTGTTTTTAAGCAAAGCTAGCGATTGAATCTACAACTTTAAAGAAAAATGTGTGAACAGCAAGATTTTGTAGGCGTTCTGCATTTTCATTTACTAAACTATTAGATAGGCCAAATTAATTTGGTCTCTCTCTTATTTTGAGATACTTGAAGAATCCCTTTTTATTGCCTTTCATTGTTCATTGCCAGTTGCAGCTCAGATCATGCTTTCTTGATTTTTTCCCTGTGCGCCCATCAGATACTCTTATACTGTTCCCTCAAACTATGACCAAGTTTCCACTTCTTGTAGGATTCTTTGAGTTTCAGTTCAGTGAAGATATTGTGGTCTAGCCAGGCTGGTCTCCTGCTGCACTTCCCATTCTTCCATCTCATCAGAACAGCTTGCTTCTGTGCCCTTAAAAGGGCCTCCATAAATTACAGCCAGCTTTCTTTTACTCCTTGGACTTGCTTCCAGAGGGTCCAGCCTACCAGCTCCAAGTTTGCTAGTCTGTTTTTTTTTTTAATCCAGTGTCTTTATTCTACCACTTTCTATCCTTTGTCCCCTTAGGTCTAATCTATTTAAAATGGAAAATATCCATTAAAGCATTGTGGAAAGAAAAGGAAAATAATACATATCTAAGCATGTGCACAATTTAACATAGTCTTAAATATCACTTTGCATACTCCTAAGAGCAGCCACCTAAGTAGCTGTCATATGTACCTAACAACATGCTGTCATTGAAACAGTTTAATTCATTGATTAAAATAAAATTTGAATGCATTTATCAATATGTTGACTCCAGATTCCCAAAGCAAGTTTTGTTCTCCCAACATATGCTCAAAAGTAGGGCAGAGAAAGTGCTTCAAAGACATCCACAAGGCCAACTTGAACAAATGCAACATCAATATCAACTTGTGGGAAACTATCATCCAGGACTGCCCTAAATGGAGGAAGAGTGTGCTGCAACGATCTCAGTACTTTGAAACTATACAATAACAACAGGAGACAGAAAAGTGGGAGCGGCAGAAACAGTGTGCCACAGACCAAATCAAGAACCCAGAGCCACCCCGCTCACATAGAAATACATGCCCCAGTTGCAGAGTCTGTTGTTGAGTCGCGGATGCAACAGAGTGTGTTTGCTGAGTCCCGGACTGGCCTCATCAGCCATTTTCAGACCCACAGATAAGAGTCATGGAAGACAATCATCCTCAACTGCAAGGGATTGCTGCTGCTGCTGAAATATGTTGGCATAACTTCTGTAAATACTTAACATCCTTGCCTGGTGATCATAACATCTTTATCTGATCCATACTGAGGTGTATGATTTTCATATATGATGAATTAGATGCAAGTGAAGGTGTATCTGGATTAGAGGTCAAAATTGGTGAAAATCTCAAGTGCAGTTGAGTTATAGCTAATAAAATACACTATTTTACCGAGTCTAAAACATTTTGTCATCTGTTTGTCCTCCTAGTGGCTAAGGTACTAAGTGTCAAGTATGGGGGAGACAGTTTCAAGACCCTACGCTCTACCTGGTTTGGAGTGCTCTAACTGGTGAGAAAATACTTTATTCTGAATCATGCAGATGACCTCGAAGAGAGAGGAGAAATTCAGTACAATACTCCCCAGGTAGCACCTGTGACATATAAAAGTTTAGCTTGTTCAGCCCAATAGGGGACTTAAAAGTCCTTCCTTCTTTTGTTTTAAGCAAGAAAACTTTGTACTTCTCTAGACCACCTCATGCAGGGAAAAGATTTGGAGGCAGCCATCTTACTATGCTGGTTGAACTTAGGTCCTGTAGAAAGTAGCCATCTTTTCTTCTGAAGATTTTTTTTCCCCCTGATATGTGTATATTAGTTCTATTTTCACTTACTGCTATTACTTCTCTGAGGAGGACACAAAAGTAATTATAACAATATTTGTACAGTACTGTACAGTTGTGTGTTTTTTCACAAAAAAAATAAGGCTGAATTGCATGATTTTACAAATCTTTGGCATTTATGGTATTTAAATTTCATTTTACTTTGAAAAAATTGCTAATCCCTGAAGATAGGAGATTCTGGGTAAATAGTCAACATAAAGGGAAGTCTGGGACTTAGTACAGAAGGCTCTCACTTGGGGAAGGTAATCCTGCCAAAATGAAGAACATTCTGATTTTAGTAGTTATCCCCAAACCAATAAAAGCAATGCTAGGCTCAGGTTCATATACAACTAGATATCTTGGCAAGATTACAGTTTAACACACCTTCAGTTTTAAAATGGGGGGGGAAAAAATCTAACAATGCATGTTTTTGAAGCAAGTTAATTTCAGTATTCCAGTTTTTAAAATGTATTTGCCTGTAATACAACATAGTAGCTGATATTCAATAATGCAGGGATAAGGGAACAATGTATAATGTAACATCATGATGATGATGATAAGGAAGAACACATAGCATTAATATAGTAGTTTAAAATGTTCCAAGAGCTCTCTGTATATTAGCTGATTAGTATTTATAACAGCTCTGGGAAATATAATTACTATTCTCTCTTTAAACATAGAATAAATCCGAATTATTATTCTTTCTTTCTTTAAAAATAGGGAAACTGAGGCAGAAAGATGATACTGCTTCCTAAAGCTCTGCTGACATGAGGCAATGGCATGGCTAGGATTATGTTCTGGCCTTATTTCTGAGTAGCTGAGAAAGTTCCCTGAAATTATTCTTTACTATGCATGGTCATACTACAACAGCAGATACCATTATGATATCTGGGTATCATCCCAAAAATGCCATAATCTTGCTATTCAAAATTAAATTTAGTCATATAATGTACAAGCTGCATAGAAATAAGAGCAAAAGAAGCTTTAAACTCTCTTATGAAGATTTTCAGACCATCTGCCCCCCCCCCACCCCCGCTTACTCTCCTACCCACAAACTTGACAACATCTGACAGAAGAACACGTGTTACTCATTTGTTGGTATCCACACAGATGTAGCAGCAAGATGCAGAATAGGCTACTGTCCTACCTCCCTTTCTGTTCCACTGTTCATGCTGAACAGAATTTAGTGGGAGATATATGCCATGCTGCAACAGAAACAAACTTTTAGAAGGAGAGCCCAAGAGCAATTCTTTTGAAGTTAGTAGGAATTTCCTGTTGGACCATGCCCTTTCTTGTCCTTCTAGTGCAGGGGTCAGCAACCCCAAGGACACATGCCGAGCATGGCACGCAAGGCCATTTTGCTCAGCAAACCACTGCCAGTCCGGGCTCTAAGCAGCTGCTGCTAGCCACAGAGCCCAGGCTGCTCCCAGCAGGCAGCTGGGAGGCTGCAAGCCCTGCTGCAAGCAGATCAGGCTCCGTGGGCCGGCTGGAGCTGGGAGGCTGCAAACAGCTGCTCCGGACTCCGGCATGTCGGCACTCTGGCACCTTCCAAGATAGACATTGTGTTTTTTTCAGCACTCCGGCTAAAAAATGTTTCCTACCCTTGTTCTATCTCAAACCCTTACACAGGTTCTTACCAAATTACTCTGTTCATCACTTCAAGGTGCAGAGCATTTGTATGCAGAAGAGTTTTGTCATAACAGAAACAAAAAATACCCCAATACCTAACTTGAAAAAAAACCTGCAGTCTATGGATGTTGGACTTCTGCCTGCACATCTATAGCAGAGAACTCTTATTTCAAGTGTTAATCTCCCAACATCTTTGTTGGGTAGGTCAAGCAACGTTAGGAAAAAATACTTGCTCTTTGTGGAAGTAGTAATAACCTCCTTTATCTGTCTAATTATGTTTAAGACTGCCCCAATTGGATTGAAGAAAAAGGTTACAATTAATGTCCTGCCCGCATCATTAAATTTTCTGATTCAATTGATTTTCTATCCAAAACAAGACTAGTAGGTAAACCTAGGATCCTCAATAATTTTCCTTTAGTAGGAGGATTTAAGAAAGATTTAGGAGGACCAGTTGAATACAATGTCTTATTAGCTCACATATTCAAACTACTCAAAATAGAAAGAACACACATGGACAAAACTAATACAATTCCAGCCTTAATAGTCATGCTTGTTTTTCAACATGATTTTCTAGCACTTAACTTTCTTTAAGTAGAAAAAATGTTCTGTAATGAAGTTAGATAAAACAACTTTCACAGAATATGCCTGAGTCTTTAATCCTCCCTTTTGCCAATAGAATAATGTAAAAAAATTTTAAAATTGAGTCAGGCTTCTCCCACAAGTGTTTGCCTTGCAAATGTTCATTATGGTACAAAATCTTGTTTCATGACCTTTACACCTTAACTTACTAGCCACAGAAGCTGGCCCCAAGAGTATAACTGTAGAGTAAAGAATTGTTCCTTACAATCTGTTAGCAGCTACAACCAGCAAGGCCAGACCCAGAAATACTGTATTTTCTCAAAATACAAGACAACATTTTATTCCCCATTCAACATGTGGGAAAAAAACTTCCACTCTTGGATTAGAGTGCAAGGCAGGGGACAGGCTTGGTGGCAGCAACTCTGGCTCCTTCTCTAGCTCTCACCTGAGCTGGAACTGCCACTGCCACCACCACTGCCACCCGGCTGGGTGGGAACTAGAGCAACCATGTGCTCCATGCCACAAGCCAAAGCTGGAGCCAGAGCCATGACTGAGAATATTCATTGGTGGGTGCAAGCAGGCAGCAAGGGGGGGGGGGAAGAGAGTGGCTGGGAGGGTCAGTTATCAGGGGGTGCAAGTGGTGGGGGAGATAGGTGGTGAAGGGAAAGGCACAGGCATCAAGGGGTAGGGGTTAGGCTGCCTGATCTCCCCCCCCCACCCCCCCGCCACTTGCTATGGCATTACCTACTTCCCTGCCACAACATTCCCTCTTGCTGCCGTGCCAGGGGTACGATTTTATGACAAAATGTACGTATCTGTAACAAAATGTTCCATGCATAGAATTATTGACGGGTAATCATACATTCAAAGTCATCTTGGATTGATGTAAACACAGTAATGAATTGAACAATTCTTACTTAGGGTTTTTGGGAGGTTCTTGGGGGTTTTTTGTTTTTTGTTTTTATCATGTGGCCAATACCATGGAGATTGATCTTCAGGCATTAAAGAAACAAGGCGGCCAGCCAAAATAAAAAAAAGATTAAACCATAACAAACTACAAAAGAAAAACTCATCGCTTACTGGTAAAACATTAAAATCGAGTGGCACAGAAGGATTCAAAATTCAAGAAACTACCTTAACAGCTGACAGCTATCTCCATCCAATCTCTCAGTTCTAATTCTCAAAGGGAATTTACAAAACACTGTTTTCTAGATGAGTTACAAACTTTACTTCATAAATCTACTGGATACAAAGAATCATGGGCAAAACATAGACATTGAATTTATGGCACATTATAACCTGCCTGCCATATGATGATCCCAGGTAACCTGTCTTCATTTTACCAGCTACATTCTTCTATCACTAGTTCAACAATCCCCCTACCCCACCTCACAATCATCCATCTCCCACCTATTGTCTCTCATCCCTCTGACCCTCACTGCCGCACATTTGCATTTTCACAGATCTACATTTTGCCTACTGGTGTGCTTTGCTGGGTAGAATAGAAACAAGTCACCAGCAGAGTCTCCTTATACCTGAAGGGTGTTTGTGCCCCAAAGCTTGAAAAGAATAAATTTTCCAACTATTTACTTGGTCTAATTAAATATATCACATCTACCCAAAGAACCTTGTCTGCTTACCTCCATTCATGTATTCACCTCTCACTTTCTCTAGAAATTTTAAAGTTGTTTCTGGAATTTATGATCTAGATATTTTTGAAGTCATAAAAAAGCAAGACAATTATGGCGACTGAATGCCAAAATATCATGCCTTCCTAGGGCAGCTTTGGGTCTTTTCAAATAAATGCCAGTACAAGTTATTTGCAATAACCATACCAACCAAAATCTGTTTCATATGAAAATCTTCATGGTTTAAATGTATACCATGTTTCTTTTTATGTAATCAACAGTTCAGTGAAGGTCAAGACACTGAAATTACCTTTTGTCATTTAAAAAAAAACAAAAAACCTCACACATTAATTTTATGTTAATCTAATGAAAATCAAACCACGGGACTTCACTTTCAATTAGTGAAATACTATAAACTCTCACTCATCTGTCTGAACCCTATTTATCTGATCTCACTGACTATCTGAGCTCCCAACCTAGGTCACCAGAAATGCAAGAGGCAGAGACAGAGGTCGGTTTCATAACAACATCATTATGTTCCTAGCCTGCTGCATTTATGTTCCTCTTTCTTTCTGATACTATAAGAAAGTTTCAAATATATAAGCTTTTTAAATATATGAAAAAGGGTTCAGATAAGCAAAGATCTACTGCACATCTCCTTTGAAACTCTGAAAAGCCACTTACTAAAAAATGTTTTCTGTCTCATTTCAAATAATTGAAATAACAGATTTTCATTTCTTATTAAAGAAAGCCTAAAGACAATGGTATATACACACACAAGCTTTCTTCAGTATTATTTCACCTTCCTAACATTTCTACTATAGAAAAAGCCTATAGAAAGGTCTTATATGTCCTACACTTCTATAGACTTTTTCTAGAGCATGAATGTTAGAAAAGAAGGAAATGTTATATGCATATTATTTGAACTTGCAAATTATTTCTACTCCTTGACAGGATCAAAATAGGCACTTCAGGTAGGGCTAGTTTCAGTACAGACTACTGTTAACTTAAATGGCCATCAGAAAAGCAGGTTTATCATTGCAGTGCTGCCCCAAGCTCCATGTATAACCACTTAGTCCATGGAAGGGAGAGCTTCTGAAAGATTTGGTCCTCAGTCTTTTCTTTTAAGGAGTGGAACAAAGAGGACCAACAAAAACAACTCTGAGTTTTGGTCCTCTTTCCACAATAGATAATGGAAGTGGATCTAAGCCACAACACTTCAAAGGCATAAACCTACCAAATGGGAGCTCAATTTTAAGACTAGGAACTACATCAACCATCTAGGGAAGCTAAAACTATCAGTTCTTATGGAATAGGATATACCATGAGCAACTAGAATACAAAAGCCTAAATACAGTAAAGCTTTTGCCATGGCAGGCACTGTCTTGCAATAGGAGCTGGGCAGGCCAACAGCCCCATTCCCAAAAGTGTATTGGTTGGTGGGGTGGAGAGGAAGAAGGGGGAGGAAGGTCGAATGATGTTCCATGCCCAGAGGGCATATCCCTGCTCTCAGGGGTTGGTGAGGAGGTAGGCAAACAGGCCATCAAGAACAGCATCCACAGATCCCACACTTCTGCCTGTCCGTCTGTGGCAGCCACTCAAGTAAGAAGAGCCCTAATAGGCAAGACTCCTTTCCCCCCACATCCTCCACCCGTCTAGTTGTCAACATAATTTCCCCACCCCATGTGCTGAAATAATTTGCTACATCTCTGATGTAGGCAATGAATCCTTAAAAAGAAAAATATTCAGAAGTAGAGGCAGTTTTGCCTTTTGCAAGCAAAAGACAGACATGGATATTCATGAAAATCACCACCACTTAAGTATTTTCCATTTTAAAAAGATTCAGTATTTTCAAGGGTCAAGTCCTGCTCCCAACCAAGTTACCAGCAAAACTACCTTTAAACTTAATGGAAATTGAAACCAGACCCCAAAAACCTTAGGGAATACTAAAAACACTGCTGCAGCTTGTCTGACATTGACAATTTAAGGCCCAACCTCCCTAACCCATCTACATAAGGTATAACTCATGGAAGTCTCTCTCACCCACCACCAACACTGAAAGAACATGGCCCCAAAACAGAGCTCAACGTTTACTTTTTAAATGCTTGTTTCCTCTCTATATTTTCTTACATAAAAAAGATACTAGTAACAAGGCCAATTTGAGTTGAATTTGATGGAAACATGGACGCTGATACAGTTTTTAGATTTCTCCTCTGTTACTGTACTCAGTACAATATCAATACATTTTAATACTAGGTATAAGTACATGCAATTTATCTTACATTACTGCAAGTTATCTTACATTACTGTTCCTCTTGTACTATTTGTTGATACGAGTCCTGTGGCTGATGAGTTTTTATCCCTGATGATTTGGTTTGGTAACAACAGTGTTGTCTACTTTCATTATAAGATCTCCAGTGTCTGTTTTTACTGTAATAAGGTAAACAGTATTGGCTAATGTGTTTCAAGTACTATGGAACTGAAATTCTCAGTAGGTGCCTTTGATGCTATACTTCAAGACTCCATTTACAGGATAGCAAACAATAGGAAATTAGAGTCCTCCTAACTGGTCCCTTAGTATCACTTAAGAGTTTGTTTCCTAATCTGAACAGTTCATTTACTTTGTTCATTTTTGCATTTTTAAATGGGCGATTGTTCTACAAAATGCCAAGGTCAGTATTACAATAATAAGAGAAAATGAATTTAACAACTTCTAACACCATTTACCTCCTTCATACTGCAGAGAATGTGACATTATGAGCTAAAAATACAATTCTCATTGAAACAGATATTTTCTGCTTTAATGCTTGATTTTCTGTGAATAAGTAACCTTTAATGTTGTAAAAATTTTTGTGGTAAATTGTCTTCCTAAATAAATACAGAGGGTTTTTTTTATATAAAAGATACATGTCATACTACCAAAAAGATTGCAACCTGTCTTTTAAAGGTTTATTACTGGAAAAGAGAGCTTGATGTGTTATTGCAATTTATTACTACCATTGTGATACTGGTGGCAAGTGGTGTTATTCGTTAAAATATTAATGTCTAGAAAATAAACTTCTATCAATTTGAGATAGTATTACTGTTCCCCATTTTTAAGGATTGATTCTGCATTGTAATATATGGCACAAATTGCTATACTTTGAAAAACAAAAACCATCACTTGCCATTGGGTTGGTGTATGCCAAAAACAAAACAAAAAACAAGTAAGAGATGGCAGGGTTGCACTCCTCAGGCTGAAATATGGACCAAATTAAAGGGTTACATGCTCCCCTTTAAGGACAAAAATACATAAATTAACTTTTGAAACTCTCTAATACAAGATAACTTTGCAGCCTAGAGCTTTGCCTCAGCCATAATAGGCTTTGGGACAGAAGTCAAACACTATTTACAGAGTGATTAGGGAAAAGGGGAAAAAAGTATTCCTTATAGATAGATAAATCCATCCACTCTTGAACTTTCCTTAGAATCATCTGATGCCAGCTACAGTCAGATACAAGACTAGATAGATTTCTAACCTAAAAATCACAGCAAGGCAATTCGCATGTTTCTCTTAATCCTCTTCTGACTTTCCTAACACTTTCTTTCTAGCAACAGGTTTTGGGGTGCCAGAATTTCAATCACAGTGTCCCTGTAACATGTTGTTGCCGTGGGGAATTCCCCAACAAGTGATGTCAAGGTGGTGAAACCCTGAGAGATACCCCCCACTAGAGATTGGGGGCAGGGTACAGACACCATTCAGCTACCTGGGGCCTGGGACCGACCTGCAGGGCCAGTGGCAACATGGACCAGAAAAACGCCAGGCACCGCATCCACCGCGGTTTACCAGTTTGTGCTGGCTGCAGATTTGTGACACACATCGACTGAATGTGCCCCACACCAGCAAAGGAGAGAGAAAGACCCGGGACCATGGCAGATGGAGTCTGGAGCCCAGCTGCAGTATGCCCTGGCAGGAGCAAAATTAGTAGAATAGGAGCCTGCTTGCCAGACTAGAGGCTCTAGCCCTAAGGACCCATGGGAGGTAGCAACCAGCACCATGGGAGAGGCCCCAGAGAGATGCTGCCTTCCCCAGTGGGACCACAAGTAGTGACTGAGTTTGTTCTGGGAAGGGAGGCAGGGCATGTTACTGTTTTGAGCTTGGCAGTCCTTATTGTGTTTGAATTAAAAGGTACACTGGACTGGCCCCACCAGTTGCTGATATGGAAAGCTAAAAATAATTGCATTGGGGGCTGAAGCATTAAGCCCAGGTTGGTAACCCCTCTAGAGAACTGAGAAAAGAGAGGATGTGATTTACTGGTGGGCTTCAGAGCAAGAAAAGGGACAGCATTATCAGGCAGTGCCAAGAGGGTGAAAGGCCCCGGGCACCCTGCGTAGAGCTCAGGCGTGGACTGCTTAGCCAGTGGACTCCATAGCATAGACCAATAGGAGGTTATAGCAGTGCTACAATTGACAAGAAGTGTAGTCACCCAAGGGTGGCACAAACCCAGATGCCACTAGGTGAGAGATTTCCAACAAAGCTGGAGAAGACTTTTGAACCGGTCAGGACTATAAGTTGTAACTGAGCATGGCTAATTGAGTGACCCACTTGCTGTATCATCTTTCTACCAAATGACTGGGGGCTTGGCGGTCTTGTAAGATCTGGGTGGTGCATGGACAGGGTGAAAGGGGAGGAAGAGCCCTGAGGGCCAGCAACTCTTACTAGTGAGAGCCAAATATCAATAACCAAGAATCCTCCCTTTCTCCTCAAAAGATCAAGTGGTGGTGGGTGAGTTGGAGGGTGTGCCTTACAAGTAAGAGTGAGAGGAAGTCAAGCTGTCTGTCCCCAAGAAATGGTACTCAGATGGGAATGTCCAGTCCTGGTGTAAGAAAACCAAGCAAGGCATAGCCATCCACAATATGAACTGGCAGGAAAGAATTTTGGGAGAGGAAATTTGTGAGGCTTTTGTCTCATAATTTTGTCCAATCATTCAGTATATTACTTCATTGACTCTGCTTACTTTCCTTTACTGCACATTACTTCTCTAGAGTAAGATCTGTAAAACTTTCTTAAAAATTCTGTATGAGCCAGGTTTGTCTCATGATTTTGTATGAGAGAATTACTGTGCCAAGCATGATAAAAATATTTTCTATGTACATGTCCTTAAATTTTTCAATTAGAATGCTTCTGTAGCAAAGTGGTCCCAAAAGGTTTAATCAGAGAACAACAAGAAAACTTTGTTTTATCCACCCTATTTTGTGAGCAGGAGGTTTTGCCCACATGTTGTGATGCTGTCAGATAAAAAGTTGAAGCCTGCAGTCCTGCAGGTAGGATGCTTTGTTACTTAAGCAGTCACTTTGCAAAAATTCCATGAAAATCAAGTACCATAGTAAAATCTGCAACATTCAGACCTGTCTTCTGGGTAGATCAAGATTCTCAGTTGCTTCGAGACCTTCTGGTCTCAAGTGATCCATTGACACTTGTGACTTGAGGACACGAGTCTTTCAAAGGATCTCCCCAATAAGCATGGCCACCACCAATTACTAATTGGTGCACAAGCACAAACACACTAGTCTGTTGAATCTCTTTTATCAAAGTGACCCTCAAAATAAGATATGTACTCATGTGTGACACTATTTCAAAGTTCTTAGTGATCCAGGGCCTTCAGAGATTGTCTTTTAAAAGACATTTAGGCAAACTAACATTGCCAAAAAGTGATTAATAACATTCTAAAAAGCATCTAAGCAGATTAGGGGCCTAACATGCATTTGCATAATAAAGAGAGATTAAAATAGCAAATGAAGTAAATGGATGCAAGTACTTAATCTAATTCAGAGGTGTCAAGCATTTAATCTTGCAGACCAGATGAGTGGCATGAAACCAGTCCATGGGCATGCAGTGCCTACCCCAGACCAGCCACAGCAGGCACTAGATCCGGAATGTGATGCAGGTCCTGAACTGGCCTCCCTGTTGGTGCTATGTAGAGTGCAGGTCCCAGAGCAGGCACCACATGTGGCACATGTCCCAGGCCCTATCTGCAAGGCCAGTTCAGAGCAATCTGCATGTGCTAGTTGGGTCAACTTGAGACCCAAAGTCAGCACCAGGGCTACACAAGCCCTGACACTCCTGATCTAATTCAGTATTTTTAAATATTCTACTTCAACATTTTTCTTCCTCTGCTTGAGGGTTGAAATCCACATCTTTCACTTCCCAGATGCATTCCACAATCATTTAGCTATGAATTATTCTGGCATCAGGCATTCCCTGCCCATCCTTTCTAAGCAATTCTTTTGTGCATAAAAAAAGTGAAGATTCACTAGGCCAGAGCATGCCTGCACATATGAATAACTGAGTATCCTAGCTGTTGGGACTCACATGGAAGGGGATAATCTTGAGTTCTAATTTCACTCTAAGAACATTTTCAGTACTTTTAATATTAAAAAAAAAAAGTCATGAATTATGTTCATTGAAAGGTCTGTGTTCCAGGCCATTCATCCTAGGTGGTTCAAGGTGCTTTCCTGCAGCTCTGAATAAAGTGCATAAGCCTTAGAAACAATGGAACATTTAGATGTCCCTACTGTCAGCACTGTGCTAGTACAAAGCAGCAGCTTGTTCTGTGTGCTGGTTTGTGGCTCCCTTTCTGGGCTATCTTACTCTTCCCATTCATTGCATATGAAGTCTGGGTACCTGACACCATTCTGGATTTCATTCTGAGGGGCAGGTACCCAAATAGTGTGTGTTGCAGTCCCTTCCTGGATCTAACCTGAAGCTACCATAACTCATTTTGGTTTTTTTTTCCTTTAGCTCCCAAACATTAGTCCCTCATGTTCCCTGCAAAAAGGTTTCTCAATTGACAGAATATGATGCCTCAGATCTGATGTTTTCTTTTAAGTGAATTCACATCTGGGGAGAAAAGGTAGAGGAGCTAGGGAAGCAGAGCCATAAACAATCACTGATAAAAAGTGACTTATGACTGCAAGTAATAAAAGAAGTGCAAGAACAATACCTTAACTGTTTTAAACCTTAAAAAGTTCTTACAGAAATTATGTCATTGGCAGTTTACAGCTTCAATTAAATGGCAGGGAATTCATTTCAAGCAAAGATGTATTTTTTCCTGCAGAGTGCATTTCAATTTCTACACAACCTCAAATAGCTCCAAGTTGTGAATTCCTAATCATTGAATCCAATATTTTTCAATCATCAGCATAAATGGGAATTCAGATTTTCTGCACTAGCTGTAATATACCATGTTGCAGGGAACACACTCATAAAAAAGGAAAGCGTTTTCATGCTCTGGGTCTGAATTTTAATAAAATAATTTCAAAGAAAGAATGTTTGTTACCATGATAGTTGTTTCCCCTTCTACATTGGACTGAATTGTTAAATAAGATCAGATTGCAGGATTACCAAAGGTATCCTTCAACAAGAGAAAATGTTAATTGCTAACCAAATTAAGTAAAGTATTCTATAAAAATCAAAGTTTTCTTATCATCAATTTGCTGTAAATTTAACAGGCTTTTCTATGCTCATCACAAAAGCATACTAGAGGAGAGACAGAGGCACAAAATAAAAGTGACTTTTACTGTTATTTTTAATGTAGCCATAAAATTATAATATTACTTTGTTATGCCTCAGCTCTGTGTTCTTGGGCAACCCTGGCACAGGATGCAGTCTGTCTGACTCACAAAGGACTCACCCCCCTTCCCTCCCCTCCTCTACCTAAACAAAACTGATTAAGATGCAGTGAGAGACCTACCTAAGACCCTCACCAGATAAGGGTGATAAGAGTGAAACAACTGCCCTAGGTCTCATTTACATCCGAGATGGAACCAGATGACCATTCATTTACATGAGAGATGGAGAACAGAAAGCCTGAAGCAGAGACAGCAGTGAATTCTGGGACCAGAGAAGCAGGGGAGCACTGCATGATGGGGAATCTGTGCTTCAAATGTTAATCAACACATGTTCACACACACCCAGCTCAGCATTTATCAGACCAGTTCTAATCTGGATTTACTAAGGACTTTTCCCCCCCCAGACACACACACAGCTCTAAGTTTAATAGGCAACTTGGGCCGTACATTCCCCGGTCCCACTATGGGAGGCCTATTTAAACTTGATTGACTAAAACTCAGTTGCCAGGTTAGGGAATACTGAGGCAAGAGACCGAGTCAGAGTGGGTATGGGCAACATTTGAACAATGGTTAAGGGTTCATCACAACATCCAGCCTGCTGGAGCCCTAATCCCAGGTGTTGTCATATATTTCCCGAGATGACTGGTGGGAGTCCTCTCCACAAAAGGTTATGAGCACCCCAATAATTGCTTTAAGTCTGTTAAAAGACTATAGTAAGATCTGGAAAAGTCATGCTAAGCTGAGGCTTGTGCACAACAAGTAAAAATCCAAAATCCTGATGCTGCAAGCTATCTATTGTTCCTGAAGAAACCATGAGATATCCCATCAGTATATCTGCCATCCATAGGAATCTCAAGCTGGCTCCCAAGTATTTGGGTTACTCCCTAATCTTAAGTGTTTCCTGATTATCAATCAGTTTCCTGAGATGGTCCAAACCAGATAACCCCTTGTCAATAGAAAAGACAATGATTTACACTACTGAGGGTGCTTCGAAGCAGCTGAACTGAGGGTATAAAAATCTGTGTGTGTGCTGCAAAAAAAAAAAGGAAGCAGCAGCAGGAGGAAAGAAGGAGAAGAAGAAAGAAGAAGAAAACTCCTGTGCTGACACCATCCCCTGCCATTCTTGGGATGCTGGAAGAACAGATCGTCTCTCTCTTCAAGGATTGTGCTACGGACTGTGCCTGTCAGCTTTGCAGCCCAAGTACCGTGGACTAGGTGAGATCCCAGCGCTCGCTTTCTCTCTCTCTTCTCTCCAGGCATAAACTTCTGAACCTGAACTGTATTAGTTAAGTTTGAGCTAAGTTTCCCCAAATACTTAGTGAAACCAGGGTAGTATTGTCATTGCTGGTGTTTGTTTTTCTTTTGCATGTCTATTACTACTAGTACTATTATACATTTCATATGCTTAGCAATAAATAACTTTTATAGTCAAACTGGTAGTAATTGGGTATAGTTTTCCTTCTCTGCTTCTTTTTACTCCCGTGCTCTGCAGCAACGCTTCTTTTACCTATGCTAAAGATCCCTGTGAAGCCCAAAATTATTGTGGGGTCTGCTCATCAAGAGGCCAAAGATTGGGATGTGCTGAGTTTGAAACACATAAGGGGATCAGCTTGTACAGGCTGGTTGACCCAGTTTGACTCAGACATGCCCTTATGAACTGAATGCTGGCCCATGAGGGTGTCAGCTGGACACCCAGCCGGATTCAGAGGGATTCTGTTCACCTGTGTGCTTGTGTCTGACTGCATTTTATTGTTGCTCTTATGAACTGATTCTTGGCATATGAGGGTGTCAGCCTGTCCATGCTGATCAGCCCGGGCAGGTCAGGCGTGTCACGTTAATTTGTGTGTGTTTGTGTGTATGACTGATTTGGTGGCTGGAGGAACCCAGTCCCATTGAGACTGAGTCCTGCAAGATAGCTCCACTGGGGGTGAGGGCTTGCAGAAGGGAGAAATATAGCTCCATATAATAACACAAGCAGCACATTGACAGAATCACCAAGACCCTAGAAACTATCCCTAATAAATGAGCACACCCCAAAGTAATGGGCAAATTTGGTAACAACTTCCTTATTAATATACTTCACAGTAAACAGCTTCCACAAGCTGAATACGAGCAAAGGCTTTTTGTGACAGCTATTACCACCTAACTGTAGAGAAGGATAAATTATAACACAATTATGTAAGAGATTTGTAACATAAACCAAGACTTTTCCCAGGTGAAACTTGCACTGGATTCATTTCTAATGTATGATAGTTAATTTTAGATAAAGCATACTATAAGAACTTGGCTTTATTCATATGTAATGGTTTTGTCATGTCTATAGGACTTCATTCCTGCATAGACAAAATTCACAGAAATTAAGATGCTGAAGTAAGTAAAACACAAATATAAAAATGCTAGTATGCAGGGGAGTTTTTTCCCCCCCTATTCATAATGAACATGGAATGGCAGCTCTTAAAAAAGCTGTTCATAATATTTCTCCTGGCAATCTAATTTCTAAAATTATTGGAGACTATCACTTACCTTTAATTTTTATTATACAGTATGTGTGCTTCATACTCTTGTTGTTTGGTTATAATTCTTATACTCTGCTTATTTCATCCTAAGTCAGGTACAGTAAAATAATCAGGGCTCAAATATGCCTGAATTGATAGGGAATACTATAGGAATCAAAAGCAGCAGAAAAAAGAAGCCCTATGTAATTTTTGGGTTGCAATCCCACATGCTTAAATTCTAAGCATGTGATAGCCCCATTAAGATTAAAGTTAAATATATGATGCATTCAGCTGAAATGTATGGGGTAACTCGCGTTTGAAGTTAACTCATAGATAAACCTTTACAGCAATGTGGGCAAGTTTTACAGGACTGGGACCCTACTTTAAGCACTTTAATGGCTAGAATGCTTTCATCTGCGGCCCAATAGCAGTCTGAAACCACAGTCTGCAAATAGCATTAACTTTATGCTAAAGCAGGCTTGTCCAACATGCAGCCCACCAAGCCATTTTATCTGGCCCGCGGCAGCGACACAGATTGTGGAGCCGCTGCCACGGACCGCAGTCCTGGCGGTGGCAGCATGGATTGCAGAGCCGCCACCGCGGTGTGGAGAGGAGTGCGGCACCAGCAGCGCTGGGCGCGGAGTGCAGAGCCGCAGCGGTGGCACAGAGCGCAGAACCGTGGTAGCGCAGAGCTGCGGCAGTACAGGGCGGCAGCGCGGAGCCGCAGCAGTGGCGGCGGGCAGGGCCGGCCTGCAGGCCCCAGCCGGCAGCGAGGGGAAGGGAGCTGCTTAGCCCCACGCGGGAGGCCAAGCAGTGGCTGCTGGCACTGCCGGCCCACGCCTGCCTTCTCACCCGCCCGCTTCAAGCCAGCCCCGCTGCCCTGACCTGTCCCACAGCAAGGCGGCGCCTGCTCCACCAGCCAGTCTCCCCCCAGGTGCTGTGGCTCTCCAGGCCCGGTTGTCACCACTTCTGCTGGCCGGAGCAGACCTGGCCGGCCTCCTCCCAATCCCAGCAGCACATGGGAAGCCAGCTTCAGCTGCATGCTGCTTTTCCTGGTCGGTGCTGACCTGGTTCTGCCCAGGCAGATCCTGCAGCACCATGTCAACCTAGGCATGGCACCAGCAGGCTGGGCGGGCCCCAGGTTAACCCCTTCCTGGCCCCATGGCTTCTCCAGCACCAGGTCAACCTGGTTGTAGCCAAGTGGCTCTTGCGGCACTGTCAGCCCGGGAATGCATACCATGTCAACCCCTGCAACTTCATTGGTGTCAAAGGTCACGTGGTATCATATCAGGAAGTGATGTAACTTCCTGTGATGTCTTTGAATATGGCTCACCAGCCTACTGTGTGATAAAATGTTCGTGATCTGGCCCCACATTCAAAAAGGTTGGACACCCCTGTTCTAAAGTGTCTTGGGACTTTATGTTTTGTTTTAACTTTGAAAAATGTTCTAAAAGCAAAATTAAGATTTTTTTTCGTTTTCATTACAGTCATGTTAAAAACACTCGGCTAAGGATCAGCTATAATTATATAGAAATTTAACAAAAACAAATATATTAGCTGACCATGCACATTTGTCAAATAATGCTATAGAGATTTAAAACGGTAAAGATCTTGTGTAGTATAGCTTCCTCTAAACAACTAGAGCATTTGGTACACATTCAGTAGAATAAAGAAGTCACATTGATGGTGTTCAACCATTGCTAATCAGTCTGTGCTATTAATTAAAAGCTAATGACCTGAATCTTTCTGTCATTGACAACATGTGGTTTATAATTACAAAGGAATTTAAATCAACATGGCTATAGTAATACTGAAAGGGCAAAATCTCAACAGAAAATATGTTTACTCAGAGAATGATTAAATAAGTTATCATAGCAGTATGGCTTTTTATTAAATAAGTAAACCTCTCCAGAGCTCAGTGTGGCTGATCAGCACTATGCAACATCACAGAGTTTTCATTCGGTTCCACCACAAACACTTCTGTTGAATTTTTAGCATGTATACTGCAGATGCTGCTAGAGAATTTAATACGTCATGGCATAAGTGGCCACCAGTTCATAAATGCCAAATTAATTAACTTTTTAATCTAGCAATATTCAATGCAGCTGTTCTAGTCCTGATGTGCAATAAATATTAATATGGAAAAGAATTATGTTTATATTGGGTCAAAACAAGAGGTACTGGCCCTGACAATTTTTTGCAAGAAATATGATATGCAATACCATATTTATTCAAATATAAGATAACCCTGAATAAAGAATGACCCTCCAGTAACTAAGTTCTATATATGGAAAAAATGTATAAATAGTTATCATTTTCCAGGTGCAGAACCTAATTAGAGTGTTGTCTTGAATTCATCCCTTTCCCGCTGTTACAGAAGAAAAAATAGTGTTTGGTGGGGCGAGGGGTGGGGAAAATCAGGTGGCTCCCTTGCCCTGCCAACTTCTTCACCCTTCCTTCGCACCATTACTGTTAGATCCTTCTCAGGCTCTGTGCATTCCCCAAACACAATGTGGAAGTGAGCTGCATGTGAAAGTAAAAGGCACATGTGGGGTGGTGGGAAGGGACAGATAGAAGGGCAGAAACTGCAGAGGGAATCAGGAGACTACTGTAGGTCTGACTCTGGTCCCAATGGTAACTGCTATCCATTTCAGCACAGGTATTCCATACACACACTTTTGACTGCCAGTTTTGTACCTACCTATATAGAGTACAAACTGTGCGTGATATTAGTCCAGAGCCAAAAGCCTCACCATTTACCAAATAGGTCCTTGCGCTGGGCCCCAGCAGAGTCAACAGCATTTCAAAACATGGTGACCCTTAGCTCAGCAGTGTTCAGTATGTGTGCATCTTCCATATACCCCTCCCTCCCCCAAAGGATCTACATGCTAATGATTCCCTGTCATGAAAGGAATTGGGTGCAATTGTCACAAGTCCTGGGACCCTCCAAAAAATGTATGTACAGATGAGGATGCAGGACTGCCTAGTTTGACTCCACCCCAGAGAGCAGGGCACACTAACTGCATGTGACAGGCTGAGAGAAGAGGCAAAAGAGCCTCTTAGCTACACAGAAGTTTAGTAATGTTTGCCAGACATTTAAGGGTCATGAAGAAACAGGAATCATTAGAAAAGGGAAAGCAAGGCAAAGCTCAGCTGTGGAAGTTAAGAGGAGGTCAAAATGTGTTTGATGTAGTGGTTCACAAAGACCTGAAAAAGAGTTGGCACTGAGAGGGACTGATCACACTGGGTAATATATCTTACTCAGATGGGCTGCACTTACCTAGCCTTGTGATAGTTTCCCCATCAGCATTTTCTCAGCATCTTGGGCTAAGATCAAGTGATCAGCTGAAAGCCTGATCAATGCCTTAAAAGGGCAGAGAAAGCGATCAATGGAGCTTTGGAGGGAAACCCAAAGCTGAAAACAATGGCAGTAGTAGCAAGTAATGAGGAAGTGGAATGTGAAATGAAGAGAAGAAAAGAAAATCTAGGGACAGATGGAGAGTGGACAAAGGTGCAGAAGCAGAAAAGAAAGATCATGAAGAAGATGGGAGCAACAGCAGAAGTAGCAACTACAAGAGAGTCAGCAGCAAAAAAGGTGATAGGAAGATGAACAAGGCCAGAGGGAACACAGAAGCAGAGGAGAATGGAGGGGAGAGTGGGGACAGCATGAGAACGTATGTTGGACAAGAGCCAGAAAGCAGCAGGAGCACAATGGAGTGCTGGCCTACTAGGAGCAGCCTGGTGCAAAGACAGAAAATGCACCAAGAGATGTCATAGAAGATCAGAGACTGTGGATAAAAGCAATATCAACCAGTGACAAGATGCAGATGGGATGGATGATGAACAGATATGAGTTCGTAAGAAAGGCACTGGCTGAGGTATAGAAGATGCTGGCAGAACAGCTCACTAGCCTGATTGCTTTCCAGAACAGACACACTTGGGAGTTTACTTACTGCTCCAGTAAGTAGATTGAAAATTTACTGGTATGAACATTTTTAAAGAAGCATATGGAGAGGAATGTGGGAGGGAGAAAATTAGAAGGAATAAAGAGTTTATAGTGGGGGGAAAAGTCAAGGGAACAAGCAATTATAGTAGGAACATATACACATTTATTAGAGACAGAAGACAGAGAAAGGCAGATGGAATTTCATGTGCAAAGAACTATGTGTTTAAAGAAAATGTGGGACTAATATGGTATTTGGATGGAGTCACAGAAGGTGCGAGTAGTGTTGAGAGCAAACAAGGGGAGCTCAGGTGGTATGCAGCAAGTCCCATACATGATCTAGCTGGGGTCCCACCAGACTTATAATATACCATGGGCACCCAAAGGAATGCAGCAAAAATGTGTCAAGGAGGGGAACCTGTCTGCAATCTGTCCCTTCATGGTATGTTACAGATGTGAACACAAGGGGTATAGATCTGCAGAGTGCCAGGAATCCCTAAAATCCACTCACTGTGGGGGAGAGAGGCACCTATTCCAAAGGTGTCCAAAACCCTATGCAAGCAGGGTCAGACCCCCTAAGGAACAGTGGGGGGGGGGGGGGGGAGGGGAGGGGGAAGGGTAAGAGAGTGAAGGGGAAAAGGTAGATGAGACCCTGCAGGAGAAAGGAAAGAGAAAGAGGGGAGTATAATATCTATAAGTAAGGCAGCTCAAGAAGAAACAGAAGAAAGCCCAGACATGGAGGTGGGGAAGGAGGAGAAAGCAGAAGAAATGGAGGTGGAAAATAAGGGAGTCCAGAAGTCAGGGAGGGAAAAGGAAGAAAAACACAGGGGAAAGAAAAAAACAAACAAAAACAGGAAAAAAAGACACCTGAAAATGAGGGGAATGAGTCAGAGTCTGAGCCAGAGAGGCTCAGACTCCCTGCCCTTAACTCCTGCAAGCTTCAGCTGGGAGTGGTGAGTTAGAGGCAAGAAGTGGCAGAGAGGCAGAAAAATGGAAGTTTTCCTGAATGCAAAGGCAGTCAGACAGCGTGCAAAAGCAACAGGCATGAAAGATGAGGTGGGGGAGAACTCAACCATGGTGAGCAGCATCACTGGCAAACCTTAAGAGGAACAGACTCTTTTTTCAAAGAAGCATAATGGCACTACATTACAGTATGCGCCTGACATTAATAGATGCTAACAAAGAAAAAGAGATGGGAACAGATCAAACCAATGTTAAAATAAATAAGGGAAGACAATCTGCCTACAAAAACGTGGAATACCAGGGGGAAAGGATTATAAAGCATTTGGAGAAAAGGTGAACATGGGGACTATCCTGGTGGTCAGGGACAAATAAAAACAGAATGGCTGGAATGGCAATACTGTTCAAGAATCAAGAGGTGAAGGCAAAGCAAGTGGAAGACATCATCAATGGCAGACTGCAGCAAATGATAGTATTAGTGAAGGAGGAATTGGAAGTTTTCAACATGTGTGCACTAACAGAGCAGGAGGAGAGGAAGGCTCTGCTTAGAAAGCTAGCAGTTTATGTGGTCTTAAATTGCTAAGACCACAGGGAGATCACAGATAATAGTAGGGACTTCAATTGCATAATAGAAGTAGGAGACAGAACAGGGGAAGGAGGAGATGAAAATTCTGAGAGTTCATGCAGATTGTTAGCAAATAAAAGTCACTTAGAGAAAAGTGCGAGCAGGGGAGAAAGTTTTAGTAGTACAGATCCCAGTAGGAAGAAACTATTAAGAACTGACTTTGTATGAAAAGAGAGATAAGGAATAAAGAAACTAATTGTAGCATTTAGCAATTGCTGTATGATGAAGGTGGAACTAAGTTGTGGTAAGAGCCCTGTAAGAGGAAGGGAGCTTGGAAGTTAAATGCGCGACTGCTACAAGATGAGGAGACAGATCAAGTATACATGATATAGAATGAGGGGTGGAGAACACTGAATATTTTATTCACCATTCTCTGATGCTCTTAAAAAAGGTGAAGAGGACAGGAGAATTTTTCAGGAAGGAAGGTTGAAGAACCACAGGGAAAGAGCTGAAAGAGCTGCAAAGAAGGATGCAGGAGCTGCTAACGTAAGTTGCAGAAGGAAGAACTAGAAAAAACAAGGCAAGAGATAGAAAGCTGGTTTAAAAAAAAAAAAGTTACGAGGGGAAATGTTTTTAGTGCAAGCACCCTGGGTGGGAGAAAATGAAGTGTGGTCCCAATATTTTTCAGCTAGAGTGAAGACAGCAAAAGGAGACCTAAAAGCAGTCTGCGAAGAAGGTGGCATCTAGGTAGAAAAGAAGGAGGAGGTATTGCAGGCAATAAGATTTCACGAAGAGCTATATCAGAAGGAGGAAATGGACAAGAAGATGAAGATTTTGCTGGAAGAAACTGAAGAGAAAAGTAGGGGAAAAGGAAACAAAGAAGATGGAAGAAAAGATGAGCTTAAAGGAAGCAGAGGAGTATTTAACACCCCCCCCCCCCCCCCCCCCCGGGGAGAGAGAAAAATCACCAGGTACAGACGGAATTTTATGAGAAGTTTTGGGCATGGGTAGGAAGGGATATAGTGGAAGTTTTCAAGGGAAAAGCAAAAACACGAGAAGCAGGGCAAGATTATAAAGAGGCATTGTGGTGTTACTCTAAGTAACAGGAGAAGGAATTTCTGAAAGCTTATTACACTCCTTAATATGAACTATAAAGTTAATGGGCTGTCTTTGAGCATAACAAAAAACCTCCAGAAGATAATGTCTGAAGACCAGGTATGCACAGTACCAGGTAGAAGGATCTCCAAAGGGATTAGAGTGATCAGAGAAACATTGTCCCACATCCAACAGAAGAAAACAAAACTCAGTTATAGCAAACCTAGATTTAGAAAAAGCATATGACAACATGGATCACGATTACATATTTGAAGTGCTAGGAAAAATGGGGTTCCCAGAGAAATTTGTCAGATAAAAGCTAATGTATAGAGAAGCGGGGAGTCAAGTCCAAATTAATGGGCATTTAAGCTGGGCTTTTAAAATCCATACAGGGGTGAGACAAGGGTGCCCCCTGTTGCCACTATTATGTTTGTGCAGTATGGAACCATTAGTACAAAGATTAAGAAAAGAGCAAGTCATAAGTGGAGTAAAGATACTGGGAAGAGGAAAGTTAAAATGCAAACTACACATGGATGGTATAAGCGTAGTAGTAAGAGACAAGCTATTGAAAGAAAAGGTGCTAAAGCATACAGAGTATGGAGAAGAATCTGTGATAAGGAATTTGCTTGGTGGCAATGTTGGCATTCCTTGGAGCTTCACAAGCTTATCAAGGTCCCCAAGTGAGAGGTGTGGAGAAGAAATGGTGAGACTTGTTTTGGGAGTGTACGTATGCAAAGGGGGTGTGGGAAAGGGTCCACCACTTTCTAAGCATCACCTAAATAAACCTGTTGCTAGTGCAGGAGATGGTACTGTATGGACTCATACCAAAGGGACCAGAGGAAACATTATTAAGGATTTTATTAGCATGTATTAAAAGTAGTTTATGGAAAGTAAGAAACCTCTGGGTGCTTACCAGGGTGTTTAAAGAGAGTGCTTGAAGCTGGGACTGCATGATCTGAAATACTACAATCAGGACAAGTAAGAGATAGGAGAGGAGGCAGGGAAGAAGTGGAAGGGAAAAAAAAAAGGACTGGACACTTGTTTCACTGAACCAGAGAGGACCGATGGGAGGGGCAGAGTGTCTTCAGGTGGTTACTTATGTAATTTTTTTTCCCCCATGAGATTCTATATGAAGAAAGAGAGTTATGAAGGGGTTTTTTGTGGGAAACTGATGTATGTTGCTTAAGGGTTTAAATATATGTAGTTGTGTGGTTTTGGATATGTAGGTTTTTGCAATACGAAGTTTTGGTAAAACAGGATACTCCATATACAAAGTTTTTATAAGTGTAGGGTGATAAGTATGTTTTTAATAACATTTGTAAATTGAAAAACCATCACACACACACAACTGTTTCCCATTTTGCTGAACATGGACCAGGTGTTTGATGGATATGCTCAGCATGGGTTACATTCAATCAACCTTATAAGTTGGTTTCCATGACTGAGCACATGCTGCTTTTGGCAGCAGTTTAATTATCACTGATGTATTTAATAGGGAAGGAGGGAAAGGATTGCTGGTATGCAAATAAGAAGATGGACTTTCTTTCTCATGCCGATTGGGAGGAAAACTTCATCTTATATTGGATTAAATATGGTAATATGGCCTGTCTAGACAGCAGCAACATGGGCACTTCCTGAACAATCTAATTCTGCCATTTCATAATAGGCTTATTAGTTTGTCCTTTTCTTTCCTATAGGTTGATTTAAGGTACTAGAAAAAGCATTCTAACAATTACTATATAATGATCTAGCAAAACCCAGAGCATTTGCATCTGGGTGTTTCACAACCTGCCTAATTTGCATCCATGAGGACGTATGAATGAGTCATTCGGCCATTTGCTTTTACTTCAAAAGGCATTTTTCCCGCGAGATAGAGCTCATCGGTGCTCCTTTGCAGTTGTTTCTTGTGGCTATATATACACCCTAAGATAATTGGCAAACCTCATCTTCTTAGGTGGATGGTAACTTAACCTCTTTAAATAAAGCATCTAGGATCTACTGCAGGGGTTGGCAGTGTTTTTGGACAGAGTGCCAAACACACCTGCAAACTTAACTTGTAACGTTAGCTTGCCAGAGGCAGGGGAACTGCAAAGGGCCTGATCCTTCTTGTGGCAGAGCAGCCCTGGCCCTTTCCCCTCCAATCCACGCTGAAGCACACATAACAAGCAACATGCCCTCACATGCCATGATCTGGCATGCATGTGGAGGGTTGCTGATCTCCAATTACCCTATGGCAGGAGTATTGAGGATACAGCTCTAGGCTCCTTCCAGGCCCTGGTGCTGGCCTTGGATCTCAAGTTGACCCACACGCCACATACAGTGCATGCTCAACTGGCCCAGCATGTAAGGCCCAAGTTCCACATGGCACAGGTGTGGGGCCGGTCCACAACCTCCCCCCACATGCTGGATCCAGATCCTGTGGCACCTGCTCTGGATAGTTGGAATTGCGCTGCAAGCAGCTGCACCTGCATGGGCCAGTCTGGGATTGCACCCGCTCCAGCTACTGAATTATGACTACTCCACTCCCCAGAGTATTCACAGCTGTGAAATGGATGCCTAGGCTTCCCATACAATGCATTGAGAAAAATTTAAAAAAGCGTGGAAGGGAATTCATGGAATACAGTGAGCAGAGTAAAAAATGACTCAATAGGAAACTCCTACAAGGGTGGGATCAAAGTCTAGGAATTTATAGTAGTTTGTGGCCTAACACAAGGCTAGAAGAAGATTATCATCTCTACTGCTGATTGTTTCTCAGACATGAATCATCTACTGGAGTAAGACACCTAAACCATTATAGCCAATAGGCCTGTAGCTAAGCCCTTTTCCTGAAGATGACAAACTGTTTTCAAATCTTCCCTCTCCAATTTGGAGCTTGGACTTCAACCTACACCTCCCAAGGAAGTAAATAAAATACTAGCTACAAATGTATTGTATATTCTGCATAGAGTGTGACAGCCAGAACCAGAGGGGTTAATAAGCAAACTATAGACAATAAAATCTGCTTCTTGAAGACATCTGCAGTGGCCTCACAAGTTAATATTAGCCAAGGCAAAGCTTGCAAGATTGTAACCCACAAAATGTACCTTGTCTGTCACAATTATAACCGCAATGTCAAAATTGACTGTCTGTACCAATAAGACTAACATAGGCCCCAAGAACTAGAACTAGAAAACAGAACTGCAAACTTTAGCTGACCTAACGGTTCTTGCCTAAAAGGTCAGTAAAAATTACAAACCTGACCACAAGGTATAATTAACACACATCAAAAAATTCCAAAGTAACCAGGTGGGTTGGACTTAGGCAGAGTAAATGCTAATTTCAAACCTTAACATGGTGTGATGTGGCAGTAACTTCTGATGATAAGTTTCTAACACCTTTCAATCCCATAGGGTAACAACTGTAGGGTAAGATTGTGAGTGGCTCTAAAACCAACAGATTAGCATAAGATAAGGTATAAAAGAACACGCATGTCAGGTGACCAGTAAAAAGGATGGAACAGAACGGTCATTACTGTTCCAAGCCCAGACTCCCGGTGTGAGCAAGGATCAGATCCTGACCAGCGATCTTCCCCAGTGTTCCCTCCGACAGCATCGAGCAGGGATGCCCGACTTTGCTGGAACAACTTGGTGTGTACCTGGCACTGAGGGACGGTCCATAAATTGCCAACCAAGTGGGAAAATCTGTCAATTTGTCTGTCTGTTGTTATTATCACTGCCAACTCTTATTGTTGTATTGTCTGTTTATTAGATTAATCTTTGTTAACTGTTATAGGTATAAACCATATTTTGCTGCCAACATATTTTTTGCTGCTATAAAGTAAAATGTACCTTTACTGCTATAAAAGTAAAATTTGTCTTTGCTTCACTCCCAATTTTGCTGCCTCGATTCCAAACTGAATAGCCAAGTGGCTGATATATTCACAGCGCCCAGTTGGCCTGCGACCAAATTGATACACTCATGGTGCCCAGTTGGCCTGTGACAATAGAGGGGTATTCAAGAAGTATTTAAAAATAATTGAAAGAGACTATATTCTTTAGAAAACTCAGCATTGTTTGAAGCAAAAGGCTATAGATTAGGACATATGCCTGAGATGTGGACAACCTTTTTTCCAAGTCCTTGCTCTGAAAATGCCTGTTAAAGCAGGCCCCACAAGCAGAGGAAGTGCTTGCTTTAAAAAAAAAAATCTTGATAGGGCTCTGAAGAGCTCAGGAGCATGGGGACTTAGATGGCCGATTGAACAACAGCCAGCAGAAAACTTAGCTGCTAGATAACTTTAGGTAGGATCTGACAGGGTTTTTAAGTAACTCAGCAATACCCAAGTGATGGATTCAGTCACCTAAGGTGGCAGTTCAAGTGCCTTTGTATATTTTTCTTCTTCAACTTGGTATTCACTGATCCTTGTAGGACATAGGTTCTTTCTGTGATCTCTGCAAGATAGAGTATTTATTTTAAGAAAAATATCCATTTATTGAAGAAAGCAGTTAGTGACTGCCATGCCATGCTTCCCACCCACTGACTGCCATTCTTCCCATCCAGCATGTTGTCAGAGGGAATTTTTACTTGAAGTTGCACTTTTCAGATGGGTCACAAAATCAGGGCCTGAATACTCACTATTAAAGATCCCCTAGTACATTCTGAAGGCGATTTTGCCGAAGGGCTATATTTTTACAACTATTAATGATTCTATAATAGATGTTGCCTATGATTCCTCTGATCACTAGCAGAACACCCCCAAACTCTTAAATATACATCTATCATGTACTGGTGCTGACAATACTGCTGCTGAACTAAGTCTGATAGACCACAAGTAAAAGAGGACCAATTTACATCAAAAGGGATTTAAATCACCAGTTTGAGCCATAAATTTTAAGACAGCAAGCAGGAAACCTGGATTTTAATTTAGTATTAAACATGAACATTAGTTATTTTCCTAAAGAAAGGTTCCTCATTGGAATATTGATCTGCAAACAAATGCAACCTCGAAACTAAATGTGGTACTTTCTGTTAATCAGGTACATGCACTATATTTCTACACGTTTATTCAAGAAATGCTGTAGCTTATCACATTTTTACACAAATTATTTCCTGACAGTAAACTGTAAAAATTTAAGAATGAATGACATTTCTTATTTTAGCAGATGATTCTTTCTTCAGTGTTTGTGTCAAACAATGTTTGGCTGGAATTTGAGCTCCATTAAAAATGTACAAAACAGCATTCTAAATTTTGTTTATGAATGAAATAGAACTGCTTATGTATTCAAAACATTTAAGGCAAATAAGCTAATCCAGTCATCCTCTGTATTTAAACTTAACTGCCTTAAAAAAAAAACAACAAAAAAACACAACACTGATTACGCAAAGGAAATATTACCTGTACTTAACGACAGAATGGTTCTCATCACCTTGGGACAGGTTCTCAAAGATGCTTAGGTGCTTATAAATACAGATAGCTGCCTCATGGGATATTCACATGTGCTTAGGCAGTTGAAAACAACAGGAATTAGATACCCAACATACTGTGTCTCTTCTGCCACTTGGTTTTTATCTGTATGTTTAATTGTCTAAACACCTTTGAAAAACTAGTTTACAGTTCTGTGTCCTTCAAATTTTTCCATTTAATACTTTCCATCCTCTCTCACCTCATTTTTATTTATATAAAAGTTAAAAACCAACCAACCAGCCAGCATTTTCTTCCTTTCAAAGTTGAGAAATTAAACAAGTTATGGGAATCATCCTTAATGGACTGGCTGACACCAACATCCTGAGGGATAGCCAGTACGGGTTTGTTGCGGGTGGGTCTCATTTCCTTCTATGACCAGGTGACCCATCACCTGGACAGGAGAGAAGAGATTGATGTCATATCATGACTTCAAAAAAGCCTTCGATCTGGTATCCCATGATCACCTCTTGGCAAAACTGGCAAATTGTGGCCTTGGGTCCACCAAGATCCGCTGGCTGGGAAACTGGCTCCGTGGTCAGACCCAGAGGGTGGTAATTGACGGAAGTCAATTGTCATGGTGCCCTGTGACCAGTGGGGTCCCCCAAGGCTCTGTCCTTGGATCCATATTGTTCAACATCTTCATTCATGATGTGGACATTGGAGTCAGAAGCGGACTGGCCAAGTTTGCCGATGACACCAAAATTTGGGGCAGAGCATCCACACCAGAAGACAGGAGGGTGATCCAGGCTGACTTGGACAGGCTCAGCAAATGGGTGGATGAGAACCTGATGGTGTTTAACACTGAAAAATGCAAGGTTCTCCACCTTGGGAAGAAAAACCTGCAGTACCCCTATAGGCTCAGAAGTGCTATACTGGCTAGCACAACGGAAGAAAGATTTGGGGGTCATCATTGAACACAAGATGAACATGAGCCTGCAATGCGATGCTGCAGCTAGTAAAGCGACCAAAGTGCTGGCTTACATCCATAGATGCTTCTTAAGCAAGTCCCAGGACATCATCATTCTCCCCTTGTACTCGGCCTTGGTGAGGCCGTAGCTGGAGTACTGAGTCCAGTTTTGGGCTCCACAATTCAAAAAGGATATAGAGAAGCTTGAGAGAGTCCAGAGGAGAGCCACGTGCATGATCAAAGGTCAGGAAAACAGACCGTACAACAACAGGCTGAGAGCCCTGGGGCTCTTTAGCCTGGAAAAGCGCAGGCTCAGGGGTGATCTGATGGCCACCTATAAGTTTATCAGGGGTGACCACCAGTATCTGGGGAAATGTTTGTTCACCAGAGTGCCCCCAGGGATGACGAGGTTGAACGGTTTTAAACTACTGCCAGACCATTTCAGGCTGGACATAAGGAAGAATTTCTTTACTGTCCGAGCCCCCAAGGTCTGGAATAGACTGCCAAATCAGAGGTGGTTCAAGCACCTACATTGAACACCTTGAAGAGTAAACTGGATGCTTATCTTGCTGGGATCCTATGAGCCCAGCTGACTTCCTGCCCTTTGGACAGGGGGCTGGACTCGATCTTCCGAGGTCCCTTCCAGGCCTAATGTCTATGAAATCTATGAACTCGTCCTAACAAAAAACTGCTTTGAAAAAGTTTGGGGCTATTTGGAGAGATTTCCAAATAAAATTTTGGTAACCAAACTACTACTTCTTGCATAATTTTCTTTTCCTTTTCTATTCCTTCCACTTCTGATCTCCCTCCCTACCACCCCTTTTCTCCTTTATTGTTCACTTCTGAGACACATGCATGCATGCATTTGAAAAGCATTAATAATTAAAAAAATAGAATAGTCTTGTGTAGTGGATCCCATGCGACAGAAAGTAAACCTTCATTAGAAAGATCAGAATACCATATTCTGTGCATCAATTTATTTTTCCTCCTCAGTAAAATCATGCATTCATTTTATGATGATAATTACTTTCAGAAGCCAGGGATGAAAAGTTATACTTAAGTTGTAGGACCTGAAACAAAACCAATCCTCATTGACAACCAATTCAAAGTCAGTTCTTCATGTACAACTGTTTGGTTGCCATTCTGGTATTCAAAAGAACTAAAAATAGTGATTTCTGTATGGTATCATGGATGAAGACACCCTCTCTCAAGTAGAATGTGGATCCCAAAATATAAGAATTTTCTTTCAGTCCCCTTGGATACGTTGGCATTCTTTGCATGGTGGAACCACTAGGTGACCCGTGCCATGACAGAGGCAACATAACAGCTCTGAATGTGTTAGGATTTCAAATACCTCTTATCGTAAAGCTGAAAGCTCCTCCAAGAGAACTGGCAGCCAAGGTTATTTGGGTGAATCTAATATCTTTTATTAGACCAACTTAAAATAGTTGGAAAAATTTTCTTACCAAGCTTTTGGGTTTAAAAACCCTCCTTCAGGCTGAGGAAGTGTCTGCAGTTGGTGTGTGCTCTTCTGGGACCTTGTCTTGAGATTCTCTTAAGTCTTCAATATTGGGATGGTGAGGTGATGACAGGTAGCCCATTCAAAATGTACAAAAATCTAACATAGTAAAACTGAGCATTTTACCTAATTTCCCCCAAGAGATTCAGAAAAAGCATTTGTCACCAATTAGTATAGTCTACTAGCTGTAGAAGGGTGGTTCCAAATTCATTTTTATCTATTGGCAGTTAGCTGCCTCTGATTACCTACAGATATTGCACTGAGAGAAAGAGAGCTCCCACTCTCTGGCAGCCAGGAGATTTCATACTGTTCCAATTTTTCCTGTTAATCCTGAAGTCTGAAAATGACCAAGGATCTTTGATAAACATTAGAAGGCACAGGATTGTAGTTTCACATTTTAAAATAAACCAAAAAAGGGCGTAACTGGTGGTGACAGTATTCAATTAACTAAACTCAACACATGGAATATTTGCAAACAGGACACTGTAATGTCAAATGGGAACAAACTGAACAGGAGAGGAGACAACAGATGTGGACAACCATGTCTGTTGTATCCAAGGAAGTTAAAAACATCTGAAACTACAATCAGTTAATATGCATCAAGTGAAGATCTTTTATAGAAGTTTAATTTATGCTTCAGGAACAAGTCCCAAAAATAAATCTCTGTAGATTAAATTTGATACATTCAAAGAGTACAGTTACATGTAGAAGCTACTGCAGAATAGGCTAGGATGGAAATTTGCAGCATTTCAACTGCTTTATGTTAACTTTCCATGTGCATACTCCTACCCTCAATACATCTAGGCAAAGTAAACCCCTCAAAGAGTGTGCAAGTGACTTGACATTCATCATAGGGTAAAAGCAATGCACATGAGCAATTATAGCAAGAGTAATTGACATGCTGGAAGTTCACAATCTTGGCTCATCTCATAGTAAATTGTTCATACGGATACTTTCATTTCAACTAATGAGAGACTTTTCTTACATCCTATGCCAAAAGTGCTTAGAAATCAACAACAACATACCCCTTCTGCTATTGTGTCTGTCTTGAATTACCCAAGACAAGCTGATTTTCAATAAAAACCACAGTTTGGATATACAATGTTGCATACAACTTTTCTGGTCCAGCTGCTAAAATTTTTGACCAATATAAGCACATCATTGTGAATAAGATGGGTCTCTAGTTTAAACATAATGTAAAAAGGGTTCACCTGATGGCAGATAGCATTAGATTTCTCCAAAGCACACAGGAACTTGCTCTGCCATGTTTTATTGTACCCTAGTAGTCATCTTGCTGGACAATATTAAGGACTTTTACTGCGAATATGCCTATGACTCTCCTATATTAGTGTTGATGTCATTAAATGGAGATTTACAAAGACCCTGTGTGTATTCTTAAATCTATTGAAATTGAGATACTCATTGAGCTTCATAACTCAGCTTTCTCTTCCCAGAGTCATATGAATATACTCACCTTTCACTTAATCTTCATGGAGTTATATTATAATATACAATTTGGCTTTTTTATTTCGGCACAGCCCCAATCAGACAAGTTTCATGAGGCTCGGGGTTTATTTAAGCAACTCTGATATTAAAGATTTTGGAAAAGGTCTACAAAAAAAGACTGTGCGTGCTACTTCAGATCCCTACGTCAACATTTTAAGTGCCTGGGTCTTGGAGTGGAATTAGGCAACTTAAGTTAGATGCCTCAGACTCCAGAGACACTTAAAACCAGGAAATAGGAAGCTGCAGATGCCTGGGGCAGTTGTACAGAAAACTGCTATGTAGCAGTATTCCTCTTCTGCATAACCATCTAATGGTTAGAGCACTCACCCAGGATGAGGGAGATTTTGGTTATAGGCCCTCCTTGACTGAAAAAAACAAAAACAAATTAAAAAACAAAAACAAAAACCCATCTTCAGTGAGAAGACTGTTCAGAAAGGAATGCAAGAGGCAAGGGGCCAGACAGAGACAAACAAGAGAGCTTGCAATTTAGTGAGGGAATTGGGAAGAAGCAAGCCCTAGTTTCTAGTCTTATCCTGGAACCATTTAAAGTTTTACCAAACTGTTTAATGCCACCCCCCCCCCCCCAAAAAACAAAAATAAAACAAATGAAAACCAGACAACCCCTCCCCCCCAACCCCTGAAACAAAACCAATACCCTCCCCCACTCAATACCAAAATCCAGGACTCCCACCCTGGACAGCAGCCCTCTCACTGAGCTACAGTCTGGCTACCTCTTCTTTTCATTCAGGTCCCATTCATTTGTGCACAGTGACCCAGCTTCAAAAGAAAGGATGAAGGATCCCTTTAGCCTAGTCCAACTCACAACCTGGTGATTAGTACACTTTTCTGGGAGGTGATAGATGTGGCTGAGAGTCCATGAGGGCTCAGCAAGGCTTAGAACCTAAGCCTCCCACTCTCACTAGACAGCTGTGTAAAAAAAAAAAAAAAAAAAAAAAAGGTGGGGGGGGGAGGGACACAAATACTATTATTTTCAAATAAAAGAGTGGCCAAATAAAATTAACTCAATGCTTTTAATAATTAGGCATGTTTAATGCACATTTACCAGATATGGCTCTCAGAAGACTTGGCACAGAGTGTCCTCATTTGTCCCTGGTTACATGGGAAATTAGTGTGTGCATGATCAGCAGAACATGCACCTTAGCCAGCATTGCAGAGCCTCCAGCCAGTGGCTGAACTTTAGGTGCCCAGGAAATTTAGGCAGCTCAAGGCATCTTGGGTACCTGAAGCAGGATGTCTGTGAATCACCCTTCTGTATTTAGGCATCAAATTTCACCTAAAATTCCATTTTAGGCACCAATATTCCTTTATGCATCTCACCCTTCAGTTCACCAAAAAAAGAAGTTACGAAAGTGATAATCAACAGTTTGTACTGACCAGCTGCGACCAGTTTTACAAGATATTTTTAGTATTTCCTTATCTAACATTATGCCTTTGGAGGGAAAAAAAAAAAAATCACAAATCTCTTGTGTTTTATAATATCTTGCTAATAAGCTAGCAAAGAAAGAGCGCGAGTGAGCAAATGGGAACACATGCTACTGAGAACTTGCAATGTAACTACTTAAATTTACAACAAAAGTAATTCTAGTTGTTAGGAATGAGTATATAGATATAGATATATTTTTGGTTAAATGTGCTTGTTAAGCTTAAAGTATTGTGTGCTTGGAGCATGGTGCCACCTGAAAGCAAAGAACAAAAAACCAGCAGAACATCCCCCTTCACACCCCACAGAGATTAAAAAAAGAAAGAAAACCATGTCCATCTTCAAAACAACTCCATACAAACTCATGTACTAAATTAACATTTTAAAATGTTATTTTTTTAAAGAAAGATACCATATTAGTCGTAGATACAGCATATATGGTTTATTTCAGTGTGCTTAGACCCAAATTGAAAAGCATGTATTATTTACAACTCTGAAGATATGATTGTTTCAGTAACAGCATTCATACAGTACTACCCAGAGTTTAGGATCCCCTTATGCTTGGAACTGTATAAACCAGTGGTCCCCAGCCTTGTTGCCTGGTGGGTCACATTGGCAGTAGCTGGTCTGTGCACAGGCTAGATCTAGCCAGTGTTTCCTATCCAGTGTCCAAGTGGGCATGGCAGGCACCATGTGGCCGTGCAGAGGAGGGTAAGGACATGGCCAGGCCCCAACCCAGCCCTGCAAAGAGAGAAGGGGGCATGGCCCCCATTTAAAAGCTGGAGAGGGGTGCTAGCTTAGCCCCACAGGGGTAAGGGTTGCAGCCCAGCCTGGCCCTGACCAGCCATGTGGGACTTGGGGTTTGGGAATTTTGCAGGGGGCAGGTGGACATATAAAAAAGTGGCCACCATTCCCCCAATTACCAACATTTCCTGACCTGCAGGGAAGCCCACAGGCTAGGTGCAATGGCTCTGTGGACTACCTTGGGCCAGAAGTTGAGCACACCTGGTATAAAACGCATGGATCCTATAAAGCAATATATAAATGTTATAAAGTAACATATGCTGTATGCAAGAATCATACATATGATTCAGTGCATAGTTAAAAACCTAAGATTAAATCCTAGACAGAAAAAAAAAAAACCCAAAACCCATTAGGAGATTAGGCACTGAACTCAGTGGGGCTAGGATTTCAGCACCAGTGTCAAAGCTGAGCACAGAAAAAAGGTGAAGAAAGCCATCCTAAGCTTCCATATACAAAATAAGGGGAAAGTAATATTAAAAAAATAATAAAAAAAAAAAAGGTCCCTGCCAGATAAATGTGACTCAATATCACACTTGGATCACAGAATTTAGCAAAACTCATTAAGCAACAAAGTAGATAACTGTGTTTTCAAATATGGATTTGAATGAAAAGCAAGAAGGCTAGAAATAAAATTTAAAAATACTGTTACTAAAGTCATAATGGCCAAGTATTTCTGGCCTCCAAAAGCAGCCAAGGACTGTCACCAGAAGACAACCCCTGCCCCTCCATGGCTGCTCCACACATGCCAAGAGAGTTTAAAAACAGTGTTGAGTTTATACAGCCTAATTGGTGAGCTTTGGTACACACAAGCACAAGTAGTTGGGGGTTATTTCTTAATGGGAGGTAGTGGCTCACTTCAAAATTTAAGGAAAGATAGCCAAATACTCTTCCAGTCTTCCTCGTTTTATAGTTGGTACAGGGGCCAGAGATGAATGCTGTGGAAAAATAAAGGGTGCTATTATCCAATTCAAGACTATCAGAATTGATAGAAACATGATAATCAGGGGGAAGATTATGGTCATTTGTGCACACAAACCAAATTTAATAAATTGGTTAAGAATAGCCCTACTTGTTTGCACATTTAGTTCTTTGGAATGTGATTTTGCTGGTTTTCCGGTCTTCTCCATCCCCCACTCCCTTTCTGTCCCCCCTATTTAAAAATAGCCCTTAATGTAGTTTTTAAAACTTGCATATTCATTCTTGTTCCACGTGGTAACATTGTTGCATTTTTCGTCAACATAACATTTAGTGGGCACTCTGTCTACCATATATTGAAAATATCACGGAAAAGAAAACAAACAAAATATTGGATTTGATTTAAATGAGGCTAAGAGTTCCGACTTATTTTTGTGGACTTTTACAAAATGACATAGAAATCTGTATTATAGTAAGGTGTAAAAATGCAGTGCATCATTATGGTGCAGACAATAATAGCTTTAATTCAAGTGCTAATTGCTGCAGCATGTACAAATGGTAAAAGAAGAGCTTGAACTTTACAAGTCCCAATGGGACCTCATTTACACAAGGAGCAATACCAATTACACTATGGAGAGTCACAGCTTCCAGTAAATATATCCTGGAGTAACAAGAATAGGATGCTGTGTATTACAAAGTTAAAAAATTAAAGCCATTGTGGGCAGTCCTGCAGTTCTTCTGCAAGACAAATCCCAATATGATATCCCATCTTGTGTAAGGATTATGAAATTATTCTCCAAGTAGGTTACAAGAAGAATGAAACAGATCTTGACTTGAAACATGACATTTGCTCAACTAGAGCAATAATGCACATATATTTTTGTATATGCAAGCATTCCAATAATTACGATGAACTAACAGTGAATTACAGAAGCACAAGCACTATGAAGGAGGACTAACAGAAAAATAAGGTTAGTAATACTTAGACTTGCAATATACTTCTGAACTCTCGCGTGTTTTGTAAAGCATACACTGTCGTGTGACATAAACATATTCTTGTTTTGCTGGTGTCAAAAGCATTCATATATTTATGAAGATCTTCCAGGATGAACTCTTGTTGGCTGTTGAAAGACAGTCAAACTGACATATTTAATACAGCCACTATAATATTTCTTTCTTCTGCAAATTATGTTTACTTTTAAACAATTTTGAAGAGGAAAAAAATTGATATTAAAAGCAGAAGTTGGAGAAAGATAAATGAGAACAATCATTTTTCCAAAATGTCTGAGTGGTTACTTTCAAACGAGCAAAAGTCATAGATTTATGTAGTAAAATTCCAGTTATTTATTTATTTTTTACTCTGGAGTAAACACAAATAGAAAAAAAAAATACTTCAAGACTGGAGGTACACATATTGATTCTCATTCCTTACTTCTGTTCATCCAACATCCAAAAAATGTATTTGGTGACATTTCACTATCATTTGCTTCAGACAATGATCTGAGTGGCTTAAGCAGTTGTAGATACTGGTAAAAAAGACTGTGGTGCTGTTATGGTTTAATTCCCCTGTAACTTGGTTCAACTATGATATTAACACCACAGCTCTGTGCACAGGCCAATGGAGATGCACTGCTCCAGGAGAAGCATTGAAGAGACTGGAGCAGATGTTTTGCAATGCATCTGGCGATTTAGTCACTATATTTTCCTTCTTCTTACAGCATATCTTCCCATTATAATATCCTTTACCCTAGTCCCAAATCTCCATGTACTTTTCCTGGAGAAGCATCCAAATAGTCAGATTTAAAACAGAGAGTTTAATAGGGTGGTCATAGAAAACCTTGTAATCTGCATGACAGGGACAGGATCTCTGCATATATATTAGGCTCTAATAGTTACAGTTAAATGTTAGTTATACTAAAAAGCTTTTAAAAAAAAAATAACAAAAACAAAACAAAAAACAACCCTACACTGTATGGAAAAACAAAAAACCCTCAACTTTTGCGGAAAAGCATTAATAATAAAATGATGGCGTCTTAGTACAGACTTTTTATACTCATTTTAAATATTCCTTGCAATTATCCCTGCTTGATAGTTTTATTGCTTATAAGTGAAATGTTTTTAAAAAAAATCCAGGCCCTTTCTTTTCCTGAAGTAATTATTTGTCAAGTTAAAGACAGTAATGAATATAGATCTAGTTTGATCTAACAGTGCTGCTGCAAGCACACCTAACATTAGCAATTATTTCTACCAAGTTAGCTAATTAATGCCAAGATGCTTTTTCCTTATGATTTTTCCTCCAACTTATTCTTCTATTGCTCCAGAAAGAACTTATTGCCAAAGACATTAAGATAATTGTAATCATAGTCAGTCTTTCAATACGAGGATGACATTCTTCCAGTAAAACAAGGAAGTAACTGGCGAGTCTCTAGATGACTGAAGAGGCCAAACTAAGATTCAGATGTTCAACAGCAGACATGGCAAGTAGTTCTAGCAGGAAGGAGTAGATCCTGGTAACATTGAGCCATAGCTCTTTTCCTTTGTCTCTGAGCCTCCATAGTGAGACATGTTTATTCAAGAAGATTGATGCCTTTTTTTCCTCTCTCAGTGTCACTGGGGACAAATTCAGTACTTAAGTTACTGAGATACTGATATTAATACAACATTTCTTCAAACTGGGCTTCAAGGTGTCCTTGAATCTCTTTGTCCACCTCTAAAATGGTGACCATCAGTGAATCGAGAGCATAGAACCCATTTTGGGACCTGGTTGTCAGGCTCCTTAGAATAGGTCTTATCCAACAGAGCTGGTATAATCAGTATCCACAATCCCTTGCAAAAAAAAAAAAAGAGGATGATTGTCTTACATGGTTGGCTTACCTGCGGGTCAAAAGAGTGGCTGATGAAGCCTATCCTGGATTGACAGACTGTTGCAGCTGGGCACTTGTTTCTGTACAGTGTAGGTAGTTCTGGATTCTTGGTTCAGTTAGCAACACAATGTTTCTTGCACTCCTGCTTTTCCATCCCCTGTTGTCATAGTGAGATTTCAAAGTGCTGAAATCCTTGCAGCAGACCTCTATTTGGGATGGCCCTGAGCAATAGCCTCCCATGAATTGATGTTGCATTTTTTCAAGTTAGCTTTGAGATTGTCCTTGAAGCACTTTTTCCTAGCTCAGCCAACGCATATGCTCAAGAGGAGGGCGGAAAATAGAACTTGCCTCAGGAGTCTGAAAGCAGACATCTCTATATGATGGGGCCAGCCCAGGGAGGTTGATGTCAGAGGATCATCACTTTGATGCTCGTAATGTTAGCTTGTGAGAGGACACTAACTTTGGTGCATCTGTCTTCCCATTGGATTCAAAGGAGCTCCTGTAGGCAACATGGACAGTACTTGTCTACAACTTGAAGCGTCTCCTGTATGTTGTCCAAGTCTCAGCTCCATACAGTAAGGTAAAAAAAAAGGCATGACTGCTTGATAAAGAACAAGCTTCGTTTTGAATCTCATGTCACAATCTTCAAACACCCATTTCCTCAGGCATCCAAAGGATGTAGTTGCACATTTGAGGTGATGCTGGATTTCTGCAAGCCTTCTGCAAGAGATGGCTTCTGAGGTAAGGAAAATACTCAACATTCTCCAGAGTTTTCTGATAAATCTGAGTTACCAGAGCTGGGGACTGATCATTAAAAGCTTGTTGATGGAGGTCCTTAGTCTTCTGAATGTTAAGCATGAGTCCCATTTTCTTTTACACCTCAGTAAACACATCAACAATTGCCTGAAGCTCAGTTTCTGAGTGAATGCACACTACAGCATCATCAGCATACTGGAGCTTGATGGTTGAGGTCAGGGTATTCTTGGTTTTGACTTGGAGTCAGCTAAGGTTAAAACAACTTAATATCCATTTCAGTAGTTTAGCTCCACATGGAATGGAAGCCTTTTGATGGTCAGATATAGTATTGTGGTAAGGCTCATCAAGAAGTGTTGGAGCAATGACAGTCCTGCTTAACTCTACTCTAAACCTCAAAGGGATTTGTAGTATATCCATTACAGAAAACCTATGGATGCATACAGCAGGAGTTGTCAGTACTTGAGAAGGCCCTAGGAGGTATGTGTGGGTGGGAACAGAGAGCCACCACATATGATCCTGTGCTGCTTTGCAGGCACCACCTGCCCAACCAGATATGGGGAAAGCTCGCATGCAGTGCCACTTCTCTCAGTTCCATGTCTGGCTGCCAGGGATACACTGCTCCAAAAAGGTTGAAAACCCCTGGCATACAATCATAGACCAGGCAAAGAATGATGATGACAACTTTTGGTGGGCATCTGTAACTCAGAAGGACCTTTCATAGAGTTTCTTGGTTGACAGATGCAAAGACTTTCATGAAGTCAAGAAAGGCCATAGAGAGAGGTTTATGTTGTTCCTAGCATTATTCCTGCATCTGGAAAGTAGTGAAGGTCATGTTGGTTGTGCCTCTTTGATGCCCTAAACTCACACTGAGATTCCAGGGGGAACTCTTCAAGAAGGTTCTCACAATGATCTTTCCTGTAGTGGACAGCAAACCTATGTGGTTTCCAGTTGGACCCATCTCTCCCCCTCCCCCCCCCCAATTGTCACGCTCAAGACATCTCTGGAGATCACCTGGTATTTCCTCATCATTCCAGATCCTTAAGGTAAGGGCATGGAGAAGTGATGTAAACTCCTCCCCCTCACCCCCATTTGAAGATTTCAGCAGGGATTCCATCTGCTCAAGGTGCCTTCTTGTTCTTCATCAGCTGGATGGCTTTCCTCAACTCGTCAAGAGCTGGAAGGATTTCAAGATCATCTCCGACTGGGTGTTGAGAGATGAAGTTAGGAATACTCTTGTCAATAGTCTTGATTGAGGTCTTCAAGATGTTCCTTCCAACAGACATTGATGGCTTGCTTTTCCTTGATCAGGTCCCCTCCATCCTTAGGTCTCAAGGGGGTTAGTCCCCAAGTGCTCGGACTGTAGATGGCTTTGGCGGCACTTAAAAAAAAAAAAAAGAAAAAAAAAAGGGTATATTATATTGAATCTCCTTCACCTCATCTTCCTACCATCTGTCCTTTGTATTGTGTGGTCTTCCTTTGGACCTCTGCCTTGGCTTGTTGTGGATTCAATTTCTTCTACTTGTAGTTGGTGTCATTCTGCCAAACACAAAACTCTTATGATCAAGCAGGAGATCCAAGTGTTGATCAACAGCATTCTCATGAAACCAGTCTTGGTGTTTCCTGGTAGAGAATCCAAACACCTCTTCACAGGTGCTGATGGTGGATTTGAAGGCACCTAAAGTGCAGCCAACATTGTTTTATTGCTGTTTTTTGGAATTCACCAGTTTTTCATTTAGGTGCTGGTGGAAGAGGTCTCCCTTAATTGGGTCCTTAAATCATTTGACATTGGCCTTCCATCAGCATTACTTCTGCTGCAGCCAACATTTGAGCCAGTTTGACTGACATAACCAAGCAGATGAATCAGTGATCGGTCTATCAATCATCAGCTCCTAGCATTGCTTGAGTGATATGGACATCTTTGCGATCCCAAGCATGAACGATGACACAATCAAGTGCTAATGCTTAGATTGAGGGTGTTGCCAGGATGTCTTGTACCTGTTTTTCCAAGCAGAACAGGGTGTTGGTGACAGCGAGTCCATCTTCTGTGCGTTTGGCCAAGAGGAGGATGCCATTGGGGTCAACCTTTCCTACTCCTTCCTAATAGATTGTTTTGTTCTAGAGGCATGAGTCTCTTCTAACTCTGGCATTGAAATCACCAAGCAGAGTGAGCCCATCTCCCTCCAGAGCATTGGAAAGGACTTGGTCAAGGTTGGCATAGAATTCCTCCTTCATTTCATCAGCAACGTCAAGAATCGAGGCATACAGGCAAATGACAGTGGCATATCGGCTCCCTAGAAATTTAACAATTAAAGCGCTCATTAATTTCAATATGGAACTCATCGAGTTGGTTTAAGAGTTCATTCTTAATGGCATATTCAACTCCATGAAGTCAATGTTTGCCTGGTTTACCCTTCCAGGGAGGGTATAGCCACTGCCTCATTCTTTGAGCTGGCCATTCCCCACTCGCTGGGTCTCACTCAGTGCAGCAATGTCAGTGTCGGGTAACCCAAGTTCAAGCCATGAAATTGTAGTGCAGCAGTTTAGACTTTCACTGTGAGGATTGTCCATGAGGGTCCTGATGTTCTAGGTCTCAAAACTGATTGTGCATCTTTATTTCAACCACAGTAAAGGTGATCCCACTGGATGTGATTATCTAATCAGGAAAAAAATAGGCAAACTATGTTTAGGGCACTTTTTCTAGCCCCTTCCCCATATGGCAAATCCTAAAAAGGGCTGCTGAGTTAGTTACAGCTGCCAAATCACAATTCTTCCTCATCCAAGTGCTAGGCAACCTTCTTGTAACTGCCACCTTTGTGCCAGTTCATGACTAGGAGTTTCCAGGCCCCACAATCCTGCTCCCATCATCACTAGCTGGTCAGCTAAAGGCTTGAAAGAAAAAAAAAATGGACTAAAGCTGTTTTCATGGAAGCGATTTCTTTCATTGTGCAGCAGCAGCAGAAGCAGCAGCAGCTTCTCCACATCAGCTTCCACGTGTTTCTTGACAGAACGGAACCTTAATCTGATGGCAAGGAGGCCAAGACAACTGGAGATCTTGTTTCACTACAACCTTTGACCACCTTTGCAGCCATTTGATTCTTCTGTTTGCTCTGCTGCTGAAGACTTGTAGATCCATGGCTGGGAGCTGGACAAGCTTCTTAGAGTCATGACCTGTACTTGCCATGTCATAGCACTCTCAGAGGATAAGCAGCTTTTCAGGAGGGTGAGTATTGCCACCTGCTGTCCCCACCACATCCTGGTAGTACTGCTGCTGCTTGGTTCATGACTGCTTATTCAGCAAAGTTACCTCTGCTTATTTCACAGCTAACCTTCCCTGAAGGTCATTATATTATCCACCCCATGTGAACGGACTGGGTAGCAGCACAGATCTTCTACTAGAGAGCTAGTATAAACATGGCTGCAATGCTGGTGGTATTTGCTTGAGCCAGAATGCTGGTGTTCATTCTTCTGTCCTTCCAATTGACATGTGGGATTTCCAAAGATAACACTGATAGTAAGTTCCAAAGATATCAACTGTTTCCAATAGGTCACCCACATTTCATATCCACATGACATTGTAAGGATGACAACTACCCAGTAGACAAGTAGTATATTAATAACCATCACAAATTACCCACATTTAAAACAAATACATTCTGTTATAAGAAAGAAATAAGAGATTAGTGGACTTTGGGACAGAATTTCACCCTTAACTAGAATTTTCATTGTGATTATTTAGTTGGAATGATAGTGTCCTGCTGTGTGTAGTCTGATCAGGTCCAATGCACTGTTATGTTGCATACATATACCCCTCTCTCTACAGGGAAAACTTTCATGTAATCTTACCACAATCATGTGTTCAAAAATTAGCCGACTGCAAGAAGGCCTTGGCTCATGATAAAATCTGAATTAGAGTCTCTTAGATGTGCCTCTTAAGATCAGTCTGTTCAGTGATTTGTGTAAAATACTAAGTATCATTTCCATGATGTGTGTGCCTATGGTATAGGCACATAACACAGTTAAATTTCACTGTTGTTTGTAGACTCAACCAGAAAGGAAGGATTGTCCAGGAATTAACTGTGGGCTGAACTGAATGTGATATTCTGAAAAGAGGACAGACAGGTTATCAAGACTACATATGGAAGCCTGCAGTGCATGTACTTATTCTAAAGATAAATACAAAAGACACCAGTTTCCAATGTTCTGTCAATCTTATTCTCAGAGACACTAAATTAGCTCAAAATAAAATCCTTAAAAAAAAAAAAGAAAGCCGAAAAAACCCAACCAAACAAACCCCAAACACTGCGATTTTATTTGCCAAACATGAGTTTGAAGCAGTATTTTCTAGTCAAGGAAAGCAGAGGCAAACAACAATACAAATAGCTGTTTACTTTGTGTAGTTTTTCTGTTTTAAAACTAGAGCCTTTTTCATTCTCTAAGTGGTAATATAATACTGTATAAGACACAGAAACAGCACAACTCACAGGGAAAAAATAAAAGAAGCCAATATTTCTATTTCTTTTAGATACACAACTTTCTCTCACAGGTTCAAAGAACTGTTCTCTGCCCAAAACTACTAGTACACATATATGCCAGGTTGCAATCCACTTTGCTTTGTCATGGACAAATTGCCAGAGATGTTTCACTGCAATATGTTTAATAACAAAACTGAAGTCATGTTCTTGTTCCCATACTGTTGCTAAACATAACAAGGCCTTCCTTATTCTGTTGACCTCCCTGTTCTAAGGGGTATTAGATAGCCAGCAGGAAGTTGCTGAGTAAATTTCCTAGTACTCATCCACGACTAAAATGAAATGGTGTTTCATTGAATGTGAGCTACCTATCACATTTAAGAACCAGTAGTATTGGCAGGGCAAGCTGCCCTTTAGCACCTTAGGTGATCAAGTTGAAACCTCAGGTTTCCTTTAAGCTTCAGCTTGACCAGCTACCAGGCATTAAAGTACAATTTGCTTTGTCCACACTAATGTCCTAGATAATTAAAACATGCTAACTAAATAATAAAAACAAAGCAAAACACTCTACCACCTTTAATCCTTTCTGGGACAGGGATATAGACAGAAATGTCAGAATGAGAAAAACAAAACAACCCCCCCCCCCCCCCGCCCAAGAACTTGCCAACCCTTAGGAGGATGGGGCTTGTATTTCTGCCATTTTTGTTTAAATTTACAATTCTCAAGGAAGGCAGATTTTGAAAACAGTGTGTAAACTCTTTTCTACTGAGTGAGAATGCTGCTTGCTAATTAGGCTAAGTTAGTCCCTTCGCTGGAGAAACAGCAAACTAGGAGCATATCACCAAACAGTAGGCTTCTTAAAATGTGCCATTACTAGAAGTATTTTGTCAGGCAGAACCATTATTAAGATACATGAACAGATCGGACAGATTTTCTAGGTCTCCTCCACTCTTATCATGGGTCGATTCATATAAAGAATAGCTACAAAGAAGCAAAGCTAAATGCTGTAGTTCACAAGAGAAAGCAACATCACCACATCAGAAGTTTCTATTTTGTAGAATTCTGTGTCTTTACTCAGTTCAGATTTCTTGCGGTGTGTGAAGGATTCACTTTCTAGAGAGCTCCTGAATCTTCTGTTTGGCAGGCAGAAATTCCCTTCTGTTTTATCTAGGAGAATGTGATAGTCAAGATAAATCATTATCACAAATCTCTGCAACTGTCTATTTTTTGGATGTTTTCATCATTTCTAAATCTGGTTTTATTTATCTTGGGGAGCCTTTCAAGGACAATGTAAGGAGTAGGTATAGGTGGTATATCTTCTTTAGTGGTCTCATATTCAAGCCAAATTTTCAGTTGTAAAAAGCTATACAGATTCATTGATTTCACTGCTGCCAATTTTTACCAGCTGAAAATCCAGGCCCTTTAATATTTTGTATTTAGGTGCATTCTCCCCAAAACTGATACCATGCAATTTTGCTGTGTGCAGCCCATGCTGCATCATGCTACCCTATCTGTGAAAGTGAGTCCTGCATGGTGCCCAATGATTCAGTGTATGAGGACTAACCCATTGTTCTTGGGTCAGAAAAATCAACATCCTGGATTTCCCCCCAAAATAATGGCAATGGGATCAACAAATGGGAGACATAACTGAAACTCATAAATTATAAGAAAAGACGAGGGTTATTTCCAGGCCAACTTATCACCCAAAATCATCAGTGTGGGTTCAAAATGACAGAAATGCATATAGTTTTGGAGAAAAAAGGAAACAGATGAAAATAAACCCACATGGAGGTGGAGAAGATTGGAGCCCATGAGGGATGGTCGTACCTTAAGGGGGCAATCCTCCAGGCCCAAAGGTTAACAGTCCCTGAGAGAAGCAAGGGGGGGTAAGAGTGCTTAGAAACCTGCTTGGCTCAGCAAGGGCATTCAGCAATGCCTGAGGACTAAAAGGGAGGCATACAACCAGTGGAAGGGAGGAACTATCACCAAGGAGGAGTACTCCTCCTCGGCCCGGGAGTGTAGGAGGCCTATTAGGAAGGCCAAGGCAGAGATGGAACTCAGGCTAGCATTCAGGATTAAGGACAACAAAAAGTCCTTTTTCAAGTACATTGGGAGCAAGAAGAGGGCTCCAGGCAATGTAGGGCCCCTGCAAGACACAAACTGTAAATCTGGTGGCCACACCAAACAAGAAAGCTGATATTTTTAAACAGTTTCTTTGCCTCTGTTTTCCTAACAGGGACCGGGATATCCCACCTACCAGAGGTAGGGACAATCTTGGGGATAGCTCTATCAAGCCTTCAGTCAGTGCAGATGTAGTTAGGGATCTTCTGGAAGGGCTAGACATTTTTAAATCTGCAGGTCCAGATGCCCTCCACCCAAGGGTGTTGAGGGAGCTGGCAGGGGTCATCGCGGAGCCTTTGGCCCAGCTGTATGAGCATTCATGGTCATCTGGTCAAGTGCCAGGGGACTGGAAACTGGCTAACGTGGTCCCTATTTTTAAGAAGGGAAGGAAGGAGGACCCAAGCCTCACCTTGGTGCTTGGGAAGCTCTTGGAGAGGATCATCAAGGAGCATATCTGTGGGGGGCCTGCAAGGGAGATCATGCTCAGGGGCAATCAGCATGGCTTCACCAAAGGCAGGTCCTGCCAGACCAACCTGATTGCCTTTTATGACCAAGTAACTAAATCCTTGGATGATAGTGTCGCTGTGGACATAGTCTTTCTAGACTTTAAGAAGGCCTTTGACACTGTCTCTCACCCCATCCTCATCAATAAATTAAGTGACTGTGGCATTGATGCCTGCACAGTTGGAAGGGTAAAAAAATTGCCTGATGGGGCGCACCAAGAGAGTAGTGGTGGACAGGTTATACTCAACCTGGCGAGATGTGAGCAGTGGAGTACTCCAGGGCTCAGTCCTCGGGCCCGCACTGTTTAACATCTTCATCAGTGACTTGGACGTGGGGGTGGAAAGCACGCTGTCCAAGTTTGCTGATGACACTAAGATGTGGGGCGAGGTGGACACACTTGAAGGGAGAGAGAGGCTGCAACTAGATTTAGACAGACTACAAAAGTGAGCAGATGAGAATAGGATGGGGTTCAATGTAGATAAATGCAGGGTGCTGCACCTTGGGAGAAGGAATCCACAGCATGCATACAGGCTGGGGAGTTCCCTTCTTGAAAGCACAGAGGCGGAAAGGGAACTCGGAGTCATTATTGACTCCAAGATGAACATGAGCCGCCAATGCCAGACTGCAGCCAGCAAGACCAGCCGTACCTTGTCATGCATCCAAAGGTGCATCTCAAGCTGGTCCAGAGAGGTGATACTCCCCCTCCATGTGACTTTGGTCAGGCCGCAGTTGGAGTAGTGCGTCCAGTACTGGGTGCCACACTTCAAAAGGGATGTGGCCAGCCTGGAGAGGGTTCAGAGGAGGGCCACCCACTTGGTGAGAGGGCAGCAGGACAGGCCCTATGAGGAGAGACTGATGGACCTGAACCTGTTCAGCCTCAGCAAGAGGAGACTGAGGGGGGAGCTGGTGGCTGCCTACAAGCTCATCAGGGGGGATCAACAGCAAATAGGCAGAGCTCTTTTCTCCCCAGCACCACCTGGGGTGACGAGAAACAATGGTCATAAGCTGATGGAGAATAGGTTTAGGTTGGAGATCAGAAAGCAATATTTTACAGTTAAGGTGGCCAAAATCTGGAACCAACTATCCAGGGAGGTGGTCCTCGCCCCTACCTTGGGCATATTCAAGAGGAGGTTGGACGATCACCTGTCTGGGGTCTTGTGAACTCAGCATTCATTCCTGCCTGTGGCAGGGGGTCAGGCTAGATGATCTGTTCAGGTCCCTCCTGACCCTAGCTACTATGAAACTATGATGATGATGATGATGATACATGACTCCCCCCTCGAAGCAACTCCCCAGCAGTTTTCATATATCTGTATTAGAGCAAGTGTCAGTTTTGGCACAGACATGGGCAAGGACTCCTGCTCTGCTGAAGGCTGAGAGGTTATACCAAGTACTTTGAACTCCACATAGATTCATAGATGTTAGGGTCGGAAGGGACCTCAATAGATCATCGAGTCTGACCCCCTGCATAAGCAGGAAAGAGTGCTGGGTCTAGATGACCCCAGCTAGATACTCATCTAACCTCCTCTTGATGACCCCCAGGGTAGGGGAGAGCACCACCTCCCTTGGGAGCCCATTCCAGACCTTGGTCACTCGAACTGTGAAGAAGTTCTTCCTAATGTCCAATCTAAATCTGCTCTCTGCTAGCTTGTGGCCATTGTTTCTTGTAACCCCCAGGGGTGCCTTGGTGAATAAATACTCACCAATTCCCTTCTGTGCCCCTGTGATGAACTTAAAGGCAGCCACAAGGTCGCCTCTCAACCTTCTCTTGCGGAGGCTGAAAGATCCAGTTTCTCTAGTCTCTCTTCGTAGGGCTTGTTCTGCAGGCCCTTGACCATACGAGTTGCCCTTCTCTGGACCCTCTCCAGGTTATCCGCATCCTTCTTGAAGTGCAGTGCCCACAATTGCACGCAGTACTCCAACTGCGGTCTGACCAGTGCCCGATAGAGGGGAAGTATCACCTCCTTGGACCTATTGGTCATGCATCTGCTGATGCACGATAAAGCGCCATTGGCTTTTTTGATGGCTTCGTCACACTGCCGGCTCATGTTCATCTTGGAGTCCAATAGGACTCCAAGATCCCTTTCCACTTCCGTGCCACCCAGCAGGTCATTCCCTAGGCTGTAGGTGTGCTGGACATTTTTCCTCCCTAGGTGCAGCACTTTGCATTTCTCCTTGTTGAACTGCATCCTGTTGTTTTCTGCCCACTTGTCCAACCTGTCCAGGTCTGCCTGCAGCTGTTCCCTGCCCTCCGGCGTGTCCACTTCTCCCCATAGCTTTGTGTCATCTGCAAACTTGGACAGAGTACATTTGACTCCCTTGTCCAAGTCACTGATGAAGACATTAAAGAGTATCGGTCCAAGGACCGAGCCCTGCGGGACCCCACTGCCCACACCCTTCCAGGTCGAGACCGACCCATCCACCACGACTCTCTGGGTGTGGCCCTCTAGCCAATTCGCCACCCACCGGACTGTGTAGTCATCCACGTCACAGCCTCTTAACTTGTTCACCAGTATGGGTGGGATACCGTATCGAAGGCCTTCCTGAAGTCTAAGTATACGACATCCGCCCCTCCTCCTATGTCCAGGCGTTTCGTAACCTGGTCATAGAAAGAGACTAGATTGGTCAGGCACGATCTGCCCGCCACAAACCCGTGCTGGTTTCCCCTCAGCATAATTTGCCCTGCTGGGCTCTCACAAATGTGACTCTTGATAATTTTTTCAAAGACTTTACCAAGGATGGAGGTGAGACTGACTGGCCTATAGTTGCCCGGGTCCTCCTTCCTCCCCTTTATAAAAATTGGGACCACGTTAGCCCTTTTCCAGTCCTCCGGGACTTGGCCCGTGCGCCACGAGCATTCGAATATTCCCACCAGTGGCTCTGCAATGACGTCGGCCAGTGCCTTCAGCACCCTCGGATGGAGCCCATCCGGGCCTGCCAACTTAAAGGCATCCAGTTCTTCCAAGTGACTCTTCTCCACCTCAGGATCTACGCATGGAAGTCTGGCGCCTTGCTGCTGCCTCTCTACAACCCCAGTGAGAGACTTGTCATGCCCCTCGCTTAGGAACACTGAGGCAAAGAACTCGTTGAGGAGTTCAGCCTTGTCCCCCCTATCTGTCACCAATTGTTTATGCCCATTTAGCAGCGGTCCTATTCCTCCCTGGGCCTTCCTTTTACTCTCAATATATCTAAAAAACAATTTCTTGTTGTCCTTTACTTGGGTTGCCATCCTCAGCTCCATGGTAGCTTTGGCCCGCCTAACTGCCTCCCTACAAGCACGAGCAGAGGAGGTATATTCATCTTTAGTGATCTCACCCTGTTTCCACTTTTTATGTGCTCCCCTTTTGGCCCTTAGGCTGCCCTGGATTTCTCTGGTCAGCCATGGAAGCCTCCTGGCCCCTTTCCCTCTTTTGCCTCGCTCGGGGATCGTCTTGCTTTGTGCCCAAAGGATCATTTCCTTAAGGCACAGCCACCCTTCTTGGGCTCCCATCCCTTCAAAACTCCTACTCTGCAGTGTGTCCTTGACTAATCGCCTGAGTTCATTGAAATCAGCTTTCCTAAAGTCTAGCACTTTCACCCTACTAGTTACCTTACCCACTCGACATCTTATGAAGAATTCTATTATTAGGTTATCACTGTCTCCCAAATGGCTACCGATCTGGAGGTCCCCTATCATGTCATCCCCTGTTGCCAATACCAGATCCAGTATGGCATTCCCCCTAGTGGGACCATGTACCTCCTGTGTCAGGTGGAGGTCCTGTACACAGGTTAGAAACCTGAGTGAGCGGTGGGACTTTGCTGTTTGCGTCTCCCAGCAGATGTCCAGGTAGTTTAGGTCCCCCATGACTACCGCCTCTTTAGCTTTTATGGTCTCCAAGAGTTACCTCAGGAGCCCCGCATCTATTTCTTCCCCTTGGTGTGGGGGTCTGTAGCAGACCCCTACCACCAAATCCCTTTCTCCTTGCCCCCCATGTAGCCTAACCCACAATCCTTCTACTTCCTCAACCTTGGATTCTGTCTTGATGAGGGTTGATGTATATTGCTCACTGACATAAAGTGCAACCCCCCCCCCCTTTCTTCCCCGACCTGTCCTTTCTGTACAATCTATAGCCCTCAATATGTACCGCCCAGTCGTGGGATGAGTCCCACCAGGTTTCTGTTAGCCCCACTAAGTCATATTGTATATTGAGGGCATAGACAAACACCATGTTTGTTCTAGCATAGCTGTGCTTCACTAATATAAAGAAAAAAAAGTGAGCAGGAGGCGGCAAAAACCTAGAACAGGATAATTTCACCTAAACTGGTGGGGATTAAATCTAAGAGGACTTTGGAATGAACCCCTAACTGGTATAAATTACAACAGTTTATGTTGCACCTGTCTCCATTCATCCTGGGACAGCCATTTGCTAAAAGGCAAAGAGACTATTACCCATTCCATTGTCACCATATTAAGAGACTGCCTACCAAGAACAGCATCCCTAGGATAACCTGCCCATTCCTGATTCCACATAAATTATACTGGTCTACAAAAAATCAATGTAGATTACACAAACTCCTCTTATATTGTCTTGAAATGTGAAATCTAGTGACTCTTGTGGTAGTTCTCACTAAGGTTTCAAGTTTGGGGTCACCGGAGGCCAGGATACAGCCGCCCCTCCCCTTCAAAAACAGCTTTTCTAGACTTTGTCAAATTTGACATTCCATTTGTTTGCTTGGTTTGGTTTGTGCAGTCCTAGGGATTGAATCATGACTTAGACCTTCTGAAAAATGCTGAAGTCACTGATGCATGGCAAACAAGCCCTCTTTAGTGAAATAAAGTCAGAAATGGAAGCAGATGTGCTGCTGTCTATGGGTTGGAGAAGGAGGAACACACACCAGTTCTCACATTTGTTATGTAGCAACTTCACACATCAAGATTTTGGGATGCCAAACATGTCTTATTCCTTATTACCCTTGTCTGTAGCTACATACTGGAAACATATACAGCTATAATCCTTGCTTAAAGAGAATATATAGAAACACTTAGGAATCATACGGTATTTACATAGCCTCTATAGGCTCTCAGGAGCAACCCAATACAATAGCTCCAACTGTTAAGTGATCGCCAACTCCTACAAAAAACAAACGAACAAACAAACAACACACCTTTTTCCAATGAAAGCTTCGTTGATGCCGAATTAATGTTGTCCAGTAGTGTCCTTTGCCTTTCCTGGATGTTGGGTTCAGCTAAATTCAAACTTTTGAAGATCAAGAAGTTTAAAATTAAAGTACCTGTCCAGGCAGCCCAATCCATCCATAACTCACAGTATCTGCCCTTACACCACACTGAACCAGAGCTGCCCAATTAGTTGAAGATAGCCTATTCCACATAAAAAACAAAAATATCTGCCAAGTTTTATGGGCCCTTCATTCTTAGACACACAAGGCCAGCTATCTCCTGAGGATTAAACTAATAAGCAGCATTTCTCCCTCACTGTCCCGCTAACAATATGCAGAACAAGAAAATCCCTACTATAGACACAACCTACACAATAGCAGTACTGAAATAAGGCATTCTGGATCACTCAAAATGCAAGTGAACCTCTTACCTATGTATGTGTGATCAAAGGAAAGGGAGAAGAACTCATTTCCACAAAACACCACCATATTCACAACTATGCCAGATAGCTCTAACAAATCTTTCCACCCTTCAGAACAGCTGCAGCTAACAAAGTGAACACAGCTGTAGTGCTCACACATAATTCCATTAGCTACTGCCAGTTCTGGGGAAGTTAAAGATAAGACTCTGAGATATGCAGGAAAAAGGGTAAGTGTCCATAATTTTCAGATTCTTTTGTTGGATAACATTTTCTGAAAGGCACAAGATATCATTAGTACCTGTTTTGAGGCAGTTTCAAACACCGCTGTTAGCTTGCTGGAAACGAACAGACTTTGGCACTGCCCCTAGTTTGGGGTTTCTAGACAATCCAAATATAAATATCTAACACAGCATTTATGAGTAAGGACTACTAAACCAGATAGGCCATGAAACTAGATACACCTCCCTAAGCCTTCTCAGGAGTTTTTTCATGTTCTCTAGAATTAAGGTGCAAGTGAGCTTTCTTATTTAAAAAAGGTACTTTGTCAGGGATACATCACACACAGATTTGCACAACATTTCTAAATACAACTGCTTTTTAGATTAAAAAAAAAAGTCAAAGATGGTTTAGATTATTTAGAAAACAGCAAATATCTTGAGTACAATTGTCATTCTGACTCACTTTTCTCTTGAGAATACAACCATATTCAGGAAAGCAGGATTTACTTCTACCTCATAAGGCTTACATAACATCTCACCTCAATTTCAACTCCTAAAAAAACCGAACTGAAGTAAAATAGACCCTACCCTTTTAATCAACCCTAACAGATTCTTCCCAGGTGACTTATTTCTAGGCAACCTCACACCTGATAAACCAGTTTTCCTGAGTAGGAACTAGCTAGCTTATTGTCTGAGAGCAATTTCATTTTAATAGGAGGGCAATTAACTCAGTGATCCTCTTTTGTTAGCCTTGTATGAATAGGCTTTGGAATTCCACTTTGACACAAGACAAGAAAGAGAGAAGGCAAAGAATACTACCCTCAAAACAGAGTTTAGACAGACACATAGGACATCAGATAGGAAAAAAGATGTACATTGAAAAGATTTCTCTAAATCATCACATCATTATTATTTTGTCACTGAAAAGTCATCAAAATTTAGTTTTTTGTATCCTCTAAACTATTCCTTACAACTAAAGCTCACTACATGGTGGAGGGTCAGCATGAGGCTCTCAAAGACAACCTAAATCTTGTGCAGAGGGGTTAAACAGAATGTTTGTTTTTGGTGCACAGGGATTTACATAAATCCTCAAACTGAAGTAAATTTCACTTTCTTTAACTACTGGCTTTTTCATTTGATGAGTTATTCAGTATTATCATTATTCAGTTTCAGTGGTGGAAGATGACAAGGAGCAATGGTCTCAAGTTCTATCAAGGGAAGTTTAGGTTAGATATTAGGAAGAATTTTCTCACTAGGAGGGTAGTAAAACACTGGAACAGGTTACCCAGAGGTGATGGAAGCTCCATCTTGAAAGTTTTTAAGACCTGGCTAGACAAAGCCTTGGCTTAGATAATCTAGTTGGAGCTGGTCCTACTTTGATCAGGGGGTTGGACTAGATGACCTCCTGAGGTCCCTTCCAACCCTCATTTTCTATGATTCTATGGTTATGAAATGGGACTGATGTCAAGCTTACTTGCTACAAACTACCCTGCAGCTTGTAAATACAAACCTGTAAGCCATTAACTTTTTGTTTCTTTTAAACAGACTATGTCTTTTTGTATTTTGTACTACATTCAAACTCTCAAAATAAAATAAGCATATTCGGGTAAATATTACAGCGTTTTTATTGACTATAGCCCAAAAAGATATTATGCAGGTGCATTATGATAAATGTACACAGTATAATTAAACTGTCATAATTCTTCTCTTAAGTAATTAACATATCAAGAACAACATTAACAATTGAGTGCATCTTGTCTCTTGCTAACCATTTGATTAAATAGACTTTAAAATTATGCTTTAAATTTCTTTTATCCAGTGTGAATCGGTACTGTTTCCATCACATCATGAGATGGATTAATATTCATGGATATTTCAGATAGTAAGCCACATAGCTACATGCTGTTTTGATTCTGACTCTATTGCCAGCTTTAATCTCAAAAGTCTTCCATTATTTCAGTCTTTCAGGACTTCAAAACATTTTAGCTCAAACCAGAACTGCACTATGCACAAATACAGACTAGTGCATGTACAAATGCAGATTGGAGAACAGCTTGCTGGGCTGCAGTATTGCAGAAGCGAACCTAGAGGTTACTTAACATCATAAACTGAATATGAGCCAACAGTGTGCCCTTGTTGCAAAAAAAGCTAACAGCATACTGAACTATATTAACAGGAGTGTCGCTTGCAAATCCAGGGAAGAGATTTGTTTGCTCTGTTCAGTATGGGGGAGGCCTCACCTGGAATACTGTGTTCAGTTTTGGGCCCCACACTTAAAGAAGGATGTGGACAGATTGTAAGGAGTCCAGCAGAAAGCAACAAAAATCATTAGGGGCCTGGGAGGCAAGATTTATGAGTAAAGGCTGAAAGAACTAGGGTTATTTATACTCTGGAGAAGAGAAGACTGAGGGGGAATTTATGACGGTCTTCAGATGCCTAAAGGGTCAGTATAGAGAGGATGGAGATAGCTTTTCTCTATGGGCATAGGGGACAGGATTAGAGTAATGACCTCAAAGTGCAGCAGAGGAAGTTTAGGTTGGAGATTAGGAAGAACTTTCTAACTGCGAGGAAGGTCAAGCCTTGGACCAGGCTACCTAGAGAAATTGTAGAATCACTGTCCTTGGAAATTTTTCATGAGTAGGTTGGGCAGACACTTGGCTGGGAATGTTTAGTCAGGAATGATCCTGCCCTGAGCAGGGAGCTGGACTAAATTACCTTGTGAGGTCCCTTCTAGCCCTACTTTCCTATGACCCCATGTTACCAGAAATATACAAGTTAAAATTATTACATGCTATGATTAATAATACCTCCCACCGTTATTTACAAGGTATTTTCAAATACGGATATTTATCTAATTACAATTGTTAAAATAGTCATTATCATTCCCTGTACATACTGTAAATCCACACTTCTTTGCATTCAATGAGAAGTCCAGTAAGAATTAAAATGGCAGTAAGAGATCAAACAAATATGAAAAAACACTCATGAATTCACACAAAAGTTGCACATAGGATGGATTTTTTTATTAACTAATAAAAGGGGTCTGTTCTTCTATGAAAGCAAAAAAAACTAGTAGTGAAACTGGTGTGTTTCTATTGCTTGGAAAGGGCAGATTTACTTGAGTACCAATATGCAAGATTTTGTTTTCCTAATTTCCACCTATTTACATTCTCACTGGCATCCTGTCACACGTTTAGCTTCTTTCATTCCTTGGAGATCTCAGAACAGCAGATTCCCTATGCCTGAGAAAGGGTGCTTGTTCCCCAAAACTTGAAAAGGTCTTTTTTCCCAACTACTCAGGTGGTCTAATAAAAGATATCACATCTATGCAAAGAACCTTGCCTGCCAATATGCAAGATAGAGAGGGAAAGGGAAGTGCATGTCCTACATAGTGCTATGCCCTGTAAATCCTGCTACATAAACACATCAGGTAGATTGTATTTAAGTCCCATGTCTAAACCAGACTTTATGTCTGCTGCCATCTAGTTATATACAAACACTTGATTCTCTACTGCTGCTTTCACAGTGAACACAATTTTGCTACCATTACTAGACACGCAGCAAAATCCAAAAATCTCTGCACACACTGAAAGAGGAACACAGGTACTTTGGCTTTCCAATTCCTTTTAGGAAAGCTCATTATCTGCACAGATCTCCCTTATTCTCAATCCGTTGTATGCTATTTCCTGATTTAGGCTGCGTAATATTCTTCATTAATATTTGCTGAATGTGAATAATTATAATTTCAGGTGTTATGTAGCCTACAAGCCCCAGTCCTTTAAAGAGAAGATTCAGTGGGGGGTTTTCCAGCACAGGGGTCTGCCTCTCCCCTTGCAGGACTGGACTCATATTACACCTGTGTAACAAGAATTACTTCTGAACATGCTTGATTTTATATACTGAAGTCATCCTGTATTAATGACAATGTAATCACAAAAGATTACAATTCTGTCCCATGCTGGTATTAGACAAAACAGAACTCAACACTGATTGTCTGTCTAAGGAAAAGGTATTATAATGAGCTTAGAAAACTTTTTTTTTCAGTTTAAACTCTGCATTACTTTGTCTAGATTAATGACATATTAGGTTTTACATCAAATCCATAGAGAAGCTTTGAAATATCTTACAAAGCTCAGAGATTTAATAAAGCTATTTATGAGGACTATCTTGAGGATTGTACTTGATTAATTAACTTAATTAATAATGCTATATGCAGACTTTTGGACAGAACACACACTCTGTTTCATTTACCGACAGAGATAAGGATGACATTCTAAAACAAACAAAAAAGTAATGACCAGAAATAACTACAAGTAACAACCAAAAAGGGAATATCTGTGATATTCTCTCCCTTTGTTCCATTATGGCTGATCTACAACTATGAAAGGCTGTATAGCCCTTAACCCAAGATTAGGGACATAAAAGAAACAACATATTACCCCCACTCTTCTTTGAATGCCCCAATATGGTTGGGGGGAAATACTATCCTTGAGTGCATATACACATGCAGGAGAGTGCTCCGATTAATCAAGTCTGCTGGAATGTGCTAATTAGCGTGCTTCAGCCAGTCTCTGTCTCTCATGTATCAGTATCCCTATGCTTCAAAATGGCAGCAGGGGCTTTAAATTTCTTTTCTCCAGTGTGAATTGGTACTGGTCCCATCACATCAGGAGATGGATTAATATTCATGGACATTTCAGATGCAGCAGGGGCTTTAAATTTCAGCAGCAAATTTGACGAGCTTTAGTTAAACCACCCCCACCACTATTTTGAAGCGTGGGGATGCTGATATAAAACACACTGTGGGTGCTTTAATTAAAGAGGCTCTCAAAGCTTTTCTAATTAAAGCTCCTCCTGCCCACCCCCCACCCCCTTCATCCCTGGAACACTTGTAAAAACACCCCTTGTGTTCAAGAGATCATGGAGACAACTCCTGCTATGTCACCTAAGGTCAGTGACATATATGGGGGCTGGCATGAATTCTATTCTGAAGTGCCTAACCTCCCCTGAGCTAGAAAAAAGGCTTAGGGCACCTAACTCAGGGTTTAGATTATACTGCAGGAGCCAGGCACCAAGCATCGCAATGGTCAAGTCTCTTAGCAGATTTAACCCTGGGTCACTCGGAATAACAGTTCCATACCTGTACATGGAAAAGAACAAACAACTATGGCCTGATTTCTAAGAGTGCTAAAGGAATATTAAGAGAAGTTTAGATGATGGTGGATATGTAACTACCCAAGATATTTTATAAAAAAAATATTAGCAACCTAAATGTCTCTCTTATTCTGCACATCCAGGTGTATAATTTGTATGTTGTATCTATTTAAGAGCACAACATTTGTACACATACCAAATTCAGACATAGAAGATAAATTCAGATAAAATGTGGATAAGGGGAAAGAAGTGAAAGAAAAAAATGGTAGAAATGTTACAGTCCATGCGCAAGCATCTAGAGGAGGAAAGGCTGATAAGAAGCAGCCAGCATGGATTTATTAAGAACAGATTGTGCCAAACATACTGTATCTTAATTTTTGACAAAGTAACTACCTGGGTGGATTAAGAGAATGCAGTGGATATAGTGAATCTGGAACGTATCAAGAATTTTTTTTTTAAAGTTTCATGGAGCTTTCTCATAAACAAATGGGAGAAACGTGGGCTAGACAAAACTACTATAAGATGTATGGACAACTGGCTCAACAGTCACAAGTAAAGGTATTTATTAGGGCCCTACCAAATTCACGGCAGAAGTATACTGCACAGCAGCTCCTTCAATCTTGCAGGTTCCCCTGCATCCCCCACCCAGTTGCTCATTGGCTAAGAGGCCATGGTGGCCCTGCTTTTTGTTGCTGACCAGCTGGGAGGCAAAAACGGTGCCATATTTAAAAACACGATTTTCATCTCCCTGCCAATCAAAAGGGAGTGATATGGCCCCTCCACCAATTGGCGGGAGATATGTGTGTGTGGGGGGGGGGGGGAAGGGGAGGGGGATTAAAGGAGCCTCTGCTCAGCCAATGTCCACTGTGAATTTGGTAGGACTCTAGTAATTATAAGTGGATCCATATCAGAATGGCAGGAGGTTTCAAGCAGACTACCACAGGGGTCTGTCCTGGGCCTAGTGCTGTTCAGTGTGGTTGTTAATGATTTGGATGTTGGAATTAACGTGTTGGAGGACAGGAGTGCAATTCAGAAGAATCATGGTAGACCGGAACTCTGGGCTGGAACTAAAAGTTCAGTGCTGACAAATTCAAGGTGATATACCTTCAGAGTAATAATCAAAAAAAAAATAAATAAAATGGGTGACACCTGGCTGGATGGCACCACTATGGAGAAGGAACAGGACATCTTAGTAGATCACAGACCCAATATGAGCATGCACTGTAATGCAACTGCAGAAAAGGCCAATGTAATTTTGGGATGCATCAATAGAAACATTAAGTGCAAGACATAGAGGTGACAGCACCTCTCTACTCAGTACTGGTTAGGCCTCATCCAGAGTTTTGGGATTCACATTTTAAAAACGATATGAAAAAGTTAGAGAGGGTTCATAGGTGAGTGACAAAAATGATAAAGGGCTTGGAAGGCAAGTCATACACGGAGAAGCTGAAGGAGCTAGGCATGTTAAGCTAGCAGAAAAAGTGCTGAAGAGGGGACATGATAGCAGTCTTCAAATACCTGAAGGGCTGCCATAAATTAAGAGGGAAAATACCTCCTGCTGCTATGTGTACTGGGGTGCCCCTCCCCCCACCTTCCTTGGAAGCTTTGGGCTTTGGCTGTAGCCATGAATGGGGTTTTTGACTGGGGTGTGCCAGTATTCCTGTGGGACTTAAACCCAGAGATTCCTTGCTAGAGGCTGTTTCCCCTCAGCCCAAGTCAAACCAATTGCCACACTTGCGGTCAAGAGGGAATATTACCCAACAGTCAGATTGGTACAGACTGTGTGGGGTTTTGCCTTCCTCAGCATGGTCCTCTTTCTTGCCCTCTTTCTATCATATGTATTTTAATGACCTTTGAAGGAGCAGGATGTTGGCCACTGTGGTCCCCCTGCTTTACCTGTTGGCAGGTTAGGATATTATACCTTGTGGTTGTGTCACGGCTGATTGTGTACTTCTGCTAATAGGTTAGACATTGGATTTGTTTAGAATGGTTCGGATGAAGATCCTGTGTCAGGCAGAGGGTTGGACTGGATGAATTCTGGAGGCTGCTTTCAGCCATACTTTTCTATGATTCCATGATTTTTTTCCCCAAAATGAAACCAGTTATCTTTGCTGAACTTGTCTATACTGGGGAAATTCATTAAGGTAACAAACCATTTTTACCAGTCAAGTGGGATATTAGAATGTCATGTTTCAAATGCATTTGCTGGTTTCAGTTACCCTTGGAATTGTGATTTGCTAGCAGGCTTTTAATGTTGAATATTAGGCTGATAGCAAGCTAGGTTGCTAGGAGGCATTCAATGTGGACTGTCCTTGTCCACAACAAGGGCAAAATCTCATTTGAGATGATACTAGTTAAAATTTGTTAGTTAACCTATTTTTTCATGCAACAAGTTTTCCCAGTATAAACACTACCTTTGTAGGGAGTACTTTGACCTATTAGCAGTCAGTTCTACTAAACACTGTGACAGGGATGTCCAGATTCTGAATGGCTGAAGGCTATGTGCCCCCAGCCACACACCTTGTGGGCAGCCTACCCCCCAGGCACCATGCAGTGCTGCAGATGCTCACTTCCCCACCATGTCATACCAGCACTGCAGTATCACGCCACATGTTCTGCACAATTTTACATCATTGAGTCCCCCTCAGTCCCTCATTCATGGGCTCATTTGGCCTTGAGAGACAGGGGCAGAAAGTAGAAGCCAAATGAAAGAGGGAAGAGGGAGGAGAATCCTGGAGACTCCAGCATCAGCAGGAGAGTTACGGGGGGAATGGGACCCAGACCAGGAGCTGAGTGTAGCCCATGAGAAAAATAAGAACTAAAACTAAATACTATTCAATGTTGCATGTACTTTGGATGCAATTTTTACATACAATCTATACCAATGAGTGGGAATACATGTTTGCCTATTATTATTAACATGTTTAAATTTGATTTTAAATATGTGGTCCTAATACTTCCATTTACTATCTTCTCACTTGCAACATACAATGGAACCACAGTGAGAATCCAGTTCTGATTCCACTGAAGTTTTAATGTGTTCACTGGAATTAGGGATTAGGAATTCAGCCCACTAAATCACAAATATATGATACAGAAAGATGGATATGAACATGTACATATCATCATAAACTTTTACTCTAGAATTCAACAGAGAGCTTCAAAATAAAGCTGGATTTCAAAAGAATCTCTAAAAATGTCTTAGAACCTGTTTCCCAAATGTGTCAGTTAAATCTACTGTCCCCTTCTCTTTCAGTTGACTTCTAGAGAGCTATTACACATAGAAGAGAGTCAGAGATGTAAAACTACAAAAAAGTGTAGCAGTATTCATTTAATTCCTGTACATTGCATATTTACATACAAGTATTCTTTTTGTTACATATTTTCCAGTACTAGTGTATTTTATATCAAGTTTATAATAAATCATATAATATTCTTTCTACAAGATTACTTTATGAAACTATATTGTGGTTGAACCCTACAATGGCATTAATTAAGGGATAATCTTCATTACTTTGTGGCATACAAACCAATAAATGGCTACTGAGATTAATAGCTAAAGCGAAGCTAAAGTATTTAATGAATTTCAAACCCCATTTACTACACATACAGTACAAAGCAAGAGAGATTATAGTTATACAACAAACCAGAACATCAAGAAGAAAAAGAAGAAAAATGTAATTTCTTTTCCTTGTAAGTATTTGAAAGTGCTGCCTCTTTCTTTGTCATTTTTGTGGCATTCACATGAACTTAGCAAGCATGAAAAAAGAAACAGAGATGAAGCTAAAAATGTGTGTTCACTCTCTAAATTTTGGGTCTAGAAATAATATAAATATTCAGGGGAATTGTTTAAATGGAAATGGCATATTATGGATGGACAAACACCTGAGTCATGCTTCAGAAGAGCATGCTTTTCCAAAACATTGGGTTTTCATGCTCAAACTAATATTTACAAATGTAAATTAGAAATATGACTGTTTGCAGAGACTTGGCTTGTGACTGGCAGTGTGGAAGTCTGTGGGTGTAATCACACCTGTGCCAACATCACATCTCCTAAATTAGTGGTAGTGGGCTGTAAATGATTTGTATATAGGACTTGTGCTGGCCCATATGGGAGCAAGAGGTGCACTTGTGTGCATGTATAACTATCAGGGTCTGCACTCTGAGCAGAGAATGATATGAGTCGCCATTCTTGAGCTCCAAGTTGTCACTCTAAGTGACCATTCTTGAGCCCCAAGTGGTCTACCCCTTGTTATACTACTCCATGCAGGATCATCTACTAGGCCCAGCTTTGAAAGTCTGCCCAAATGAAAACATTTCAGGTCTATTTCCAAGGAGGAGGGAGGGGGGACGTACAATTCTTCTTGTGGTTACAGGCAATCTGTTCTGTTTTATAGTATGTGACTCCAAGACTGTTTTAAGTGTCAAAATGCATCATTTGATCCTACATGTCTTCCACAATTGGTATTTCTTTGGCTTTGATCTTTGCTAATAATGAGGGCAATCTACCAACACTTTTTTCCCATTATATATTCATTGTATTATGTTGAAAAAGGGATACTAAAATCCCTGCCACTTCAGTAACTTTCATTTTAAAAGAGGATGTTCCCTTTGATTTTTTTTCTTGTTGTTTGATTATAATGAAGTTTAAAATTAATGGGAAAAGGTTACATTTTCTTGTTTGTGCACAGTTATCAATGATGATAACTGAGCTTTGGGAATATGGTTTATTCATTGACACTGAGGACTAAGGCTTGTTTCAGGATAATTTATTTAACACCAAGAAAAAGGTAAATCCATCACTACCTCTGCTATATTTGCTCTGTCTTCATGCATGCCTGAGGAACCTGCCTTAAGTCATCCTCTCTCCATATCTATCTCTCAGCGTGAGAATGAGAAGCGGAGCAAGGTAGGGAGGGGAGAGAGAGAGAGAGAAAGAATGATAGGGTGCAAGATCACTTTCTTGTTCCTACTGAGCTTAACCCTCTAAAGAACAAGTAAGGGAATACAAAAACAAAAGGCTTGATTCTCTTCTCACTTATAGCAGTAAGTAAATCAATAGTAGCACGCTGAATTTAATGAAGTTACACTGGTGTATGGACAAATCCAGGATTTTCTATATGGGGGTGTGGGAACAACCACCAGCAGTGCAAGTGTGGCTGCACTCCTCCTACCAACTTCCTACCCCTGTATCTGGATGCAGACAACGCTGCAGGAGCAGCATCCATGGACTTTTTTAAGTCTCCAAAGCAGGTAATGATTTCCCTTCCCCACCACTCTCAGTACTCCCTTGCTTCCCCTAGGTGATCAGCACCAGGTCTACTCCCCTCTCATCTCCCCCTTCCCTACCCACTGCTGCCATTGTCCTGAGCAGCCCTGGAGGTGAGGGAGCTCCAGAAACATTCCTGCCCCCCTCCAACTAGGATTAACAGGGAGACAGGCTCAGCTGGGGACAATGGCAGTAGTGGCAGCAGCAGTCAGGTTCCTCGTCCCTGAGCCTGTTCCTAGCCTTGTGGGAGCACCTGAAAGGTTTGGATGAGGAGAAGGAACCCACCTACTACTGTTGCTACCACTGTCCCAGGCTGAGCCTGACTCCCTGTGCAGGCTGGCTGGAACTGGGCAGGAGTGGCTCTTGAGCTCCCCCTGCCACTGAGGGGGAGCCAGGGACAGTGGCAGTGGCAGCTGAAGGAGGAGGAGAGGGGACATGCTGATGAGCACAGAGGTGAAGAGAGAGGGTTCTGAGAGTGGTGGGTGAGATAAATCCTTACCTGGTTTGGAAACTTAAATAAGCCCATGGATGCTGCACCTGCACCATGATCTGAAAGCAGGGGTATTTCCTTGAATCTAAGGGAATATGAATTTGATGCAATTCAGATGCCAAACTGTAGAAGAAAGAAGGGTAACAAGAAACACAAATGAAAAAGCCCAGAATTTCCAATTCGTTTGATCTTATTATGAGACTAACAGTGTTGAAGTTTCACCTTATGCTCCTGAACTAATTTTATTTTGGGGGGGGAATTCGCCTCCTGAATTCAGCTTTACTTTTAGAGAAAGTTACTATTCCTCACATTTCTGTACAGGCATTAAAAACTGAAGTGACTGTACCATAAAGACTTAGTAATTAGAAGGTAAACATAAATAATGGGGTGGAAGGGGAGTTTTGGGGGGGGGGGGGGCATTCCATCTCATTCTTAAGCTGATCTCATGATTTGGGGACTACATGAATGTGTTGAAAATTTAGGGCAGCCTATCTTGCATTGATGGCTAAGACACTGGAGTTTTGCTTTCATTTACCAAAGGGTAAAAGTGGGCACATGAGACGTTACCATGAAGTAACTGGTGCCCCTTTTTACCCTGCAGCAGCTTGTTGTTTTCCCATTTCCTTAGGGTTAGAAAGGTATGAAAGGGCACAGAATAAAACAGGTTATTCCTATTTTAATTTATATCTTCACTTAACACCTTGCCACAATAAGGATCAAATTCCTTTAAATTAATTTAGGGTCCAGTCCTGGGAGATGCTGAGCACCATGATATTTTTTCACTTTGATAGAAACTGAGATTTCCCTAATACCATATAGGAATGAGGACCTCTCACTCAATTCCAGCAATTACACTAACTGCCATAAGATTTATACTGAATAACACTACACTTCTGAATGCCATCTCTCATGCAAACTCATTGCAGTATAAAGCAAATTATGACAGCTGAAGTCTTATGTAATATCACATTTTGTCTATAAGCATATGCATTTTATTTTTATTTTCCTTTATGCCTGTGTATTTAACTAATGTAGTTGAATAAAAATGTTGGGTGCTTGTATGACTAATATCCAGACTCATAGTTCTAATTTGCTTCTGCTGTTTGATTAGTAGACTGTTTGTGTCTGGTACTAACATAGGGCCATATAGTTCACTATACTTAATTTAATATGGTGTTAATATGTGATAGAGCATACATACAAAGCTTACATTATTATATACCTTATTTGTATGTCAATCTGTGAAACGCTGCTTAACATAGCAGCTAGGAGAGACAGTGGGACTACTATGAATGGAGCATTTCTGTTTGCCCAATGCTCAATCCTGTATTCTGCAGTGATTCTGAATCAAATGGGATTCATTCCAGTTTGAGTATTTGTTTAAAAAGAACCTTTATCTAAGTTTAATTGAAACCCAAACCTGAAAAGGCCCTGTTGTCTCTGAAGAGCTATTGAATGTGGCAGCTAAAAGAGGCCATAAAGGAGGAGAGACATGAAAAGTTAAAACTCGATGAACTTGTTGCCTTAGGCCATTTCCAGTTTAAATTTAACTTGGTCTTCTGGTGTGTACAACAGCTGCATGGCCTCATGCTGACTGCACAAAAAGTGGCTTATTCACTGTAAATCGGTAATAGGGGAAATATAAATTTATTCCATATTTGAGACTTGTGGGACTGCTGAGAAGACAGGGAGCTTGCAAGGTGATATACGTCACTCACTAACTCTATTCCCAGTGCCCTCAATTCTATCCCTGTAAGCTAAGGATGTGCTGTTTCTTACAGCATCCCAGGGCACGCTATATACTTAAATACAGTTGAAGAACAGACACAATCGACCTCCAGCATTTCCCTTCTGTAAGGGAAATCCATCACTACCTCTCCTATATTTGCTCTGTCTTCATGCATGTCTGAGGAACCTGCCTTTTGGTTCACTGCAATTTTCACTGCATTGTGGATAGTCTGAGTCTGCTATCCAAAATCCTAAAAACCATAGCCAGACCATAATCATAAGCATACATCTGGAGGTAGTGGTAGAAAGCTCTCTTTTCCTTCATTGTGGAAGGGTTTGCTCTTATCTCCAACCTGCTGAAGATGTCTATTATTTCTTCTTCTGTGAGAGTTTAACAAGGTATCACCTACGTCAGTGGTGCTCAACCTTTTGCCTCCATTGGCCAGACAAGTGGCATTGGGCTGGTCCACAGGCCAGATTGTGCCCCAGACTGTGGGGCTGTCAAAGCCCCTTCCTGCCCCTGTGTGAGGATTGGGCACTGGAGAGGGGGTGGGGGTTGGGAGGAAGGCACTACCTCCTCCAAACCTCCACAATGGGACTGGCCTCTATTATCTAGTGCTGCCCTTGAATGTAGGGATTGGGCCCTGGAACCCAGTGTTGCCCTTGCCCAGCCCTGCACACTGGGATCAGGTGCCCAACCCAGTGTGCGGGGCCAAGGGTTTTGTGGATTTGGAAATGTGGCAGCAGGGAAGCAGCAACTCCAACAACACAGACTTAAGCTTCCCTCACCCAGAAGATCTCTGAAGCTTCATCTGTGACTTCCCAGCAAAATGTCTAAACTACCCAACTATATGTTAAGCAGGGCTGAGAGCACCCTGCAGTGCTCCTGTTCAAGCTGGTACACTAGGCAGCCAAGAAAGGAAGATAAGTGAGGCCAGAAGGGCAGGAAGATGGAGGGAGCCAGACTGTGGCTCAATGAGATGCCAAAATAATACCCATTATTGGAAAAATGTCATTTAAACATGGCTTGCCATTATTTTTTTGACCTATAAATCATTACATCTTTAAATTTCTTGATTCTGATAAGCACTGAATAACCTTAATTACATAAAATGTATTTATTCCATGCAGACCTCCAGTCGGTGGCCAACACAAAATAATAATAATATGTACACAAACGGCACATTTAATCAAAACATTTTCAATAAGTAGCAAAGACAGGTACAGTTTAGACAGGGAAGCTAAAATCCAGAGATGCTAAGTGCCAGATCCTCCAGGGGCTGGGAATTACAGAAATTATAGAAAGAGCCTTTGGCTCAGGGAAAAGGTCATTGATCTTACAAGGGAAAAGGCTCCGACCCCTGTATCTGCTTCTGCCAATATGGTGTTTCTGCATTTTGCAATTAATGGTCCTTGAATAAAATTGATAGACAGCGATAGATGTAAAAGTAGGGGTCAGCAGCCCCTTCCTTCTCACTGAATTAAGCCACATAATCAAGCTCCTTCTGGCTTACTCTCTTAGCCCCACTAATCTTCTGTCTTTGGCTGCTAGGTGGGCTGGTGGAGGATGTTTTTGGCCAACTTTGTCCATGGTCTGCTGATTAGGGCATTTTGCTGGGAGATGATGTAGACTCCCCATAACTCTGAATTAGGGGAGGCTAGAATCTGGATATCCCACCCTGGGCAAATGCCCCAACAGCTAGGTTATTTAGCTAAAAGATAGGAGAGATCCCCCTCCTCTGGCTCCCATGTTACAAAATTTACTGGGGACATGGTGTAGAACCCATGTAAGCGGGCTAAAGTAAAGTTAAAGTTAGATGCATAAGCACTATTTACCCATGTAAAGGTGGAGTTGAATTTAGGCCCACACCTCCTGAGAGGCTTTCATTTGACCCTTTTTGAACTTAATGTTTAAATCCCTAGGTTTTTCATGGCGTAGGACTGGATTTTAAAGATATGTGTTACTCAATACTGTGATAGTAAATATTTTGTATTCCAGTATTAAGCAAGAAAATCAAATTTTTGTTGGGCACAGAACTGATCACAAAGCAAGGGAAGTTTGTGAAGTCTGTTGTATTTTTGGATAAAACATAAGAAAGATGCTTAGAAATTACAGGTTAATATCAGATGGGAATAATTTAAACTATTAAAACAAAAATTTCCATATTTATTTTCAGTTATGTGTTTGGGACATCATGATGTTTCTTTGTTTAGTGTTTTAAAGAAAATATTGACCTAAAACAGCACAGCTGGTTTTGAAAATTACAGGTACACAGTAAATTGGAATGCAAAATAAACCTCCTGGGTGAGATTATTCACAGGGAAACAAGGAAACACTAAGTGGATCATAGTTTTTGAAAGAGGAAGAACCCTAGAGCAGGTGAGATTTGCATACTAATTATATACAGAGTTTACTCAGGCTCAGAGGCCAATCTATTTTCAATCACAAGTAGGAATCTGTTTAGAAGATTCTAACTCTTTGTAGCTTGACTATTGGCATTACATAAGGTAAAATATTTTAGTACTTCCATTATATGTCTCTGCTTATAGGGGTTTGTAGTTCACCAAGTATTATTTTTTCCTGTCTAAAGTAACTCAGTCTGGAAGTGATTTTCATTTAAAAAGAATACCTTCATTCTTTTTTATGTTGCACTGCAGGAAAAATGAAGTATACCTAAAGGGTGTGATTTGCAAAACATGTAAAAATCTAACCATAGCTAGTATAAAATACAAGAAGTATCCAAGACAAATAAGTGTGAAGGAACATGAAACTGAAAGAGATCGCCTTGGTCATCGAGTCTAGTTCCTTGCTATCACTGGTAACTAAATCCTATAATCCTGTTCACAAATTTATCAAGCTCCACCTTATAACTTCTTAGGTTGTCAGTCTCCAGTGTTCTTATTTGGAAGGATGTTTCAGAACATCACTTTTCCAACAGACATGTTATTCAAATGTATGGCCTAAATTTATAATTAGCAAATGTATGCCTATTTGTTCTTGTGTCAACATTATCCTTTAACTTAAATATTTACTTTCCTCCCAAATATTTATAGGATGTAATCATGCCCGTTCTTAAGCTTCATAGGCTAATAAACAGTCCAAGCCATTTTAGTCTTTTTTCATGTGTTGGGTAGTCACCGGATACGGATGTGTACCCCTATGTCCTGCTGGCATTTACTGGCCCCTCAGGGTGGCTGCGTTCCTAATGGTGGATCTGAGTGGGGTTTGGTGCCCTTTCTTTTCCCACCTGCCACGACTTTGATGATAAGAAGAGGTTTTATGAAAAGGGAGGTGGTGACTACCCGTCCCACACCTGGATCGATCATAGGGGATGCCCCAGTGTCCGGAGTCCAAAAATGGATGCGTGGGAAGAACCAACATAAACTAATCTCTTTACTTTTGCTCGCTTTATTTCTTTTGGGTTCACTGAAATCTTATGACCTTTGTCCTGCTCATCTTCTGGACATCGTCAAGGTCTGGTTCCTGCCTCTCCAGGAGTCTTCAGCAGCTTACTTTCCCTGCTTTGAACTGCTCCTGGATATTTTGTATCAGGTCTGTGCCGGTTAATTGATGGTGCGTGCCATTTAATGAGGAGAGGAATCCCCGCTGGGGCGATCAGCTGGGCAGGGGCGCAGTCCTCACAGCTTGGGGTTCTCTACCCGCTCCTGGTCCAGTCATGGGGATCCTCTGGGTGCCCACTCTCTTCCTCTTTTTGGGAGAATGTCTGGCCCTGATCTGGGCTCTCTAGCCAGTGGGGAGGCAACAAGGAGAGAGAGAGAGAGAGAGAGGGAAAAAAACGAGAACCCTCCCACAGCGGATGGTTCGGGTGGATCCACCACCTCTGCCACTCCTAGGGTCTTTCCCTGGCCCCCTTTCCACCACCTTGCCTCTTCCACCCTACTCTTCACTCCTGCAGTGAGGGTGCCACCGCATCTTCAGGGTCCGACCACAGGCTTACTCAATCTTCTCTGTCTTCGTTCAGCATTTCCTGCTTCCCGGCTTCCCTCTCTTGTTCTTCCCTCTCCTTCTCTGCCTCCCCAGGGTTCCACCCCCAGCGTCTGGATATTGCCCCCACCAATCCATTTCACCTGGTGAGGGGGTAAAGCTGAGCAGGTGCAGATGGGGAGCTCCCACCACAGCGTAGACATCATGATGTGTCACGGTTCATGCCCCTGGTTGGGGAGACACCCTAGGTGAGTGCCCTCTGGACTCTCACAAGATGACACTCTCTTTCTTATTCATACTAGCTGCCGTTTTCTATATTAGTTCCAGTTTGAACTCCTCTTTCCTGAACATGGATGAATACAGTATTGTACACAGTATTTCTGGATGAGGTCTCATCGGTGCTTTGTACAAATACATTAATATTTATCTGTTTCAACTATAAATATTTGTCCTTATATATCCTACAATCAGATTTGTCTGTTTCATGCTGGTATAACACTTGTGACTCAAAGCCATTCTCCTATCAACTATTACATTTAGATCCTTCTCCTCATCCATTTACCAACCAAGGTAGTAACCTTGCACCCTGTCATGTTTAATTTTAACCCATTTCTACAATCCAGTGTTCAAGGTCATACCTTCTATATGATACACCAATCCACTTTGCTTTGATAGAACCTCTCAACTTTGTATCATCATCAGATTACATCAATCCCAATACCATTAACAAAAATACTAAACAAGACTGGTCTCAAGACCAATTCTTGAGAAACTCCACTAGTCAGTTATCTCTGGCTCAGCACTTCCCCTTTCAACTCTACCTGCTGTCATGTTCCCTTTGGCAAGTTCCTAACTCATTTTATAATTTTTGTACTATTCCCATCTTTTCCAGATTAATGTAGCTCCACAGCTAATGCCTTAATGAAGTTCACATAGATAGGGGCCTAGTGAACTTGAGAAGGCAGATGGTTTATTTTGCAGGCAGATCACATGACTGTCCACTATTTTTGTGGGCTGATTGTGGCAGGGCTCCCCATGGCTCTGATTGGCCGAGAGACCCTGGCAGTCCTGCTCCTCCCTGTATATTGTCAGATGGTCCAAAACCATGGTTTAATTATCCCGATTAAGACCAGCAAAGCCATTAATTCATTATTGAGCATGGATTAATGGCTTCCCCAGGCTTAATCAGGGTCATTAAGCCACATTTTTGGACCATCCCTAAGCAGAGAGGCTGCAGGCAGCAGCACCAGGGTCCCAAACTACCTGTAGCAGGCAGCTGGGAGGCTGCAAGAAGCTGCACAAGGGTCTATGGAGCCGTGATTGCCAGCAGCTGGTGCAACAGAGCCCCAGCCCCTTCCCCACCATTCGCCTTGAGGTTCACGTGCATCTGCTACTGGCAAGGAGCCAGGCTGGGGCTTCACAGACCCCGATGCAGCTGCTAGCTGGTAGCAGGGGCCTGCCTAGGGCCTGGGCCTGGGCTGGCTGTGGCAGACAGCTGGGAGGCTGCAAGAAGCTGCACCAGGGTCTGCAGAGCCCTGGCCCAACTTGTTGTCAGTGGCAGGTGCACACACACTATGAGCCAGGCAGGGGCTCTATGGATCATAGAATCATATAAGTAGGGTCGGGAGGGACCTTGTAGATCTTCAAGTCTGACCCCCTGCCTGGGCAGGAGGAAAACTGGGCTGAAATGACCCCAGCTAGGTAGGCATCAAGCCTCTTCTTAAAGACCCCCAGGGTAGGAGCCAGCACCACTTCCCTTGGAAGTTGGTTCCAGATCCTAGCCACCTTAACTGTGAAGTAGTTCTTATGGATGTCTAATCTAAACCTACTCTCCAACAACTTGTGGCCGTTATTCCTTGTTATCCCAGGGGGTGCTAGGGGAAACAAGGTCTCCCTCACACCCTTCTGTTCCCCCCTAGTGAGTTTATAGACGGTCACCAGGTCCCCCCTCAGGCTTCTATTGTGAAGGCTGAACAGGTTCAGGTCCCGTAGCCTCTCATTGTAGGGTCTGCCCTGCTGTCCCCGGATCATGTGGGTGGCCCTCCTCTGGACCCTCTCAATATTGTCCACATCCCTCTTGAAGTGGGGTGCCCAGAACTGGACACTACTCCAGCTGTGGCCTGACCAGTGTCGCATAGAGGGGGAGGATCACCTCCTTGGCCCTACTTGAGATGCACCTGTGGATGCACAATAAGGTCCGGTTAGCCCTGCCGACCGTGACCTCGCATTGTCGGCCCACGTTCATCTTGGAGTCAATGATGACTCCAAGATCCCTTTCTGTCTCTGTGCTCTCAAGAAGGGAGTTTCCCATCTTATAAGTGTGCTGCCGGTTACTACTGCCCAAGTGCAGCACCCTGCACTTGTCCGTATTGAAACGCATCCTGTTTTTGCCAGCCCACCCCTGCAACCTATCCAGGTCTTTCTGCAGTCTTTCCCTCCCTACTAGCGTGCCCACCTCACCCTAAATTTTGGTATCATCAGCAAATTTAAAAAGGTTGCTTTTCACCCCGTCGTCCAAATCTCTGATAAAGAAATTGAACAGTGCAGGCCCAAAGACTGAGCCCTGGAGGACTCCGCTACCCACTTCCCCCTAGGTTGAATATGACCCGTCCACCACCCGATCCTAGTACAGCTGCTTACAGCCTCCCCACCGCCCACTGTGAGCAATCCCACGCCTGCCTCCGCTGCCCCCCCATTCTTGCCTCCCTGCTTTGTCCCATGCTCCAAGACTACAGAGCTTCCTGCCCTTTTTTCTGCTTGCCAGTAAGTTTTCATTTGTCCATTGCTTTGTTTTTTGCAGCAAACCCATTTTTTGTGGAGCCCGTATTTTTTGCATTTTCTGCTGAAAACACTCAAACACAATTTTAGTAGGTACCTACACATAGATTAGATTTACCACATTTCTCTTGTAAAGAAAAATAATTCATTTTATCAAAGAAAAATAACAGTCAATCTGATATACCTTTCGGTAAAACTATGATGCATTTAATATTTTTCTACCAAATTTGTTTTAAAGCTTTGTATATTGTTGAAGTCAAATTAATGTGTCTGTACACAATGCCATCACTTATTTTGTTTCCTTAAATATAGATGCTTTCTTAAATATAATACTAACCTTGATTTTATAAGTTTGTATAGAAATGCCTGGGTAGAACCTGCTTCTCAAGCTTAAAGTGACATCTTTTAAATATTTTCAGACCATCAATTGTGATATTAAATTCCAAAAATGTACTAATTTTGAGCACCTCTGCTTTTTGATTGCCTAACTTGCCTTGACAGCAATGGGAATAAGTAACTAACTAACTAACTTTGAGAATATGGGCCTTAGTAAAAATGGATATTAAAAAACTGAGATACCCAAACATTTGAGAACACTATTGAAAACGTTTGCCAAAAGCCACAGGAAAGAAAATGCAAAATATGTGCTTTCCCCTATCAAGCATTCCTCTCCCAAAAGTCAGTATAGGATCTTTGTAAAATACAATTCTTTCTAAAACAGAAGGTTTTTATGAAGTCACACACACATGCACAAGAGCCATAGGAGATCAATCACTCACTCTTCATGTTTTAAACAAGTGCTATAGCATGCTGGGCCTGACTCCTGCAACCTTTACTTATGGCAGTGGTTATCAACCTTTTTAGACTCATGGCATCCCTTGATGGACTCAAGACCCCCCTCAGAAAATGCCAGCTCCCAGTTTTCACTCATTTTTTGACTACAGAAAAATAATACAGCAATTCTCATCTTACAGAAAACCACAGATCAAAATGTTCTTAGCACTGTAGACTTCTGTTTGACATCTCTGGGCTTATCTTGTGAATCATCTTTGCACACAGTGCATTATATGGCATCCTGAAGCAGCCTTAAAGAGATCTCAAGGCACCACGGAGTGCTCAGCACCCTGGTTGAGAATCACCAACATACAAAAAGAGTTATTTGCTTGAAAAATAACCTTGATATACAGGGGAACCTAAGAGCTCTAGAAAAGCAGTAGAGCTGTTCTAAAGCTGCTATAATTCTGTGTGTGGTAACAGTAGCTGGTACCCCTACTTTCTTACTCTGTAGAATTTTATATAAAACAAACCATACACTAACCATACCAAACCATACCAAACAAACCATACAGTCTCTATTTATCCAATAACTAACCTCTAGAACAGTGATTCCAGACTTAGAACTCCTTCTGTGCAATCTACCCCTTGCCCTTGAATAGGAGTTTCACATATATGTTTTTTTTTTTCCTTTCCTCAGTCAAACCTCACTTTAAATTTGAATGGGAATTTTGTCTGAACAAGGAGTTGAAGGTCAGGCTGTCATGCTGAACTGAAGTGTTATACTATATTATTGTGAGCTTTAAATAACCACTGCAGTAAGAATTCTGAGTTTTAGAAAAGTACAGGTACAAGGAATATGATATACTCTATCACCGTATTAAATAAAATGGCAAATAAGTTGCAACAGTGTGCCGAGTCCTCCCTTTTTGTGCACAGCCATATACTGGGAGTGACTGCTGCTAGCAGTCCACTGCCTTGAAGACAGATTCTAATCACCATGACTTCTGCAGAGAACCTTTGCAGACAGCCTATTTACATGACTTTGCATAAGGAAAAATGTGGCAAATGGATCTATGTCTACATGGATCCCAGAAGAGCAGAGGTAAGGAGACTAGACTGTTCAGGTAGGTAGACCATTGTTAATCTCTGAACAAAATCCTGACCTGATGAAGTTAATGTAATTGTTGCCTTCAAGTTCTTAGGAGCCAGTATTTCATCTCAAATTTGACATGTCTCTATGACTTTGTTTAAAATGATAGAAAAATGTCCCCCTACATTTGATATATCCACTATTTTGCTGCAATGTTGTTGCTTTCACACCAGCAGCACAGAGTATTCCCATCATCTAGCCTAGCAGGCTACATAATGGATCACTACAGAGCAAAGTAAATCCCATGTTGTTCTCCTTCTGTGCACCTAGTATAGGGGGCATGGCTAGAGGAAATGAGGCAGGACTTTTCCTTTCCGGCACTCTAGCAATTGCTGAATACATGAAAATCTCCTTAGCCACTACATAGCCTGGGTTCAAGAGACTAAGAAGCAACTTCCTAACAGACTGGCCCTTGAATGAATAGTCTTGTTTTAAAGATTCCTCCCTCCCCCCATTTCTAGTAAATGAGTAATTAATATATTTGTTCCCTGTTGTAGGACCAAGGCATGTTGTTTCCCTTTAGTGCATACTGGAATCATAACATACCTTCCTAATTCAAACTACCATTAGGAATAAAATATCTATCCATATTGCACATATTCATTTAGCTCTGCAGATTGCTGGTGTGCTGAAGTGCATTATATGGAGTCACTACTCTTGAATTTTCAAATCACGTTAAAATCATTTTAATCACAGCTCAGTTTCTCTTTGAAGTGCATAGGGAGATATGACTGGAATTTGATAAGATTTTAAATTCAGGCCAGTATGCACTGGTGAAAAACTTACTGGTATTCATTACTATGAATGTATCGTTTACAAAGGAAACATTTCATATTTCTCATCCTTAACACTGAAGTAAACATTTGAAAGGGAAGAAAGGACCAACTTATAGGGAAGAAAAGACCAAACACAAAATAGACAAATGTGTTATTATTATAAATAATAAATAACATTAAAACCTATGGTCATACTGTGTCATTGACTTCTAACAAAATGGCCCAGCACATGTTATTAATAAGAAAGTGCATACTATTAATAATTATTTTAAATTAATTATGCCTGTGAAGTCTGATCCAAGGATTAGTTACAATCCTTAATCCTTTCACTTTGCCTAAATTCAAAGCATAGGCAGAATATTCTTTATATTACCAACAGAAATCTATTTCTGAGTGAAGTACAGCAAAATATGACCACTGGAAACCTTATATTTTAAGGAAGTTAATTGTATACAAATTGTAGCTGATCATGATTCACAGATGAGTTGTATGGTACATAAATTACCTTGCTTTATCTTTTTCACCCAAGGGTAAAAACTGCTGTATGACCTGATTCAGTATATTCTGTACAGTAATTGGCCAAGGTATTAGATACAGGTTGTACCAACTGATAATAAATGAGGTGTCACAGGCACAGCAGAGAAAATTAGCTAAAGACAAAGCAAATTGGAGGAAGCGTTAACTGTTTAAAGAAGGAAATAAAACAGCTATCATTCAGGATGCAACAATAGTCAGGTTATGTATCTTAGAAAAGAAAGAAACACTACCCAGATAATGCAATCCTACACTTTTTACCTAGACAAAACTACCTCATTTGCAGGGTTCCTGGTTTTCTCTGATTTTAAAAAATCCCCAATTTTTGGTTAAAAAAAGTAATCCCAAAACCACATTGGTGCATGATTTGAATGAAACACCACTAATATATCTATCTATCTATCCATCTGGTGATTTTTTAATCACTTGGGGGTCTTTAAGAAGCGGCTCAATGCCTACCTGGCTGGGGTCATTTGAGCCCAGTTTTCCTCCTGCCCAGGCAGGGGGTCAGACTTGAAGATCTACAAGGTCCCTTCCGACCCTACTTCTATGATTCAATGAAGACTTGAACCAGAGTGGAGGTGTCCATTAGCAGCTACGCTTCCTGTTTCCCTTTCATGGACTCAAAATACTAGGAGTTCTCAAAGACTGTGCAAGGCTGTTTACAGTGTATCCTCTGCAACGGGACAACATAACGTATATACAGTAAAAGCTCCACTATCTGGCATGTGTGGGGAATGGGGGATGCTGGTATCTGGGGCAGGGGTTTTGGCTGGATTTGGAGCAGGGGTGGCGGTGGCCACCAATGGAGAGGGGGGTAGAGGGGTGGCGATAGCTGCACACAGAGCAGCAGCAGAACAGGGTGGTGGGCAGTGGCAGCAGCCACTGTGCACCAGTTCCCCTCCCCCCCCCCGCCCCGTGCAGTTGGCCAGCCAGAAATTCCGGTTAGTAGAGTGTGCTGGTTACTAAAATGCCGGTTAATACAGCTTTTATTGTATTGTGATTCTCAATATTTTGCTTTTATAATTTTAATTTATTACCTATTATCTATTTGTTGTTATAGTAAAAGGAGTTGATAATTTTAGACACGTTCTTCTTTTGTTATTAGTCACTAAGGCAACTTTAACGACAAGTGCCCACAATAGGTGCTGTTAGTCTATATAGTGAATCCAGAGGGGTTGTCCACTTTACTCTGAAAACTCCTTCCATTAGTACCTATGCAAACAAGTAACGTACACACACTGGTTAAACTAGTGGTATAAATAAGCAATACCATTGAGTAAGGTCTGCATAAATGAGTAAATAATTAGCAATTCCAAAACAATCTCACTTCCTCAACAGAAACATCTTACTAGCAGAGTCCTGAGGTTATGTCTAACATTTCTAAGACCTCCATTTATTAATAGTACAGAACATTGTCTGTTTTATTAGTTTTCCTAAATTATTAAAATTGAACTGCACATGTCAAATCAATGAAGAAAATATTTGTGAAGTTGTGTGTTTATTCTATTTGAATTCTTTTAAAGTAACGATATGTAAACACATAAATTTGCAAATGGTCTCCTAGTCATTACTTCAAATTAATAGTTGCAATTAGTGATAAAACACTACAAATTAATTTGGTTTATAATTTATGCATTATGAAACATGGAGATCAGTTCTAATCCCATAAGTGTCAACTAGATACCAGAGATCCCATGAAGCACATACAGTATGTATGTACATTATATGAAAGATACCTAATCTATTAAGAGGTTTTAGAAAATACAAGGGCGTTCATTCCCAATAAAAAATAAATACATTAAATAAGTAATGCAATCAATTTAATAAATAAAATCACATCACATGTAGTTTCACAGCACATCAATGAACAGAGTGGATCAGATGCCCTGCATATATTAAACAGTATACTTCCAATGAAGTCAAAGGAGGTATACTAATTTACACTGCTAAGGATCATGCCCATTGTGTTTCAGTGAAATAATTTCTTCAAAAATGATTAAGTACTGCACGTATACAGTATTGATTTTTAACATTGATTTTGTGCTGGCATTCGGAGTCATGCCTCAAAAAAAGCTTGAATGCTTTATATATTTACAGCTGTCTGTTGGCAAAGAATCATTCATTCACTCCAAATGAAACATGCTTTCAAAGCTTATAGAAAGTTAAAAGAATTTTTGCAGGCTAGATTCATGAGCATCTCAAATGAGAGGTAGAAATTGTTCTTTAAAATGCCCAAATAAAAACAGAGCTGTGTTCCTTGAAATATGTTTCTTAACTTGTCACACTAATAAGACAGATACAGATTATGTTCCTTTCTCAGGAGAATTGTTTCATAGACACAGAGCAAAGATCAATGATGAGTCATCATCTCATAAAGAAATATCACCAGTGACAAAATGGAGTATATTGTTCAGCAGTTCCTACTTAAATATGAATCTAGGAAAAAAGTTGCTTGCCTGTTATCTTATTTTTCTCTAATCAGCCAATCTGTCAATCTATTCTCTACTCTGTCAATTCTTTCATGAGGATAGCATCCTCTTTGTGTTAACTGGAGATCGATAAGAACAAATACCGCAGTTAGGTCCAGGTGTGTCAGACGATTTGCCCTATGGCATTTTTATAATAATGCAAGAGGCAAGGTTCTCTTTTATTGGATCAACTGTGTATACGGGGTACAGTTAGACAAGCTTTCAAATGCATAATTGGCCCTATAGTTGACTAGTATTATGTATAGAAAAAAGTCTATACTGATTGGCTTTAACTGATGACTTCAGCTAAAATCTATAGGTTAATGAAAAGGTTAGCAACCCACAACCTACACATTTAAGATTTGGCAGCAGAGGACTTCACCCCTGCTATGGCTGAGCAGCAAGGAGCTTTCCCATGATGCAATGCAGTTGGGCAGTGCAGAAAAATGATGGCAGGGAGAAGTAGTGGTGGTAGCCAAGTTCTAGCACTGGCCTGCCTCAGATCCAAGCTGGGCACTCTGGCCTACTGCTGGGAAATTTTGCTGTCCCCTGGGTTAATACGTTGCTCCTCAGAAAACAAACTGATATACAGACAATATTTTTTTTTCTATCTTCTAGAAGACACAGTTATAAATATCAATATATGGAATCCAGCTATCTGTGACCACTCCTTTTACAATCAGGTGACTCACCACCCGGATAAGAAGGAGGAGGTTGACATTATATACCTTAACTTCCAAAAAGCTTTTGATCTGATATTCCATGATGTTCTCATGAGGCAATTGGAAGACTGAGCTTAACTGTGAAACAGTCAGGTGGGTAGGAATCTGGCTGTGGGGTAGGACCCAAAGAGTTCTAATGAACGGATCTGTATCATCTTGTTGGGAAGTGGCCAGCGGTGTCCTGCAGGGGTCAGGGCTTGCATCAGTGATTTCAATCTCGGGGTGAAGAGCTCACTGGCCACATTCGCAGATAACACCAAGTTATGGGGAATCGTGATTATGCTTGAAGATAGGCTGCAGATACATGTGGACCAAGACAGGCTGGCAAGTTGGGCGGATCAGAACCAGATGAAGTTCAATGTTGAGAAATGTAAAGTGCTCCACCTGGGGACAAACAATCCCCTGCACACCTCCAGGCCTGGCAATGTCAACCTGACCAGCATCATGAATGAAAGGGACCTGGTGGTAATAATAGACCATAATATGAACATGAGCTGGCAGTATAATGCTGTACCCAGCAGGGCAATTAATACTCTGGCATGCATCAATTGATGCATCTCCAGCAAAAGCAAAGAAGTGATTCTCCCACTCTACTTAGCATTGGTGAGACTGCAGCTGGAGTACTGCATCCAGTTTTGGGTGTCGTACTTTAACAAGGATGTGGTAAAGCTTGATAGAGTCCACAGAAGGACCACTTGTATGATCAGAGACTTGCGCAGCAAGCCATTTGAGGAAAGACTGAGGTATCTGGGACTCTTCAGCCTGAAAAAAGAAGGCTGAGAGGGAATTTGGTAGCAACTTACTGCTACATCTATCTATCAACTTACTGCTACATTTATGCTAAGTCAGCTGGCCCGGATGAGCTCCATCCGAGGGTACTGAAGGCACTAGCTGATGTCATTGCACAGCCACTGGCAGGAATATTTGAACACTCGTGGTGCACGGGCCAGGTCCCGGAGGGCTGGAAAAGGGCCAATGTGGTCCCCATTTTCAAGAAGGGGAGGAGGGAGGACCCGGGCAACATTAGGCTAGTCAGTCTCACCTCCATCCTTGGCAAAGTCTTTGAAAAAATTATCAAGGCTCACATTTGCGAGAGCCCGGCAGGACAAATTATGCTGAGGGGAAACCAGCACGGGTTCGTAGCAGGTAGATCGTGCCTGACTAATCTAGTCTCTTTTTATGAACAGGTTACAAAACACCTGGACGCAGGAGTAGGGGATGACATCATATACTTAGACTTCAGGAAGGCCTTCGATATGGTATCCCACACCATACTGGTGAACAAGTTAAGAGGCTGTGACTTGGATGACTACACAGTCCGGCGGGTGCTGAATTGGCTAGAGGGTCGTACCCAGAGAGTTGTAGTGGATGGGTCGGTATTGACCTGGAAGTGTGTGGGCAGTGGAGTCCCGCAGGGCTCGGTCCTAGGACTGATACTCTTCAATGTCTTCATCAGCAACTTGGACGAGGGAGTAAAGTGTACTCTGTCCAAGTTTGCGGATGACACAAAACTGTGGGGAGAAGTGGACATGCTGGAGGGCAGGGACCAACTACAAGCAGACCTGGACAGGTTGGACAAATGGGCAGAAAACAACAGAATGCAACTCAACAAGGAGAAATGCAAAGTGCTGCACCTAGGGAGGAAAAATGTCCAGCATACCTACTGCCTAGGAAATGACCTGCTTGGTGGCACGGAAGCGGAAAGGGATCTTGGAGTCCTAGTGGACTCCAAGATGAACATGAGTCAGCAGTGTGACGAAGCCATCAGAAAAGCTAATGGCACTTTATCGTGCATCAGCAGATGCATGACAAACAGATCCAAGGAAGTGATGCTTCTCCTCCATTGGGCGCTGGTCAGACCGCAGTTGGAATACTGCATTCAATTTTGGGTGCCACACTTCAAGAGAGTTGTGGATAACCTGGAGAGGGTCCAGAGAAGGGCCGCTTGTATGGTTAAGGGCTTGCCGGCCAAGCCCTATGAGGAGAGACTGGGGCACCTGGGCCTCTTCAGCCTCCGCAAGAGAAGGTTGAGAGGCGACCTTGTGGCTGCCTATAAGTTCATCACGGGGGCACAGAAAGGAATTGGTGAGGTTTTATTCACAAAGGTGCCCCTGGGAGTTACAAGAAATAATGGCCACAAGCTAGCAGAGAGCAGATTTAGACTAGACATTAGGAAGAACTTCTTCACAGTTAGAGTGGCCAAGGTCTGGAATGGGCTCCCAAGGGAGGTGGTGCTTTCCCCTACCCTGGGGGTCTTCAAGAGGAGGTTGGATATGCATCTAGCTGGGGTCATCTAGACCCAGCACTCTTTCCTGCCTATGCAGGGGGTCGGACTCGATGATCTATTGAGGTCCATTCCGACCCTAGAATCTATGAACATCAAGGGCGTATATCAAGGGCTCGATGAACAACTGTTCACCTGGCCACCATTGGGGAAAACTAGGAGTAATGGCTACAAATTCCTGGAAGACCGTTTCAGGCTCAACATTAGGAAAAACTACTTTACAACTAGGGTGTCCAGACTGTGGAATAAACTCCCTCCAGAGGTGGTGCAATCGCCTACCCTGGAAATCTTCAAAAGGAGACTGGATGGTCACCTCGCTGTGGTCAGCTCACCCCCAGTTGTCTCTCCTGTTTGGTACAAGAGGCTGGACTACTCTAAAGTAGTACAAACATTTATTCTTGAAATTACAGCAGTGGTTGGCCATAATTTTATTTAAAGCAAGTATGAGGCACATATTATTTCCATAGTTTTAACATATGTATGTTACAATCTTAGAAATATTTAAGGTAGTCTACTCAGATATTGTCCATTTTATGGACTTTTGCACCAATCAAACATTGCAAAGAGCCAGAAAGGTGTCCTAGCAGACCACTTGAGGATTCCACCAGCATGGGATAATTTCCAGCAGATATAAATTGGCTCTTCATTGCCATCTCCCAGTCCTCTGGCTTAGTATGAAGGGTTGTGGCCAGACTGTGAAGCACTCTGACAATTTCTATTTGGTGTTAATGGCCTCTTGGGGGCCTTTATGTGCTAATATAAGTGACAGCAGTTTCTAATACCTCTGAAGAATAAGAGGAGTGCAAAGCTGGCATCCAAACACCTTTGCTTCCACTCCTAACCTCTTGGGTCCTGTAGTAAGTACAGCTCATCAGGCTCTGAGGACCTCTTAATGCTTATTAATGGGGCTGGATGAAACACTCAATACAAAAGTGTTTCTTAATTAAATGCACCTGTTTGCAAGTTCACAAAGCTTCTATGAAACAGGAGTAATTTTATAAGATTTCACACAATCATTACATTTTCTGCAAGTTTTCAAAGTGGCTGAAAAGCTTCTTTTTCCCCAGAAATTTACATTCCTAAATTTTGAAAAGATTGCCAGAGAAGTTCGTGTCTCCTAGGGAAGTATGAGATGTATACTCATACAAGGGTATTCCATCTCCAGCCTGTAGAGCAAATATGGTCCAGAGAGCTATTGCATCTGGCAGTGGGGAAGCAGTGGTCATTAATATGCCATCCTCCTCCCTGCCAAATTCCCAAACCCTGAGCTGGGCAGTGTCTCCTTCCCCCGTATCTGGATTGGGGCCAGCTCATGCCACCTATTACCCACAGGCCAGGTTGGGGCTAGGCCATGGCCCCTCCCTGCTATGTGCTGGGTGAGAACTGTACCACACCAGCTTCCTTCATGGGGCCAGGTTGGGCCCAGGCCACAGCCCTTTTCCCCGTGTCCCAGGGGAGCTGGGACACCGAAGGAACACCGGGGCAGCAAAGAGTCCCACTTACCTCTCGCAGAGCCGGAGGAGCTGGAGGAGGTGTGCACGCCGAGGACGCCAGCGCGGGTGATCAGCTGGGCGTTTATCAGGCTGCGGCAAGGCAGTGGGGGCGGAGGACACCTCCCGGAAGGAACAAAAAGCGGCCCCACTGAGGCAGCGGGGCAGTTGAGAGGAGGAGACCGGAGGAGCGAGCTTCTGCGAGGAAGGGATCAGCCGCCACACGCAGCGGCAGGGAGCGAAAGAGGCGGAGCCAGAGCAGGCTCCGAGAGAGTGAGTGAAGCAACCAGCAGCAGTGCTGGTGGAGGAGCCAGCTTGTCAGTTATCGGCAGAGCCGGTGAGGGAACCGGCTGCAGCGCTGGTAACAGAGCTGGAGGAGGAGCTGACTGGGTAACAGACAGCAGAGTCGGTGAGGAAACCGGCTGCAGCACCGGCAACAGAGCCGGAGGAGGAGCTGACTGGGCAACAGACAGTAGAGCCGGTGAGGAAACCGGCTGCAGCACCGACAACAGAGCCGGAGGAGGAGCTGACTGGGTGACAGGCAGCAGAGCCGGTGAGGAAACCAGCTGCCTCACAAGCGGCAGAATCGGTGGAAGAACCGGCCGCATTACAGGCGGTAGCATAGGTGAGGTAAACGGTCGCACTGTAGACAGCAGAGCCAGCGGAAGAACCGGCTGCGTCACGGACCGCAGGATTGGCGCAGGTACCGAGGCAGAAGGGCCAGGCTGGTGTCCCAGTAAGCTGTACGCCCAGCCTGAAGACCTTTATTGACGGCCGGCAAGTCAGGGGTGAGAGGGTGGCAGGCCAAGGACAATGTGGGAGCCAGAGGAGGTAGAACTTAAGGTGGTGAGTGGCTGGGGTGTAGGGGAGGACGGAGCCCCGAGGGTACCCGCTGAAGAACGCGCCGACTCTGGGGGCTGCCCCAAGGGAGAACCCCCCACTGAACTTCCATTCAAAGTTGTGGCAGGCGAGTTAAGGGGTCCTCCTGACATCAGCAGGGGTAACCTCTGGGGCTCACCCGTAAGCCCAGGGCACACGAGATCTTGGGCCCGGGCAAAGGCGGTGCAGGAACACCTGTTAGAGTGGAGGCGGGCACACCCCGCTTGGGGATGGGTTGGGGCCAAGCCATGCCCCCTTCCCCTCATGGGGCCAGATTAAGTGTCTTTCCCCTGTGGAGCTGCATTGAGGCTGGCCTGCCCCTTTGCCCTCACCCACTTCCATGCAGCTGGATGGTGCCTGCCCAGCCAGTGCCAAATCATGACTACCAGCCAGATCTGGCCCATGGATGAACTGGCACTGCCAATCCAACCTGCCAGGGAAAAAGAATGAGCATTACTGGTCTAAGTTGTTTTCACAACTATGAACTATGTCTTAGAATTAATTACTTCTTACATATATATTCACTATTATAAATGTTGCTTAATTACCCTGTACTATATTGAGAAAAAAAGGATCATACTCCCCATTTGGGTATGAGGACACTAGCTCAGAATACTAAATAGCATGTACAAATTTTCACATCAGCAGCAAAATTAATAATTTCTTTACTTTCTTGTCCTATTCTTCAACCACTAGATCAGAGCTCTCACTTCAGAGAACATCTCTTTCTGAACTTCAAATATCAGGAATAAGTTTCTAATGTTTATCCCTAATAGATATTTCTACCTACAACTGATTTTATATATTGGAATGCTAAGGTTTAGAGAGGATAATAAAAAGGTTTACTTTACATGCGTCCTATTACACACAGAAATAGCATGAGAGTATTTGTTCAGGAATATAGAACATAAAGAAAAGTATTACTGTTATATCCAATTCCTATTTTATAATAATTTTTAAACCTAATATAACATAAATAACTTGCAGCTAAGAATAATACAAAATGGGTCTTGATATTGCTCTGTTCTTACTCACTTTACTCAGTTCTTATTCAGATCTACTAGTTTCAAAGCTTATTTACCATGCATGCCCTAAGTACAATCCTGGGGACAAAGCACAGTTGATTAAAATATAGTTTCCAATTGGAACTCTGGCAATAGAAAAAATGTTTGTTTCCTGTGTTATTTAACCCTTATTAAGAGCTAATATTATAATTTATCATTTGTATTTATTCCAAAAAAATATTCAAAAATTATATTTTCAAGTGACTGACTATGACATTTAGAAGTATTCTGTGCACTCTTAAAGTACAGCTAGCCTAATTATTTTCAAAAAATCACTGGAATCCATTAATATATTCTCCTTGTCAATGCAACCCCTGCTAAAGAGGGCAAACCTTAGCTTTTGTATACTGTTATTGATTATGGTCAATATACCACTCAAGCCTCAAGATGTATTTTTTTGTAATGACATATAAATCCAAAAGAAAAAAAAATAAGTCCAATAAAATAAAAACAAAAATGTGCAAGTTGGTACTTTCTCCTTTCTTAGATGGAACTGACCTTTTGACCATTCTAGCATTAGAAATAATGTATTCTCATGTAATCATTGGCAGACTCATGCAGCTGGATGTTTTTCATTAAAAAAAAAAAAAAAAGGACTCCTTCATTCCCTACATTTAAGTTTCAGAAAAATCACATTCATTTCTCTCTCTCTTCCTCCCTTCTCCCTCACAAAAACATGTATGTATATAGTGCTGCAGTGGTCACTCCATAGGTAAGGCTAAAAGTAGCTTTCCATTATAAATCCAATCAATTCACCTCCTATAATTTCCCCAAATGAAATGACATTCCCATATGTGTTATACATCAACTATAACCATGGATTCGCATCTCTTATAAATGAAAGTATCTTCAATTAAGGTAAAGAAAATACTATTTGGGCTTATACCTGCTAAAGATCTGGATTATCATGTTTGAAAATATCCAGATCTTTGACTTTTGGACATTCAGCTTAACCCCAAAATGACTCAGCTAGTAAACTCCTAATACCTTTGTTGGCCTTCTTGAGAATACGTGCCTTTTACCTGCTTAGATTTTTGTGGGGCTAGCAAAAGCATTCCACAGATATTTTAAAAAATATGCATAATAGACACATGAAGGTGAGGGAAGAAAGTAGGAAAAAACAAAATCTTTCTTACAATGTAAATACTTAACATATTTTAGATATAAAACCTTATAACACTAAGTCAGGGCTTGGGAGCTGAGTGGGCGCACGTGTGCAGCCAGCACGCATGTGCCCCCCTATCCACACTCACTGGCAGCGGAGGCAACGGCAGAGGTGAAGGTGGCAGCTGATGCCACAACATGAAGAGGGCGAAGGGAGCCAGCACAGCTGCAGAGGATCCGGAGGGGGAGCCCCCCAGATCCCTCTTAACTGAGCCAGCAGGGAGCTGCGCTCCTGAGCCACATGCTCTGAAATACTGAGCCAGCATTTGCACAAGGCGGGAGTGAAGCATGAGCCAGGAAGAAGTCTGCAGCAAGAGAGAGAGGAAGACTCACAGCTCCATGGAGTAATAACATGGGGAGTGGCTGCTAGGGACCCAGTGGTAAGGACGAGGAGGGTGGCCACTAGGGACCCCACCCCTACCCTGGGCTCCTCTGAGACCTCTACACAGGCAGAGCCCATGGTGGTGCTGGCAGCCCCTTGCCCCACTGTCTGTGGGGGCTGCCTGGCGGAGAGCTGGAACCCATGGTTGGGAGAAGTGTCTGGAGGCTCCCTTGCCTGTCCCTCTTGTGCCCGACTTTGGGCCCTGGAGGAGCAGGTGAGGCAGCTGCAGGCCAAGGTGAGCAGGCTATGGGGGATCGGCTGCATAGGACGAAATTGACACACAGTTCCATTCTGTGCAGGATCAGTCTTCCAATAGACAGACCTCCTGGGAGAGATGCACAGTAGAGGAATGGAAGAAGATGACCACAAGAACCAGGGCTGCTTGGGCTAGTGTGGTGGTGGCTCCCTAGGTACAACTGGGGAACAGGTTCGAGGCCTTGGCAGCCTTAGAGGAGAAGGTCATAGAAGATGTCTCTGGGGGGTACAGTGCCACTGTACACATGGCACAGTCTGAACATGGACAGAACACCACGAGGAAGAAACACTGAGTCCTCATCATCAGAGACTCCATCCAGAGGGAAACAGAGGGTCCCATCTGCTGACCCGACCCTATGGTGCATGAGGTCTGCTGCCTGTCTGGGGCTTGAACTCAGGATGTTACAAGCATGATCCCGGACCTCATTCGACCCTCAGACCAGTACCCCGTGGTCCTAATCCACGTGGAAACAAATGACACGGCGGGGAGCAGTCTAAATCACATCATGAAGGACTACAAAGCCCTGGGGGCCAAGCTCAAGGAGATGGGGGTGCAGGTGGTATTCTCCTCTATTCTCCTGGGAAGTAGACACAGACAGCGCCATGAGGCCTGCATCGGAGTGGTCAACTGGTGGCTCCAGAGTTGGTGCTACCAGGCAGGCTTCGGGTTCCTTGACAACGACCCACATTTTCGTGCAGGGGGCATGCTCAGATGGGCTTCACCTCTCCCCTAAAGGCAAGCATGTCTTTTCTTCCAGGTTGGCTGCTCTCATATGGTGTGCTTTAAACTAGCTTCACCAGGGGATGGGGCCACAGGGGGACAAGACGACACTTCCCAGCCAAGACAGGAAATGAACACAAGAAGTACCCAGGTAAGTGATAGGGGTCAGGATAGTCCTGCTATCAGGGGGGTGGTGCATATACCCACAGGAGGCCATAAATGCCTCTACACTAATGCTTATAGTGTGGGGAACAAGCAGGAGGACCTTGCCCTCCTGCTAGCTAACACAAACCCGGACATAGGGGCCCACTGAAACATGGTGGGATTCAACCCATGATTGTACAGGCAGGATAGGATGGGGAGGAAAGCTGGGGATCTGGTGCTCTACATCAAAGAGCAATACATGTCCTCAACAAACAGCACTGGGTCAGAGGAGGGGCAGACTGAAGTACTCTGGGTTAGAATACAAGGGGGTTGGGGGGAAAGGGACTTAACGGTGGGTGTCTACTATCGACACGCAGTCATCATGGGTGGCCTAAACTACCCAGACTGCTGGGAGGAGCAGTCAGCCAGGTCTGACCACTCACATAGGTTCCTAGCTGAGATACCGGACCTCCACCTAACCCAGGAGGTGCACAGTCCCACCAGGGGAAATGCCTTGCTGGACCTGGTCCTGGCCACAGGTGCTGACCTGGTGAGGGGACTGTGGGTTCTTGACCATCTGGGTGATAGCGATCATCACCTACTGGAATTCACCACAGCACAGGGTGTCAAAGGCCTGCAGCAAGGCAGCAGCCCTTGACTTCAGGAGGGCTGATTTCAATGAGTTAAGGTGATTAGTCAGGGAAGCACTGAGGTCTCAAAGGGGAGGGGAGTTGGGAGTCCAAGATGAGTAGTTGTTCCTTTAGGAGACAATCCTCCAAGCCCAAAGGGTGACAGTCCCAATGCAAATCAAAGTGGGCAAGAGTGCTCAGAAGCCCCCCTGGCTCACCAAAGGCATTAAGGATTCTCTGAAAGCTAAAAAGGAGGTGTACACCCGATGGAAGGGAGGGGCCATCACCAAGAAGGATTATACCTCCATTGCTCAAGACTGTAGTGGGGCAGTTAGGAAAGCTAAGGCAGAGACAGAACTGGGACCAGTGACTAGGATCAAAGATAACAAGAGGTCCTTTTTTAAATGCATAGGGAGTAAAAAGAAGGCACCGGGTAACGTGGGGTGCCTGCAGGAAGTGCTTGGCAATCTAGTGGTCACATCAGACGATAAAGCTGACCTCTTTAACAAGTTCTTTGCCTCCATTTTTCTGAGCAAGGAACAGGACATCCCCCCCACTAGGATTCCAGACAGACTCAGGAGAGGCAAAACCAGGTCCAGGGTTAGAGAGGACCCAGTTAGTGAAATTCTGGTGGGATTGGACATGTTCAAATCAGCAGGTCCAGATGTTCTCCACCCCACGATGCTGAGGCAATTGGCAGAGGTCATTGTGGGACCCCTGGCACAGCTTTATGAGCACTCATGGTGCTCTGGCGAGGTGCCAGAGGACTGAAAAAGGGCCAATGTTGGTCCCCATTTTCAAAAAAGGGAGGAAGGAGGACCCAGGAAACTATAGGCCCATTAGTCTTACCTTGATCCTAGGAAAGCTCTTTGAGAAAAGTATCCAGGAACACATCTGCGAGGGACCAGCAGGACAGATCATGCTTAGGGGCAACCAACATGGGTTCATTAGAGGCAGGTCCTGTCAGACCAACCTGGTTGCCTTCTACGACCAGGTCACAAAATCCTTGGATGCAGGTGTCGTAGTGGACGTAGTCTTTCTGGACTTTAGGAAGGCCTTCAACACTGTCTATCACCCCATCCTCATTAAAAAAAATTAGGCGACTGTGGTGTCGATGCCTACACAATCAGATGGGTCACAAATTGGCCGGAGGGCCACACCCAGAGAGTGGTGGTGGATGGGTCATTTTCAACCTGGAGGGATGTGGGCAGTGGGGTTCCCCAGGGTTCGGTCCTTGGGCCCTCACTGTTCAATATCTTCATCAGTGACTTGGATGAGGGGGTGCAAAGCACCCTATTCAAATTCACAGATTACACTAAAGTGTGAGGAGACGTGAGCATGCTAGAAGGGAGGGACAGGCTACAACTAGATCTGGACAGTTTACAAGGGTGGGCGGATGAGAATAGGATGGGTTTCAATACTGACAAGTGCAAGGTACTGCACCTAGGGAAGAACAATCAGCATATCTACAGGCTGGGGAACTCCCTTCTCATTAGCACAGAGGCAGAAAAGGATCCTGGAGTCATTACTGATTCCAAGACGAACATGGGCCGCCAATGTGAGGACACAGTCAGGAAAGCTAACTGGACCTTGTCATGCATCCACAGATGCATCATGAACAGGTCCAAGGGGTGATCCTCCCCCTCTATGTGATATTGTTCAGGCTGCAGTTGGAGTACTGTGTCCAGTTCTGGGTGCCGCACTTCAGGAGGAATGTGGACAGCATTGAAAGGGTTCAAAGGAGGGTCACTTACATGATCAGGAGACAGCAGGGCAGGCCCTATGAGGAGAGGCAACAGGACCTGAACCTGTTCAGCCTCCACAAGAGAAGGCTGAGAGGGGATCTGGTGGCCATGTATAAACTTACCAAGGGTGACCAAAGGGGAACGGGAGAGACCCTGTTCCCCGAAGCACTACCAGGAGTAACTAGCAATAACGGCCATAAGTTGACTGAGAGTTGGTTCAGGCTAGACATCAGGAAGCACTACTGCACAGTCATAGTTTCATAGTAGCTAGAGTCAGGAGGGGCCTGAACAGATCATCTAGCTTGACCATCTGCCACAGGCAGGAATGAATGCTGGGTTCACAAGACCCCAGATAGGTGATCATCTAACCTTTTTAATTTTTTAATCACCAAGGCAGGGGTGAGGACCACTTCCCTAGGAAGCTGGTTCCAGATTCTGGCCACCCTAACTGTAAAATATTGCCTCCTGATCTCTAACCTAGACCTATTCTCCAGCAGCTTATTACCATGGTTCCTCGTAACCCCAGGTGGTGCTGGGGAGAATAGGGCTCTTCCTATTTGCTGATGATCTCCCCTGACAAGTTTGTAGGCAACCACCAGGTTCCCCCTCAACCTCCTCTTGGCAAGGCTGAACAGGTTCAGGTCTCTCAGTCTCTCCTCATAGGTCCTGTCCTGCTGCCCTCTCACCAATTGGGTGGCCCTCCTCTGAACTCTCTCCGGGCTGGCCACATCCTTTTTAAAGTGCAGTGCCCAGTACCGGACATAGTACTCCAATTGCGGCCTGACCAATGCTGTAGAGGGGGAGTACCACCTCTCTGGACCAGCTTGAGATTCATCTTTGGATGCATGACAAGGTATGGCTGGCCTTGCTGGCTGCAGTCTGGCATTGGCAGCTCATGTTCATCTTGGAGTCAATAATGACCCCAAGATCCCTTTCCGCCTCTGTGCTTTCAAGAGGGGAACTCCCCAGCCTGTATGTACGCTGTGGATTCCTTCTCCCAAGGTGTAGCACCCTACATTTATCTACATTGAACCCCATCTTATTCTCATCTGCCCACTTTTGTAGTCTGTCCAAATGTAGTTGCAGCCTCTCTCTCCCTTCAAGTGTGCCCACCTTGTCCCACATCTTAGTGTCATCAACAAACTTGGACAATGTGCTTTCCACCCCCTCGTCCAAGTCTCTGATGAAGATGTTAAACAGTGAGGGCCCAAGGAGTGAGCCCTGGGGGACCCCACTGCTCACATCTCGCCAGGTTGAGTATAACCCATCCACCACTACTTTCTGGGTGCACCCCATCAGCCACTTTATATGCATCCAACTGTGTAGGCATTAATGCCACAGTCATTTACTTTATTAATGAGAATGGGGTGAGAGACAGTGTCAAAGGCCTTCTTAAAGTCTAGAAAGACTACGTCCATGGTGACACCATCATCCAAGGATTTAGTTACCTGGTCATAAAAGGCAATCAGGCTGGTCAGGCACTACCTGCCTTTGATGAGCCCATGCTGGTTGCCCCTGAGTATGATCTCCCCTGCAGGCCCCCCACAGATATGCTCCTTGATGATTTTCTTCAAGATCTTCCCAAAGACTGAAGTGAGGCTTACAGGTCTGTTGTTACTTGGGTCCTCCTTCCTCCCTTTCTTAAAAATTGGGACCACATTAGCCAGTTTCCAATCTCCCGGAACCTGGCCAGATGACCACGAATGCTCATATAGCCGGGCCAAGGGCTCCACAATGACCCCTACCAGCTCCCTCAACAAGCTTGGGTGGAGGACATCTGGACCTGCAGATTTTAAAAAGTCCAGCCCTTCCAGAAGATCACTAAGTACCTCTGCACTGACCCTAGGCCTATCAGAGCTATCCCTGAGATTGTCCCTACCTCTGGCAGGAGAGATGTCTCGGTCCCTGTTCAAGAAAGCAGAGGCAAAGAAACTGTTAAAAATATCAGCTTTTTCATCTGGAATAACCACAAGTTTACCATTTGAGGCTTGCAGGGGCCCTACATTGCCTGGTGCCCTCCTCTTGCTTTCAATGTACTTGAAAAAGGGCTTTTTGTTGTCCTTAATCCTGGACGCTAGCCTGAGTTCCATCTCTGCCTTGGTCTTCCTAATAGCCCTCCTACATTAACAGACCAAGAAGGAGTACTCCTCCTTGCTGATAGCCCCTCCCTTCCACTGGTTGTATGCCAGCCTTTCAGTCCTCAGGCATTCCTGAATCCCTTGCTGAGCCAAGGGGGTTTCTGAGCACTCTTACCCTCCTTGCTTCTCTCAGGGACTGTTACCCTTTGGGCCTGGAGGATCACCCCCTTAAGGTATGACCATCCCTCACGGACTCCCACCTCCTTTACTTTCTGGGCCCTCAGTGCCTCCCCCACTAATCTGTGAAGCTCATTGAAGTTGGCCCTCCTGAAGCCAAGGGCTTTAATCTTGCTATAAGCCCTTGACACCCTGCACTGGATAGTGAATTCCAGCAGGTTCCCCTTGTAGTTTGGCCACAGTGTCTCCACCTGACCCTCCTCTACCCTGAAGCTAATCTTTGATGATATGAGTTGCTCTTTGACATAGAATGTGACTCCCCCCCCCCCCCGCCTTTCCTCTCTGTCCTGTCCCTTCTATATAGGGTGTATCCCCGAATGCCCAACACCCAGTTGTGGGTAAGGTCCCACCGGGTTTCTGTGAGCCCTACTAAGTCTGGATTCTTACTCACAATCAAGAGGCACAGTTCCTCCTGCTTGCTGCCCATACTACGAGCATTGGTGTAGAGGAACCTTAGGCCTCCTGAGGGTGCACGCACCTCCCCCCTACTCCCAGGACTGTTGTGGCCCCCTACTCCCAGGACGTTGTTGCTTACAGAATATCCAAAAGCAGACAAAGCAGACACTAACAGTGGAAGGAGAGGGTTGAGTTTGAACTTACATAACCAAAGTGGTACTGTAGTTAGCTAGTACTTAAGCACATCAGTCATATTTCTAAGCAAAGCCTCTGTAGCCTTTTCATGGTGCATAAAAGATTGTCTTAAAGCCTGCACTGTCTACTAAGGCTATGCAAAGCTTCAGTTCCTGATTTGATTTGGTGGGGATTCGGCCCAATTCAGTGGCCAAATCTCTGAATCTGAATTGAATCAGAGGACCCTTTAATCTCTTTGAATCGAATCGGAACCCTCAGAATCTTTTTTGTACAAGAGCTCAACTAGATATGTTTCAATACAAACCACTGTTGTATGGGGAAACCCCTTCTCTTTGGAACAATAACAAGCATTACCCTATAAGGTCAATTTCACTGCCTGATGTAACTGTACAAGCCTCAGTGGCTAATTGTCTAGTTAGAAAAATATATTTTTATATAGTTTGTTTTTTTTGTTATGTTAAATAATAGACAAAAATCAATCCATTTTCACTCTCCTTGTCTAAATAACAACTGAACTATCCCCCTCCCCCCTTAAATTTTCCAAAACAATCATCTCCAGGATGACATTCATCATGGAACATTTCATAAATAAAGTAATGGTTTTACAATGAATCTTGGGAGTTACAATGAAAACTGTTCAATGGTTACTGCAACATTCCTGTAACAAACATGGCTTACATATTTATAAGATCATATACTGGTATTTATAAAGGATCCCACATATTATATGCAGAAACCTTCAGAGGAAAGTTGGCATCCATCCATCTATCTCTACCTCTCTATCTTCATGAATCTACATTATGTCTAACTATTTATCTACATTAATCTATATCTATGTCGCTAGATATCTAAAATACATAACTATTTAAATACATCTAAATAAGAAATTCTTAAGCCAAATATACCATGTTTTACCATGCCCTTCTGAGAATACATGTTCACAATGACACCTGAATAACAAATATTTGTGTTTTAACTCTCAAGTGTAAACAATTGCCCATAACTACAATATATACACTAACTGGTATTTAGGCATTCAGAAGTTCCATTTCAGATCTGTCTCTAAAAACTGTTATCTTTTCATATAAAAAAGACTTAATATTACATTAAACAAATCAGAAATATTTTTGTATTATTAATTTACATTCCAGGTTACCCTGGACAGGGTCACTGTACTTCAAACCTATACCAATGGGTCTTTCCCAATGACAACAAATACTCTCGTGGACAAATTCAAATCATGTTCCACATTGTTGATTCACATCCATTCCCAATGCTACTCAGTGGCCTTCAGGCTCTTCACAATGGTAATAACATCACTTTAAGATGGCTGAAACAATATGCCAAAACCACATACTCTGAATAAATTTCAGTTTATTAATTGCTGCTGAAGAAACTTATTTTGTCCCTTTCTAAGCTAACAAGCTCTGTACTTGTGATATATATTTCTCAATCCCCAAAGTAACTTCTGCTCATCTTCTTTCAGTGAATGTGTAATAACTACTTCCACCTTACATCACTCCATTACTTAAAAATCAAAATAGGTTTCATATCTATTTAAATTTTTACCTACAACATGTCTATAGGATTTTTCTGAAGACTTCATTATGGTAATTTCATAATTTAACTTGTTTTTGATGTCAGTTTCTCTTCCATCTGCTTTTAAAACTTGTAAAATTTTTTTGGCTGAACTTATCTCAAGGGTATCAGAGAAGGTAATTACATATAAAATGGGTTTCCAACTGAAATAAAGATATGATTGGCTAATAAATACACAGTGATGACACCATAGTTCAAGTATTATGAAACACTTTTATCAAATACAAAGCAGACATCAAGAAAGAAAAGTTACTAGTTTAAAAAAAGGGAAAAAGTGGCCAGGGGGTTAGGCAAATGCAAAAAAGAGGGGAGAGTTCACAAAGGTTTGTATGTACAAACCTTATTTTTTGAATGCTAAGGGCTATCTTACATATTAGCTTTAGGTGGCTCATGGAGATCTTAACCCCTGGATTGTCCACAAATTAAAAAGTGTAAACTAGTTTTAAGTACCCTTTAAGCATCTGAAGTTACACTACTGAAGGGCAGATATATCTCTGATCCATGTTATCCAGCTCATGTTCCATGAATGTGTGGGCACTCCCCAAAGACAAATCTCCCAAATTTCAGTGCTCCAGCATCCCGCGATGTATGTTCCCTTTCTTCACCCTCCTGTGCTTTGTGGACAACTACAGCTATAGTTCCTAGTCAGGCCCCTGCTTTCCATGATAAAGTAAGCACTCTGCACATCTAAATAATCATATTCCTATGCATGTGGTATTTTAAATAAATAGTAATCATTGTATTGTGTGAATGTATTATACTGTAAAATTCTTAGATTTATAGTGAATAATATGCTTTTCTTAGATTGTAAACCGTTCAGGGTTGTAACAGTCTTTCCATTGTGTGTTTGTCCTGATACATTACTGGAGATCCTAGGTGCTACAGCAATAATAGAATGACAGGGCAGCTGTGAAGCTTACTCAATGTTTGCAAAGGATTAAAAATTCTTAGATGAAATTTGCTGTAATGGGGTCTAATAAAAACTTAGCATTTGTTAGCTAGTACAATATCATGAGCTATCCTTGTCTAAACATAAGTTATTGCTGATATCAGAACAACTGAATGCTAAGCATTTAATGAAATACATATAAAATTACATTATACAATTAATTATTATAATATAAGTATTTCCACTTAAAAGGCCTAAGTACCATACAAAGATATACTTAAACTCTTGGTTGTCAGAAAAATATGTATTATGTCTATTGTAACATGCAGGAAAACTGAGGCACAGATACATTAAAGGACTTCCTCCTAAATTCATGCTGTGAGACAATAAACAAAGTTAGTGGTAAAACACACATATGCCTGGCTTCCAGAAGTATCCTCCTTCACTAAATCATGCTGTCAGTGTTTCTCAACAATATTGTTACAGTTACATTTTATGGCATAATGGTGCAACAATAGGCAGACTTTTCATATATGGAAATATCTATCGTTACAGTAATATAAATAAGTCCACCAATAGGGAACTGCATTTTGAAACAGTATGTTATGTAAAAAAACTAATTTTTAAAAAGATGTGAAACAAACTCATAAATGTTAGCAAGCTTCTATTTATGTGCTCAACATTCCTTTAATTAAGAAATGAAAGATTTATCCTTAACTGAGCCTTAATGCACATATATAACTCCCCAAGTACTTATAATTAATTCTGCATTCTTCTCCATCTGAAAATTCATCCCGTGTCAAAGTAACATTGACAAAGCCAAAATCATGCAATATATTGTCACATTTTACCAATAAAAAAATTCTGATTATTTAGATAATATTGCCCTGTGGGATGAAGAATTCAAACCTGCAATTCATTCTCCAGTTGCACATCCATGAGATTCTCCCATAACCTTTTGGCTCCTGAAGACTTTATGTAAAATGTCAAATATTGAGAGGTTCATAATAAATTTACAAAATTTATTTTTACAACACTGGTACTCTCTTAAGCTATACTGAATTGATCCTTTACACTGCAGCAGACATATATCTCTGATCTATATATAACATTTTGGCCTGTGACTCGTCTATCATATGGTTAATTGATTGATATTAAAATGAGTAAATAGCTGCTCCTCATCCCCACTAACTGCTTTTCTAACAGACTTCTGCTACATAACATTATCCCTACACAACATTGCCCTGTCCTCTTATCACAAGTTCACTGTCATTAATATTTGTTCTCTTAAAATGAAGGTAAATATTATGAGGCCTAAAAATGTTCTGATACAACATACCAAAAAGAAGCCTTACTATGTTAACTCACATTCTTATGAAGTAAGATTTAGTATGGGACTTTAAAACATTTATTTTAGATCCTGGACAAATCACTTCCCTAATATGTGCCTCAATTTTGTCATCTGAAGAGAAGATTGAAGAAGACTGAATTATAGAAGACTGAATTATTATTAGTAGTAATAGTATTAAATATCCTCATTATCATTACCAGCTGCAATCTGATCCAAACCTTCCTCAATAAGGATGAAATCTTCCGATTCTAAATGTAAAGCTTCAGCAAGGTTCTACTAAGCATGTAAATTTTTTCAAAGATTTTCCTAGAGATGGCAAGATGTATACACCACATACATAGGTCAACCCCAGCAAAATTGTAGGCCCCTTCTCCAAACTGTGGAGGTTCTAGAGCTTCTCACAGACCAGGACAATTCAAATTTTAACACTGGTAACACAGCCTATTTACAACAGCTTCATCAGTGGAACTGTCTATATTGTTTTGACTGAATTTTTTTCCAGGAACAATACTCATGAAATGTAAAACTGCTTAGTGTGTGTGTGTGTGTGTGTGTGTGTGTGTGTGTGTGTGTGTGTGTGTGTGTGTGCAATTAATCTAAGGCAACCCTGAATTTAAGACACTCCCCAATAATTAAATTCTAGATATGGAAAATGTATAAATTTGTTATAATTTTCCAGGTATCGAATCTAATTATTGGACGGTTGTCTTGAATCTGTCCCTTTCCACTGCTACAACAGAGAAAATAGTAGCTGGGGGGGAGAGCAGATAGCTGAGGTAGGTAAGGTGGCCTCTTTGCCCTCTGCTACCCCATTTATTCCACCTGCAGCTTTTCTGTACACCCCACCACCAACCTGCCCCAACTCCCTACAGCTTCTGCCCAATCCTACTGTCAGATGCTGCTCGGGCTCTGTTCCCTCCCAAAGCGCAGCATGTGGAAGCTCAGCCCTTGCCAGGCCACACAACAGTGTTGACACTGCTGATTGGCCAGTGTTGATGCTGTTGAGTGACCAGGCAGGGGACAGATTTCATGTGCTCCATGCCCAAGAGGGAAACTAGACCAAGCTGGAGCCAAGGTGTCCCCTGACAGGAGGGGGTCAGGAGCCTGCTGTGGGTCTGGCTGTGGGTCTGACCTGGGCTCAGGGCCAGTCAGAGCTGTCATAGCTACTTGTTCCCCCCCTAGCCCCATGTTGTATGTAAATATAATACAAGGAGCTTTTCCACCATGCTGATAGAGGGGAAAAACTTTGTCTTAGATTAAAGTAAATATCGTTTATATTATAATACATGCACATGCACATTGTCTTTAACAAAATCTAAGTTAACTTTTAATTTAAGATTCACCCCCCCCCCCCAATAATTACTCTATCCATGGACAATTATACACGTTATAATTGTCCACATATAGAATCAAATTAGTGGAAGGTCCTCTTACATTTCCCTCCCACTGCTACTGTGGCAAGGAAAGGAGTAGCAAGAATGAGGGTACCTACCCCTTGCTCCCCTGCCCTTTGTCCCCCTTGTACCTTCCCCTTGCTGCCTGTTCCCCAGTATGTACCCCCTACCACATGCCTCCCTGCTGCCTGCCCCTCCATGCCTGGGCCTGCTCCCCACCCTTTGTCCCCCATGCCTGTGCATGCCCTCCCACTCACTGCTCCTTCTTTTCAGCCTGCCATCCCAATCTTTGCTCCTCTCATGCCTACCACACCCCTCCCCTTACCTTCTGCTGCAGCTCTGTTGCAACTTCAAGGCAGTCAGAAGCACCTGCAGTGCCCCCAGCCTGGCCAGGAAGAAGCAGCAGCGGGCTCCCAATCAAACCAGGTCCAGGTTCGAGCCAGGGAAGAAAGTAAGTGGATAGGGGGCAGCTGACAGGAAGCACTAAGTACAGGGAGGGCAGCAGAGGGGAGCAGGGGGTGGGAGGATTCAGGGGGGAAGGCAAATGGGGGTGGTGGGCAAGCAGGCTGCCAGTTCCTTCCGCATACCCTGCCTTTCTACCCTGTGCTACCACCCAGTCATATGCCCACTTCCCCACCAAACAAGCCATTTCAGCCCAGGACAGGCAGCAGTTCAGCTCCGAATCCAGCCTCAAAGCAGGGGCCAAAGCCAGAGAGGAGCTGCCATGTGCCTACAGTCAGTATTCCAGTCCAAGATGATGCTTTTTCCCCCCTCATATTGATTGGCAAAAAAACCTGTTCTCCTGGATTTGAGTAAGTGCAGTGAGTGAGTGAGTGAGTGAGTGAGTGTGTGTGTGTGTGTGTGTGTAAATAAATGCATATATGAATTAATGTGTATATATATTAATAAATTGCTCTGATTTCATTCATCATGTGAGACTCTCAATGTATTCATTTATTCTAGGCATTGAAAACATTTATTTTTATTTATGTAAATGTATGCCTTTTATGGCATATTAACATATCCATACCATTCTATGCTGTTAATTATTATGATCATTAGTAGATATAATTTTTCCTTTGGTAACAGAATGTGGTATGTTTATTAGGCATCTTGTTGAATAGGAAATTAATTCTTATGTTAAACTACTCTGTACTAAGTGCCCTTGAATCACTGTCCTTTACTCTTTTTACTGATTAGTAAATAACATATTACAGTTCACTATATCCAGCATACTGGACAACATCTGTAGCATGTCATTCATTAGAAGCAGAAGAATACATATTTTTTAAATTGAATCTAATTTGTTTTGTTCCACTTATAAAACTACCGATTCACCAATATCTTTCATGTAATCTATTAAAGTACTACACAATGGGTGTGTCTACATAAGATGCTTACTGCGCATTAGCCTATTAATACTGTGCAGCAGTGCATCACAGCACAAATTGAGCTAATAGACTACTGGGAAGTGTTATTAGGCTAATGCACAGTAAGCAACATTAAATAACCGTGTGCTGATGCTACCAGGCAGTAACTCTAGGTACTGCGCATTTAGTAAGTCCTTTATTAAGCAAGTACTAAACTAAATACACAGTATCTAAGATACATTAATGAACGTGTAGACATACCTAGTATTGCGTATGTATGGGCATATCTCCATGTGCATTTAAGCGCGACTAAATTTAATGTGCATTAAGCTAATGCACATTAAGCGATTTCTGGCAGGTGTCCACACATGCAGGGAGTTGGTACTAAAATTAAAATGAGTGCCAAGTCCCTGCAGCTCTGTTACGTGCCCCTACTGGTTGGGCAGATCTGGCACTAAAGTCTACACATGTGTTAATGCACCTTAACTAACTGCAATTAAATTTGATACCTGCATTTACAAGTATCAAATTTAGGGATGATTTGCCAAATGTCACCATTTTTAATGTGCATTAAATACGGCTAATGCGCATTAACGTGTCTCGTGTAGACACATCCTGTACGTGCAATATATATTAATTTACACACATCCTATCATACTGGAAAACTGAGGCCTGATCTTGTTCCTACTGAAATCAATAATAAAATGCCCATAGCTTTCCCTAAGAATTATCCATGGAATGATCTTATGTGGTTTAGTCATATGAACCAGGTGGGTGTTGCACTGTACAAAGAAAAGCACCATGACCACCAGGTGGTGAGGGGCCCTTACAAGAAGGTGACAGAACAATGATTCTATTTTGACATATGTATACTGAAAATGATTGACAGCATGATATTCTTGGTGGTGACCTCCAAACCAGTTCTGCTTTCAATGCAAATCCACTGAAATTGCTTCAATATTCAAGGTGCTGAACAACTTCAGTGTTCATTGTTCAGTAGACAAGGCTCAAGGGACCAGACCTTCAGAAAATCAAGTTGCTTTTATTTTGATGTTAAAATGTAGTTAATCAGAAAATATTCCCCAAGGTCTATGTTTTAAAACTTTTTTTTGACAAGCTCCAACTGTTAGGCCCCAGCTCAAGTCTGGGTTCGTGCCCGGTATGCAAAGGCCAATAAAGATACCAGGGGTGAAAGTATAAAAAAAATTTATTGCTAGCAATAAAAGGTGCAAGCGGAATAATTTCACAAAACAAGCACAGCAGATATGCAATACTAAGCCCCTTATATACAAGAGTTTGAATCTTCATAAGCATCCTTGTTTGCTAATTGGTTATAAAGGAGTGACGCAAGGAGTTCTTTACTGAGCATGTCTCTATACCTGTGTTTTAGCTATGTATCTCATTAACATACATATATGTTTCATTAGCATATATCTTCCCCGCCTAGGGGTGTGATTTTTAGTATTTTAATGAGCTCTTTGTTCCAGTACCTCTGATTCTGTTTTTGTTTTCAAGCTTCCTCTATCTAAGACTGTCTGCTCCTTATCATTGCAGATGGGCATTCGTCACATAACATTCACTTTTGCTTAGGCTTTGCATAGTAGTTTCTAGGTCGAACCTTACGCAACAAATAAGGGTTTAGGTGTCATATCTGCAGCACACCAGCTGGAAAAAGGCATTAACATAACTTTCCTTTAGGCAATACAGTACATCATTCACTGAGGTCAATGAAAGTTTTCCATTTCACTTGAATAGGGAGTTAGGGTGGAGCCAATGAAGATTCAGACCTTAATGTTCTCTGAATTTGAAACTTACACACTAATGTACCATTTTACAATTCTGTATGGTTCTCTTGCTTGTGCATAGACATTAAGAGTCAGATACTGCTCTCATTGAGGCCAGTAGCAATCTTTCCCTTAAATTTAAATGGTGTTGGATTGGTTGTTGTTGATCAATTCCTCTTCATCTTACAATATGGGCAATCTTCAATAACGTCACTGACTTCGAAAGAACTACTTATATTACTTGTACGAGGCAACAGTCAATTCTTACAGTGTAACTCTTAAGCCACTATAAAAAGAGCAAGTTTACCCAAGTGTAAATAGCATTTATCAATTCACCAACAGAAATTTCAGGGAATTTTTACATGTCACTATTAAAAAAATCTATATTAAGGTACAAAGGATTCCTTTAGGTTTTCAGACCTCACCACGCTGCTCTGGACCTGTTCCACCAACATCCATTAGGCTGGATTTCAACAATCCCAACTTCAGTCACAACCAAGTTTAGGTTTTCTTTCAAATATAACAGCAGGACTTGTGAGTACTTCCAGTATAAAATTCTTACAAAAATGCTACTGTGAGTTGTTTGTGGGCTGGCTCCATGTTCCAGTAGGCAGACTGGTACTGAGGGGTTACTGGACAAATGTAAACCTTCACCTAAGAAATACCCCTTTTCAAAAATCCATGATTTCAAGTTCTGGCTCCACTGGTATTTTGTTTAGGCAGGAGGTATTTGTGGTGGGAATAGACCTGTGGATGAAACAGCATGCCAGCATGAAAGGAGATATTCCTGTGGAGCCTTCTCACTCCAGCAATTCTGTACTACTGTAAAGGCCTACATAGGCCCTTTAAGCTGTGGTCCAAGTTGGGACAGACCTGATGGCTGCCTTAGAGTAATGGGGAGGATGTCCCTGAACAGTAAAGTACAAATATTGATCCCTGTACCAGTCTTAATATTTACTACTATTTGTCCCTTTGATTTTCATGGGGCTATGCATACTATTAAGCAGTAAACAAGATGATAAACTGCAAAAATGAGATTAATTTAACACAGACACGCCGTGGACGCTGCAGTAAAAATAAGGTGGTGGTGGGGAGGTGGGGGGACTGATATAAAAATGCTCCTGAAACCAGATAAAGAACAAACTGAGACTGAGGGCCATGTAAAAAAAATGGTTCCCAGAGCCCAACCCTTAAAGCAATTGAAAGCTGCCTTTTCTACTGTGATACTACATATGCAAGGGTATTAGACTTTCATATTCACCAGAGTAACACTATCACATTTAAAAAAAACCCCACTAAGTGTGTAAAAAGGTGTTTGTTTGTGATTTTTTAAAATTGTTTCTTATTTGATTCCTTTTTTTGTTTCATTTGTGCTCTGTTTATTGGAAGAAATAAAAATCAACAGTAAGACAGGTGTGGCTAAATTGCTGATGAAAGCCACCAAGGCTAAGATGCTGGAGAAAGACAGGATACTGAATCAGAAGAAAAGGTCAGTAGGAGGGGAGCTTATAAATATTCTATTATTTGGCGCCTTAACTGAAACGCTGCTGAATTTTTCTCCATTTCAATTGCTGCCCTCCTCCTCCTTTTACTCCTCTCCCCTCTTCCATCCCTCTCCTATTGCTTCTTTTTCTTTCATCCTTCTGAGTTGTGTCGACGCCAGGGGAGAGGTCCAGAGCAGGAGGGAAGGTCCAGCAAGTCTGAAATAAAAAAAAAAAATTACAAAGAAAAGATAAAATGGGTTCAGAAATCTAGTCAAATAAAAACCAACATTTTTATAATATTTGTCTTTTTGATAAATGTCTCTCTCTATTGGATGTTAATGCTATAAGGCTAGGCAGTGAAAAATATTTCGTCCTGAATCTCTCCAGTTATGATTTATATTTACAAGATTTATTACTATTTTTGATCAGGAATTTCTGAACCCATTTTAAAATTTCTATTCTGGTGTGCCATCCCAAGCTTGCTAGCTTAATCTCTGAATGATGATAGCATCCTGTATCAGGACAGTATATTAGCTCACTTCCTGAATCACAACCTTAGCTCCTTATCCAACAAGTCTTTTTGCATATCCCTGCATCCACCTGCAGCCCGCTATCTGTTCACGCAAAGCAGATGGCAGAATCAAGGTCTTCTAGCACCTTATGGTAGAATTTGGTTCATATTTTATGTTGTGGCTCAGTTAACAGTCCTGAGACATATATACTGTTAATTTAATCTATCATTTGTTCCTTATATTCCAATGCCACACACTCTACTTGTGAGTAAAGCATGATATTTGATAATAGTTATCTATATAATAAGAGTTCATCAATATATTTATGCATACTAACTCAAAAAAGGAGAAGAGCCACAGTTTTTATGAAATCCACTAACAACGTCATTACTGTCAATCTATTTTATGTGAAAGGTGTTCAAATGAAATAGTTTGGTGGAGCAGAACAAAATCCTATGATATAAATATAGGTACACTGTGAAGAATAAACAGGAAGACCAAGTGGTAGAGTAATTGTGCACATGATATCTTAACTAGACTCCCTGGAACATATCATTGTACTAATGAAATGATTATTTGAAAGTTTTTGTACTATGAGTTCCATCCCACGTATCTCAATTCTTATTATTCAATCAGATTTCTGACTCAATGCAGGCTACTTTAATGTGGCTGTTAGAGCACATTGCTTATATCATGTTTTTATGATATGAGTAACACAATGCTATTTTGGGAATGAACACACACCAGATCTTGTTTTGTGCTCATTCATATCATACTGCATTACACATTTTATTAGCTTGGATTCTGCTTTTGGTATAGTTTAAAATTACACTGTCCTGTCAGTTGAAAAATGTGACTAGCCCAGGTACCGTACAAAAATTTGCATTCAGCCAATATATAAAGCTCTTTATAAACATAGCTATATATCTTCTTCGTCCAAAATCTTACGCTGAATTTTGCAAACACCCGTATAGCAACAGTCAAACAGGATTGTTTCTAATCTGAGTTATAAGAGTGTATTATTCGTCACATGTCATCTTACTGTTTATCAGTTCTTTCAACTATCGGCAATTGATTTAATTCATATAGTACTGAAATTGATGATAACATCAAATTATACAAGGCACTAATGTCAATGCCACTGTATCATGCCAAAAGCATATCCATGATACCCCATTGGGCACTGACGGAAATCAAACACTTAACAATGGACTTGGAGATCACAGAATCATAGAAAATAAGGGTTGGAAGGACCTCAGGAGGTCATCTAGTCCAAGCCCCTGCTCAAAACAGGACCAGCCCCAACTAGATCATCCAAGCCAAAGCTTTGTCTAGCTGGGTCTTAAAAACCTCCAAGGATGGAGATTCCACCACCTCTCTAGGTAACCTGTTCCAGTGTTTCCTCCTTGTGAGAAAATTCTTCCTAATTTCTAACCTAAACTTCCCTTGCTGCAACTTGAGACATTGCTCCTTGTTTTGTCATCTGCCACCACTGAGAACAGTCTAGCTCCATCCTCTTCTGAACCACCCATCAGGTAGTTGAAGGTTATTGAAGCCCCTTTCAGTTTTTTCTTCTCTAGACTAGATAAGCCAAGTTCCCTCAGCCTGTCCTCTCAAGTCATGTGCCTCAGTCCCCTCACCATTTCTGTTACCCTTCACTGGACTCTCTACAATTTATCCACAACCTTTCTGTAGTGGGTGACCCAAATTTGAACACAGTACTCCAGATGTGGCCTCACCAGTGCTGAATAGAAGGGAATAATCACTTCCTTGACCTGTTAGAAACACTCCTTCTAATGCAGCCAAGTATACCATTAGTTTTCTTTGCAACAAGGGCACACTGCTGGCCCATATTCAGCTTATTGTCTACTGTAACCCCCAGGTCCTTTTCTGCAGAGCTGCTGCCCAGCCAGTCAGCCCTGAGCCTGTACTGGTGCATTGGATTGTTCTGTCCTAACTGCAGGACTTTGCACTTGTCCTTGTTGAACTTCATGAAATGTCTTTTGGCCCAATCCTCCAGTTTGTCTAGGTCACTCTGAATCCTAGACCTACCCTCCAGCATATCTACTACTCCTCCCAGCTTGGTGTCATGCCAGCTTCCAGGTCATTGATGAAGACATTGAAAAAAACCAGACCCAGTACCGATCCCTGGGGCACTCCGTTTGATACTGGCTACTAACCAGACATTGAGCCATTGCTACCCTCTGAGCCAAATGATATTACTAGGCAATATTTTTCTAGGACCTGATTTATACTTATTTACTGAGTCTATGATATTTCAAACACACCTATAAAATTATCTAGTGTGAGGGAGTAAAAATTCAGTTCTGATAACTTTTCATCTGTCTGTCTATCTATGGATGGCCTCTCTTACAGAACTCAGGCCTCTCTTATAGAAAACGTGTGTGCGCGTGCACACAAGAACACCTTCCATGTATATTTTCAAATATTGGACACATCAAGCTTCAGACATACCAATTCACACTGTTTACTATGGCCTTATACACCTAAAACTCGTAATGCCTGTTCTCATTCAAATCTCTCCTAAAACCCATCTCTGCTGCGATCACTATAAACATTTTAACAAATATATTAAAAATAATAAGGATTAAGGACACCACTGAGAAGTATATGGGTATTATTGGCACTTACTTAGTCTACGCATAAGTACAATACAAAAAGATTGTGAATGAATATTTGAGTATGCAAACTGTACATGCATGAATCATCTCCTCATATTCATTGCACTTCACTTATTTTCCCAGGTCTCTGAAGTAAGTTCCATGCTAGCAGACCTTTTATATCCACACTATAAAGCCTCTGACATACGCTAATGGGTGTGGAACACACTGCAGTTTTCAATCAAAATATTTAAGTAATTACATTTTGCAGAAAAGACATTGAAAGTAAAATTTTAAATTGTCAAAAAAAAATTCTCAATTAAAAGGTTTTGCAATTTTTCTTTTTCTTTTTTTTTGTTTTTTTACCAGCACCCTTTACTGCTTTTTTAATAGGGCTATGTTTATACTCCATATCTTCATACCTCCATATCATATATTTTTTGTACTTCACCCAGAAAACTGGGATCCAAATCCTGACAAGTTAGATCACTGTGCTATTCTGAAAATGGGGTAGGTGCACTACTTTAAAAAAATAATAGCAGCAGCCTCCAGTTACCTGAAAAATTATCCCCCCCCCCCCCCCCCCATGAAAAAACAAGGTAACATTAAAAAATGATAAAGCCTTTTTTTCATTGCATGTAACTTCTTTTGTTTATAAGCTTCATATGCATGCAATCATGGGGCACTATCCTCCATAGAGACAATTTTCAACCGTCACATCTACAGAACTCACACTGAATCTGGAGTTTTGCATGCAAAAGGAAAACAGAATCAATAGTAAGAATTATTCCTCTTTCCTTCCCCACCATGTTAAGAGGCAGAACTAATTTTATCCAATTTAGACAATGGAGGAAAATTGGCTTAACTAGTAATATTCTAAATGTAGGATTGAATCTTAATGTTTCCCACAAGATCTATGGGAAATAGGGCCTGTAAGGATGATATATCTGAGGGCAACTAAAACATAATACAAGGTAGCCTTTCATAGTTTCCTACATAGATTTTATTTTTAGTTGTACATACAGGGTAACTCTATAGTAGTACACAGCATCTACGGTGACTGTTGGCAAAGAACATTTTCAGAAACCTTACATTTCAGACAAAAATACTCGTTCAATATTACCACTGAATTTCATATTACAGAGAGGGTATGGGGCAGGCATCATGCTCCAATTACTATACAACAGTAATTCTCATCCAGGGTGCTATGGCACCCTGGGTTGCTTGAGATCATTTCAAGGGTGCCGCAGGGTGCCACGCACTGTTAAAATTTAGGTGTTATGATTCATGAGATAATCCCAAAATTTCAAATGGGAATCCACGGTGTTAAAATAATTCTGCCCTGTTGTGGCTTTTCTGAGTTTTTTGTAACAGAAAAATGAATGTCTCTATTATTTTTCTGTAGTCAAAAATGAGTGAAAGCAAAGAGCTAGCCTTTTCCAAGGGGTGCCTTGAGTCTAATGAAGGGTACCTTGAGTCAAAAGAAGGTTTAGAACCACCGATATATATCAATTCCTTCATCTCAAGAGACAATGTATAACCCCAACTCTCATTAAGTTTAATGAGGGATGCTAGTGCTCAGTGTATCTTTGGATCAGGCCCTGTGTGACTGCCAAGTCTTTTAGAAACAGCTTTATCAAACTCAATTTTGTTCTAGATTGAGTTCATTGCTATAGCTAAGAAAAAAAGAGCATTTATTATGCATTGGTACAAGCAATTTAAAATTCTAAGCACTAAAGAGCGCTATATCAAATCATGCACTTAAAAAGGATCATAATGGTATTCACCAAATCATTTGTGTAAATCTAAACACTTTAAAGCAACATAAAAATACCATATACTGTGCACTGGATATCTGCAAAGCATAACGCTGCTATCTTTTGGGAGTTTGCAAGTTTTCTCTTTCATTTAATACATCTGAAATTGAATATCTATGTGAAGCTCCTAGCAGAAACTTGACACACATTTTTGCCTCAGGTGTCAATGAGATGATATACCCACTCTACAGACAAAATTCAGACTTGCTTTAGTAATTCCCACTAATATTTGATTTTGCCCAATTATTTTCTTTATATTGACCCCACACACAATTCAAGCTCAGGGCCTCCACTAATAGAGATGTCGATAAATCTAACAGAATAATTCAACTATATGAAAAATGTTGGTATATAATATGTTTGCACATTGGGGCTTGCCTTTCACCCAGACTGGTCATTAGTATCAAGGTCACATTGGATATGGTATTGTTCCTTAATCCTCAGATAGTAGCAACAGCCTACGCTGCCTTTTTTTCATCTGTTGCTTGCCAAGAGCTGTGACCATTTTTCTCTGAGGACCTCACTTTTGCTAATGCAAAGTGTCAGCTGTACTGAGATCACTGCACTGACTCATCCCTTACTTCTGAGTAAAATTCAGTGGAAGTAGAAATGAGTGACAGCAGTCCCTCCCACCATCTGGAAAAGTCCATCAATGTAAAAATAGCTTAACCAGGCCTCCACAGACTGGGGAAATGGTCATGTCTGGATAGTTAGAGAAAAGAGCCTGGGGAATGGTAGCTACTTCATGTACTATCATCCTCATGATGAGGCCTCTGTCAGCATTAATTGGTATGAGTTCTACCTCCACCCCTTTAAATCCCTTAGCAGCAAGATTTGTGGCCAAGTCAGAATAGAAATTATAACTTTTATCATAGTAACCCTTAGATTTCAACCAGGTCAGAGCCTCCTGTGCTAGGCACTGAAGTGCAAAGACAGAATGGTTCTTAAAGCAGGTAATGTAGAAAGCCAAGCTATTATTATGATGGGTCTAAAATGCAAAACAGCCAAAGAGGCTTTCTATTGGAATGACCTGAACTTCTTTGGCAACCTAAAGTCTATTCCATACTTCCCACAGATCTCTGCATGTTCCAAAGATGGAGGCTAGGTAACAGAAGATAGCTTGCTGTAGGTAACAGAAGTTTCTATCACTCGATGAAACCACATGGACTAAAGGCTGTACAGTTTTTCCACTTGCCTTTGTCATCTGGGGCCAATTTTTATTCTGCCTATTAGGCACCTAAGTGGACTTAGGTACATAAGTGCAATTCTATGCCACTCTGATTAAGTCCTAAAAATCCAGTAATACATCTACTTTTGTAACACATCATCTTACTATAAAGACCGAGTCACAAAAATATAGTGAGGAGTCAAACTCACTTAGATTAATTGTTTTGCTGGACTCAAGTAAAACAGAATCACACTTAAGCATGTAGGTCCCCTGAAATATCTAACAGACCACTGGTATAGGATATCTGACCCTCAGTGTCTTCTGTTTGCAAATGGTTCATGTTGGTCCAGATGTCTCAGTACATTTGATAAATATTGCCAGTCTCTAGCAGCAAAAATGTTGACAAAGTAGCTGAGTGTTATTTTAATATTAGTTCCAAATCAGACTGAAATCAGTTCACCTGATATGTATATATATGTTACTGTACCATACTATCAGTGATAACAAAAAAAACATTCTTATCTACCGACCTGAAATTTGCTTAGTAAATGAAGGATCACGTTGATTATTTGTTTTAATTGTTGGCAGATGATTTATATAGCCAGGAAAACACATGCAATTATGTAAAGATAAAGCTTCTCAGAAAACTGACCCAGATCAATGTCTATGTGCTTCCAAAAGTTTAAGGACATTATTGAAACTAAAGTGACATTTTTGAAAAGAAAGAAAGTCATGATGAAATACAATGACCCTTTGTATTAAGGTATGAGGAAATATTAAAAAAAAAGGTAGACAAATTTGAAATAATACTAGAACTGTTTCTAGACTAAAAGTAATTAGATTTGTCAAAAAGGTACATCTGTTGAAAAATAATTGAATTTAGGCCGTGTTCAACAAAAGAGAGAGTAGCATTAATGACCTTTCCAGGCAAAAAGCAAGCAAACAATTCTAGAAAAGCTGTGGCGAATAAACAAATAATATCAAGCAGAGCAACTTTATTTAGAAACTCACTATAATATCAACTTATATTTTGATGTCTCATACAATAAATGTTTTCCAGTACCTGTAGTGTGCAATATTACCTTATCTATTGTTCAATCTTGCAAAAAAACCTCCACATGTGAGTAACTTTATGTACTCCAGTAACACAATTCACTACTTGCCTGCTATTCATGCAAATGCTACTCATGTGAATTGAACAGCTGCAGGATAAGGGCAGTCCTGTTCTGAGCAATTAGCTATTTACAGATTCACTAAGCAGTAAACAAGGAATGTCCATCCTTTACTCAGGTCTTTTATAAAGATGGTAGCCATCCCAAGACTAAAGTCTATAAAATAGCTCCCTCTCAACCTTTCACCATTCTTGCTCCTCTTTTTCCTCTGATGCTTTTGATTTCTTTGGTAAATTCTCAATGATTTTAAAAATTTCCCACTGTAGATGCTACTTCATCCACAAGTCCTTCCATGCACAAAACAGTGGTGCTGAACTTTCTCATAGATAAACTAAGCTCATTTAATTCTGCCTCAGCAGGAAGAAGTGTTGTATAGCAATAAGCATTTATCACAGTGAATATATTCTAAGATCTCATTGTTGACATTTTTTGGTCTCTCTCCGGACACACTGAAAGAAATGTTCTTTACATTGCCTACAGATTAACAACTAAAAGAACAAAACAGTGATCCTAAACCAAGGAAACTAGCTTACTTTAGTGGTTGTGCAAAATTAGTAAAAGAATGTCAGCACTGAACAAGTTTCTGCCATAATGTTCATGATTGTATGTTTTGTTTTCTTTTACCAGTTAGGACTAGGTTAAATCAAGATAGAAGCTGTTTCTGTATTCCATTAGGCTCCTATATTGCCAGGGTCACATGTATCATAGTTTTCCATCAAGAAATAGGAGATTTTCAGCCTAGTTTCAGAAATATCAACAGTCATTAAAAACATAAAGGAATCAGCTGTATCCCTGGGCAGAGAAGTACATCTCCTATTGAGGCCAATGCATATGAGGGCTGAATTAGGTCCTTTAAGTTAGACACAATTTAAATAGCCTTATTCTCTTCACTTTGTGAACTTTTAGAATGTAGGACTGAATAAAATGGAAGACATTTTGCTTTGAGGCAGAAGGACACTGTTAATGGCTGATACAACGTACTGGTTTTAGGGTAATGCTTTAAAAGAATGAAAAGCTAGAAAATAAGCACCTTGGGAGAAAAGAACCCTAAATTAGAAAAAAAAAGTTCTCAAATATACTGTAACAAACTTTCACATTGATTCTAATCAGAAGGACACTATTAACATGTACTGGCTAATAGCCAGTAGTTGATTGAATCAGCTTTAGATAAAAGCACCAAAAAGCCCAGCTGAAGCACCTGATCTATACAGATGCTGCAGAGCACCATTGAACTAATGTGCTGCTTCTTCCAGTAAAGTGATTTTTTTTCCACATCTGTCAGCAGCCCAGTGGCCATGGCTAGTTTGTATGACAAACAAGGAAAAAACTCCCACTTGGGATGTTACCATTTAGTGTAAAAAAGGTCTCCCTCCCCCTTTGTGTTTGCCCCCAAATATATTTATAAGAGAGCATCTGTTCAAGAAAGATTAATTCAAACTAGAAAAGATCTAAAGAAGAGTCAGTGTGATTATCAGCAGAACAGAGAGCCTCTCATGCAAAACAACTAAGGGTTTGTCTATGGTAAACAGTGTAGTGCCATATAGTGATATCAAATCCAGTCTGAGTTAAAAAAATAATATGACCATCTTTGCAACTAGGAAAAATGGTTAATTACCCTAGAAGAAGAGCCGCCTGAATGCATCTGTCTGGTACCAAGCTAGCTTGTCTGGATGGCTTCTCTACACTGTACTGGCCAGGCAAGTGATGTATCTTGCCTATCAAAATTAAGGCTGTGAAGGGATATGATTGTTTTCTAGAAATACATCAGTGGGACAAAGACTGGGGAGGGAGAACAGACTATAAGTATAATGTTGGCACAAGAACAAATGGGCATAACTGGCCAGGAAAAAAAAAATGGCTGGAAATTAGTAAAAGGTTTCTAGCCACCAGAGTCAGGAGATTCAGGAACAATTTTCCAACATAAACAGTAAGGACAAACAATTTTAAGGTGGAGACTGATGGATTTTTTAACAGAATTATATGGCATGGTGTAGCAGGGGACTAGATCTGATGACCCTTGAGGTCCTTTCCAATCCTGAGTTCTTATATCAGAAAAGGCTGAGAGTCCCTTTCATCATCTCTTTGGGGACACTAGGGTGCTTAATATCCTGTGTCTTGCTTGTTTACGACTTTTTTTTGAGTGAGGGCATTTAGTACCTCGTAGTCAGGGCACTCATTTGTCAGACTTTCATCCAGCTGTTAGCAAGGACTGAATATTTAATGGAAAAACAGTTACTTTCCAGGGCTTTCAGTTTAGAGATCTCTGTACAAGCATATTAACTTGCTCACTTCTCTTGATCAGAAGTAGAATTTAAAATACAAAGACACTATTAAAATCTGGACACTTATCATTCACAAAAGTAAAATTTACTACAGAAACACAATGATTTCCCACTCAGTGGTTTTCTTTTTTTATACATACAGAATGCAGCAAATGCTGTAGTAAAAATAATACCCCAATTCAGCAGGTAGGCATTTTAGTCATTTCCAGTGTAATACTTATATAATTCATTATCCTAAAACCCACAAAAAGGCAACCCCTAGTTATGGACAAAGCTTCTGGCTTTTCAAATGTGATTTCAAAAAACTTCATTTATGACAAAGCAGTACACGCTTGGAAATTCCATGTTGAAGCTGACAAACCTTTTGTAACTCAAATCCTATCAAGACACTGCAGGATGTAGAGAGTTAAATAGTGTTCTCCTTATAAAATAAGGCCTGGTGGCCCAAATTTTTAAAAACACATAGGCTGCCTTGGAAACAGTCAAGTTGTATATGCAAAATAATTTAACCCCAACTTGTACACATGGAAAAGTTCATATAAATGTACATATAAACTCCTGACTCATGAACGTATAAAAAGGTGCCCAAGAGTAGTGCAAGTCTAACACTTATTATCTTGGACTTCAAGCCAAGATAAAGTGAGCAAGATTTGGCTTAGAGTCAGCAACTATCTACTATCCAAATTACTCATACAACACACCTGCAACATTGAAAAAAGGCAAGACAAGCCATGGACCAAAGGGAAGTCAGCTGGAAACTGCTTGCCTAATGTATTTGTTTAAACATCTACACAATACTAAAAATGTCTGGCTAACTGTCCACTCTCCTCAGTTTCAAGAAAAAAACCCCTGTAATTTAAAAAGAAAAGGAAGCAACAGAAGATAGCATTCTGATCACTATTTATATTCATGTATTTCTCTCCATCTCCATTATGAAAATATAAGCAGTCTGAAACTTCTTAAATGTGATTATTGCACCAACAGATTGTAAGTACTCCAAAGAAATCATCATCATCTATCAGATAAATATCTAGATAGTGGCTTCTTGAAACATGGATTATTAGCTCAATATATTGTCAAAGGTAGTCAGTCCATCATGTCAATGCAGATGCCATGCATGCAAAGTACATCTTTTTACTAAGTATGTTTATTACACTTTTGTGGAAAAAGGATACCATCCCTGTATAATCACTACATTTCTACAGAGATAGCCGAGGTCAGTGGATTTTGTTGCTCCACATACTCAGCAAAATGACTGTGCATCACACTTGGTATACAAACTTCCCAATTTCAAAGAGCAAAGTAGTTAGAAGAATACAGTATCTGAAGCCTTTAGCTTCCAAATGCCCCTGTATTCCCATCAATTCAAAACTGACAAAAGGTTTGCTTACATCTGGGGAGGGAGGGAGGTAAACTGTTTCTCAGAAGATAATTTCCTTGTTATGGCTGAATGCAGAGTATATTTTTAGAAGGGTGTTATAAATCTCTGAAAATTGTCTACACACAAATGCTTTAAACAGTCCCATCAGCATAAAAGTAAACACAGAGAACACTGCAGATTGAAACAATCAGTACTTCAACTTTAACGAATCACTTCCTTGGAAGGGAAGAAGGAAATCACCACACCTCTCACTTGGAAAAATCTCTCCAAATCGTATTTTAGTGATCCAATACCCTGCCTCTAAATCAGGGAGCGTCTTAGGCACTGCAAAACAGTTACATACTCTTAATAGGAAGTAACAGTTTCTTCCCCAATCCTGAACTCTCAGTGACCGTCACGCGAAGTCACCGTTTCCCATCCCTGGCAGGCAAGTAACATTAATAATCATCCAAACAAAACGAAACACCTGAAAACAAAGATCGGCTCCTAATTAATCTCCATCCCAATGAGCCAAGCCTGACAAGAGCCGATCTGCTGCCTTGATCATTCCTGAATAGGAGGAACAGAAGTTGGAAATCTCCTTCAGGATATGGAGTATGTCTGGCAATGAGCCAGCCTCTCGCAGGGCTCCTGTTCTGCTGCTTCTCTCCCAGCCACCTAAGACTTTGTAGTGGGCATTTTCTACACCCCCACACACATCATATTTCCTACTCGCAATCCACTCCTCTTATTTTTAAGCCCTCGAAGTGTCCCCTCTCACCACCAGGTTTCATTGCGGGTCGTGGCCCCCCCAGCCACCCTGCTACACAGTACAGTAGAGAAACCACCACTCGCAGCTTCAACCGACCTGAGCTCAATCAGTGCAATATTTTGCAAGCATCCACGCGATCAGGCGGCAGACAGGGATTTAGTTTCATCTTCCTTCTACTGCGGGAATACCTTTAGCTGCGAATCCGGAGAGATTGATATATATATATTACAAAAAAAATCTCGTAATATAATTTACAAAGAGTGGAAACGCCTCCAAGGAGATGTACCTGCACTGGGGAGATGCTCAGTTGTTCACTTCATCTTCCGTTGACAAGGAAACCAAACCGCACTTCATTCTCCAGGAAAACCTTCCACTGCCACCATTTGAAAATGTATTTATTGGTATATATGTATCTATCTAGCACCAGCATCATCATCATGGCAATCACAAGCATTATAAGATTACGCAGGTAAAAGAATGAAGAAGTCAAATGTGCAAAAGTAAACCATCATTGGCTTGGATTTTTTTTTTTTTCTCTCTCTCTTTGGGTTGGTTTTAAGGAGGAGGAAAAAAAAGTATTTAAAAAGGATCAACTGCCACGAGCTGCAAGAAAAGTTTCACGTTATAAACGGGCATCAAAAGCAGAAGAAGAAGGAAGGGGGAAAAAACGTTGCTGACTGCACCGAGGGGCAAAAGGGGGAAACCACAGCAAAAAGCAACAAAACGAGCATCTTGCACCCGGTTTGAATTTTTTTTTTTTTTGCAAGATCACAAACTCTTGGTAAACACGGCTTGTAAAACGCACTTGCAATTCCCCACCGAAGAAAAAAAAAAAAGCAACACACCAAACAATATTAGTAAAACCCCAAGAAGATGAAAAACAACACCAAAATTTCAAACCCCATCCGGGATTAAAAAAAAAAAAAATCCTCTGCAAAAAAATAAAAAGGGGAGTTATAAGACATATGCCTTTTGTTTTTGCTCTTTTTTTGTTTGAAAAAAAAGCAATGCTTTCTAGGTTATACTGTGCACCACAAAACCAGTTGCATACAGACAGAGAGAGAAAGAGAGAGAGAGAGATGAGAAAGGTCTGGCTAGAGACAGAGCCCGTCTCTGGACTGGCGAGTCGTCTCGCTTATCGCTATCGGGCTCGTCCTCCCGGCCAGGATCAGGCCCCTGCCATCCCCGCCGACTCCCAGCCCCGGCAGCACCGTCTGCTCACAGTTTGGTCCCCCATCGCATGCTAGGGAAAAAAAAACAAAAACCAAAAAACTTGCCCTCAGGAAAAACAAAAAAAGGATCAAATCCCTGGAAACAATAATCAAAGAGGAAGAAGAAGAAGAAGAAGAAAAAAAAAGAAGCAAAAATAAAAAAGGAAGAAAAAAAAACCCGGGACAAAAAAAAAAATAAAAAAAAAGGAAAAAAGGGAGGACAAGAATGCCGGCGGAAAGGTACTCACCGAGCGGGAGTAAAAGGGAGGAATAAAAATGAGTTACTACAAAATACAGTATGGCGGTGGAGGAAGGAATGAGGCGCTTTTTCTTTTTTTTTTTCTTTCTTTTTTTTTCCTCCTCTTTCTATTTTTTCCCCTCCCCTCGCTCCGGTCGCTGCCTCAGGCGGCGGGCACGTGACGCGCGGCAGCCAGGCTGACTCGCAGGCAGGGGGGGAAGGGGTGAACCCCACCGGAGGAGCCCGACTCACTCGCGCGGCGGCGGCGGCAGCGGCGGCGGCGGCGGGGCGGAGACTGGAGCCCGCAGCGAGCGGCGGAGGCTGGAGGCGGCGGCAGCCAGACAGGAGCAGGTGCCTCTCGCACGGGCTCCGCGCGCTGCGTGACACACACACGCACACTCACATACACACACGCACACGCACGAGGCAGGCAGGGGACAGGGCAGCTGGCGGCGGCTGCAGTCGGGGGAGCGCCGGAGCCCCCCCAACCCACCCCCACGTGTGTGTGTGTGTGTGTGTGTGTGTGTGTGAGATGCGCGCGCGTGTGTGTGACGCCTGGGGTGTGTGTGTCGCACGCTGGGGCCACAACTTGCTCCCTCCGCATCTCGAAGTCCCCCCTCCCCGCTGCCCTCGCCTGGAGCCTGCCCGGTGCACCTGGCACCTGCGGCTTCCCTCCCCCGGCGCCGCGGGCAGGCAGAGGTGCGGGGCTGGGGCTGTGCCCGTCCCGCGGGGCCGGCTGCAGAGCTCTGGTCCCTGGCGCTCCCCCTACCTCCGCTGCCCCGGCGCCAGGGGCGCTCGCGAGCCGGGGCTGGGCTCCGCGAGAAACACCCCGGCGCCGGACCCTTTCTCCGCCTACTCTGCTCGGGTGCCCTGCGCCCCTGCACTGCCCTGCCCTGCCCCCCGGGGACAGGTGGGTCTGCTGCTGTCAGGAAGGAAGTTCCCGGCAGAAAAGCAGCGGCGCTTCACCCTCCGGGTCCCCCGAGTTAACTCCGGGGAGAGGAGCTGGTCACTTCATGCGGGTGCCCCCTCCTGTGAAAGAGCACGTACAGGATCCGCCCCCGCATCGACCAAGGACGACTTAGGCTTGGGGGCTGGACTGCCCTGTTGCACCCTGCACAAGAAACAACCCAGAAAAGCACAGCCCAAAGGCAAGCCTAGGGTCGTTCTTTCATCATCTCTGTTCCAGCTCAGCCTTCCTCGTTCCCTCTTCATCCGCAAACCCTGCAGTTGCTCGCTGCTGGGAGGAGGAGCAGCTTTCCAGTCTCTAACTGGTAGCCTAGTGAAGGATGCGACCATTTCAGCACGGTAGTGTGAAGCCTCTGTAACTTTTCAGTGAGTCTCGCTGCAGATTCTCCATGTTAAGGGAGCATCTACACGAGGTGGGTCGAGTGCAGTAGACTAAATCTACTGCACATTAGCATGGCAGGCAAAACCTGTGCCAATGCGCTAATGTGCAGTAATTTTAGTCTACTGTGCATTAATGTCACAACAAGACCGTTTCTGCTAATGTGCAGTAGTGCTGATTGCAGCACCATAAGTTAGTATCTGGCATTACAGGTACTAAACTTAATGCACTGTAATTGCGGGGCATTAATGAATGTGTAGATGTGCCCCTTGGGATTCTAAATGAATGGACCAAAATAATTTTGGTTTCATGGAAAAACAAAATGCCATGTCAAAAACTAACAAATCTCGCTGAGTATTTGGTTCATGTAGGCAAGTGGGTATTGCCTGCAGCAGGGGAGGCTTGTGGGGAAAGATATCTCTGTGGAATCAATGTGTCCAGGGCTATAAGTACCTCCACAAACAATACATTGAAAAGGACTCTGCAAGCCAGACAACTCTTATACCAGTGTTTTCCTTCGTTCGCATCTCAGAATTCAGATGTCAGGAAAGGAAAGAACTGTAAGTTAGAATAGAGGATACCAGTGATAGGAATAAGTGCAGAAGAAATATCCAAGTCAGACTGGAGGCCAAAATGAGAAAGTGGTTCCTGTATTCTCTTTTGTTCAGTTATCTTCTTTCCAACCCTTCTGATTTTCCCAAACTTTTTATTTCTTCATTTTAGTCAATTTTTTTAGATCAACTATTTTCCCCTGACACATAAGCAATAGTAGAAACAATGTTCCACTATGCTCATTCTGTTCTACTTTTTCCATTGCCATATTATTCTGTGTGGGTTCAATTTAAACACCAGTTATTTTATGGGAAAACATCCACATAGCCAATCAGGATGCAAAAGAACAATAAGATTACTACTCAAAAAGAAAATTACTGCCTTGATCAGTACAATGATGATTTTCTGAATTCAAGATTGACAGCATCATCTCTGCATCTTCCTCTCCTAACTCAGCCCTTCCTTATCATATGTTAAGTCCATTTTCCCCACAAATTTTCTGTCCTTCCAGTCCTATACCTCTACACTAGTGTTTTGGTGGATAAAAACTAAAACTCTCCTTTTCTGTTTCTTTTTTGTTCTCAACTTGTTTTAAAATTGTAGCTCTCCATAAGAAAGAATAATGGCTACAGTTTAACAATATAAAATAAAACATGCTTCTTTGGGTTTCTTTCTCTTTATTTTTGGTTTTAAATTTGTTCTGGCTTTTCATACGGCTCCCAGCTGCTCTTTTATGACTGAGTTTGGCTTTCAGCACTGGGACTGTAGATCTCAGAACTCTGAGGGAGCTATAAATGGAGAAATATTAAGGGATCCTTAGGGATATTGAAAACCCCTAGGAAATAAAAATGGTTTATAATGTAACTAACACATCAAACAACAGTGATTTACATAGTGACAAACTCAGTCAACATTGTCATAGTTGTGCTATAATCTGGAAATTCAGCATGTATAAAATATATTTTCTTGATTTTCTTACATTCGGTCCCTGTAAGGATTAAGTAAGCACTGCACGGAGAAATATCGTCCAATGAGCTAAGGAGTTAAGCCCAGTCCTATAGATTTAGCAGTATTCAGCTTGAAAGCAAATAAGTAGGTCCCACTAACATTCCTATTTGTAGGATCAAGGCCTAAATTAGAATTTCCTTTTGTTGTTGTTCTATTGCCATCGCTGCTTATTATGTTTTTATAAGTTTGTGCATGTGTTTCTTTCTGAAAAATAAAAATAAAATAAATTATTTAATGTAAGAGCATGTACCACTGTCCAAGAAATCACCTAAATTCTGAGTGATGGATCTGCATCCCATCAGGAACCTGGATAGATATAGTATTTGGAATACATATTTTATGAGTTGCAGTAGATATTATTTATAAATTGGATTGCAGTTGTTTTTGTATCAGGTAAATATGTATTTGTGCATGTTTTCACTTTTAAAGTACGATATTTATTTGATACAGTGTAACAGCCAAAATATCATTGTGCAAATCCATACTTAAACACTTACTGAAACTGCATTGTTCAGTTTGACTTAAAGGTATATATGCACAATGCTGTATTGCATTCTATGTGAGAAAAAAGCTCCAAAATCATAAGACTTAACTTCTCAGTCTAGGCATGATCATAAATATTGAGAAAATGAACTCTCAAGTCTATAAAGACTTGATCATACAGAGTGTAGGTAAAAGTCAGGGAAGAGGACAGGTGATTCATCAAAAGGTGCCCAGAATGGTGATTTTCTGCTCATACTCTGATTATGAGAACTAAATTGTTGGAGGTAAATCCTGTGTGTGGTCTGGCAAGAACACAATGTCCAGGGTAGGTTAAGAAGGACTGAGTAACACATGGGATGTATCCTAATAGGAACTGCTTCTGGCCCTTCTAAGAGGTCTTGGCCCTACAGACTTCAGAATGCTACTGAAAGATGAGTGAAGAGCTTAAGTGAGCGAGATTAGCATCTAATGCATAGATTTTACGATCTGGTATGTGGAAGTGTGCACAATACTCAACAAAAGGAACCATGCTTGTCACCAGCAATGCATGAATTAAATTGAAAGAGAAGGGACGGGGGCCTAACTAAAATCACAGCCAAGGCATAGATGTTTAAATTCAACTCATTGCATGCAAATGATGTGCCTAGTGGCTATTTTTTAATTTTTCATATGCTCCTGCTATCTAGCAATAAAACCTCATTGAAGTGAATTCAAAAGCTGCCTTAAAAGTAACTGACAATATGGCATACCTGAGCAATTCTGCACCTTGCCTACTGATACAAAAGATTCCCAAGAAATATCATTTTTTACAATCAGCTGTTCAGTGCCATATGAAAGATGGTGAACCTAATGTTCTTGTTAGCCATCTGGACTATGCTATGCTTAGCAGTCCCACTGGTGATTCAATGCAATTTCTCACAATCCCTATATTTCCAGCTGTAGCATCAAACACTTGTCTGGGATAGAAATAAGCAAATACAAAGACTGCCATCACACCCATCATCTGTATGCACTGGATTGAATTTAAGCATCTATCTATGCTGTCACCCAAGGTCTATTGTATATCTACCTTGCCCTGACTGCATTCCCCCCATTCTACTGATGCTGGTATCAGTGAACACAAAGTGTTCTCATACTGTTCAAGCAAGTGTGCACATTCCCCTTCAATGTGCAGACACTTTCCTGTGCAGATACTAAGCAAACACTAAGTGGTCTAGGACCAGCGCTTTGTATTTTTACATATAAATCAGTGATTCAGCAGCTTGTATGACTGCGTCTTACGTGGGCAGAGATAGTAGGACTCCCTACTTACTACAAAACTGTTTCAAAATTTAAAATATTCTCTTTTCAGGTACAATTTTTTAGGCCTGGTCCTCTTTTAAAATGGGTAACAAAATGTGCAATAACTACAGCATTAGTCAACATAGCTCTGGGGCTCCAGGATCAGCTAGTATGACTATGCAGAAAGATAAAGGATAGGAAATTAGCTAAATTACCAATAAATAAATTATGCATGAGCAAAAGTCATCCTTGAAGACAAAGAAAAATTTGCATTTCTTGGACAGGGATCTGCAAAAATAGCTTTTGAAAAATGAATGTTTGATATATATGAACATAAAATTATTTACAGATGTTTAAATCTTGGCTTTTTGTAGTTTAATTGCAGAGATAATGCAGAACTTCATTTTTACTTCATATTTTAGGTGAAGCCCATTCTTTTAGAAAGATGACAAAAATTTGGACATTATTTTAGTATAGGTACAAGCAATACTGGGCACCTCATTTTTTTTCTCTTTCATTTCCCTCATTGTTTTTCTTTTCTTTTCCAACATCATCTAATATCCCTCTTTACCAGTTCTTTTCATTTTCACAGAGTACATTGCACTTTTTCTCTCCCTTCAACTTCTTTGCCTATCCTTTTTTAAAGCTACTATATTTATCTGTACACTAACTCACTTCTGTTTCTTCCTTTTCAGCTGAAACTTCTGAGAGACAGAGAGCAAAAAAATCCAATAATAAGTGACAAAAGGAGTAAAAGCAAACATAACTCTGTTGTAAGTAGGGAAAATAAAATATGAGTGTTACACCTACCACATGGGGAAATGAAACAAAAATAATTTCAGAAAATCTTTGGTGTCCCTTTGGTACATTTTTTATTTACACTGCTGAGTGAGTGGGGCAGTTTTAAGTACTGACTAGTTTGTGCTCTTGAAATTTCATCATTTTTGCTTGTTAGGTACTGTGTCCTTTAAGGCAATCACATTATAATCAAAGTACACAGTGTAAAAAAATATTATTATAATAATTATTATTAATGCCTAACTTTAAAAGAGGGCTCCCCCAATCTCTTTTGCCATTTTATTTTGTTCTTTGCTTGTAATAGTTAATTAACAAATAAAACCAATAAATCAATCTGGCCGTTGAGTTTTGTAATAAATAAGCCTGTGGATAGTGTGAGATAAAGCAGAACATGATAACATTTAGTGGTCTGTACCATCTGTTCTTATGCATTAATTTTCTGTATGACATTCTCGTCATGTAAAGAGTTTTGAACATGTTTGTTTGTTTGTCAACTGCAATATGGCAAGCAAGAGGTATATGATGGTTTGATTACTGGAGCTGTAAAAATGGGAGAACACCAAAGGAGTCACAAGAGAAAATTCAAAGGGCAACTCAGGATGAGAACCTGAAAATGCATCTGTGCAGCCTGATCTCCTAGTTCCTCAAATGTTTCTTCTTTTGATTTCTGAGGACAACAGTCTGACCACCAGGCCACAGGTCAGGCTTTATCTGAATCATTTTCTAACATTCCCTTTGAAGCTGAGCCACTGCTACTAGGCATTGGAATAAACAAGTGGAAGGCAGTGCAGAGGGGAAGTTTCTTCCTTATTGGATGTGTCTACATGAGACGTTTACTGCACGGTTGACTAACTGTGCAGTAAATGTCTCAGTGTCTATATGTGCACCCCTACTAGGGCACACGAAACTAATAAACCCTGCAGCAGGGTAGAACTTGTATTTTTTCATGCAGAGCAGTGCACATGTAGACGCTGAGCCAACTGGCTGGACAACTCAGCTCAATGTGCTGTGGTCCAGGCACACTTGTAAACCACACACCAGGAGCTTCCTGGAGCAATACACTGCAGAGCTTATTGTAATAAACTCCACATTTTATTGCTGCATGTAAATGGCATGTATAGAGGCACCCACTGAGTACAAGGCTTCAGGCTAGACCACAGGCCCCCCTCTATTACAGGACAGTAGCCATCTCACTGAGCTGTATGAGGAATCTGGAAACACCAGAAATTACTGGAGAAACTTGAAAATAGCACATAAGAGATTAAGGGATCTGATAAAGACATAGCAGGTTATCTGCAAATCTGATCTTTGTGTCTCAGATTGAACATCCCAAAATAAGCAAGCTCAAGCTCACCTGTAAAAAATCATGTGACTTGTTCAGCATCATGTGTGCCTGTCTGGGGGAAGAGGGGTAGAATTCAATTTGCATTTAGCTATTTAAACTTGACAACATCCTTTCTCTGCTATTTTTGCCTCATTTGTTACATACTTTCCAACTTCTCCAAAAAATGAGGCATAATCCTACAGACAGCATCTTTTATTTCACAGTGGTGACTCATCTGCCAAGTACTAGACATCTTGGGTGATATATTCTGTGTTCAAGTGGCAGTTTGTTAGTTGAAGTGCATGCATTGGTGCATTCAGGTAGCTATTCTGTTTTTTGGTGGTATGGATGTGTATGTGTGTGGGAACCCAATGCGTGTAGACTGAACATGCTCAGTTGACTACACATTGGATGTGAACATGCCTGTGAGAAGATGGTAGCTGTATTTCATCCTCAGTGTTTGAGTAGTTAGGGCACTTACTGGGAAAACTAAAGACCCTAGTACTAGACCCCTCCCCCTCTCCCTCCCTTGCTCAGAGAGATTTTGAACCTGTATTTCTGACATCACAGCACAGTGCTTTAACAGCTTATGTCACAGCACAAGTCCTATCCAAAACTTTCTGTGGTACTCCTTTTGAAGCTGATCCCCTGAGCAGCCATGAGAGAGAGAAATGTGGAACCAGGAGGAAGAAAGCAAGGTATGTGGCTTAGTGAGATGGCTACTGTCCTGTAATGGAGGGTGGGCTGGGCTCTAGCCTAAAGCCTTGTACTCAGTGGGAGCATCTACACGAGACATTTACTGTGGAGCTAACTAATTAGCTCCTTGGTAAAAAGTCTGTCTACACATGCAGAGCCAGTAGACCAGAGTAAACTAATTAACTCCGCCATAGGTTAGTAGTGTCTGATACAAGTACTATCCTATGGCAGAGTTATTTATTCCATTGTAACACGTGTAGATGCTGACTGGAAACGGCTGGGGCACAAGGGTGCTACAGTGCAGGGCTACCTGCCAGGTAGGCCTGCACCATGGCATCGTCATGCCCCAGCCAGCCCCTCTGCACCATGTTGAGCCGGGTTAGAGAAGGCCTGGGCTGGCAGGCTGAGGACCCCAGTTCCCTGCCAGTGGAGGCTGTGCTGTCCCAGCTCAATGTGCTGTGGTCCCAGGCACACATGTAAACACCACACCCAGGAGTAATAAACTCCAGCACACAGTGCACTAGAGTTTATTCTGTTGCATTAATATCCACATGAAGATGCACCCATTAAGGCAGAAAACTTCCCTGCTGCACTGCTTTCCATCTTCTTTTTCCAGTTTCTAGTAAATGCTAGAGGCAGTGGCTCAGCTTCCGAAGGACTACTGGAGCGCAGCTTGGATAAAACCTGACTTATGACCTGCTGGTCAGACTGCTGTCTTAACCTCCTCTTGGTAAAAGGCACCCTCCAGCCGCGGTCTCTGACTTCCCAGGTGAGTGCCCCAACCATTCAACTAGTGAAGCTAAAGCATAAGAATCTCCTCCTTCACCATTGTGTTTCCTGGATGTGGTCAGAGGTAAGCACACATGGAGCTATCTACATGTGCAGGGTTACATACATATACACATAAGTGCCTAAAATGTCATTTAGATAACTAACAAACTGCCACTTGGATGATCACATGTAAACAGAACGCCACCCCTTGGGCACCATATGCATGGGGCAGGGCGCACCATGTGCATGCCCCCCAGATCTGTGTGTGGGGTGGGGGCAGGTGCTGCCTGCTGTGGGCTCAGGCTCCCAACCTTGGTGCCCTCCCCTGGGGCTTCCGCAGCCCAGCAGGTGGGACCCAGTGTGGCATGGCGGGGCTGGGCAGGGAAGGTTGTTGCCACCATTGTGAGCCCTGCACTGCCCTGGCAATGCATCCCTTGCCTACCTGGCAGCAGCGGGGGGAGGTTGCGCAGGGTTTTGCCCCTCACTGCTCCGGGCTGGGCAGGGGTGCCTCACCAGGGTGGCATGGGCCTCACAGCAGCAGCAATGAGCTTCCCCATGCAGCCAGCCCCAGTCTGCCCTGTCCCTCCCCATGGAGGCCCCAGGGGAAGGGCAACAGGGCAGGGAGCTGGAGCCACCCAGCAGGCAGCCTGACCCACACAGATTAGGGGGACACAGTTCCCCCCTGCCCACCCAGGAGTGCACACAGTGGCAGGGAGCCAGTCCCACTTACCCAAGCCCACAACCCACACCTGCCTCCTCCATGGGCTCTGCTCTGGCTGTGCTGTTCATGGTGTGGGGAGCTGGGCTCCACGCTTGAGCCGCAGCAGCTGCCACCTGCTGCAGGTGGTAGCTGGGGCTTGGGCACTGTTGTGCAGGGCAGGAGGCTGTGGGCTTGGGTCTCTGGCACAGTAGCCCTGGTAGCTGGAGCCCCCCTTGGGGGGGGGGGGGTGAGGGTCACCAACAGGGCTGTGAGGGGCACCAGCAGGACCAAAAGACTATAACTTGGGAGTGAGGGGGCTGGATCTGTGTCCTAGATAGCTAAGGGGACAGGGGGATCTGATTTTCCATGATAAAAAACCCAAAATCAAATACCAAAATTTATAGGTACTTTGAATGTATTTTACTATAGTGATTGGCACTGGTAGGCTTCAAAATTGCTTTAAAATTGTAAATATATAAATAAAACACTATGTTCAATTGACACCCATATATATAGTGGCATTTCATTTTAACTGCAGATTTTGGGGTTTTTATCAGAGAATTTGCAAGTTTTTATCACAGAAAACCAGGATCCCTGGTAATCACATTATTAAAGACTGCATCATAATGGTTACACACAAGAGCATGCATTAAATTTTCACAAGTGACCTTATTTCTAGCATTTCCTACCTTTTGCATTTGACTTTTGCTATGTTAATATTTTTCTAGGAGGGCTTGAATGTAATATGCAAATATATCCATATGTATATACTTTCTGTACATTCCACATACGCCTCTTTTCTTTGAGGCCTCCATTATAATTACTGGCATGATCTAGTCTTTCTTATTTTATGAGATTTGACATGATCACAACCAATGGCAGTATGGCTGGAGGCTAAAAGATTTTTATCTTGTTTTATTCATGTGACCCTGTTAAAAGAAATGGGACATCACATAACAATGCAGAGCACTGGGCAAAATATGGGCAAAGAATCATTTTAAACGAAAATGTTAAATTAGCTAAGTTTAACATAATTATAATGTTTACCTCTCATGGAAAATGGAATTTGTAATTGAGAGAGAGATGTCATGTCCTGTTCTCAGCTACCCCAGTATAAAACAGACTATTTGCCTGTGTCCCGAGTGGAGTTAATGTACATTAATGCATATTACAGCAGGTTGGCTGAGATTAGAGCCTAGCTCCAAATCTTTCAAACTGGAAAGATTAACATTAATTGGCTGAGTAGCATCTGTTAATTCATCTGATGTCTGGTCTCCTGTACATCGTATGTCCTTTCATTCCTTTCCTCTCTCTCCCAAATGTCAGGCCCTCTGGATAGCCACAAAGTCATAAGAATAACAAGTTATTATGTCCAAAGTGTAAACCCCTCACCGCATTCAACTGTCTAGTAACTGCAAAACAGACAGAGTTCCCTCTTGTTCCTACTTCAGAGGGAACTCTTGTTCCTACTTCAGTCACTGATAGCTTTCCAGATCTTGGGCTTGAATTTCTCAGCACAGCAAAACTTATCCACTGCACTGGCGCTTCCTCCTCCCCAGGAACCAACAAGAGAATCCTGAAGCTTGTACATAACTAATGCAGCACACTCTCCTATCTCCAGCAAAAAAAGCTGGAGCAATTATACCTCAGACAGTTCCTCCTTGTGGGGTAGCTCAAGTACTACTTCTTACATAGAGACATGCCTAAGGGCACAGTATTGCCTTAAGAAAACTAAATATGAAGTCAACCTGAATTATAAAAATACAATCTTACCTTAAGGAACTTAAATGCATACACAGTGGATGCATCTACACGAGACACTAACATGCAGTAGCCTAATAACACTGCACAGTAGCATGCTGGGCAAAAACCACGCTAATACACTACTGTACAGTAGTATTTTACTGCTGTGCAGTAAGCATCACTAAAAATCTATGAGCTAGCACTACTGCGCAGTAGTGTGAGTTACTGCACATTGATTTAGTACTTGGCTATCCAAGCATTAAACTTAATGCAGAGTAACTATGGTGCATTAATGAACATGTGGACGTGCCCAGAATCATTTACAATTTAGTTATTATAAAATCAAATTATTTCAGACATCCTTTAGATATGTGCAATTTTTTCTGCCTTCTGATAGATACCAAAACAGGCTAGGCACAAATTATTGTGCTTGATATGAATGGATTTTCTCCACATTTGACCAAATAAATAATCAAATAAACAAAATATTTTAAATGAATAAAATAGGAGCATTTTCTAGGTGGTGACAGTGACTAGGCCTAAGTACAAGCTACAATGGAGAGTTTAGTTTTACAGCTGAACGTAGAGATTTAATAGTGGCTCTGGACACAATCCTGCTTTTATTGACATTTTTAATTCAGTGGGAATTGCTAGTTAGTTAGCAGTTTTTAAATTTGTACTTAAATATTCAGGCACCTAAATATGTACTTAAGGAGCCTGTTTTTCAGAATCTGGGTCCGGATACATTCATCTAAAGACATCAAAAAGCAAAGAATGTTGTTCACTGGGAAAAAAAATTATGGTTGATATCCTCCCCCCTGATATTGTACCCTTCTGAATAATGTCACCATGAATGCCAAACTTTGAGAATTAGTAGTATGTTAGAAACTAATAGTCTATGAAAGTGAACTCTACATTAATAACAGTAGATACTTTATACGGGTTTAATAGATCATGTATACTACTGTAAAACTGTTACTGTTTTGCTGAAAAGGAAACCTGGAAATGTAAGTTACTTTTCTGTAGTTCTTCTTGGGCAGAGACTACTTGCCACCATCTAGAATTTCAAGCATTGATCTAGGCATATCAGAATTTATTTTGATCATTCCACTTGACACAGTAATATTCTGTACACAGAGGCTAAGTAGTTGCCTCATGAATACCATTGTTCAAAGGTTTTCTATACCGTGCTAATATACTTAACTGATTTATCAGTTCACATTATAAGGGGAAACATACAGAATCAGTCATATCTGTATTTTATATATTTATGTATGTTAGGTTTTTTTGTTTGTTTTGGGGTTTTTTGTGAATAAATTGAAATGACAAGCCCACGTCATTGCAGGCTGCATTTGGCTCAAGCAAGAGTTCTGTGATTTTTGACCATGGAGCTTTCAAATAGGTACACTGAATACATTTTTGCAGAAATTAAATCCTGATTCCTGAGATGTCTTTCAGCACTAATCTCCTGAGATTAAATTCCAAATTTTGACAACACCTTTGGACTAGCAAAGAGCTAGATGTGACACCTTCCTCTTTGGCACTGTGTAGAATATTTCATTATATTGACTTAGCCGAACATACTCACAGAAACAAGGCCAATAATGTCAAGGCATGCAGAAAGGGATCCTACAAGTAAACAGCATTTCTGTGGCTGTGTCAGATGCAAACAAAAAAAAGAGAGACAGAGCCCTAAGTACACGGCCATACAATTGATGACCAACTTTGTCTTTTCATCAAAATACTAGAAGAAAATCCAACAGTAGTTACCTGATGAGGAAGCAATTCAGGGATGGAAAGGGGAGAGACTGACTGAACAGTCTTTTTGTTACCCAGTCCATTAAGAAGATGCAGTGGAGTTCTGCATCTCACAGGATCAAGATCTAAAAAAGACAGACAACTGAAGAAGTTTTGCTTTTGATTGTGCTTAATGAAATGGGGGTTCTTCTCTGGCAGATAATTAGAATCTTTGGTATTCCTTAGCTAAGTAGCACTCAACATTTTGGTCCGCAATCCCTGCCTGGTCCTAGGTGCTGTGACCAGGCTCTGGGGCCCGGTGTCACCATCATCTCCATCACCCTAGGCCAGCATGTTAGGATTAGACCTGGGGACATCTGAGCACCTGATTTAGCACTCAGGGCCATGATCTTTTGGGGCCCCTCTCAGAACCCTGGGGAGCCCTGCAGCCCAGGTAACTGGGTGCCAAAGGGTAGATCTGGCCTATAGGCTGGAGACTGAAGACCCCTGCCTCAGTTCCTTTTACAAGAAACAATGGCCACAAGCTAGCAGAGAGCAGATTTAGACTGGACATTAGGAAGAACTTCTTCACAGTTCGAGTGGCCAAGGTCTGGAACGGGCTCCCAAGGGAGGTGGTGCTCTCCCCTACCCTGGGGGTCTTCAAGAGGAGGTTAGACGAGTATCTAGCTGGGGTCATCTAGACCCAGCACTCTTTCCTGCTTATGCAGGGGGTTGGACTTGATGATCTATTGAGGTCCCTTCCGACCCTAACATCTATGAATCTATGAATATAATATAGTGTTTACTCATTAATTTGTCACGTTCTTCTCTTTTGTTGTGGTGGGGAGGGGAGAGGCAGAGGACAGTGCATAGTTTTGTCCTAGCTTCTTTCAAATTCTCTTATTTGTTTTCAGTTGCTCCATTAGCGTAAGTGTTTTTTATGGTGCCACCTATACAGAATGTGGCTTCTGGCTTAATATCAATATGCTATATCAGTGCTTATGGTTTTGGAGGATTTCTAAGATGCTTATTGATGCATGGGCTTAAATACAGCTAAAAAATCCTATGAATTTTTCATAGCCCTGTAACAGAGAACACTGGTACTGTTCCATAGGCAGTAGAAGGCTGGGGCTAATGGGGCTTAGCCTCTACCCCCCAAACGCAGGGCACCAGTGGCAGTACAGAGGGCCACAGGGCAATCTGGCTGTTGGCTCTGGATGGCTGCAGCATGGGTGGGGACGGGTGTGCCCAGACACAGACATGCAGCTGCAGCAGCCTGGCACCATGTAGAGCACTGCCCATCATAGCAGGTACGTCTGTAATGGGGAAGGGGCATGGTGGGGGCAGATCAAGGCCCCCATGGTGAGTGAGGGAGTGGGGCAGGGGCAGAGGCAGGGGCAGGGGCGAATGGGGTCCCAGGGCCGGGGCAGGTCATAGGACTATCGGAGCCCAGGCACCTCATCCAGCGGTATGGAGAGGCTCCCACCACTGCACAGGCCTGGGGAGCATGTGCCCCCTGGATTTGTGTGCAGGTGGAGGCAGGCTGCCGCTCTGGGCGGGAATCTGCACCCTGCTGCCACTGCCCCAGGAGTGGAGTCACATGACCAGAAAAGGGCTCAGACTTGAAGTATATAAGCCTGAGCCCTATAATAGCATCATGCCTGTACCAGTCAGGGAGGCTATCCCCGAGAGCCATGAGGAATGGACATATGGTAGCAGGGCCCTTGAAAGACTCAGGAATACAAGTAAGCTGCTCTGCAGGCCCAGGAATATGGGAATGCCCCCTGGGGCCGAGAAGCAGAGCTGCTGGTCAGGAAGTGGCCTTTGTTCTAGGTTAGAGCTCTTGCTTGAGTTCCAAGCCTTGGACCCTACAGAAGGCATGCCCAAGGTTTATGCCCAGAGAGGGGCTGACTGGGAGACCACGGGGGTTCAGGAGCCCAGAGCTGGACAGAGGTAGGGCTGGGACCCAGAAGCCAGGCCTAAAACAGTGGACCTTGTCTAAGGGACCAGCCGGAGTAGAGGGGCAGAAGCCAGGAAGGCAGACACTCCAACAAGAGAAGGAAGGCCTGAGGTGGCCGGGAGACTTAATGACAAGTGTCCCACCTGCTTGGTGATTCAAAACACCTGCGAGGCCTGGGGCATGGTGTAGGGGCAGATTGGGGCCATGCAAGAAGCCCTTAAGGCATACAAGGTCAAGAGAGTCAACCACAGGAAGAGAGAGAACATTGTGGGCTAGCCAGTCTCTGGGGGCAGCCTCCCTATCATAAAGATTTCATCAAGATGTGGCAGGCGAGAAGGCAGGGCAAGACCCAGGGAGACAAAGTACAGGGAGAGCCTACCAGGAATGAGGGGGCCTGCAGGGGGCATGACAGTGACCCTCAGGACACCTAACCTGTTACAAGCCCTTATTTTCTTCACTCTAACTTTTATGGCACATGAAAGACTAAAATAGTTCTGTTATTTTCCCCTAGAGATCAAATTCCATATTGTAAAAAGAGCACTAATAGTATCTTGTATGAATATTTAGAAAAGTGATCAATATACATGTCCTATGGAAGGGCACTGTGTACTCTATATACATCAAGTATGGAGGCTGAAGGCAAGAATCCTTCTTAGTAGTCCAACACAGCTACAACCTATATCCTCTTACTAGTCAACTACTATCTGTCTCAAAACACCATGCTTATGAGAAAGTGGCCATGTATTACCCTGAGCTCTGCACATTTGCTGTTCTCTTGTTAGTGTGGTTTGCCTTTGTATTATGGGTAGTTCTCTTTTACTGCACAAAAGTGTTTAACTTTTCCCAATTATAATGAAACATTGTGTTATTTCCACTGTTTCATTTTTAGACGATGAAGAAAACACTTAACATTTCACAGATACTGCAAGAAAAAATATGGCCCAGTTGAGTGAGGAAGATTTATGCATGGAGATGGAGAGAAGTCCACCTGAAGTTTTACTTCATTCTGTTTTCTTCATTCCTCCATAATAAGACAAAACACACTTCTGCATCCCCGAATACTTGGCAAAATAGACTGGCAGGGTACAGAAATGTATTGCACAGTCTTCCCAGCCTCGAAGGGTTGAACAGATTTTGGTACAGTAAACAGAATCTTAAAGAATTACACATTTACAAAAGGAATCCATTGAATTTATTCACACAAATGAGAAAAGCACTGCAAAGACATGCATTGTTCATTTTTTCTGCTCTGCTAAGATGTATTCATCTGTGCATAAATAGCTAAAATTACTTGTGAAGCCAACAGATGTGCCAAAAACCCACGCCCACAGAGAAGCCAGCTCAAGAATGGTGCATTTCCCATGCATGTTAGGTTCACATTTCAGCCAACTGATTCAGAGACAATTCAACCAGATTGCAGAACCTTTTTCATTATCATTTATGCAGGCTCCAATTCCAGGAGCTTCAGATACTCTTGAGAGGCACTGCATAAAGCACATGAAAACTACCTGCCTTGGGAAAGGGGGAAAGAGAGAGCTCAAGTCTTTGTTTAAAACACAGAAAAGAATATAAACACCATTTAACATATTCAGGCACCGTGGTAATGAGTTATAGATGGATACAGTTAGATTAATCAGAATTAGCTTTTTAATACTTGTGGACTTTTTTACTCAGTTATCTACTATGGGGTTTTTTTTTGGCTTGGGTAAAGCCTCATTTACATCTTTACCTTATTAGATATGACTCGTGCATATCTTAAAGCTTTTCATTCCCTCCCAGTAGGGACACTTTCCTTCCCAAGATTCTGAGACCACCTGTTTTTTGGTTCACAGTTTACCTCCCCCACATTCCTTCTCTGTTTGCTTTACTGACTCCTCCATCTGTGTCCCTTGGGGCTTTATACTACATCCTGTTCTCTGATCTCTGCTCCTTGGCCCATTTCTCCTCACAAATACTTTGAAAATATGGCAAATTACTTTTCTAACTTCTTGCCTTCCACATCAGACTGAAGTCCTTTGGTCTCATATTCAGTGTTATTTACAATCTGTCTCCTAGCAGGATGTCTGCCTGCCTGCCTGCCTGCCTTCTGTGTCCCATTCCAAAGGGCATACCTTTCCTTCAGGCTGCTGCTTCTGTGCATTCTCACATGCTACTACCTATGCCAGCCACTCTTTTTCTTAACAACTCTACTGTGCTTTTGCTTTTTCTTCTTCAAAATTCCTCCCTGGAATTCACTAATTCCATAAAATCCTCAGTCCAAGTCATCCCTTTCAAAGAAATAGGACCCATAAAAATGCAGGATGAATAAAGCATGCCTATCATCATATGCATTTGCTTTTATATTGGCCCTATCCCCTTGCATTTATCAGTATTTTTCTACTGCAATTGTAAGCTCTTTTAAAGGCAGGGAACTTATCTTACATATTGATGAAGCAGCAAGTGCATTTTCAGCTTTATAGAAATAATAACCATCTATGTTTTAGAAGATCTTAACACAGCTTGATGTGGCTTGTGAGGCCAAAAGGGACATTTGCTGAGTGTAGAACTGTTTTCACAAGCCCTTACTCATGTCAGTTATACATGCAAGAACCAGCTCTTTGAAACCAATAACACTGCTTGTATGAAGATTGTATGAATATCTGTAGGATTGGACTTCCTTGATCCTTGCATAGAGATTTTATTGATGTAAACTCTGTTTTGCATGCACATATCAATTCACTGTTTTGAATGTACGTATAAAGAAGACATGTAAAAAAATATGTATAGTTTATTTCAAAATTAAACTGCTTTATTCTTTGCTGATGTGAAATAAATGTTATCTTGAAATGGTTGTAATAAAATTACTCTATGTGACTTTGTATAATGAAAGGCATTTTCATATAAGATAGTAATCACATAGAATGCTTCATATATGCTGACAATTACAAGGTGTTGACAGGGGGTGGAAATGTTATTCTGTTGTGACAAACGAGCATCATATTTAGAGTGTACAGATTTATTTGTTGGCACAAATTACGTTAACAGTTATGTTCTAATTACAGTCTTAGAAACCATCAATAATTTGAGTTTCTAGCATCATGTTTGTAATATCAATAATATTTGGTTTGACTATGTTCAGACTAATTCACTTTTTCTGATTTTATTTTTCCCCCCATCTTATTATTCTTTTGTACAAAAACTATCACTGAAACCCACTTGTTTCAGCTGTTTTTATAGTATTCTTTCCAAGCTGCATTGCAACCGACTATCAGTATTATTATAAACCAAAAATATATACTCCCTTTTTTGAACAGATAGGCTGTAGAAGAGAAAGGAATATATGAATAGAAATGCATTTTGCCACAACTTGAAATCATGTTGTAGAATACAGAGGCAGCAAATATTAAGCTAATATCAAGGGAGGGGGGGGAAGACAACTTTATATAGTACGTCATAAATATCAGTGTTAACTAGAAACATGATGGTTTCTATCACTAACAACTACTACATTTTTTGTTATTTTTATCTTCCTACTGTATAGTTGACATCATCTGATTGTCATTTTCTTGATATAATACAGGACTGTGGAATTGCTTTGCTGGTTGCATTATTTGCTTCATTGCAAGTGACTCTCTAGTATACAATAGACAAAAGCTTGTGGAAACACTTGGTAAAAATCTATTTAATCCTAAACCAAATATTATGTGTTCATAAATTCTTCCTGTATAATAATAGTGCAAGGTTCAACCTCGAAAATTCAACTTTACCTTTTTACTACAGTATTATGAGTGTAAACTATTTCTATTACAAACTAATGTATTCAAACCTATTAAAAATGAATCCATCCTGAAGTTCCTCGCTGGTCACAGTCTCCTTGCCACTGGACAATTTAAAATATGTAGGATAAGTTCCCTCTCCAGCACATCTTATTAGCATCTGTAGAAGGAAAACCTAGTACCCTCTGATCCTGAGCTTGTGTCTAGTGGGGACCTGATTTAAAATGTGCCAAGGGTCCTCTGAAGCAAAGAGTCCATTTAAATACAAGGAATTTGTCAACTAAAGCAAGATTCTGTGATCTTCTTCCATCCTCCCCACCCACCCCCACTTGTATTTTGTACTATATTTATAATAGAATTCAAAATAACATAAGGCTTTTCTGCTTGCTTAACATTGTCATTTTTGGGCACAAACTGAGAAGCCTTAGATAATGTAGGTCTCTCAGGTATAGAGAATTCCACCTTGTCACTTGAATTAAATCTGAGAGAGTTGTCAGATACTGCTTGGAAGATAGTGTTTTTGGGAACAAAGTTTATCTCTGTTCTTCACTGCCTTTTTTCAGGGCCTTTGCTCTATGTGCTGGGGAGACTGTCATACTGGTCATTGAAGAGACAGTGAAGCTGGTCAGCCATTAGTAGAGAAGGGGTGGCTGCATGAAATTTTATTTGAGATTTTCAAGACTGAATAAATTCATCAAATTAAAGTAGTAATCCAGAGTACACACAGAGCACTTTTTCTGGGGAATAGAAGTGTGTAATTCATTCTGCTCCAGGTATGATGGCTCCTTGTTTCTCTAACTCTCTTATATTTATAGAGTGCAATAACTGGGTGCTGATCCACTGCCAGCTGCACATAAATATTGGCCATTATGAGCTTTCTTCATTATGCGTACAGAACCTGTTTCTAGTCTGCAGCACAAATATGAGTAAAATGTTAGATGTTAAATGTCATTGGTTCACAGTTGTTCACTACTGATTCCACTCTTCGCCCCTGTTCTTGTAGAAGACACTATCCTTGCTCCTTCCATGTTTATTTGGAATGTCAGTTTTTGTATCAATGTTCTCATCCATATTTTGAATTTGTGGTGTCATCTTTCCTTTTGATCAAGAAGAAACACAACCCACAGTGAGATAGACACCATGGTCTTTGCTGGTCACATGGGAAAGCTCAAGGGCCTGAAGTAGGATATACCTCAAACACAGATTCTTAACCATTGGTCCAGGTCTCCATAAGTGCCTAACTTGATCACACAATTGGTTAGCTGTTGGCTGTGAGCCTCTTCTCATGCTATTGTGGTTGTATGGATTTGCTACTGGATGTGTATGTATAAGACTCAGCAATTATTTCACAGTGAAAAATATGTTGACTGGAAAGTAAGTAGCCTGAACTGGGGCTGCTGTTGGAAATAAAAAGAGGAATCTTTTAGAAGTGGTGAGGATGCAGAATTACATTTGGTATCAGTGGAAGCTCTGGCATCTCTGAAAATTAGGGGTGTGAGAAACGGGCCGTATTTGATTCGGATTTTAATTCAGCCCAAATCGGGGACAGTGATTTGATTTGTTGATTAGAATTACTGTCCCCTATTCGATTCAGCCTAATCCAGATCTGAAGATTCGATGCTGATTTGGAGAATCAGCGATTCGGCCATAGACACAGCTTGAAATGTTTTTTTTTTTCTACATACCTCAATGTACCAAGCACAGCTTGTGAATGCTGTGCTGCTGGGACAGATGGAGCATTCCACAGAAGTGTGTGGAAGAGGCCCCGCATGCTCAGTGGCAAACCTGAAAGTGGGCCAGAAGTACTTCCAGCTCAGCGATTAGCCACTGGGGGAGCCTGGGTGCCCCCCCCCAGACTCAGGAGGAACCAGTCATTGAGACTGGAGGAAGGGACCCAGCACACTCCCCGGTAGACCCGGAAGTGGATTGGAAGTGCTTCTGGTCCACTTCTGGGTCTGCTGCCAAGTGTGCTGGGGACCCCCCACCCTGCTCTTGTGGGACAATCTATCCACCCCACCATCTCAGCATTCACGAGCTGCCTGGTACCTTGAGGCATGTAGAAAAAACATTTAAATCTGTGTCTATGTCCAAATCACTGAATCTTTCTGAATTGATTCAGAGGGTTCCGATTCAATTCGGAGAGATTAAAAGATCTCCTGATTCAATTCATATTCAGAGATTCAGCCATAGAAACAGGCTCAGACTCCATGAAATTGAATCAGGGACCGAAGCTTCACGCAGCCCTACTGAAAATTAAGCCCTATAGGGATATTATACAATTTATGATTTTATGGATTATTTGGGATATTTTAACTGGAGTTTATGTCATTGGCTTGAAAATTTCTTGGCTCAGTGTATGGGAGGTTGGAGCTAGGCATTAGGGAAACTGAATCTGGTATCAGTGGCCTTTTCAAAGATTTTCAAATAATTAGAAATGTGGGAACTTGGTCATATCCAATATACTTTTGGGCTGGCAACTGTAGTTTCATCTAAAATTATTTTGTTTGATTATCTATATAGTCAAATGTAGGGAAAGTCCATTCACATTAAGCACAGTATATTTTTATTGTCCTGTTTTTGGAAAGACAATCTGTTCATTCTTCTTACCCTTTTTATTGAAGAAGTGAATCACAATAAATTACCATATTTACCCAAATCCAAGACAGGTAGTGGTGAGGCAGGCAGTGGGGAAAGGCAGTAGGGGAGTTAAGCAACCCAACCCTTGCCCCTTCCCTGCCTCACACCTTGCCCCCTGCTGCCTGCCCCCCACAGCACTTGCCCCCCCCCCCAGCTGCCTGCACACTCTAACACCTGCCCTCCAACATAGTGCCTGCTCCCTGACCTCCTGATACTTGTTCCTACAATGCCTGCACCTCCTTACCCATTACACTTGCTCCCCAAAACCTAAGTCATGGTGACACTCTGTCAACAATTAATTATGTTTGAATAATTGCAATGCTAAAATATTTTTCATTATATATAGGTACCTTCCTAACCTTCTTTTCTTTAACAGGCAGGTTAAAGAATAATATATTTTAGAAACCATGTAAGACTACAAAAAAATCAAAGTATATTTGACAGAATGCACAGATGTTTATTTTCAAAAAGAAGTCTGTAGTTGGGATAAATATACACACATTCAGAGTAGATCACTTAAGAGACAAGCAAAAGTAACAATACCCCTACCACCTGGTGGACCTAATATTGCTTGTATGAACTCAATGAAAAAAAATCAACAAATGAATTCAGCAGGAACAAGAATAAGTCCATCATAAAGAAAAGTTGAAGTTACCATGGAAACTATTTTATCAGAATACTTTTACTGAAGAAAACACTGAATCAAATTTCTTCTAAAATCTAGTCTTCCCAAGGAAAAGATCCTGCATCAGGGGCTGACCATTGCCTGGGCATGCCTCCTGTCACTAAAGTTACACAAGGTCTGCCCCTATAAGAAGGGGCAGTGAAGACAGACCCAGTGGGATGCCCTCTCCATCTGGACCAGCACCATGCCATACCACCTATCCACCCAGAGGCCCTGCCGGCGACCCCCCTCTGGACAAGGAACCCTTTCCAGCCTGGATAGGCAGATATTACCTGCACACCTCCTCCTACAATTGGGACTTGCTCTCTCTCTCTCTGTCTCTCCCCCTGGACTTCAGTGGACTTCAGCCCCTGCACCAGGCCTTTCTAACTCCTGCTGCCATTGTGTGTGTGTGTGTGTGTGTGTGTGTGTGCGCGTGCGTGCGCGGGAACCAATAAGACATTGTGTCACCATCTCCCCTGTTCAATAAAACCACTGCCATTTGCAACCCCAAATTGGGTCATATTTTACTGAATCCCAGTTCCTTCCTTATCTTAAATTCCAGCCTCATTCTCTCTCTCTCTCTCCGCTCCATCCCCACCCCTCTCCACTAGTTTCCTGACCTCCTCTCAATTCCTACTGTCTTTTCCTTGTGATTTTCTGCTGCCTTTCTCTGCTTTCCCATTGCCCCTGCCGCCTTTCAGTCTCTCCTGCCACTTTTCCTCTGATTTTCTGCTGTCCCCCTGCTTCCCACGCTCCTACTGCCTTTTCCCTGTGACTTTCTGCTGCCTTTCTCTGCTTTCCTGCTGCCTTTCAGTCTCTCCTGCTGCTTTTCCTGTTATTTTCTGCTGTCTGTCTCCCTGTTTTCAGGCTTCCCCTGCACCTTCTGTAGTCATCCCCTCCCCCTACTGCCACTCCCTGCAACTTCTCTAGCTGCCCCAGAGCCATCCTCTGGCTCCCCACATCCAGAGCCCCTCTTTAACACCCACACTTTCCCTTAGTCCCATTTTCCCTCTCCCACCTACCTTTTCAACTCCCCTGTAGCTCTGGCTCCAGTCCCAGCCTCTGTGCCAGCATCGCTTTCCTGTTCTGCAGGCTATGGGAGTTGTCTTTTAATCAATTAAGATTAATTAACCTAAAGTTACCCCCAAGCCTCAGTTCTTCAGCCCAGGCCCCTGTAGTCTACTGGTTCGAATCCCGGTCCTGGTAACTTTAATTCCCTACACTTCTACTTTCTTACCTTAACCTTTCCCCAGGAATCCCAAGTACACCAAGCACATACATACATACACATCACAACACCCAACTTAGGAACTCACCTGTGTGTATGTGTAGGTGGGTGATGTGTGTGTAAATTAGTGAATACACACATATATAGATATCATTGTGTGTGGGGTATATGAATTAGTAATCCATGTATGTGTATGGTATGTGCAGGTGTTGGTAACTGATTCCATTTAAATTTGGTGTGTGTAGTATATATGGGGTTAAACTAGTGATAGGTGTGCATGAACCTAGACTAGTTATTTTGAGCGTGTGTGTATCTGAGTTGCTAGTGTGAGTGTATATATATATATATAAAAATGGCAGTGTATGCATGATATACGAATTAGTGATGCATGTCTAACTTTTGGGGAGTATAGTGTATATGCTTGAATTGGTGATAGGTATGCATGTGCCTAGGCTGGTTTGAATGTGTATGTGCCTGCACTGGTAGTGTGCATGTGTATGTACCTAATTGATTTGTGTGTTTGTATATGCGCAATTGTGTTACATCCTCCTGTCTAACAGCACAATATTGAGATCCTTAAATTTGGCCTGACCCCACAGGGAAACAACATCATTCCATGATCCTATCAAACATTCTTTTAAAGTGGACTCATCATGTGTGTTGTACGTATAAGTGTTATTTTATTGGATTATGTATGCTATATATTTCTAAAGAATAGACATACTGTTATCAGAGTGCAGGCTGCTTCTACTGACTGCTGCTATAGCAGCGGAACTCCCTGAGACCATGACTGCATTCCCTGGGAGCTGTTCCCATGGCCCCTTTTGCTCTTCCCCCCCATCAAATATGTTACTTCACATAGGGCTGTACATGCTGTGGAAAAGATGCCCTGGGAAGGGGAAGGGGAAAGGGGACCACCACTGCCTGCCCCCCAGAAACACCTGCTGGGTGTGGCATTGCATCCAGGACTGGTTTCACAGAGGCAGTAAAGGTCTGTGTATGTCATGACAAAGATTGCTGGAGTCATGGGGGACTTTGGTGTCTCCTCAATAGTCAGTGCTTGGGGTTGGTGCCCTTAGCTACTCTACTGGATAGTAGTGACATATGATATTGAAGTATGATTTCCATTTTTGCCGGAGTAGATATGACCCTTCCGGACTAACACAAAACTCTGTTTTATTAGTTGTTAACCAAACAGAAGTTCTGTTTCACTTTCAAACACCCCTTTTGTATCTTAAAGCAGAGTTTAATTCTGTCTCTGCTGCCACAATTTTTGAAATAAAATATCCAATAATTTTAATCAGTTATGAAGTTATGGCCTACAGCTGAAGTCTCTGGACATAGCTTCTCAAGATTTGTGAAAAAGGAATGGGTCATTATATATATAACCCATTGCTTCACAAAAATGAAATCAAATTTCATTGATTGCTTCACAAAAAATGAAATATCAGTTCTCTTTAGAACAGTGTTTCAAGGGATAGGGTTCAGACAAAATCTGATTGCTGTTCATCCATTGTGGAAGATTACTGGTTTTCACATAATTATTTATTTACAAATGTATCTAGATTTCATTACAAAACATGGTTGCAACTTTTTGACTTAAACCTTCCTAAAATTGAAATAAAGCAACGGACCTTAGCTAAGGCTTGAGGTAGTTGCTTGATAACTGTTCCGTTTGGACTCCATTTCCAATCTAAGTGCTTTTCCTTCTGGTTTGACTCCCATGACGCTCATCATGATCTGGAAATTAGAAAGCAATAAGGGTAATGTTGTGGTGGGTGTCTGCTATAGGCCACCAGATCAGGAGGATGAGGTATATGAGTCTTTGTTCAAACAACCAGCAGAAGTTCCCTGATCACAGGCCCTGGCTTTCATGGAGGACTTCAGTCATCCTGACATCTGCTGGGAGGGCAATACAGCAGTGCACAGGCAATCCAGGAAGTTTTTGAAGAGTGCTGGGGACAACTTCCTGGTGCAAGTACTGGAAAAGCCAACTAGGGGCCATGCTTTTCTTGACCTGCTGCTCACAAACAGGGAAGAATTGTTGGTGAATGTAAAAGAGGGCGGCAACTTGGGCAGCAGTGACAATGAGATGATTGAGTTCAGGATACTAAGGAAAGGATGGAAGGATGGAGAGCAGCAGAATATGGACTCTGGACTTCAGGAAATCAGGCTTTGGCTCACTCAGGGAACTAATGTGCAGGATCCCCTGGGAGGCCAGTCTGAGGGGGAAAGCAGTCCAGTAGAACTGGCTGTACTTTAAGGAAACATTACTGAGGGTGAAGGAACAAACTATTCTGACACACAGGAAGACTAGCAAGTATGGCAGAAGACCATCTTGGCTTAGCAGGGAACTCTTCAGAGAGGTAAAACACAAAGAGAAAGTTTACAAGTGTAAACTTGGACAAAAGACTAGGGAGGAGTATAAGACTATTGCTTGGGCACACAGGGATGAAATCAGAAAAGCCAAAGTACAATTGGAGTTTCATCTAGCAAAGGAATTGAAAGGTAACAAGAAGGGTTTCTACAACTATATCAGGAACAAGAAGAAGATTAGGGAAAGTATGGGTCCTTTACTGAATGGGGGAGGCAACCTAGTGACAGATGATGTGGAAAGGCTGAAGTACTCAATGCCTTATTTACCTCAGTCTTAACTGGTAAAGGTGAGCTCCCAGACTGAAACACCTAGCAGAACAGTTTGAGGTGAAGATTTGGAGCCAACATTGACAAAGGAACAGGTTAGGGAGTATTGAGAGAAGATGGAGATGTACAAGTCCATGAGGCTGGATGCAATGCACCCAAGGGTGCTGAGGGAGTTGGCTGATGTGATTGCAGAGCCACTGGCCATTATCTTTGACTTGTGGTGGTCAGGAGAGGTCCTGGATGATTAGAAAAGGGTAAATATAGTGCCCATCTTGAAGAAAGGGAAGAAAGAGGACCCAGGAAACTACAGATCAATGTCTCACCTCAGTCCCCTAAAAATCATGGAGTAGGTTTTCAAGGTATCCATTTCTAAGCATTTGGAGGAGAAGGTGATTGGGAACAGTCAGCATGGATTCCCCAAGGTCAAGTCATGCCTGACTAATGCGATTGCCTTCTGTGATGAGACAACTAGCTTTGTGGATGTGGAAAGAGCAGTAGACATGATGTACTTTGATTTTAGCAATGCTTTTGATATAGTCTCCAATGGCTTGGTGTCCAGTTGGCATCCAGTATCAAATGGAGTGCCCCAGGGGCCAGTCCTGGGGCCAGTTTTGCTTGGTATCTTCATCAATGACCTGGAAGATGGGATGGAGTCCACCTTCTGCATGTTTGTGGATGACACCAAGCTGTGGGAAGTAGCAGATATGTTGGAGGGTGGGGCTAGGATTTAGAGAGACCTTGACAATTTGAAGAACTGGATCAAAATAAATCTGAATTTCAATAAGGAGAAATACAAAGTCCTGCACTCAGGGTGGAACAATCCTCTGTACAGGTACAAGGTGGGCACTGGCTGGCTAAGCAACCGCTCTGCAGAAAAGGACCCCATAGTTGCATTAGACAATAAGCTGAATATGAGCCTTGTTGGGAAGAAGGCTAATGACATGCTTACTGCATTAGTAGGAATGCTGCCAGCAGATTGAGGGAAGTGATTATTCCCCTCTACTTGGCACTGGTAAGGCCACAACTGGAGTACTATGTCCAGTTTTGGGCCCCCCACTACAGATAGGATGTGGGCAAGTTGGAGAGAATTCAGTGGAGGAAAATGATAATGGTTAGAGGGTGGGGCACATGGTGTATGAAGAGAGGCTGAGGGAATTGAACTTATTTAGTCTGAAGACTGAGGTGGGATTTAATAGCAGCCTTCAACTACCTAAAAGGTGGCTAAAAGCAGAATAGAGCAAGAATGTTCTCAGTGGTAACAGATGACAGAACAAGGAGCAATGGTCTCAAGTTGCAGCAAGGGAAGTTTAGGTTAGATCAGTGGTTCCCAACCTTTTTTTGCCATGACTTGCTGCTAGGAGCAGAGTGCAGTGGCAGCCAAGGGATGAGGGTGGGGAAGCTTCCAGCACACAGTGCAGCTCATCCTTTGTGTGCAGCACTGCCGGCATTACCCCCACGACCCTCATTTGGGTCATGACCCAAGGTTGGGAACCACTGGGTTAGATATGAGGAAAAACTCACTAGGAGGGTAGTTAAGCACTAGAACAGGTTACCCAGACAGGTGGTGGAATTTCCATCCTTAAACGATTTTAAGACTCAGATAGACAAAACCTTGGCTGGGATGAGATAGTTGGGGATGGTGCTGCTTTGAGCTGGGGATAGGACTAGATGACCTCTTGAGATCCCTTCCAACCCTAATTTCCTATGATCAAATATCTTTTTGTGCAACTGGTCTGTAATACAAAGAAACCTCAGTAATTAAACTGTCAGCTAAAGGATTGAGTACTGTAACTAACAGTTTCCTTCATGAAGGTCTGGATTTAGTATCAGCAACCCCTAACATGCAAGTCAATTATACCTTTCTGCATAATACTTTAGCTGTTGTTATTGAGCCCTGGGATGATCAGTAAAATGTAAGTGATAGACAAAATCCTGGTAAGCCTGAGCTGTGGCTTTACTCTATTTTTTCTCTACTTCTTTAAACTTTTTTTTATTTAGGTTGAAGCAAGGCTTGGGCTGCAGCAGTTAAACACAAGTGAGCAGAAACAGAAATCATGGGTACCGCATGATACAACTATCAGAACACACAGTTTGGACATTAAATGGATAGATGCATTTTAGCAAGGGATTATAAGTGTTGAAGTTAATATCAAAATAGCTGTTGTTACATAACAAGGAAATGGTAGGAAGAGAGAGAAGCTGAAGTTAATCCTTACATGCCTAATGATCCAAGGTAGCTTAGAACATGTTTCCCCCATTCTAGCCAATCAGAATAAGGGCAAAGAACACAGTTATGATTACCAGGTATGTCAGCTGTTTTGTGTATTTTATTGCTATTATGTCTTACAAATAAAAAGATTAACTCTTGTAGTTTCAAGGGTTATGATGGAAATTTATTATATTTAGTAAAATCCATCTTTTCACGCATAAAGCCAGAGTAATCTTGCTTCACAAAGCCATTTCTGGCTTGCCCTTCATTATTTTTGCCCTCACCTTTTGGAGCTCTGGGAAATGTAGTAGGGGTACGGCTACATCATGGGAACACTATTCCTGTTCACTGCAGCTTTCCTATGGGAATCTTTGTGAAATATTGCTAGTTTTGTGATTTGGAGAACTGGCAGACATCCAGCGCACCATGGCTGTAAGTACTCATAAGTAACAAAATGAAGGGGGAAAAAATAAACCCAAAAAATTGTACTTTAAGAGACTTCTCCCCAAAACTATTCATACTAAACAAATATGGGACTTCAGTAGCCAAAATCTTCCTATCTAATCCAGTAAGTCAAGCTATACAGCCTGCCATAGGTATACGCTATCTTGGCATCAGAGACTTTTTCTTTGCATTCAGTAGCAACTAGTCAGTCCACCTGTAGTTTAAAAATGGCCAAGGAAAAGAAGAAAGCTCACATATTAGACCTACTAGAGATTCCAGTGCCCTTGCTAAATATCATTGGATGACAGAGAATAGACATCGCTTTCTGATATTTGCTATATACATATCTTCAAAGCAAAAGTATGTTTGGGGTTTCATCTCTCATCTATTTTGAATCCCCAGAAAGGGTTAAAATTACATTTCTACCCAAAGCCCTAAAGTCTTGAGCAGGTGCATTGTGGCTGAAATTTGCAGGCTTATAAGATACCATCTGCATAAATGAACATTTTTGTTCTTACAGGCCTTGGGAGATGAATTACTACTTTCATTACTGTGAAAACCCCTTGAGGCAATATACAGGCCAAAACCCATTCCCTTTCACTGATACAAACTTCCAACAAGAACTTGTGTTAGTCTTCTGTAAATCAGGTGCAATAGGGTGATAAGAAATTCTTCCATTAAGTCTACTCTTGGCAAAAACATCCTTACACTGTATTACTTAAGTATCATGGAAAGTACTGTTACAACTGCAATGGAAAGCCAGTCATCATCCTCTCAGAGACAGAGAGAGAGAGAGAGAGAGAGAAAAATATATATCTATCAGCAAATAAACCTAGTACTTCTGGATTATCATTCATTAATGAAGTAAAATTCTATTGCTACAAACTACAATGGAAAGTTTATATTGTACACCATTCTGTATGCCTTGTTCACTTTTGTTTCTGATTGTTGCAGGGCACTAAGGTGCCTACTCCTCTTAGAGCAGAGATTGCCCAAGGAGAGAGCACAGAGAGCCAGATAAGAACCCAGGTGCAGGTTGTCATGACAACTGGTTAATGAGGGAATTGGGGGCACCTGCACCTGGTCAGCTGGCCAGAGGAAGCAGGGCCCTAGGCCCATATAAACCCTAGGGTTGGGACTAGGCAGTTGGTTCCCTACCATCTTACATTTTGCTATTGTTGCTAGTCTTAGCATAAGATTATATGCTGAATTTTCCTAACATTTCACACACACGCTGAATTTTCCTAACATTTTTTTGCAAGACTACAATTTATTTGAAATGTTTTTGTTTCTCAGATACATTAGCCCATCTCATTCTAGAACTTTCTAAACTTATGAACAATGTTCATAAAGTTTATGTCAAATCTAATGGTTTCAGCTAAAAATGTAGGGAAATGTCTTGATGTGCATGCAACCCAAGTGGTACTTCAAAAGGTACCCCCTCTCCAGTTGAAGGGATCAAAGCAAGTACACAAGCACTGTGGGAGGTGTAGGGAGTCTCCTTCCGCTATAGAGCAGAGCCAGACCATCACTGGGGACTTAACCATGTACCTTTTAATGAGGGAACAATACTGGGAACATAATAGGCATAATCAGGGGGTATAGTGGACACTACAAGGCCCCAAGGGGCAGGATTCAACAAAGGTTAGACAGTTACAATCATTGACAAAAGACAGGGTTAACAAAATATAAAACACAAACAGCAGAGCAAACAATACTGGTTGGGGAAATATAAGAAAAGGCACAAAATACAAAATGTCAAAGGACAAAGAAATATAGGGCTTAGGTACCCGGGAAGGGAAAAAACACAATGGGCCCTTTCCACTGCAAGAAGAATTCCTTTTTGTTAGTTCACTCCCCAGTGGGGAGCCTCTCCTGCTGGCCACATGCCGTGCTGCTGAGAGTCCAACTGCTGCCTGCAGGTCAGGCTCTTCTAGGGCAACTGCTTCCACCCCCTGGCTAAGCTCTTTGAAGCTCCTTCCTTGTGGCCCCTCACTGGTCTCTCCCCTGAGTCAGCCATGCTGCCCCTTTTATCCCCCTCCTGGTGACCTAAGGGGCCAATCAGGGGACATGAGGGGTGAATCTCTGGGGCCTGATTGGTGAGGAAATGGAATCCCAAGTCCTCCAATCATCTTTTACCCCTTCAAACCCCCTGGGCCAAATCATTACCAGATTGGTGCGGAAAGGGAATCTCAAGTCCTCCAGTCATCTTTTGGCCCTTTCAAAACCCCTGGGCTAGGTCACTGCCAGCTAGCCCGTCACATACATAAAGATTAAACTGATTTCATTTATAAATGAATAGACTGATAATCCAAATGGAATAAAATACTGGGCACTGACAGATATACAGACCCCCACTCTGATTCATTGTGTTTTACATAAAGCACCAGGAGCTAGAGTGCCCTCTTGACACAAAAGACCTTCACCTGTTGGGGGAGGGGGAGGGGAAGTAACTGAGTCTGCCTGCAGGAACCTGAGCAATCTGCCTGCAGCCAAGGAGCTGCCCCTCTCTCCCAGCCTCCCACCTGCCCTAGCCCAGCTCTGGGGCCATCAGCAGGAAAGGATGGGGGAGGAGGAATGAGCTGCCAGCTGGGGTTTGTCCAGCCTGAGCTGGTGGGCAGAGGGCTGGGGGGGGAGGGCAGTGAATTGGGGGTGGCTCCGATCCACCCACCTCCCTTCCAGCTCAGGCCAGGCAAATCCCAGCTAACAGCTAGCTCACCTTCCTCTCTCCCTCCCTCCTCCCTTCCTGCTGATAGCTCTGGGGGCAGGGCTGGGCTGTATCAATCCAGCCCCAATTGTGCCACAAATTAACCCTAAGGAACATAAGGGTATGCGTAGACAAAATGGGGGCCCTAAATTGAAGCAGTGGGTTTTTAAACTCACTGCTTCAATTTAGGGTGAAGTAAACCCCTGTGTCATGCATACATTTTACACTTACCTGCCTCTCCAGTGGCGGGGAGGGAAGGGGAGCTGCCACAGGGCAGAGTGGTCCCTGGGCTGCGGTGAGGGAGCTGGTGCTTCCCTTTGTGGCAGCAGCAGCCCCTCCCAAGGTGGCACTCATACACAGGCACCTGGCTCAGGCGGTCCCGGGGGGCAATGCAGCCACAGAGGGAAGTGCCAGGTGCCTGCACAGCTCAGGCAGGCAGGCATGCTCTGGGGGGGAGGGGGAAGAACATCAGGCTTGCCACTTGTCTTGGGCAAAGCCTGTTTCCCAGGCTGCCGCCAGGCTGCCTGCAGGACTTCCTGCAGAGCTGCATGGAGCCTGGTGCTGCACTCCATGGCTGTAGGGGCAGCAAACTTAAACTCAGAGTCATTAAAGGTGCATTACACTACCGAATTTCCGACAGTGGCTGGAATTAATGCGCAATACACTGCTAAGGTGTGCAAACACCAGCACCATTAAAGCAGTGCAAAAGCATCTGTTTTAAAGTGTCGTGCACACACGCCCCTTGTTTCATCTACACACAGCATTAATTACTTAAGGCACTCTGAACGGAGTGCTTTCATCTGATAGCTCATTTGATGAAGGTTAATTTTTCTCACTATTGGCTACTTAAAAAGTGCTCTGCACCCATGCATGTGTGTCACAGCACAGCTGTAGCATGCTTTCAGGGGGCCAATCACATGAAAAACATAACTTCTGTCCTTGCCTATTGCTGGAACAAACATTTTGGGAGCTGTGACTAAAAAGTGCCATATAAAAGCAAGGCTCTTATTACTACCTGAAACTGAGCTGGAATTGCTAGGACAAGGCTCTTTTGCAAGGAGAAGTAAAAGATCTTTCTAGTAGCCTTAGTGATGGAATACCTTTGTCTTAGATTTAGTGATGCCACTTGCTTTCTTTCCTCACTCAATGTTCAAGACTTAGAGATTTCACAGAAGGTTTTTTTCCCTACTATCAGAGAATGTAAGGTCTTGTGTATGAGAATTTGGTCTGGCTTCTTAAGCACTGGCTCCTGGAAGTCCTTGTCTCATGTTATTATTTAAGAGGCCATGATAAACTCCCCTTCTGCCATGTGAAAAAAAAATCATATGGGGTTGCTCAATGATCAATAAAATACTAACGAGTCATTTTTATTCCTATTTCACAGTTCAGTGTGTCAACACACACAGAGATCAAAACAAGTTAAAGAAATAACATTGCATAATCTAAATCCTGAGGTCCAAGCTCTCAGCGAGGGAGAGAATTTCCACATTAACATGATGTTAATACAGGTTTTTTTAGTTTTATACAGGTTCTGTACATGGTAATATAGAATTCTTTTTCATACAATCTTCTATATTAATTCCAAGGGCCCAAGTTAAATTATTGCATTGTCTCATATTTACAAATAGTCCGTGTCTCTGTATTGTCATGGAAAATCATGGTATACAGTACATGTTTTGAGTAGAAAAGTAGAGATCGTGCTATGGTATCAAAGAAGGGCAGCAAATCAGTTCAACTCCGGGGCTACTTTGTGACAAAATGAAAATAACATTGCTTGGGTCTTCATTACAACCGATAACCACAATGACAAAATGATGTAAATATAAATTTAAAGCGACTTCCCACATTACAGAAGAAAAATGTTTAATGACATCTATGAAGAACATATTACTGTATCACAAGAGAAAAATAATTTTGATATAAATAGAATGAATATGTATTATAATGATGAAAATGATTTCAGAATGAGATATTGCAAACTGGTTACATCATTCAACTGCACTACAAAGAGTGACAGCCTGGGTCTTCTAGAATCTTTGTCACAATGATGATAAAATACTGGAGCTTCTAAAATTATACAGTTTTCAAATGTCTGGGAAAAAATTGAACAACAAATCTCAATTAATTCCTAGGTGCAAAATAATCAGATACAAATTACCATGTTCTGGTCCAATTTATTTGCATCTATGCACACATGTGAGTCAATGGCCAATGTAAGGAGTACATGTTAAGTCAATGGGCTCTTAACAGATGATTGATACCACTTTCTGTCCCTATGTTTAGCTCAAGCCACTCCAGTTACTGACTAGGAGATAGATCCAACCCCACAGATATCAATTTCTTGACTTTCATGAATTTTGAGACATGTCATAGTCACTGCAGTTACTCCTAAAGCCAACCTTTCCAATCTAGCTTCATGCTATTTTGTAACCCAGAACCAGTCCTATCTTAATTTAGGTATTAGCTACTTTCTCTCTAAACAGGAGGAACTCAAATTGGGTTTCAGGGGAGGCAAAGGGAAGATGAGTATTTACATTGTCTGGGGACTGGTGCTTGAGTAATGTTATGCCTGTGTAGGAAATACTACTTGAAAATTTGGGGATAACTTCCTAAATGTTTATAATAAGAACTCCTCACACTCTGACAAACATCAATGCTTGTGTTCTACTAGGTAGCACTTTATAGGATGCTGGCGAGCTTTACATTCACTCATAGTATTTGAAAGGAAATAAAACAGTGAAACCCTTGTGTGGATTATTATTATTAGTTATTTTTTCACTTAGGTGTACTAACAATAAGATACAAAATTTTAACTTCACCTTCCAAACATTGAGCTCACTCAGACCTGATGAAAGAATCCTTAGCCATGTAGGATCCCATATCTGAAATTTTATATTACTGCAATGAAAGAACTAGGGTTATTTAGCCTAGAGAGCAGAAGAGAGGAGGGATCTGGTAAGACTTCAAATACCTGAAGGGTGATTATGGAGATGATGGAGATGGCTTTTTCTCTGTGACTATAGAGAATAGGACTAGGAGCAATGGCTTCAAGCTGTAGTGGGAGAAGTTTAGGTTGGAGATAAGAAGGAACTTTCTGACTATGGGGGTGGTAAGCAATTAGAACAAGACACCTAGAGAAACTGGAATTTCCATGCTTGGAAATTTTCAAGAGCAGGTTAAAAAGATCCTTGGCTGGGATGGTTTAGTCACTGATGATTCTGCCTTGAGTTGGACTAGATGTCCTTGTGAGGTCCCTTCCATCCCTACTTTCCTTTGATCCTATGACTTCTTTATATTGTGCAGAGATAAGCTGGGTCTGAAGTTTTTATGATGTTATGTACGAATTATACGGAGACAATGCTTTAGAATGAAATCCTGTCTTTTCATTTATGCTTCTTTATTAATTCTACAATATTTTTTGCATTTACTACCATTTAGACATTTGTCCAATTAATTACCCAAACAAAATGCTATATTGCAATTAAGGGCTCACAAGTTTGCACAAAGGGCAGGGGAATGAACATAAGAACAACTGCCATATTGGGCCAGATCAAGATCCATCTAAACCAGTATCCTGTTCATATAGTGGCATATATATATATTTACAGTCCCCTTAATAATTCCATTTGCTTTTTTTGACTGCTGCTGAGCACTGGGCTGATCTATTTAAAGACATCTTCACAATAATTTGAATACCACTGACTTAACTTATCTTTTATTGTGGAATCTTACATTTTGCTATTGTTGCTAGTCTTAGCATAAGATTATACGCTACATTTTCCTACATTTTTTTTACAACACTACAATTTATTTGAAATGTTTTTGTTTCTCAGATATATTAGCCCATCTCATTCTAAAGCAGGGGCTGGCAAAATACAGCCTGTGGGCTAAATCCAGCCCACCAGGCCATTCTATCTGGCCTGTGGGGCCCCTAAATATTTAGAAAATTAATATTTACCTGATCCTGGTTGCCTGTCAAAGATGATTGGAGCCAGGGGCAGTAGGACCCTGGGGAAGCCAGCAGGAGCCAGCAACAAGGCCAGCCTGGCCCTGGTCCACCCCCACCCCCCAACCAAAAGCCTCTGCCTGCCCCAGCTTTTCCTTGCATGCCTGCTTCAGCACCACATGGCCCTGGGCTGCATTGCCAGACTGCAGGAGCATGATGCTGTGCTGGTACCTTGGGGCCGGGAGCAGGAGCAGGAGTGTGTGTGTGAGCAATGAGGGAGAGAGATGGAGAAAGCAATGAGGGGGGGGGGGGGGGAGAGAGAGAGAGAGAGAGAGAGAGAGAGAAAGAGAGAGTGTGTGTGTGTGTGTGTGTGTGTGTGTGTAGTGAGGGAGTCACAGAGTGTGTGGGTGGGTGTGTGGTGTGGGAGGCACAAGACGGTGACCAGGGGAGGGACACCTGTCAGGTGGTGGGGATACACGTGGCCCTCAACAACTTGCCAAAACTCGGTAAGTGGTCCTCTGCCTGAAATAATTGCCTGCCCCTGTTCTAAAGTTTATGATGATCTAATTTCTTAATATGATAATACTAGCACAATGTCTCAAAATCTATCTAGCTTGGTTGGAAAGGATGGCGATAAAAGAAAAAGTGGGAAAAAAATCCTGACCAAAAGGTTTCAAACTTGAGTGCAAAAAATCCATTGCCAAAATCAATTAATAGTTTCCTAAATATATCAACTACTTAAAAATTTCCAAACAACTAACTTTTTAGTGAAAATAATTCCTGGGTCATCATAGCTACAACACTCCAACTACTTTAAGTGTTAGCTATTGTTTTTGTTAGAATAAGGTTAAAAATTTTAAAACTGGAATTTAAGTGAAACATTTTAAATTAATAAATGATTTGACTGAAAAACAAAAATAACCAGGGTGGATAAGTTTATTGCCTTTCTTTTCCTAAGGGGGAAAAACCCCCCAAAACCCTGAGAACTCACAGGACAGGAAACCTCTTGCCATCCACCTCTACTAAATACAGGTAAAGGAATTTTCAAAAGGTACTGAAGCTTATTCTCTTACTGCTAAAACTTGGGGACACATTAAAATTCTCTGTCAGTCAAGAGATATTTCTTAAAAACTGTAATTTTGGGGAACAATATTAGCAGTTCATATTCTGAGAAATCATTTTGACAGATGTTACAGAAAGAAAGAAATAATGTTTTGGTCCAAGGCTTCCTGAAAGCACAAATGACTTTAAAACTTTTGCATTGTATTAAAGAAGGGTTCATTTGGCTTTCTGAAGAGAAGCAAAAAAATTTCATACTTATTATATATCACAAGAATCCTTGGAGTTCTGGAACACTTTATTTTCTTTCATATTCTTATTTAAATTTTCTGAGTGGCATAATGTTCAACACAGCTGCAACAGTCAAAAATAAATAAATGCAGATAAAACAGATGAATATGACAACTTCTGTATTTCTGTGGTATTCTTCAGGTCTGTAACAAGAATATAATACTTTATATTTCTCCCAACTTGAGAGGACACTGAATGAAAAATTCCAGATCTGAACAGTCCAGGCATCTTGAAATGTTTGGAACCAGGTCTGAATTGTATAACTGGCTCACACTATTTATAAGTCAAGCCAACACTCCGGTTCTGGGATCTGGGTATTTATTTACCACTTATCACCTAATAAATAATAATATAACACCTCACTAAATTATTAAGTATGCATATTTCACCACTGCCCCCTGATTATCTTTTCTCCAACCCCATTCCCCCAAACATTTTTGGTTGAACTATTATTTCCACAGTTGCATCACAGGAATGTGTTTGGCATGTTCCTATGAAAATTCAGAGTTGAAAATCACCCTGGTCACTTTCAGGACTGAGTTCCAGATTCACAAATCCCTCATTGAGAAAACTCTGTGTTCTGGACTCTTAAGTCTGCTTCCAGCCTTTTTGCAGGCCTATTGTTTCCAAATGGATATTACAATCTCATTGGATAGAGCAGTCCCAGAGCTAGGTTTGACCAGTCACACACAGGGCAGTAGTGAGGACTGAAATTTTGAATCTGGTTTACAAAAGGAATTTATTTTGTGGTTTATTTTGTACAGCAGAGTTTCTGCTGTATTATGAGGCAAGTATATCTTTTTTAGCATTGGTAGAGAAAGTAAATTTTGGCCATAGTATTGCAGCCCTTTGCTATACTATACTCTCATTAATGTAATCGAAACAGCCAACAAGAGGAAGGTATATTCAATATGAGTAAGGGTTGTAAGACTGGATATTTGGAAATACCTTTTGACTTTCCAATGCATCATTTCTTCTACCTGTGCTGATAGGCATTTTAATTTCATGTATTGTCATGTAAATAACCTCTCATCAGATTTTATTGTGTATTTACAGAGTTCATTTTCTATCTTTTCCTCTAAAAGTGTCATCCTTTTATAATATTTCCATAATGTATATCTTAACTATTTCTTTAGATCATAAAATATTTCCCAGCTCCTAATTAGTCTGACAGAATATTTAGTTATATTTATTTCTTCAATGCATTAAGAGCTACTATGTGAAAGATGGAATGTAAATACTATGTTAAGTAATGAATCAACAAGGATTTTTACAAAACATTCCTACCATATTTTTTCATGTTCTCATATGGTGAGTACTCTACTAGTGATGTATTTACTGCAGTGACTGATGAGATCATACCTGGTCTTAAAAAAATCACATTCTTGCAGATGAATTTTCTTCATATCTATGCCCAGTTTTTTGCTTAACACAAATCCGGAGATAGTGGGGTTCACTGAAACCCCTTAATGTTTACCACCCAATCATGGGTTGAATCCCACCAGGTTTCAGTGGCTAAGGTATTAGAAATCTACAGTCAAAAAAGTCTGAACTGCTAGCATTTCTAAGGGCAAACTTGTTTCAGTAGTAGGAGACTATTATTACTGATTCCCCAAAATTTATACACACAAGTGGTAGAAAATGTACAGAGGAGAAAACAGAAGCTCCAAATCTAAGCAAGTCTAGTAATTTATTTAGCTATCTTAGGCTCTGCTTAGCCCATTACTGAATATATGGACAAGGGGTTTGTAACAGGGTGCTATCCTCAATGGCATTTGAAAAGCCTGTGAGGGGCACCATCAAAGTCCCTTTTATACTCCCCTTTTCTTCTGGAACAAGCTCCCTTTTGCTTGCCCGCCGTAGTTTCATAGGTGTTTCATAGTTGGTAGGGTTGGAAGGGACCTGAGCAGATCATCTAGTCTGACCTTCTGCCATGGGCAGGAAAGGATGCTGGGGTCAAATCACCCCAGCTAGGTGGCTGTCTAGCCTCCTTTTGAAGACCTCCAGAGTAGGGGTGAGCACCACTTCCCTTGGAAGTCAGTTCCAGCTCCTAGCTGCCCTGACAGTGAAGTAGTGCCTCCTGATATCTAGCCTGAATCTACTCAGTCTATTTATAGCTGTTGTTCCTTGTTACACCCAGTAGTGCTTGGGGGAACAGGGACTCTCCCATTGCCTACCTGGTCCCTCTTGGCAAGTTTATAGGTGGCCACCAGATCCCCTCTCAGCCTTCTTTTGTGGAGGCTGAACAGTTTCAGGTCCCGTAGCCTCTGCTCATAGGGCCTTGCCTTGCTGACCCCTGATCATGTGAGTGGCCCTCCTCTGGACCCTCTCGATACTGTCCACATCCCTCATGAAGTGCGGCACCCAGACTGGATGTAGTACTCCAAATGCGGCCTGACCAATGTTGCATATAGGGGGAGGATCACCTCCTTGGACCTCCTCATGATGTATCTATGGATGCATGACAAAGTCCGGTTAGCCTTCCTGACTGCATCCCCACATTGGTGGCCCATGTTCATCTTGGAGTCAATAATGACACCAAGATCCTTCTCTGCCTCTGTGCTGACTAGAAGGGAGTTCCCCAGCCTGTAGGTATGCTGCTGGTTCTTCCTCCCCAGGTGCAGCACCTTTCACTTGTCCGTATTGAAACCCATCCTACTCTCATCCACCCACCTCTGTAACCTGTCAAGATATAGTTGTAGCCTGTCCTTCTCTTCTACCATGCCCACTTCACCCCACATCTTAGTGTCATCTGCGAACTTGAACAAGGTGCTCTTCACCTCCTTGTCCAAATCATCGATGAAGATATTGAGCAGTGTGGGCCCGAGGACCGAGGCCTGGGGAACCCCACTGCCCACATCTCTCTAGGTCAAAAATGACCTGTCCACCACCACTGGATGGCCCTCCAGCCAATTTGTGACCCATCTGACTGTATAGGCATTGACACCACAGACACCTAATTTTTTTAATGAGGATGGGGTGAGAAACTGTCGAAGTCCTTCCTAAAGTCCAGGAAGGCTACATCCACCATGACAACTGCATCCAAGGCTTTTGTGACCTGGTCATAGAAGGCCACCAGGCTGGTCTGACAGGACCTGCCTCTAAAGAACCCATGTTGATTTCCTCCTCAGCATAAACTCTCCTGCTGGTCCCTTGCAGATGTGCTCCTGGATAATTTTCTCAAAGAGCTTCCCAAGGATTGAGGTAAGACTAATGGGCCTATAGTTTCCTGGGCCCTCTTTCCTCTCTTTTTGGAAAATGGGGACCACATTGGCCCTTTTCCAGTCATTGGGCACCTCACCAGAGCACCACAAGTGCTCGTAAAGCTGTGCCAGGGTCTTGCAATGACCTCTATCGATTCCATAAGCACTCTGGGGTGGAGATCATCAGGACCTGCTGATTTGAACACATCTAGTTCCTCCAGAAGTTCCCTGGCTAGGTCCTCACTGACCCTGGGCCTGGCTGTGCCTCCCCTGGGTCCATCTGGAATCCCAGTGGTGGGGATGTCCCTGTCCCTGCTCAGAAAAATGGAAGCAAAGAATCTGTTGAAGAGATTAGCTTTGTCATTTGGTGCTACCACCAGATTACCAAGCATGTCCTGCAGAGTCCCCACATTATTTGGTACCTTCTTACCCCCTATGTATTTAAAAAAGGACTTCTTGTTATCTTTGATCTGGGTAGCTAGTCCCAGTTCCATCTCTGCCTCTGCTTTCCTAATAGCCCCCCTACAATCTTGAGCCGAGGAGGTATAAACCTCCTTGGTGATGGCACCTCCCTTCCATTGGGTGAATGCCTCCTTTTTGGCTTTGAGGTGTTTGTGGATGCTTTTGGTGAGCCATGGGGGCTTTTGAACACTCTTGCCCCCTTTGATCCACATGGGGATTGTCACGCTTTGGGCTTGCAGGATCGTTTCCTTAAAGAACAACCACTCTTCTTGGACTCCCAACTCCCCACCCCTCTGGGACCTCAGTGCCTCCCCCACTAGTCTCCTTACCTCATTGAAATCTGCCCACCTGAAGTCCAGGGCTGTTGCCTTGCTGCAGGCCTTTGACACCCTGCGCTGGATGGTAAATTCCAGTAGGGGATGGTCAATGTCCCAGTACTTCCCAGATATAATCTCTGCTCACACCTCCAGGGTGATTAGTTTTTTTTTTTTTGCATGAAGGGCTAATTGCATGCTCCAACCTCCCCTTGACTTTCCTCATGCCTCGCAGGTGTTATCTCTGTCTTTGGGGCTTCAACCTACTTGGCCTCTACCCCTTTTCCTTTAACTAGGCCTACTAGCCTAGGCCCACTAGATAGGGCCCAACTCTGAGGCTCTAGTTCTTTAATACACTCTGGGCTCATGGCCCTGCATAATGTGCTCACTAAGTACCAGGCTCTCTGTTGGTGTCTCTGCTTACCTGGCCTCTGCCCCTTTTATATTGCCAGGCCCTTTTAGCCCAGACCCACTGTGTCAGGCCCAGCTTTAAGGCACTAGCCTCAAACTCCTCTTATTACTGGGCCTCTGGCCCTTGCCTGCTGTGCCCCTTGGGAGCTGGGCTCTCTGGTCCCCTGTAGCTGCACCCCACAGATGTTAATGAGGCCTCCACCTCCCTTACAACCTCATCCACAAACCACCGGTTTAATTATAACACAAATAGTAAGCCCCTGGGCTGTAACAAAAAGTTAATGGCTGACATAAACCTTCTTACCCATGGGTCTCATGTCCCAGAGTCTCCACTTCCAGATGCACTCACTCATAGAGCTGTTGCACCTTGGATAGCTGGAGTCCTCCTGTGTCTCAGCAGAGGCTCCTGTGGTTTGCTTAGACCAGGGCTTATATAGTTCTGGCCCTAGGCTTTCTCACAGTCACCAGATAGCTCCAGTCAGCTGACCAGTCTGTGAAGCTGGGCTTTTAATCCCTGCTCTTCCTGCAGGCTGTGCCTTGAAGGTTCTAGTCTTAAAAGGGCCACCCTGCTTTCTAGTAACAGGGCTGGGGTTCCCTGTTACATGGTTGTATTCTACCTCTAAATCCCCAGCTCAGTTAAGGTGCCCAGATGGAACCCATTCATAGCTCAATATGGAAGAATCAAGGCCTAATCCAACTAGTGTTAACTGGCATATTGAGGCTGTGCTCTCATAGTAGCCAAGTGGCCAGTATGATCTCAAGATTTCCTTTTACTTTTCAATCTCTTTGTATCCTATTGTTGTCTCTTGTGCTGCAAATACATTGTATGCTCCTGAGGTCAAGAATTGGTTTTGGTGTGTTTGTACATGGATTGGAGCGCAATGGTGCTCCAATGCATGACTTGGGCTTATAGGTATTCTGGTAACAATGACAACCTCTTTGAAACAGCTCTTTGTATCAGCATTCTAGCAATCCCTCCACTATACCTAGAATGCAAGGGAGAACTTTGTTCAGGTATAGAACCAGACATATTCCACCTAGGGATACAGTTCACTAATTTAGCTGAGGGATATTAACTAAGCATACTTTGTGGTCATGAGCTGATCAAACTAGTTATAGTGGGCACATCTACATGTGGAAATGCTCTGGGGTGGATTTACTCTAGAGAAAACACACCACAGGTAAGTGTGTATATATATGGGGAAGTGGGAGCAGATTTGCCCAGGGGTTGGTAGGGAGTTAGCGTAGGGGTTGGTAGGGAGCATGGGGCTAGCACCCAGCTGCCTGATGCTGGGGCAGACTCTGCCACCAGAGCAATTGCAGTCCAGGAGCTGGGGCTGAGAGATTCTTATTTCCCAGCTCCACCTCAGCTGGGACTGGGAGATAAGGATCTCCCAGCCCACACTTCCCAAATGGGGAGCAGGGGCTGGGAGCTCCCTCCTACTGTGGCAGGGAGACACTTTCCCCACCCAGGCTGTGGTGACAGACCCCACCCCAGCAACTGGCAGCTCCCAGGCAGCAGAGGGTAGGAAATTGCTCCCTGCCCCAGAGAGCACATTTGTTCCTGGTCAGTCATATGCACATCATACTGTTCAGTAATTACTCCTCAGGAAATTTGCTGCTTATATTTACAGGTAGCAAATTTACTTGGGATTGGAGCAAATTACTGCTCAGTAAGTGTCTGCATTTGTAGATGGTGATGCTTACTGTGCAGTAACTTGCTTTAATCTCAAGTAAAGTGTCTCGTGTAGATGCACCCAGTGAGAGCCAGCTTTAGACCTAGGAGGCCTTAAATCTAGCTTTAAAACTAAATCCCTGGACCTAATGACATCAATAGTATATCCATTATGCTTTAATTTTGTATGTCCTAATATCTCTTTTTCCTATTCTATCCCTAAAAAGCCTAAAATATCATCAGTGTCAAAACTTTCCTAATGCAGCCAATCTCTGCATCTACTACAAGAAACTAGGGCTATGTGAAGCTTTGGTCACTGATTTGATTTGGCGGAGATTTGGCCCGATTTGGTGGCCAAATCTCTGAATTGGAATCAAATCAGGAGACCCTTTAATCTCTCCTAATAGAATCGGAACCCTCCAAATCGATTTGGAGAGATTCAATGATTCGGACATAGAGACAGCTTTAAATGTTTTTTCTACATACCTCAAGGTACCAGGTGGCTTGTGAACGCTGAGATGGTGGGGCAGATGGAGCATCCCACGGGAGCGTAGGGAGGGGTCCCCAGCGTGCTCAGTGGAAGACCCAAAAGTGGACCAGACCAAAAGCACTTCCAGTCCACTTTTGGGTCCAGAGCAGAGTGCACGGGGGATCCTCCCCCTGCCTTCTGGCTCAGCAACTGGTGTCTCCTGGGTCTGGGGGGGGGACCTGGAGTCCCCCTGTGGCCGATCACCAAGCTGGAGGAGTGTGGGGGGAGTCCCCCCATGGCAGCTTGCTGTACATGTCACATGGGGTCAGTTCGGGGCATGTGCAGCATGTAACTTGTGCTGGACTAGCTCTGAATGCTTTATCTGAAGCCAATCCAGATCTGGCCTACAGACTGGTGCAATGTCCTGAATCTAGCATATGGGGCCAGTCTGGAGTATGTGCCACATGCAGCTGCACCACAGACTGGCCCTGCATGCCATGTGTAGAACATGACCCTGCCTGGCCCCAGGCACCAGAGACATCATGTAGTGCATAGGTCTGGAGCTGGTACACATGCTGCAAGCAGCATGTGGGCCAGTCCAGGTGCATGTTGTCTACAGCACCTGTACCAGACTGGTTCTGCACACTGAATCTGACACATGGGGCAGGCCTGTGGGTCTGGTCCCACCCACAGACCAGCTCTGCATCTTTCATCTGGCCCACAGAGCTGGGTGAGTTTGACAACTCAGGTAACTATAATAGTGTAGCGTATACCATGTATGTGGGTGCACAAACACATTTGCATGCATAAATAAATCATATATTACTATATGATTATATTCAGAAGAAAATGTTTTAGATGATGTATTACAGCCTGCTGCAGATCATTCTGAAACAGGCAGAGCAGGGACTTGAACCTGGATCTCTCATATTCAAGGCCAGTGTCATAAATTCACTTGGCTATAGTATAAAGGAGTCTCTTACACATGCAACTTTTCTGATGCGGCTGTCAAACCACTATTTGAGAGTGTACTTTGCCAAAGTTTAGTTTCTCACAAGAACACTCCAACTAGCTCTAGCCATAAACTGCATTATTGACATTTCAGGCAAACAAGACCTGTAAAGTGTATGGACCAATGTTCTAAATGATAAAACCTATAAGGTGGCTATAGTGTGCATAGGATTCTGTGTCAGACCAACACATCAAATGGGACAGTAGGATGAACAGCTCTTTAAAATAACTTTTCTTTCCATATATTCTGTATAGGTATAGATAACATCTTCCTAATATAAAATGTTTTGCAGCCAATATAGGCTAATTATGTTAGTTCTCACTTTGATAAAAATGAATACAGTGCTGAGCTAAAATGGTTGCTGAGGTGATAGTAATCATGTCGTAATTTGCCATGCTATATGCAAACATAAGAGAATCTCTATGAATAATATGTGTTTTTTCCCCCCAAAGCTGGAAACAAGCCTGAGCAAAATTGAGTGGGAAGCAGTGTTTATGATAATTGAGGTTGTAAGCATGCTTTATTAGTTGCCCACCCTCCTTGACAAATGCATAAGAAGGATTAATTGATTAAAAAGCCATCCCTGTTAAAATAAAAAAATTAAATTACAAGACAAAATTTAAATCACAAAATAAAACAAAAACACCCAAAACAAATAGGCAACGGGAATCTTACCATTAATAAATACTAAGGAAATGCAGATAATTGGCAGAGGGAAGGTGTCAAAAATATGAACTGCCCCCTCCCACCCAGAAATAATTAGTAAGTAGCTCTGCATTTGGAATTGACCACAATAACACTAAGTTCTTGAAGTAAAAAAGGTAATTCTTTCTATTGCAACAGTAACCATGGAGTTCATTGAACAGAAACTGTTGAAAGTAAACATTTTTAACTTAGCAGGGAAGAGTATTAACATAATTGACATCACTTTTCTCTTCCCCTCCCCCCTTTTTAAAACATGCAATAAGTAGAACATTGGAAAAAGTCCAGGGGACAATCTAACTGGATGACCTGGTAAACTATATGGTTGTTAGCCTGACAACTTTGCTGGGCAAAACCAGTAAAAGTCAACATAAGCTACAATCAATGTAGAATTAAATGCTGCAGCATAATTAGTGCCACATCAACCTGGTTTATGGAAAACAGGTTTTGTTTAAAAAACAAATATATATTTTAATGAAATTACTGGTTTGAGTGATAAAAATAATCATTTCATGGCATTTGCTTTGACCCTGAGTAATGTTTTGATAAAAGAAATTAGCACTATACAAAAAGTCAATGAAATCCCTATTAAATGAATTAAAACCAATTAACTTACAGATGAAAAAAGCAATTTTAAATGGATTAATCATTATCTTGGGAAGTATTTCTAGTATAGTCCAAAGGGATTTGTTCTTGGTCCAAAGTGGGTCAGTCACTTTATGAATGATAAAAAAGAAATGTAAAATTGCTGCTGGTAAATTTGAAGATAGCAGAAAGATTTAGGACTTGAAAATAAGACTGGGAAAGAGTCAGTTTTACATACTATTCTGGCCAATTGGAAAGTGGGGCTCATTTTAACAACATACATTTTAAACACATCCAAATGTAAGATCATACTCACAAGACAAGAAACAAAATCTTGGAATACAATGACAATGATAAAGACAATGACAGGTAACCATCTGAACATAATATGTAGCTAAAATGGTGACTCCTGTGAATATAAGCAAAATAATATCAAATGCTACATCTAGGGAAGAAAAACCAAATGCACAAATACAGAATAAGGGATAATTGGCACTTGAATTGCTGAGAAGGAACTCAGAGTAATCACATATTCAACTTGAGTTAGCAAAGTGATGCAGTCGCATTGGACTGAACAAACACAAGACAGGTGAGGTTATAAAACAACTGTGCCACTGGTTAGGCCTTACCTACAGTACTGCAAGCAAGTCTAGGCTCTGTGTTTTAAGAATAACATAGAGAATCTGAAAAAGATCCCAAGTAAAGGACTGAGATAATGAAGGGCCTGGAATGCAAGGCTTGAGGAAAGGCTGAGAGAACAAGCAGAGGGGCCATTTAGAAAAGCTGGATGTGTAGAAGTCCATAAGATGCGAAGCACCTAAGGGTCCTGAGGGAGTTGGTCAGTATGACTGAAGAGCCACTGGCCATTATTTTTGAAAACTTGTTGTAATAGGTGTCACAACCCAAAGTTGTGATTTTTTGTTTGTGTGTGTGCTTCGGCACCACTAAATTATTTCCCGCCAATTTGTTGCTTTCTTTGCACGGTAGAGTTCTCTGCTGCTAGAGAGAACTCTGGTGCAACAGGGGATTTCCCGCCGGATTGCAGCTTCTTTGCAGTGTGCATCTCTTTCTTGCATCGTAGTGATACACTTTGTAAAGAAGTTCCCGCCATTTGTATTAGGATTCGCGCTACATTATTGGCCCATTCCTAATATAGGCACACGTGGTGGCTAGCGATTGGCTTGCTAGCCGTACAAAAGGCTTGGGTCGTTTCTGCCCAAGCCGGAGGAGGGAGGACGAGAGAGATTCTGTGTGAAGATCTCCAAGCGCTGCGGACCCTTGCAGACCCGACGCACCTCCCCTAAGCAGGCAATAGAGGCAATAGAACCGAGCCTACGGAGCGTTTTGCTTCTCGCCTCTCCCCATCGCCGAGCGCAATCCTAGACGTATCCCCTTCCTGTAACTTCGGAACCGCGGAGCCTAAGTAATTCCGGGGAAACTTTTCGAACCCAACTTAACCGGACCCGCGGAGCCTAGCAAACTCCGTGGGAGCAATCGATTTGTTAGAATCCTCCAACGAGGGTTCAAGCGGGAGCTGTGCCTGGAAACCTGTCCAGCCCACACCAATACCATCTTTGGGTGTAAGTAAACAATCTTTTCAATCAACCATTACGCCTCCGTAACTAATTCTAACTCGCGTGCGCTAAACCGCCCTGCGGTTCTCTCCAGCCCCGCGTGCCGGGGCTGCTGGCCACAGCCCGTGTGCACCGAAGACGGGTCCGGTATGACCCCGGTTCGCTCCTGGCTCACTCATGGCGGCCAGAATGGGATCGGAATCACCGTCACACATGGCGACGAGGGCGGGATCGGGGCCCGGCCCGCACATGGCGACGAGGATGGGATTGGTATCGGGAGAGAATGCGCACGTAACAACTCAGATGGAATTAAGAGAGAACACACTAAAGTTAGAATTGGTTAGGAATTGCCCTTGGCGCGATAACCAACGCCAAGTGAAAAGCTTTGAAGAATTAGAGATCCATATCGCTTACCACCAGGCGGGCAGAACAGGTGAAAGATTTGTAAGCGGCCGTTTGTCGCTAAAGGGAGAAGAGGGAATCTCCGAAGATGAAGCCCCGAGAGAAAGGGAAGTGTACTTGCTCCCTGCGGCGTTCGGGTGTATAATGAGAGATGAGCGGGTCCTGTTTAGGCCCCTTGATACTGTGTCCCTCACCGAACCCAACCCGGCGGGTGAAACGAACCCGACTTTCACCCAGGAATGTGCCCGATGCCTACGATATGCTCGGGAGAGTGAAGAACCGGAGCCCATCGGCCCGTTTTCCCCGGGAATGATAATGTCTAGATTACGGGGTCGCGAGCTTCCATCCAAGCTCCGCAAAGATCTAGAGACAGGCAGATCTAGAATGCCCCGCGGACGAAAGAATGGCCTTGTGGTACGACAAGGGGGGAGAAGGAAGTGCAACTATTCGTACTATAATGAATCTAATGCAGAGGAATTTAAGTTTGAAAACCCAGCTGCAGATGGCGATCTGATTGGTCAAAAAAGCGGCTGAGAAAAAGGAACCTGAAACGCCAGTCCAAGATGGCGCCGAGCAAGAGGGAGACCGCGTGGAAGAACCGGAAAAGAAGGGTGGAGCTTCTAACGAACCCGCGAGAGTTCAGTCAGCGACTCCGCCCATCGACGCAGCGTCGTCGCCGGCAACCCCGCCTAGCGACGCAGCGGCGTCTCGGCCGACCATGCCTTCCTGCCGACGAAGGAGAGAGTCAAGCGGAGGAGAGCGTCCACCTCTCCTGCCTGAAGCAACGACAGCAGCAGTAACCCCCGTGGCAGCAGTTCAGCCTATGACAGCATCATCTCCCGAAGGAGCAGCTTGTTCTACAACAACAGCTAACCGAGTTGCTACTACTTATTATGCTCGCACTAGAACTGAGTTGCAGGATTTATGTAGAGTATCAAAACTTCAACCTGAAGAGACTCTAGCTGTATGGTTAGGACGTTTAGTCATAGATCTTGGATCCGACCTGCTGAGCCAAGAAGAAGCAAGATTCTTAGTTAGACAAGCTTCGTGGAGTAGAGGACATGTCACTGACACCGACATGATAACATGTAATACTCACTGGCCTATTCCACTGCCAGTGCTTGTTGCAGGACTGATTAGTCAAAAGGCCCACGTGTGGCATGCAGGATGGCCAGAATATACCAGCGCAGATCACCTTATGCTGGCAATGATTGGCATCTCGTATTGTGCTTGGAATCCGAGAGCACGTGCGCTAGGACTAACATCACTCCAGCGAATAAGACCATGGCCTCACCGTCATTTGCGAGATCCTGGAACCGTTCCACTAACCTCTCACAGCCTAGACAGTTGTCTCAAGATCTACGGGCAAAAGAACATCATCGTTCTTCGAATTCTGCTCAGTCCAATGGTAAGTCAACCCGTGAGTAATCTTCTTTGTCAGTTGCCGAGACTGCGTATCCTGATGGAGCCAAGATTGTCTTATGATCGGGACTGTCAACACCCGACCAGGCCTCAGGGCACAAGATGATGTGGATCCGATCTCCCACCACTGCCACCGAGAACCCTAGAGGAGCGATACATGTTTGGAATTCTCCTACAGTGTTCCGGACTTAACAAGCGGCAGCTTGGGATTTTAGGGGACGCAGGCCAATGGCAATTAGCTTATGAGTTAGGTTTCCGTTATTTAGAAGAGCCAGATGATGAATCTTCGATGATTTCGTCTAATTAAGCCATGAAAATAATTTAAAATTGTTTAAGTTTGTTGAATTAGGTCATTAATCTGTTTTGAGAGTTTTCTGTTTACAGATCCGGGATTCAGAATGCGTGGCAAGGAGGAGCCCTAAGAGGGATGACACCACTGAAAGAGTGAGGGTCTGACGTACGACTTTGCCACGACGCCCACTGAAGCCCTGATCGTGCAATTTTGTTTAGATTATGTGTTTATGTTGATTATTCTTTCTTGATTGTTATGTAACTTGATCCCAGGACAGGGAATTTTATGTTTGTGTATTTGTTTGATGGTTTGTTTACTCGTTGGATGATCACGACAAACTCTAGATTGCTCGAAAGAGTATGGCATAATTTAGCTATGCTCTCAGCAAGGGGGGATGTCACAACCCAAAGTTGTGATTTTTTGTTTGTGTGTGTGCTTCGGCACTGCTAAATTATTTCCCACCAATTTGTCGCTTTCTTTGAACTGTAGAGTTCTCTGCTGCTAGAGAGAACTCTGGTGCAACGGGGGATTTCCCACTGGATTGCAGCTTCTTTGCAGTGTGCATCTCTTTCTTGCATCGTAGTGATACACGTTGTAAAGAAGTTCCCGCCATTTGTATTAGGATTCGCGCCACATTATTGGCCCATTCCTAATATAGGCACATGTGGCGGCTAGCGATTGGCTTGCTAGCCGTACAAAAGGCTTGGGTTGTTTCCACCCAAGCCGGAGGAGGGAGGACGAGAGAGATTCTGTGTGAAGATCTCCAAGCGCTGCGGACCCTTGCGGACATGACGCGCCTCCCCTAAGCAGGCAGTAGAGGCAATAGAACCGAGCCTACGGAGCTTTTCGCTTCTCACCTCTCCCCATCGCCGAGCGCAATCCTAGACGTATCCCCTTCCTGTAACTTCGGAACCGCGGAGCCTAAGTAACTCCGGGGAAACTTTTCGAACCCAACTTAACCGGACCCGCGGAGCCTAGCAAACTCCGTGGGAGCAATCGATTTGTTAGAGTCCTCCAACGAGGGTTCAAGCGGGAGCTGTGCCTGGAAACCTGTCCAGCCCACACCAATACCATCTTTGGGTGTAAGTAAACAATCTTTTCAATCAACCATTACGCCTCTGTAACTAATTCTAACTCGCGTGCGCTAAACCTCCCCACGGTTCACTCCAGCCCCGCGTGCCCGGGCTGCTGGCCAAAGCCCGTGTGCACCGAAGACGGGTCCGGTATGACCCCGGTTCACTCCCGGCTCGCCCGTGGTGGCCAGAATGGGATCGGAATCACCGCTGCACATGGCGACGAGGGCGGGATCGGGGCCCGGCCCTCACAATAGGGAGAGGACCCAGACAATTGGAAAAGGGGAAATATAGTGCCCATCTTGCAGAAAGGGAAGAAGCAGCATCTGAGGAACTACAAACTAATCAGCCTCACCCTCAGCCCCTAGAAAAAATCATGGAGCAGATCCTCAAAGGAATCTCTAAGCACTTGGAGGAGAAGATGATTAGGAACAGTTAGTGTAGATTTGGCAAGCAGCAAGGACATGTCATACCGGACCAACCTGGTTTCCTTCTATGATGAGCTGACTAGCTCTTTGGATGCATGGAGAGCAGTGGACATGATACATCTTGACTTTAGCAAGGTTTTTGATACAGTCTCCCACAGCATTCCTGCAAGCAAGCTAAAGAATAAAGGTTGGATGAATGGATTGTAAGGTGCCTAAAAAACTGGCTGGATCATCAGGCTCAAAGGGTAGTAGTCAATGGCTTGGTGTCTAGTTGGCAGCTGGTACCAAATGGAGTTTCCCCAGGGGTAGTTCCTGGGACCAGCCTCCCTTGTTTAATAACTTCATCAGTGACCTGGAAGATGGGATTGAGTGCAACCACAGCAAGTTTACAGATGACATGAAATGGGGGTGGAGGGGGAGTAGTAGATGCACTGGAGGGGGAGTAGTAGATCCAGGCTAGAGCTTGGATTCAGAGAGACCTAGAGACCTAGACAAATTGGAGGACTAGACCAAAAAAAGTCTCATGAAATGCAATAACAACAAGTGCAAAGTCCTGCACTTAGGATGGAACAATCCCATGTACAGGTACAGGCTGGGGACTGACTGGCTAAGCAGCAGCTCTGCAGAAAAGGACCTGGAGTTTACAGTAGACAAGAAGTTGAATATGAGCCAACAGTGTGTCCTTGTTGCGAAGAAGGATAACAGCATTCTGGGCTGCATTAGTAGGAGGGCTGCCAGCAGACTGAGGGAGGTGATTATTCCCTTCTATTCAGCACTGGTGAGGCCACATATGGAGTACCATGTCCAGCTTTGGGCCTCCCACAACAGAAAGGATGTGGACAAATTGCAGAGAGTCCAGTGGAAGGCAATAACAGTGATTAGAGGGTTGGGGCACGTGACATATGAGGAGAGTCTGAGGGAAATGGGCTTATTTAGTCTGGAGAAGAGAAGACAAAGAAGGTTAATAACAGCCTTTAACTACCTGAAGGGTAGTTAAGAAAGAGGATGGAGCTAGGGACCGTTTCTAGATGAGTGCAGACTTTTGGTTCCACAGGGACAAGTAGCTGTAGCACACCTTGCACTGCAGCTACTTTTCTCCAGGGAATGCCCATGCCATGCACACTTCAGCACGCAGCAAGTTACCCCAGGGGCAGCAGGGGAGGCTTGGGCCAGCACCGTCTTGGCCTCAACAGCCTTACCTGGGGTCTTGCTCCGTTTTCTCTTTCCCATGTTTTTTTTTTGACCCCTGGATATCATAGAGTAAAAAAAAAACCCCTGCAGAAAAAAACCCAAAGCAGAGCACGCACAGGCAGTGCACCCTTGCAGCACTGAGAATATCTGACTGTGCAGTGTGTGGCACTGAAGATGCATTTGCGGTGACACATACCACATGGTCAGGGTTGTCTGGACACACCTAGACTGTTCTCAGTGGTGGCAGATGACAGAACAAGGAGCAATGGTCTCAAGTTGCAGCAAGGGATGTTTAGGTTAGACATTGGGGGAAAAAAAAACCTCTCTCAGCAAGAGAGTAGTAAAGCACTGGAACAGGCTACCCAGAGAGGTTGTCCATCTCCATACTTGGAGATTTCTAGACCCAGGTAGACAAATCATTGGCTGGGATGCGATATTTGGGTATGTTTCTGCTTTGAGCAGGGGGATGACCTAGATGACATCCCAAGGTCCCTTCCAACCATAATTTTCTATGATACTAAATGCAAAAGCCCTTCTTTCCCCTCTCTGTCTCTCTCTTCCTCCCAGTTGTCCTTTGTAATTTAATCTCTCTCTCCTCATAGATTCATAGATGCTAGATGCTAGGGTCGGAAGGGACCTCAATAGATCATCGAGTCCGACCCCCTGCATAGGCAGGAAAGAGTGCTGGGTTTAGATGACCCCAGCTAGATACTCATCTAACCTCCTCTTGAAGACCCCCAGGGTAGGGGAGAGCACCACCTCCCTTGGGAGCCCATTCCAGACCTTGGCCACTCTAACTGTGAAGAAGGTCTTCCTAATGTCTAGTCTAAATCTGCTCTCTGCTAGCTTGTGGCCATTATTTCTTGTAACCCCCGGGGGTGCCTTGGTGAATAAAACCTCACCAATTCCTCCTTATACTCTGTTTTTTACATGCCCTTTCACAGCAGCTGATGAAGTGAGCTTCAACCCATGAAAACTTGTGATCTATATAGATATTTTATTTACTCTATTAAGGAGCATATCTACTCTTTCTTTTGCCAGCTGGATCCAGACTCCAAAATTACTGCATTTGGCTAGTGGCACAGGGGATGAGTGGTAAGCAGCTTGGCCTAGTATGTGCACCGTGCTGCCAATCCCCTCTGCAGCCTTTCCTGCTTTCTCCCTCTCCCTTCCTCTATGGCAGACACTGCTTACTCTCTCCCTCCCTTCTTTTCCCCTACGCAGGTGCTGCTTATTAAAGGTAAGCTTCCCTCTCCCTCTTTCCTATGGCAGGTACTGGTTACCAGAAGTATGCTCTCTTCCTCCTCTGCCACTTCCCCTCAGTTCCACTAATGGAAGGGAAAAGTGGCCTGCAGTGAAGCTGAGTCACAAGCACCCAGATTACCACGCTAAACGATTGAGCTGCACTGGACCAGATGATCACAAGGCCCCTTTTAGGCATTTGTGGCCTGAAATTTATGGGAAAAAAATACACTATTAACTCTGCAGGGCAGGGACCCTACCTTGAAATTTTTGCACATATTTTGAATAAATTACAATAATAAATCCACTTAACTGTACTACTTCCTTGGAAAGGCTGTCAGATGTGTTATTTTTTCATCTATGCAGAATTAACTTTTTCTTACTGGTGACATGCTTAGATCAACTCTCACGAATGCAAGCCTTGATTATAACGGCCTTGGATAGGAATCTTTGTTGCTTGTAGCTTGTTCGTAAAACAGACCATGTTTGTTTATCATCAGTTAAGCAGACATGATTACATGCTTTCTGCACCATTTTCTCATTAGACTCTTATAAAGATCTGAATTAAAATACATTCCTGTAGTGGGTCTTTAAAGCCTGAAGAGAGATATGCCTTGTTGGCACTGAGGTGAATCAAGGAGATACTGTGAGCCTTAAATAAATAGCAGTTCATAATTCTAAGTTGTGAAGCTGGCATTCACAGTTTGGTTTCTGCATCACCCTTGTATCAGGAAGCAAGGAAACAGCATTGCTGTAGGCAATGATATAGGTACAGTATGTGGGGAGATACTCTGAATTGGTACACTGCCTGAGCATGTGCTGCTCCGATTATATATGTATATATATATATATATATATATATATATATATATATATTTTAATATATACTTTTTTTTGACCCCTGAATATCCAGGGGGCAAAAAAAACAACAACAACAACAAAAAAAAAACGTGGGAAAAAAAAGAAAAACCAGAGCAGGCATGCTTGTAGCACATGCTGCTGAACTGCTGAGTTGGGCTGCCCAGAACTGTGCTGTAGCTGCTGGCCAGGCTCTGGCTGGTGGGATCGCCGTGGCTGCAGCCTTGGGAGGTCCCCAAGACCCTAGGTAAGGCTGCTGGTGGAAGCACAGCGCTGGCCTCAGCCTCATCTACCACCCCCAGGGTTATTTGCTGCAGGTCAAAGTGCATGTGGCACAGGTGTTCCCTGGGGACAAGCAGCTGCGATGCAAGGTGCACCACTGCTACTTCTCCCTGGAGAACAAAACGTCCATGCATGTCTGGATGTGCCCTTGATTAATGCCTGTTTTCTGATAACCACCTGACCTTCAGGTACTTACTATCATGCTTTAAGATGAACAGGAAGTTGTACTTTTGTTTGCCTTTCTCTCCTTATTTCTTTTGGCTCATCTCTATTCACTATTAGACACACACCTTATACCTGGCTTATTTTGTAACCAGTTTTGGACCCATATTTACTTCTTTCTTTCTTCCTTTCTTATTGGATCCACCTTTCATTTCTGAGACAGCACAAGAGAGGACAAACTGTCATGTTGACAGATAGTAACCTAAGACCTAGTTCTGCTTCTTCCACTGACTCTTATGAAGGAGTTTGGTAAATGTCTTTAATTGTCCTCAACTGGAAGTTGTCTTGTTTGGCTTACTCAACATGTTAAAAAACACTATGCAGGCATACTTCTTGTAACATTGACGAGAATGTTATTGTGGCAGGGTGAGGGGTGATAACAGGGAGGAAACCCCCTGCTCACCCTCTCCCACTCCCTGCTGTTCCCCATGGTGTGAAGACCAGCAGCCAATGGGGAATGATCAGCACAGCCTGGGACATGTCATCTGCAACTTAGAGGCGTGGGGGAAAACCAATCATTAGCAACAAGCCCCAGAAGAGCTATGAGAAGCTGCATGGCCAGGGTGAGACTCACCTGTAACAATGGATAGCCAGCAGCTGGAAGATGAGTGTGCTGATTGGTAGCCTGGGGGGCCTGTGTGGGAATAAAGACAGGCTGTAACCTATCAGAACAAGGTGAAGAGAATATGTAAGTCCCAGATGCCACAGATCTGAAAAGAGGATGAGTGGAGCTTGTGGCTCCTGGATTTTCTCTTATTTATTTTGCATTGCAGAACTTGCATTAGTTGTCTGTACAAAGATTGTTGTGGAAGCATAGGAAAGGAGGAGCTCTCACTTGGTGTTGCTCTGCTACAGAGATGTGGAGAGTGATTTACATGTTTATAGTGCCAGTGGACAGGAATGGTTTTCTTTGAACAAGATGACACTGAGTTTGGGGACCAATCTGTTTTACAATCTGTGATGTGAAGTGAACTTAGACTATAAACCAAACTGTTCCCCTTAAAGGGGACAGTATAAGGACTAACTACTGAACTGCTGAAGGGGAATAAGCAATCCATTGATTGATTGTAATATACTGAAAGGTGAATTGCCTCCATCTGTATCAATAAAATTTAACAACAAGTCATTGAAAGTGAGAAAAACATAGGTGGGGATCACCTATAGGACAAATAGATGGACGCACCCAGAGAGTGGTGGTGGATAGGTCATTTTCAACCTGGAGGGAGATGTTAGCAGTGGAGTCCCCCAGGGCTCGGTCCTGGGGGCTGTACTGTTCAACATCTTTATCAGCAATCTGGATGTGGTTGTGGAATGCACGCTGTCGAAATTTGCTGATGACACCAAGTTGTGGGGTGAGGTGGGCATGCTGGAGGGGAGTGACAGAATCCAGCTAGATCTAGATAAATTATAGAGGTGGGCGAATGAGAATAGGATGGAATTCAATGCAGACAAGTGCAAGGTAATGCATCTAGGGAGAAGGAACCAGCAACACACCTATAGGCTGGGGAACACCCTTCTTGTCAACACAGTGGCAGAAAGGGATTTTGGAGTCATTGTTGACTCCAGCGTGAACATGAAATGCCAATGCGATGAAGGCTAACCGCACCTTGTCGTGCATCTACAGATGCATCACAAGCAGGTCCAGGGAGGTGATCCTCCCCCTATATGTGACATTGGTCAGGCTGCAGTTGGAGTCCTGCATCCAGATCTGGGTGCCACAGTTGAAGAAGGATGTGGCTAGCATTGAGAGGGTCCAGAGGAAGGCCATTCGAATGGACAAGGGGCAACAGGGCAGGCCCTATGAAGAGAAGCTAAAGGCCCTGAACTTATTGAGCCTCCCCAAGAGAAGGCTCAGAGGGGATTTGGTGACTGTTTACAAACTCACCAGGGGGGGACCAGCGAGAATTGGGGGAGGCTCTGTTCCACCAGGTACCACCCAGGGTTATTAGGAATAACAGCCACAAATTGTTAGAGAGAAGGTTCAGGCTGGACATCAGGAGACTACTTTACAGTTAGGGCTTCCAGGCTCTGGAATGGGGTCTCAAGTGAGGTGGTACTCTCTCCTACATTGGGAGTCTTCAAGAGGAGGCTGGACAGATATTTGGCTGGGGTGATATAACCCCAGCACCCATACCTGCCTGGGGCAGGGGTTCGGACCTGATGATCTGTTTAGGTCCCTTCCGACTCTAAGTACTATGATACTATAAAATGGGGCCAGTAGGAACAACTAACTTGCACCAGCCCCTGAGTCAACCACAGTTATGTTCTACATAAGCAGTAAACCTGTTACCAGTGGGCACATCTACATGTGCAATTAATGTTCCTGAATAAACTTCAGTGCAATTTGAGCCAGAGTAAGCTAATCTGGATGTTACCGTCTACATGTGCGTTTAAGCACGGTAATTTACTCTGCCATTGGATTAGTATTCATGTCCGATGGAACTATCCAACAGCAGAATAAATCAGTCTATACCAGCCTAATTGCTGGGCATGTGTAGGTGGTTATGCTTTACTATGCAGCAAATTAGTCTGCTGTGCAGTAAAACACACATGTATACGCCCCCAATTCTGATTTTTAGAACCTGATATTTTAATTACATGTTTAAATTTGTTTCTCTTAGGATGGACAATGCCTTTTTAGCGAGTGTTCAGAAGACGTCCGTTTGGAATAAAATTAATCCATTATTATTCATAATTAGCTTTCAGCAACTTTGTAGACTATAATGCTACTGAGATTTATTCTGAAATACAGTTCTTAATGTGCTTATACAGAATTGTCCCCAAATTTACACCCTATAAACAGGCACAACCATTTCAGTTCAACAATTGCTTTAATCAGTATTTCAGAGTGACAACTTAGAATTATCCTATTAACTTTGTTATTGCCGCATTTATAGCCATTGCAGTTGATAGCTGTTTGGATACTATTGCCCTATAATATCATCCAAGGCAAAGTAAGAATAGATAAATGCACACATTTGAGTTTTTTTGCTCAAGAATATCCTTTTACATCTTACAAAATGTCAATATTTGTAGGTCATTTCTTAATAACGTTGCAAGTTGCTTAGAGACCCTGGTACTGTCTGCTTTTATCTCTGGATATATTATTTTTTTCACTATTAAGTAAACATGATGATACCTCTTTATTGCTAAAACAATTTTAAAACTTTGTTTTTCAGCTACATACACATGTTCCATATATTCAGAGTAAAGTCTGTGAGATATTTTCCATTAATTCCCTTTGACAACACTTATACAGCTATCTTCCCCTGCTTTGCTTGGATATAAAAGCATAGTGTCACAAGGAAACAAGAATACATTGGACTTCTGATACACCTTATCAAAATGTAAGATAAAATGTTAAAAAAGTGACAACTTCTAGACATATCCTTGAAGCAAATACATTTCAGTAGCATCTTTAAGTACTGTGGTTTGGTGCCTGGTGCTTAAAAAGGAAATGATTGGAACTGCAGTATAAGAGTTTATATGAATAAGAACCCCTTTAGATTGCAGCCAACAGAGAAAAATCCTCTTATAGGAAAGAGGGCTGGTCTAACTGTCAACTGCAAACAGTGTTTAAGTTTTTAGTTTTTAAGATGTTGCTCCTTTTCTTTCTCCAGTTTGTTTGCTACTGAGATTTGCTTGATAATTAGCATTTCCAGCTTCTTCTTCCCTGTTCCTCCAGAGTTCATAGTAAGTACTCAGAGAATTTAATTTGTGAACTTCTGGAAGTCTAATTAATCAACTAAATAAGGAGGTTTTGTTTCCCTACCCAGATTGTATGCCATTTTGAATAATGAAAAAATATTATGGCTCAGGTATATACGTAGATCCTGGATTTAAACATAGGTGGGCTCCATCTCATTAAGGGAGATGAATCTGGTTTACAGATGTGTCAGCTAGATAGCAAATTTTACCTGAGCTTTTTCTTGCTGCATTCCCATCATTTAACTATGCACATGTGCGCAAACAGATTTTAAAGGTTACAAATTGAACATTCAGAAAATTAAGATGTATCAGAATTAAGATTGCCTTTTCAATCTTTCTTTGGCCTTCTTGGCTACATGCCCCATTTGTAGGTTTTCTGGGTGTAAACATGAGGTGGTCAATGGGGTGTACTCAAAAGCATTCTGTTGAGTAAGTATCAAAGATATACCCTAAGAACGCAGTTAGACAGTCTCCCTATTGTCAGTTCTGGTGCATGCCCCAGAGCAGATGAGTGCAGCAACTGCAGAAGTCCTTTTCAGTCACTGAAGACTTGTGTAAATGGAATCTTCAGATGATTGAGCTGCAAAACTTTTAATATACACCTGATGAACAGATACAAAAATGATTTTTTTTTTCAAAACCAAATACATTTGATTAAATTTGGACAGATTTCCATGGTGAAAGCAAAAGGGAATTCTCTGGGACAAGAGCCATCCTATGACAAGTTTCCAGGTGTTTCTGCAAGTTGTGGGGGTCCAGTTCTTTTCAAGAAGAAAAAAAAGTCACTGTCGTTTGATCTAAATGGAAACAATTTCATGTTTCCCCAGATTTTCATCCTTGGAATGAGTGAAGTCATTGTACTATAATTCGTTCTGAAGGTCTGGAAAGTTCATTTCAGCCAAATAGTTCATTGTTTGGCAAAATTATAAGCAACTGAAAACAAAATCTTATAGCACAAAGTATTAGAGAACCCTAATTATTTATAATATAGACACACACAACATATTTGGGCAATTACTTCTAAAATAAAATATTTTTTAATTTCCATATAAGCATCTCCTCTTGCATGAATAGAAATTTATCTTTATGTATTCATATAAATCAACTAGTTCCTGTATGATTTTGAAAAAAGAAGGGAAGGGGTGAAGACCAGATCAAATCATGATTAGATCTTCCTCATGTTTCATTTAGCACTAAACAAGACAACAGATTCACCAGAATTAAAAATGTTAAAAAATTATAGTTATTTATGTGGCTTTGTAGCACAGGGAGGGAATACACGATCCTATGCATGGTAGCTATATGAATACAGAGTTGATACACATTCACACAATCTAAGACATTGTTAGCAGATTTGCCCATTACTTTGGGGTGTGCTCATTTATTAGGGATAGTTTCTAGGGTCTTGGTGATTCTGTCAGTGTGCTGCTTGTGTTACTATACGGAGCTGTATCTCTCCCTTCTGCAAACCCTCACCCCCAGTGGAGCTATCTTGCAGGACTCAATCTCAATGGGACTGGGTTCCTCCAGTCACCAAATCAGTCATACACACAAACACACACAAATTAACGTGACACGCCTGGTCTGGCCGGGCTGATCAGCATGGACAGGCTGACACCCTCATATGCTACGAATCAGTTCATAAGAGCAACAATAAAATGCAGTCAGACACAAGCACACAGGTGAACAGAATCCCTCTGAATCCGGCTGGGTGTCCAGCTGACACCCTCATGGGCCAGCATTCAGTTCATAAGGGCACGTCTGAGTCAAACTGGGTCAATCAGCCTGTACAAGCTGATCCCCTTATATGTTTCAAACTCAGCACGTTCCAATCTTTGGCCTCTGGATGAGCAGACCCCACAGTATTTTTGGGCTTCACAGGGATCTTTAGCTTAGGTAAAAGAAGCGTTGCTGCAGAGCACGGGAGGAAAGAGAAGCAGAGAAGGAAAAATATACCCAATTACTACCAGTTCGACTATAAAAGTTATTTATTGCTAAGCATATGAAATATACAATGGTACTAATAGTAATACACATGCAAAAGAAAAACAAACACAAACAATTACAGTACTACCCTGGTTTCACTAAGTATTTGGGGAAACTTATCTCAAGCTTAACTGTTACAGTTCAGGTTCAGAAGTTTATGCCTAGAGAGAAAAGAGAGAGAGAACGCTGGGATCTCACCAGTCCAAGGTACTCAGGCTGCAAAGCTGACAGGCATAGTCCGTAGCACAATTCTTGAAGAGAGAGACGATCTGTTCTTCCAGCATCCCAAGAACGACAGGGGATGGTGTCAGCACAGGAGTTTTCTTCTTCTTTCTTCTTCTTTCCTTCCTTTCTTCCTTCTTCTTCTTGAAACACACACACTTTTTACAGATTTTTATACCGTCAGTTCAGCTGCTTCGAAGCATCCTTAATTGTGTAAATCATTGTCTTTTCTCTTGACAAGGGGTTATCTGGTTTGGAACATCTCAAGAAACTGATTGATAATCAGGAAACACTTAAGATTAGGGAGTAACCAAATACTTGGGAGCCAGCTTGAGATTCCTATGGATGGCAGATATACTGATGGGATATCTCATGGTTTCTTCAGAAACAATAGATAGCTTGCAGCATCAGGATTTTGGATTTTTACTTGTTGTGAACAAGCCTCAACTTAGCATGACTTTTCCAGATCTTACTATAGTCTTTTAACAGACTTAAAGCAATTATTGGGTGCTCATAACCATTTGTGGAGAGGACTCCCACCAGTCGTCTCGGGAAAAGTATGACAACACCTGTGATTAGGGCTCCAACGGGCTGGACATTGTGATGAACCCTTAACCATTGTTCAAATATTGCCCATACCCTCTCTGACTTGGTCTCTTGCCTCAGCATTCCCTAACCCGGCAACCGAGTTTTTAGTCAATCAAGTTTAAATAGGCTTCCCATAGTGGGACCGGGGAATGTACAGCCCGAGATTCCTATTAAACTTAGAGGTGTGTGTGTGTGTCTGTGGGGGGGAGTCCTTAGTAAATCCAGATTAGAACTGGTCTGATAAATGCTGAGCTGGGTGTGTGTGAACATGGGTTGATTAACATTTGGAGCACAGATTCCCCATCATGCAGTGCTCCCCTGCTTCTCTGGTCCCAGAATTCACTGCAGTCTCTGCTTCAGGCTTTCTGTTCTCCATCTCTAATGTAAATGAATGGTCATCTGGTTCCATCTCAGATGCAAATGAAACCTAGGGCAGTTGTTTCACTCTTGTCACCCTTATCTGGAGGGTCTTAGGTAGGTCTCTCACTGCATCTTAATCAGTTTCATTTATGTAGTGGAGGGGAGGGAAGGGGGGTGAGTCTTTTGTGAGTCAGACAGACTGCATCCTGTGCCAGGGTTGCCCAAGAACACACAGCTGAGACGTAACAACATGCAGTTAGTCATGTGTCCTATGTTACCCTAGTATAAAGGAATTAAGAAGTTCCAATGCCATGCTATGAGAGGAAGAAAAGCAAGACTCCATGCCTAGTAACTGCATTGGTACAGAGGTTTAAGTAGGTAAGACATTCTTAGACTGGTTTTATCATGCAGCCTACAATTGCTGGGGTTGGAAATATTCAAGAGCATTAATGGCCTCTTTGTGGACTTTGTGGTGTGTGTGGTTGTGGTAGGGGGGAAAATAAAGGGAGGTTCAATCTGTCTCCTTCTGACAGGCAGTCTCAGTTGGGTATCTTCACGCTGGTGATGGCTCATGATGCTTTCGATGTAGATGTACCTTGACCATCAGACACTAGGAAGTGCCTTTGTTTTGAGTAATGGCAAAGTACTGTTCAGGCTTTTAGGATTCACTCTTTGCTTGGGTCCTGTGCTCCAAGTTAGAAGGAAGTAACTAAAGGAAAAAATCATCACCGAGTAGAGAGAACTCTAGACAAGTAATACACACCTACAAATAATTCAACTAAAACACAAGTGAATTCCATTCTGGACTGGTTCACTGTGAACTCATACGGTATTATGTATGGACACTAAGCACTTTACAATACAGGTCAGGTTGGTCCTCCAAGCATGCTACACTGTTACTGCATTGCTCCTCACCCCTCCCAAACACATTGCTGAAAATCGCCACTGTGGTATGTAGCAAGAACTCTCCTGTTCCCTCTCTGCCCATCACACCTTCCCATTGGTCAGGACCTTTAAAAAGTCAGTGAGCTCCCTTGCTATCTTTGTTCAATATATCTGCACCTTGCACTACTTTCTAAAAACTAGCTGTTAACTCACTCCCTATTTTACCATGGCCACTCATGCCCTGCCCCACTCCCACCAGCCTGAGGAAACCAAAAAGCATGAGCCCAGGCACAGCCCCTTCCCCCCTAACCCTCAAGAAAGCTTACGCTGTAGACTTTGGTCATTTGAAAGTTACTGAAGTTTACTGAACTCATGTTTAGGAGAGATAGGAAAGTAGTAAAGTAAAAACATCCCCAGCCAAAGGTCACTCACCCCCTAAATACAAGCATTCCCTTTCCTCCCCAACTCACCACAGTACTTAATACAATTGTGAATGGTTCATTTGCGCTCCCTTAAAGTTAAGGCTTCATTTTAGGTCAGGTAAAGAAAGATGAATGGCTTAAATATCTTTAGAGTAATATTTAGAAACTGAACAATTCACTTTAGTTTGAGATTTTAGTGTAGCCAGCTACCTATTTCAGCCTCCCAAGCTGATTATAGTGTGGCTGTAAATTCTGGGTAGAAACAAGCATTAATTCCAATGGGGCCAAGCTTTCACTCTGGGAGTTAAATGCAACTCATAACTGCACTGAGCCTGGGAGTATAGCATAGTTCTGAAGTCACAAGTTTGGCATAGCTCTCAAGCTTGTTCCAGGTGGCAGCCTATTTCAACTTAGGTACTTGCTCTAATTTCAGGATCTTATTTCTGCCCTGACTTCTGAAAGATTTTAGTGGTGGTTTTTGGCAAAAAACTTCTTCATCCTTAACCTGAAGAATACATAAAAGGAGCATTACACTTCTAAAGAAGTTGCTACTTGAATTTTATAAATTAAATGAATATGCACGCTGTGGGATCCTAATTAAAAATAACATTTAGTTACTTTTAAGCAATTTCTGATTTGTTGCTTTTTTCATCAGTGTACTAATCAATCATGAAGAACAGGTCATGAAAATCATAGCAAAAAAGACAAAAACATTTCAAATTAAGGACATACACAGTTAAAACACTCAGTCAGCTCTACCACTAGAAATGCCATGCCTCCTTCTGCCTTCTTTTATAAACTGCTGTTCAAGACATGTTTTTTTAAACATCCTATATTAGTTAGAGATTCTGATTACTGTGTGAATTTTGCTCCATGTCTGCTGGGGTTGAATTGGTAAAAAGATTCTACTGCTATCCACTCCAGGACTAAGTGTTAAGATTATGCGTCCACTTGTGTTAGCACAGCAATTTCATATTGCAGATGGCTCTGGACAATGCCCAGAGGGAGAGAAACCAGTGTGCGCAGTAGGGTGGCAGTACTTTTCCAATATCTCTGGCTCCATGCCCCACCACAGAACATCTTTAACACCTTCTGAGAATTTGAAATAATAGACCACACCATCCTGGCTGCATGACTGCTAGTCAAAGGGTGAAATGCAGAATACTCCCAACTGGACTGGCGTGAAACAAAGCTGCCAACTCATCCTGATCATCTGCTGCCCACTCATCCATGGCTGCCAAGTCAGATATGGAGCCTTTCCTCAGAGTGGCAGCAGAGGGCTGAAGAGGGTTCAGTCTTTGCAAACATAAGCTGAACATCTGGGCCTAAGGAGATGACTCAGACCTCCTTGCCAGTGAGCCCAATCAACTCCAAAGTATGCTGGACATCTGCTCTGAGGCAGCCAGATGAATGGGGCTTTGCTAGCTTGAATGCCTTCAATTGTACCTCCTTGCACATTGACTGCAGGAAAAGAGAAATGCTGTTCTTGTCATTGTTGTCAAGATCCAGGGCAAGCCCATGAGGCACCTGAAGGAGAGTGAGACCTACCTCCACCTGGGCATACTCACCAGCCACTGAATGACAAACACCAAAAGAGATGATCTGTGGGATCATGCAGGATGCCCAGGCTCAACTCTTCCCTGCCGCCTCTCTGGCAGAAGATAAACACCCTGAGTACCTTCCTCTGCATCTTATTTATCCTGAGAGGCTCAGCAATCCCCAGGATGCCTCTCAAGAAAGCAGACAGTGAAATCCAGCAGCTCCTCAAGAAATGGATGAACTTGTTGCTACAGGCCAGAAAACAAGATCCTGCACATCCCCTACTGGTAGTGGGTGCCAACGTCCCTCTCATGGGAGATCTCTGCAACAGTGAAGTAGTCACTCAAACTTTTTGCCTCCTGACCTGTCTCAACTACCTGGTAAGCAATATCTCCACCAGCACCCTGAAAGAGACAATGAGGAGGATCACCAGGCCACCAGCAATGGGAACCTGGCCACATTCCTGTGCAGAATGCTGGAAGGTGAATTCAGGTAAGATAGTGAGTACTTTCCCTTGCTGTGGTGCTAAGCCAGCAATGCTATGCAGTGCTCTGGGAAGCACATCAGCTGCTGTTGGATCTAGCATGAGGAGTAGCAGGAGCTAGGCATCTTGCTGCTCCTAGCCCAGACTGCCAACTATATCACTGTCACCCCCACACCAGGACCTGATTCGAGAGGTTCCTGAAGGACACCATATGGGCTAAGTACATTGATGACCTGAAGTTGAACGCTGACTAAGGTAAAGTCTTTGAAGTTACTTTGAAGTGGAGTAACCACTTCATGCCCTGCAGGAACTTCATGCACTTCAGACTGGTGCTTCATCTATCAGGCCAGTTTCAACTGCCTCTTGCTCAGTGGTGCCATCTGATATGGAAACCAAGGCAGGAAATGCCTGAGGTACAGATATGATAGTGAGATCCTGCTTCATGTCCTAAATGGCTGCAAGCCCCATGTGAAAGCATGGCAACTATGTCATAACACCGTCCATGACCATCTGGTAAAAGCTATCACAGAGACAGTCAGGAAGGTAGCTGTGAACTACGCTGTCCCAGGATGTGACATCCAGTTGCCTCTAGACATTGTGGTAACAGAAGTGGACAACAAAAAGATCCTAATGATTGATGTAACCATCCTGTTTGAGAACCAGTGGCAGGCTTTTGCCAAAGCGCAGTGTGAAAATTGACTGAATACAGGCTACTGGCTAATATCTTGAGGGAAAGAGATATGCCATGGTATAGGTGTTGATTATCCAGGTCCCATGCTCCAAGTGATCCAAGGAGAGCACCCTGTGAGTCTGCAGAGTGCTCTGCCGCTACACAAAGGTGCTGAGGTGCCTCCTGGTATCTGATACCATTTGATGATCAGGATGCCATATACATTGGGCACATCATGGGCTGCTGCTAATACAAAGACAGCTAGCTAAAATCAATGGCCAAAGGGAGAAAGAGGGGATTGAATGAAAACCCCTCACATATGCCACCAACCAAAAAAGGCTTAATGCCTTTAATTTTTCCCCACCCCAGCACTTGTACACTGCATGCTAAGCCATTGCCTAAGGATGTCTTCTCATGAGGTTACCATGCATGGGGTCTTGTTCTCTCTTCTCTGCCTACCCTTATGTTGAAATGCCCCCTTTACCTTCGGCTAATGTAGGCTGCATGTTTTAGATTGCACCAACATATAACATATTCCCATTTAGCTACCATGTGTGGGCTCTAGTATTTACTTCAATCTCTACAAGGTCATGTAAAATAACTATGATTTATAACGGACACTAATAAAGTGTTAAATCTGTGTATATCACAGTAAGACTTTGCTGGTAAGGGACTGACAACTCCCTTAGTGGAGGAAGTGTACAGCAACATCTACCCCCAACCTCTTAATCAAACCCCTTGATATATAGGTGGAGGTTGAAGCATTGATCAACTAATTCTGAGGTATGGAAAAAAGGAGATTCAATTCTGTTTTTTCATCCCCCAACATAGCTTGCCTCCTGGAATAATCTTAATATCCATAAGTGCCATAAAGTATTTTTTTTCATTTTTGAAAAATGGAAACTCAGTTGGTTCAGGTTCCTGGAAGCACTAATGGCATAGCTACCAATACTCAGCGCAGACATGATACAGAGCTTTGAACTATGCCTTGCTCCTTTGCTGAGGCAGCAAGAAGGAGGAAAATATGCTAGCAGGAGGTAATTGAGTGAACAACGTAAGGGGCTGTGAGGCATCAGCCAGGAGGGCAAATAAGGTGGAATAGTGCCATTCCCCTCCTGTTACCAGATTTGCTCATCACTTTGGGATGCACTTATTTATTAGGGGTACATGCCTGGGGTCTCTCTAATTCTATCAATGTGCTGCTTGTGTTACTTGTGTTTCTATATGGAACTGTATCTTTCCCTTCTGCAAAGCCTCACCCCACAATGGAGCTACCTTGCAGGACTCAGTTTCAATGGGGCTTGGGTTCCTCCACCTACCAAATCAGTCAAATACATACACACACACAGATTAATGTGACATGCCTGACCCAGCCAGGTTGATCAGCTTGTAAAGGCTGATAGCCTCATATGCCAGGAATCAGTTCATTAAGGTAAAAATAAGATGCAGTCAAATTCAAGTACACAAGTGAACAGAATACCTCTGAATCTGTCTGGGTGTCCAGATGACACCTTTATGGGCCAGAATTTAGTTCATTAGGTCACATATGAGCCAAACTGGGTCAGTCAGCCTATAAAAGTTGATCCCTTTGTGTCTCAAACTCAGCACGTCCCAATCTTTTGCCCTAACTGTCCTAATAGTAGTAGCCTCTTGATGAGCAGACCCCACAGTATTTTTGGGCTTCACAGGGATCTTTGGCTTAGGTAAGAGAAGCATTGCTGCAGAGCAAGTGGAGAAGAGGAAGTAGAGAAGAAAAAATACACCTGGTTACCACCAGTTTGACTATAAAAGTTATTTATTGCTAAGTATATGAAAGTTATGATGGTACTAGTAGTAATAGCCATACAAGGAAAAACAAACAAAAACAATTACAGTAATCCCCTGGGTCAATTGAGTATTTGAGGAAACCTAGCTAAAGCTTAACTAATAAAATTCAGGTTCAGAAAGCTATGCCTAGTAAAAGAGAGAGAGAGAGAGCTGGGATCTGACTATTTCAAGGCACTTGGGTTGCCTTTTGACAGGCAAAGTTCCTAGGACAAAGTTCCTAGCACAATCATTGAAGGTTCGACCAAAAGAGATGATATATTAATCCCAGCTTCTCAAGAACAACAGCGGATCATGTCAGAGAGATTTCTCCCTCTTGAAGCACCCTCTTTCCCAGGGGCATTTCCCCTTCTTCAGTACCCATCTCTCTAACCTGCAGGGTTTCTGCTGCCTCAGGCAAGCAGCTAAAGGGGGTTTTCCAGACATCTCCATTTCCCTTATCACACAAATGATCACTATGAAAAAGCCTCTTTTACACAGTCAGTCAGATCTTACGCTGACACAGTTTTACTCTAAAATCTTAGTTCAAAAGCATGACTCTTAACTCTTTATGGCACAGTCCTAAAGTTATTCCAGCACATTTCTTAATTTAAAACTTACAGGAGGTTACCAAATATTCTTTGAGAGAGGGACCTCACTAAAGGAGTTTGGTCTGATAAGAAGGAAAAGAGAAAAGTAGAAAAAAAAAGGGACAGAAAGCTCTCGGGTCTATGCCTCAGTTTCCCACGCTGCAGCAACTACTCAATTACCAGAGATTAGGGTCACATGCTGCCCTCATTCTCCACCAATTTGTTATCAGATTTGCCCGTCACTTATTTATTGGGGGTACATGCCTGGGGTCTCTCTAATTCTATCAATGTGCTGCTTGTGTTCTTTTTGTTTCTATATGGAGCTGTCTCTCTCCCTTCTGCAAGTCCTCACGCCCAATGGAGCTATCTTGCAGGACTCAAATTTCAATGGGGCTGGGTTCCTCCACCTATCAAATCAGTCAAATACATACATATACACACAGATTAATGTGACACATCTGACCCAGCCAGGTTTATCAGCATGTACAGGCTGATACCTTCATATGCCAGGAATCAGTTCATTAAGGTAACAATAAAATGCAGTCAGACACAAGCACACAGGTGAACAGAATGCCTCTGAATCAGGCTGGGTGTCCAGCTGACACCCTCATGGGCCAGCATTCAGTTTATTATGGCATATCTGAGCCAAACTGGGTCAATCAGCCTATACAAGTTGATCCCCTTATGTGTCTCAAACTCAGCATGTCCCAATCTTTTGCCCTAACTGTCGTAATAGTGGTAGCCTCTTAATGAGCGGACCCCACAGTATTTTTGGGCTTCACAGGGATTTTTAGCTTAGGTAAGAGAAGCATTGCTGCAGAGCAAGTGGGAAAGGGGAAGTATAGAAGAAAAAATATACCTGGTTAGCACCACTTTGATTATAAAAGTTATTTATTGCTAAGTATATGAAAGTTATGATTTTTGGACTTTTCATTCCATCCAGGAAGAGCACACACCAACTGCTGAAACTTTCTTAGCCTGACAAAGGGTTTTTGAACCCAAAAGCTTGCTTAATAAATATTCTCCAACTATTTGGGTTGGTCTAATAAAAGATATCAAATTCACCCAAGGAACCTTGTCTGCCTATGTCCTTAGACCAACACGTCTACAACCTAAACCCCTGAAAGTTATGATGGTACTAGTAGTAATAGCCTTTCAAGGAAAAAAAACCCAAAATAATTACAATAATACCCTAGTTCAATTGAGTATTTAGGGAAACCTAGCTCAAGCTTAACTAATAAAATTCAGGTTTAGAAAGCTATGCCTAGAGAGAGAAAGAGAGAGTGAGAGCTGGGATCTCACCATTCCAAGGCACATGGGTGTTTTGTTGACAGGCAAATTTCCTAGCATGATTGTTGCAGTTTTGACCAAAAGAGACAATCTGTTTATCCCAGCTTCTCAAGAACAAGAGCGGATGGTGTCAGAGAGATTTATCCCTCTTGAAGCTCACTGTTCTTTGCTTTACAGCTTTCTTATACCTTTAGTCCAGCCCCTTCAAGGGTATTTGTTTTAAATGTGTGAATCAAGAGGGTCCCAAGCTGTAATTGATAGAGAAAATCCTGTTATTTAAACAGTTTTAATTTAAATGAATTACCTTTTTGAGTGACAAGGGGTTATCTGGTTTGGAACATCAAGAAACTGATTAACAACCAGGAAGTTTTAAGGAGTAACCAGACACCTATGAGCCAGCTTGAAATTATTATGAATATAGAAGATATACTGGAAGGGATACCACATTGTTTCTTCCTATATGGCCTAGCTGTGTTTGCACTGTGAAGTCAGCATCAGTGTTTTGTATTTTACCTGTTGTAAATAAGCCTCAGCTTAACATGACTTCTAGATCTTACTGTAGTCTTTTAACATACTTAAGGAGATTACTTGGAGTGCTCATAAACTTTGTGGGGAAGACTTCCACCAGTCATTCCAGGAAAAGTATGACAGCATTTGTGGTCAGGGATCCAGTGAGCTGGACATTGTGATAAACCCTTAACCACTGTTTAAATGTTGCCCATGCCCCCTCTGACTCTGTCTCTTGCCTCAGCATTCCCTAACCTGGCAACCGAGTTTTAGTCAATCAAGTTTAAATAGGCCTCCCATTCTGGGACCAGGGAATGTACAGCTTGAGATGCCTATTAAACTTTTCTTCTGCTTAGTTCTGGTTAGATGAGGTGTGTGTGGGAGGTGGGGCTGGTGAAAAAGTCCTTTGCAAGTCCAGCAAGCTGGGTGACAGAGTTCCCTCAAGAACACAGAGCTGACAGGTAACACTCCCCACTACATACACTTAACTAGAGATGAAAAAGATCACTGCTAATATGACAAATGTTCCTGCCACATTATAAAGCAGAGATAATCTTTGCTTGGAAAAATTTCTACTTTTTATTTTGTTTGAGCTTATTTGTATAAATAAGTGCTGTCATAATCATAGTGCACCAAATTAAATATATTAAAGACTGCCTGTGTTCAACCATCCATTCTGATGTCTAATTCACCAGTGAATACCTTTCTGAAGTACCTTATGGCCAGATTTAAAAAAAAAAAAGGACTTAGGAATCTAAAACTCATCAAAAGACTTAATGGAAGTGAAGTGATTTCCAAGATGTGAAAGCAGAATTAGGGTTATGCTGGAAAACAAGAATTGGCTTTAATCATAACTTATCTGTAATATGTTTGAGTAGTCTGCAAACACCTAACTACACAGAACATACTGGCTGATAGTACACTAAACCCTAACTAATTTTTAATTAATTAATTTCTATAGTTCTAATTTAGATACAAAAGTCAATCTCACCTCATTTCTGAGCAATGATGTGAGGTACGTGCAGACATTACTTCTAGATTGTCCTAACTACTAGGTTTAGATTGATCTAAATGCTGATCTGTGAAGATGTTTGGGGGGATAATATCAGGCCAAAAATGGCAGGCTCAATCTTTGTTAGTTCACCTGGGTAGAATTTAGATTGGAAACAGGTTAACCCAATCCAGTAAATGTCTACACAAATTTGGAGCAGAGAGCTGGGGCTGGGAGAGCCTAGCCACTTACCCCAACCCTAGGGGTTGTGCTCTCTCTGCCTCTTCTCCCACACCAGGTTACTTACACAGGATTCCTAGGGTGGCTACTAGCACTGGTGAACATCTGCACATCTTGTTCCCAGTCTACAATCATGCAACATAAAACTGTATGATTACAGATTGGGTGCAGCACATATATGTACACACTCATAATAGCAGTCCTGTAGTGGAGGTTGACAATATTAATACTTTATTTTAATAATTATTTTCCATAATATTTAGTAGTACCCTGTAAAGTATCATAGAAAATTAGGGTTAGAAGGGACTTCAGGAGGGGACATCTAGTCCAGCCCCCTGTTCTACTGTAACCCCCAGGTCCTTTTCTGCAGAACTTCTGCCCATCCAGTCAGCCCCCAGCCTGTAAGGATGGAAGAAGCCCATGCACCAAAAGTGCAGGACTTTGCACTTGTCCTTGTTGAACCTCACGAGGTTTTTTTTTTGCCCAAAGCCTCTAATTTGTCTAGGTCACACTGAATCCTAGCCCTACACTCCAGTGTATCTACTATTCCCGCCAGCTTGGTGTCATCTGCAAACTTGCTAAGGGTGCACTTTATGCCATCTTTCAGGTTGTTGATGAAGATATTGAACAAAAGGACCGATCCCTGGGGCGCTCCACATGATATCAGCTGCCAAATAATCGAGTCATTGATTATTACCCTCTGAGCCTGATGCTCCAGTCAATTTTCTATCTACCTTTCAGTTCATTCATCCAACCTGTACTTCCTTAGCTTGCATGTGAAAATGTTGTGGGAGACTGTATCAAAAGCCTTGCTAAAATCAAGTTATATCACATTCTACTGCTCTTCCTGCATCTACAGAGTCAGTCATCTCATCATACAAGGCAATCGTGTTGGTCAGGCATGACACACCCTTGGTAAATCCATGCTGACTGTTTCCTAATGACCTTCCTTTCCTCCAAGTGCTTAGAAATGGATTCCTTGAGGATCTGCTCCATGATTTTTTCCAGGGAGTGAGGTGAGGCTGAGTGGTCTGCAGTTCCCTGGATCCTCTTTTTTCCCTTTCTTAAATACGGTCACTATGTTTACCCTTTTCTGAGGGCCTCTCCTGATAGCCACAAGTTTTCAAAGATAATGGCCAGCGGTTCTGCAATCTCATCAGTCAACTCCCTCATCACTGTCGGGTGCATCCCATCTGGCCCCATGGACTTGTATATTTCCAGCTTTTCTAAAAAGTCCCTAACCTGTTCTTTCACCACTGTTAGCTGCTCACCTCCTCCCCAAACTGTGCTGCCAGGTGCAGTAGCCTGGGAACTGAACTTGCCTGTGAAGGCTGAGGTGAAACGGGCATTGAGCATGTCAGCATTTTCTGCATCCTCTATCACTGAGTTACCTCCCCCATTCAGTAAGGGACCCACACTTTCCCTGATCTTCCTCTTGTTACTGACATACTTGTAGAAACCCTTCTCCCTTTCACCTCCATTGCTAGCTGAAACTCCAGTTGTGCTTTGGCCTTCCTGAATTCATTCCTTCATGCCCAAGTAGTAATACTCTTATATTCCTCCCTAGTTGTTTGTCCAAATTTCCACCTCTTACAAGCTTCCTTGTCATGATTTAGTTTACTGGAGAGTTCCCTGATAGGCCAAGCTGGACTTCTACCAGTCTTCCTGCACATTAGGGTGGTTTGCTCCTGCACTCTCAGTAAGGTTTCTTTAAAGTACAGCAAGCTCTCCTGGGCTCCTCTCCCACTCAGACTGGCTTCCCAGGGGATCCTGCCCATGAGTTCCCTGATCAAGTCGAAGTCTGCTTTTCTGAACTCCAGGGTCTTTACTTTGCTGCTCTCCATCCTTCCTTTCCTCAGGATCCTGAACTCAATCATCACATGCTCGTGACTGCCCAGGTTGCCATCTATTAGTATGTTCCCCATCAAGTCTGCCCTGTTTGTGAACAGCAGGTCAAGAAGAGCATGGCCCCTAGTTAGCTGATCCAGCACTTGCATCAAGAAGTTGTCCCCAACACTCTCCAAAAACTTTTTGGATTGCCTGTGCACTGCTGTATTGCCCTCTCAGCACATATCAGGGTGACTGAAGCCCCCATGAGAACCAGAGCCTGTGATTGGGACACTTTGGCTAGCTGTTTGAAGAAAGCCTCATCCACCACTTCCTTCTGGTCTGGTGGCTTATAGCAAGCCCCTATTATGACATCATCCTTGTTGCTTTCCCCTCAGATGCTAACCCAGAGACTTTCAACAGGCCTATCCCCAGCTTCATACTGGAGCTCTGAGCAATCATATGGCTCTTTTACGTAAACAGCAACTCCTCTGCTGTCCTTCCTGAACAGTTTATATCTGTCCATGACAGTGCTCAGTCATGCGAGCTATCCCACCGAGTCTCTCTTATTCCAATCACATCAAAATTCCATAACTGGGCAAGTACTTCCAATTCTTTCTGCTCGTTTCCCAGGCTCTGTGCATTTGTATACAGGTACCTGAGGTAACTAGTCGATTGCTCTGATTTCTCAGGAAGAATGAGAACACCTCCCTTGTTGCCCCCATCTGCTTGCTCTTCCTCCAGGTCACCCCCCACTTCCACACTTACCTCATCATGACTAATTTAAAAAAGTAGCTATTCTTTTTGGGAATTAAACAAAACTAGGGTTTGGTGGGGGGGGGGGCGTTGTTTGTTTTTGTTTTTTTTACATGATGTTGGCCCTAATCAACAGAATTTATTGTACAAGATTACACCTAGAATTTGTCATTTTTAGGTATTACTCTCCCTCTCTGGTCCTACAAGCCTTGGGGGCTACTAGCAGGGACTCCCATTACAAACAGGTCAAAGGGTAGATATCAGACTAAAAGGAATACCTCAATCCTCTTAATGAAATCTCATCTCATGAAAAAAAAAATCTAAATGTTATGAAACCAAAATGAAAGCCTTGACAAACATGAAATTCAGGTCTTTCTATCTGGAAATTTTCTCCTGTTTCACTACATGGCATCTTGATCAAGTAGGTGAACTCTAAACCGCACAAGGTGCAGTAACCACTATAATTATCACAATGGCCTCTTACCTATGGTGGTAAAAGTACAATTTTCAGGACTGTACTAAAAGAGATTCACCACACTTTAAACTGGCTGCAACTACAAGTTCTTTGCTCATTACTATTTGGAAGATTTTGCTATTTAGTACTTCAATTCAAAGGCAGAATATTAGTCAGATAGAGTGATTAGTCAGATTGTACAATATATGCTTAGTCTTTTTTTATACACACAACCAAAAAAAAAAAAAAAAGCAAGAAGAGTTACCTATTCCACCATCAACTAACTAAGTAACCCTACCTCTCTCTGCTAACAGTTTATAAGGTACATATGTCCCATCCAAGATGAATGATCCACTTTGTTTCATCTGGAATTTCAGTACAGCATGGGTTGATACACCTGATTACCAGATATCTGGTCATGTGGTTAATTTTTTTTTAAATGCAGTTCTGGTTGTGACCCTAGCCCTTCAATCACACTATATCCATTAACATTTACTTTATATTTTATACACTATAAGTGTCTGTCTACACACACAATGCACTGCCATGCAAGCACACTCAAGCTAGCTCTTAGTGAGTAGCTAAGTCCTGAACCAGTCTAGATTCATAGATGCTAGAGTTGGAAGGGACCTCAATAGATCATCGAGTCCAACCCCCTGCATAGGCAGGAAAGAGTGCTGGGTTCAGATGACCCCAGCTAGATGATTATCTAACCTCCTCTTGAAGACCCCCAGGGTAGGGGAGAGCACCACCTCCCTTGGGAGCCCATTCCAGACCTTGGCCACTCTAACTGTGAAGAAGTTCTTCCTATTGTCCAGTCTAAATCTGCTCTCTGCTAGCTTGTGGCCATTATTTCTTGTAACCCCCGGGGGCGCCTTGGTGAATAAATACTCACCAATTCCCTACTTTGCCCCCGTGATGAACTTATAGGCAGGCACAAGGTCGCCTCTTAACCTTCTCTTGCAAAGGCTGAAGAGGCCCAGGTGCCCCAGTCTCTCCTCATAGGGCTTGGCCTGCAAGCCCTTAACCATACGAGTGTCCCTTTTCTGGACCCTCTCCAGGTTATCCACATCCCTCTTGAAGTGCGGTGCCCAGAATTGCACGCAGTACTCCAACTGCGGTACAACCAGCACCCGATAGAGGGGAAGTATCACCTCCTTGGATCTGTTCATCATGCATCTGCTGGTGCACGATAAAGTGCCATTAGGTTTTCTGATGGCTTTGTCACACTGCTGACTCATGTTCATCTTGGAGTCCACTAGGACTCCAAGATCCCTTTCCGCTTCCGTTCCACCAAGCAGGTCATTTCCCAGGCAGTAGGTATGCTGGACATTCTTCCCCTCTAGGTGCAGCACTTTGCATTTCTCCTTGTTGAATTGCATTCTTTTGTTTTCTGCCCATTTGTCCAACCTGTCCAGGTCTGCTTGTAGTTGTTCCCTGCCCTCCAGCGTGTCCACTTCTCCCCACAGTTTTGTGTCATCCGCAAACTTGGACAGAGTACACTTCGCTCCCTCATCCAAGTCGCTGATGAAGATATTGAAGAGTATCGGTCCAAGGACCGAGCCCTGCTGGACCCCACTGCCCACACCCTTCCAGGTCGAAGCCGACCCATCCACTATAACTCTCTGGGTACGACCCTCTAGCCAATTCACCACCTACCGGACTGTGTAGTCATCCAAGTCACAGCCTCTTAACTTGTTCACCGGTATGGTGTGGGATACCGTATCGAAGGACTTCCTGAAGTCTAAGTATACGACATCAACGCCTACTCCTGCGTCCAGGCGTTTTGTAACCTGGTCATAAAAAGAGACTAGATTAGTCAGGCACGATCTACCTGCTATGAACCCGTGCTGGTTTCCCCTCAGCATAATTTGTCCTGCTGGGCTCTTGCAAATGTGAGCCCTGATAATTTTTTCAAAGACTTTGCCTAGGATGGAGGTGAGACTGACTGGCCTATAGTTTCCTGGGTGCTCCTTCCTCCCCTTCTTGAAAATGGGGACCACATTGGCCCTTTTCCAGTCCTCTGGGACCTGGCCTGTGTGCCATAAGTATTCAAATATTACCACCAGTCGCTGTGCAATGACATCAGCCAGTGCCTTCAGTACCCTCAGATGGAGCTCATCCGGGGCTGCCGACTTAAAGGCATCCAGTTCCTCCAAGTGACTCTGCACCATCTCAGGGTCTACACATGGCAGTCTGGTGCCTTGCTGCTGCCTCTCTACAATCCCAGTGAGAGCTTTGTCCTGCCCCTCACTGAGGAACACTGAGGCAAAGAACTCGTTTTGGAGTTCAGCCTTGTCCCCCCTGTCCGTCACCAATTGCTTCTGTGCATTTAGTAGGGGTCCTATTCTATCCATGTCTAGCTACTTTAGTATGGTATTCCACCTGGACTAACTAGTTCTGCTGAGAAGTAGGATCTATGACTTCAATTAGACCAGTAGGATAATATAGGCTGGGGACAGACGTTACACATAAACTGGTATAATCGCGTTTATACACATAACTTCTTGTCCCGCAACGTGCCGGAGATCTGCCGCTTCTGAGCAAATTCAATTAATCAAGTCTGCTGTGCACATAAGCTGATGTGAACTGCGCTGCGCCATGTGTAGTTGTATAAGCAGCAAAATGCATGTCAGCAAGCAGAAAATGGCAGTGGTGCACTTTTGAACCAAAACACATTCTATGTCTTTTAGTTCAAAAGCACGCTACCACCATTTTCTCACAACTGATGTGCATTTCTCTGCTTATAAAACTGTAAGCAATGCAGTGCTGGGCACTTTGAAAATTACCCAGTGCTACGGTGCTTACATGTGTAAAAATGCCCAATGTGCTTGGAAATTGGTTCAGATCTGTAACACAACAGAAGTTCAGAGCACTTAAACCAGTATCATAATGGCCCAAACAGGTTTAAAATAAATCTGGATGGATGTAGTATTAGACTTAACTGATTTAGGTTAAATCAGTTTATTGAACTTCTGTCAGATCCCCTCCAGATTCCAGTCAACTCAGTGCCCCAGCACCCCAGGACACTTTGTACCTCTCCCATTAGCTCCCCCTCACAGGGTGGGTGGGCTAGCTTTGGGCCAAGCTGTCTGCCCCAGCCAAGCTGGGAGGTATGCTCTAGTACCCCCAAATGTCTGACCTGGGCCATTACAGGCATGTGGCTGCATTTCCAGAATCAAAATGAATGTCTCTTCACTCACTTATCAGTTCAATCTATGCAATTTAGACTAACCTGCGAAGATTGAACTGATTCAGCCTCAGGCTTTTTGACTTTCTGTACTTAGCCCTAAAGACATCTGAACAAGCTCAGCTATTTCTACACAAAACTGCACTGTGCTATGTGCACATAACCAGGGACAGTTTTTCTTTCAAATCAACTGGACATTTTACATCGATACACCTGCTTCACCCCAAACCGCAAATTACATCTCCTCTGAAGAGTGGCTAAATGGAAGATTAAGTGACTTTTAAAATAATCATTAATAGTACATTTATTTCTGCATTGATGCAATCCCTAAAACGTATGCTATTAGCATGATTTTTAGCAATTGAGCTGGTGCGAATTGTTGTAAATCAGGTCTGTAATCTTCAAACATACTCCCCAGGCCTTGAATCTAAAACCATCTGGACACTCTGACAGTGTTCTATTTATTACATACAAATGCTTGGATACTGCCAATGCATAAACAGTAATTAAGCACACAAGCCAACCATGCATGCCAGATTTGCTAGAACTATCCTTTGAGTATCTTAGAGTTTCCATGCCAGTGAGCTTATTGAGGCATTGGCTGGTGATTAAACATTAATGATTTATGGTGCAAGCAGGGTTCATTTACTGCTTACTGAAATATGTTTGACAGGATCCTTGTGATTTCTCAAGAATTAATACTGTTTTTCATAAGGTTTTTTGTGAGTCATTTTCTAAAATTACTTTCAGTAAAGATATGAGATAGAAACTAATACAAGAATGACTCATGTGGATGGTTCTAATGGTGTCGTTCATTAATGACAGGTTCATAGCAATATAATTAACCCTTAACAATAGATAAGTTAAAAAATGAATGTAACAGTAATTTTGTAACATGAAGGGCAATGCTGTTTTGTATACATTTGAAACAACTACTGCAAATTCTTACAATTGGATTAGGAGGCTATTTATGGGGCCATTGTCAGCTTTTGCGTGGACTTTTGACTCGACACTTCACTGTCTGATGGTACTAATAATTCCAAAACTGATGCATATTACCTTAATGTTACACATGTTCTAGTTTATAAGGTTTCATTTATTTATGAGAAAATTTTGATATAAACAGGTAATCAGTCTAACACTCAGTTGACTAAAAAAGGAAGAACACCATGATCCCCAAAAGTACACAATGAAGCATCTATCATAGCTACCTTTTAAAAAGCTATTTCCTATTGCTTAACCGCACATTAGGAGGGCAAAACCTGTAGCATAAAGTGTTTCATGTCTGAACACAGATACAGATTTTATGGTAATGTCAGATCATATAAAAACCGAAATGGTTTCAGGGACCATGATCCCGAGTTTGAAATTGTTCCTATCTGAGGTATTTGACAAGAAATTATGCCAGACTAGAGACATGTTAGAGTAAAGATTCAGTGTTTACATCAGCAGATAATTGCTCATGTGTGCTGGCTTCGTTCCGATGTTTCTCCTGTTTGCTGCACCAATCTTGATTTAGCAGTGTCTCATATTCCCCTTATGAAGCCAGGGGAGCTAATTTTTGACTTTCACAGAAGAGAGGTATGATTCACAGGACTGACTACAGGATAGAGTGTAGACCAGGGTTTTCCAAGGTTTTAATCTTATCTCTGGTGTTTAACACATATGTGTTCTCACCTACCAGGAGGGGTGTTTGGTGGATAAGTTAATGCATGCTTAAGTAACTTTTATAGTTGTTTTGAGCAATGTACAGATGCTTTAGAGCCGACTCCTGATTCATCAGTCTCTTCATTCAGAATCACTGTTTTATCCCTTTTTGAGCTAAGGATCAGAATGAGAGTCCATAGTACTATACAACGTACTAATATAACAGCTTCATGAAGCTTTCAGAAGCCCTAAAGTTAATATTCTGGCTCAAGACAAGAGATGGAGCAAGACCAGCTGGGGAAGTCAAAGTCTCCCACTCCATGTAGGAATGTCTCTATCCATCATAAAAATCACTAATAAAGTGTAAGTACTTTTCCTTAGCACTGAAAGGTGAACAAAAGGCTAGTGGGAATATGGTGAATAATCAGATGAAAAGACATTTCATTTAGTTTAGGTTTATGGGGACCTAAATATAACAAGTTAACTGGTTAGTTGCTACTGAGAAAATAGGACCATTGTGCTGGCCAAGCAAGAAGGCTGGAGAGGGGTCCCCCATTTTCTGCTGATAATGTCGTTGCTCTGGATAGTTCCTTTATTTAAAACTTCATTTTACAGGAACCATCTAGCAAAATTGACACTAAGTTAGCCTCTTGACTTTACTCTTGCTTGTATTTTTAGAATATCATACCCCACTTGAGGCAAATATATGGGACAGCAAGGCACTCATTTAAAAATGATTTTGTACTCATGAGGCACGGTGTGTTGACAGCTGTGCAGTCCAAGATCTGTTTAGCAATGAAACAGTGAGAGAAATACTGACGTTCCCAAAATGTTCTAAATTAAGGAGGAGGCAAGCTACTAGGCAGACCATTTTTGGGATGGTAGATAAGTCAATCTTAATATACATTCACAAATCCATATGTGGTCCTGATGTGTTCTGTCTCAGCACAGGACATAGTACACACATGATAGCTGGAAAGATGATTCTGTAGTGCATCACTTGATAATTAGAAATTAGACTAGGATTGCAAGTTTGTTTTCCACAAATTTCCAAATGGATTTCCAGCAACAATGAACTTAGGTTACCATGGGCATCTCTACACCTCTGTTTAAAGGCAAGTTGAAGACTGTTCAGCTACTCCCAGACACATGAGCTCTCTTACACAGGTACATTGCTTTTCAGTTGCAAAGAGGAGGAAATGAAGGATAGTGGGCAGACTAGTTCCTAGAACAAGAACCTCAAACAGAAACTGTGCTGATCTCTTCTTCAGTTAAATGCCTGAGGCAGAATCTATTCAATCTTTGCAGGTTTCTAAGATGTCTATATTGAACCAATAATGAACTGAACTGACATCCGGTTTTCAATTTGGAAAAGCAGACAGAATCTTGCACAGATCCAGGCCAGAAGGCAGAGGGCATAGGAGCATACCCACACCCTCCTTCAGGGAGGGGAGATAGCTTTGGTTCAGTGCCAAGTTGGAGTTGGCCCCCCCTCCCCTACTGGCCTAGGTTGAGCCCACTACCTCTCCCCCCACCGCCAGCAGCCCATATCCCTGCTGACTCCCCACCCCTGTGCCCCATGATTATTTGTGGCTGCCAGGCTCTGTCCCAGGGAGCAGACAGGGAAGGTGTTGATTTGGGCTGAGCATGCAGTTTAACTCTTTCCTGCCTGCTCCCTGGGACATGCAGTGCTGGGCACCCACAGATCATCAGAGAGCAGGGGGAAAGTGAATTGTGATTGGGGGTGCTGGGGATGGTAGAGGGGGCAGTGGGCCTGATTTGGGTCATCAGGAGAGGAGGCAGATCCCAGCTTAGCACTGGGATGGGAGCTCCTTCCCCCTCCCACTGTGGGCGAGAGACTGACAAGGGTGCAGAGATCAGCAGCTAGCCTGGTGCTCTAGCACCTGGCCAGAACAACACAGAGCAGCAGGGAGGAACCAGGCCAGGGTAGGGGAATTCTTCCCAGGCGTGAGGCTCCTCCCATGTGGGCATACCCCAGCCTGTTGCTCTGGCCCTGGGACAGGAGTGCTTCCTCCCCTCCCCCCACCACCGTGTCACCTCAGTGACTCACACTGGCCCAGCTAGAGGAGGGGACAACTCTCACAGACCACAGGGGGGCTAGGGCTGTTGGGGAGGGGCTCTGTTCCCCCCCCACCCCACCAGGCTGACAGTATAGGCAGGGTGCTGTCTAGGGAGCAGAGACTTTACTACCTCAACTCTGTGACCACCTGGGGGTGGTGCTAGTTCTGCTTGGCTGGAGCAAATAGCAGCAGCCAAGATTAGCCCACCTGTCTGGGGGGGGGGGCATTGTGGGGGAGGTGCAAAGTGTCCTAGGATGCTGGGGGACTGTGAGTTAACTTGAGTTGGGAGGGGATGTGGGACAGAAGTGTGATAGAACGGTTAAACCTAAATCAGTTAAGCCTGATACTACATTTATGCAGGTTTGTCTTAAACTGGTTTAAGCTATTTTGAAACTAGTTGAATGTGCACTGAAGTTCTGCTCTGTTACAGGTTTAAACCAGTTTCCAATCACTTATACCCCTTTACGTTTAGTTTTTGTCCCTAGCCAGAAGATGGATGAAGAAGGCTGGTGGTGGACTTCGTGTGAAAACCCTCTTTAGTTCTCAGGTACAAGGGGGCTCACCTGTACAAGAGGAAGGGAAATCGCAAACTCTGTGACAACCACAATGGCATCTCCCTCCTCTCAACTGCTGGCAAGATACTCATGAGAGTCCTCCTCAAATGGCTAACCAACCATTTAAATGACCTACTGCCTGAGAGCCAATGCAGCTTCAGAAAAAGATGCAGAACCACTGACATGGTGTTTGTGGCCCAGCAGCTTTGAGAAATGTGCCACAAACAGAATGTCGGCCTTCTTCTCACGTTCATCTACCTAACAAAAGACTTCCAACATGGTGAATCGTAAAGGCCTCTGGGAAATAATGAAGAAGTACGGATGCCCCAGAAAATGCATCAATATGTTTCAACAGTTCCACAACAGCACGATGGCAGGTGTCCTTGCAAATGGTGAATGCTCTGACCCCTTTTCAGTCACAAATGGTGTCAAGCAGGGCTGTGTGCTCGCACCTACCCTCTTCAGCATGGTATTCTCTACCATGCTGTCAGATGCCTTCCAAGACGATGACCTTGGTATGGGGATCAGGTACCATTTTGATGGAGACATCTTCAACCTGTGCAGGCTCTGAGGGAGCTCCAAAGTCCAGAAAGCCATGCTTCATGACTTCCTCTTTGCTGATGACTGTGCATTATATACAGGCTCACAGGCAATGCAATGGTCCATGGTCCTGTTCTTGTCAGCTTGCGACAGCTTTGGACTCACTATTACTATCAACAGGAAGAAGACTGAAGTTAAGTTTCAACCTGTGCCTGGCACAACACTCCAGGAACCACACATTTCAGTTAAAGGTCAACAGCTGTTGATGGTAGATAAGTTTGTCCATGTAGGCAGCATGCTCTCCTGTGCTGTCCGCATTGACAACAAAGTTAACGCGAGACTAGCAAGAGCTAGTGTGGCCTTTGGCAGACTCTGTAAGTCAGTCTGGGACTGCAGAGCATTGGAATATTGATGAAACTGACGTTTTCTAAAGCCAGCATTCTCCTGACCCTCCTTTATGCCTGCAAAACCTGGACCATCTACCAGCATCATGTCAAGAAACTACACCACTTCCACTTGTGCTGTCTGCAAAAGATACTAAAGATCAAGTGGCAGGACAAGATTCCAGACACCATGGTGCTCAGAAGATCAGCTCTCCCCATTATCCACACCCTACTGAAATTGGTGCAGCTAGGATGGGCTGGCCACACTCGCCTGCCAAAAAAAAATTTCTATGGTGAACTGTCAAATGGAGTACATTCTCATGGTGCACCGAAGTGGTACAAGGATACCCTAAAGGTGTTTCTATAGAGTTTTGGCATTGACCTGGAGTCATGGGAGGAAATCACTCATGGCCGTCCTTCCTGGAGGTCATCAATCCAGAATGGAGCACTGGCTTTTGAACAGCAACGTATGGCAGAAGCAATGAAGAAATACATGGCCAGGAAAACGAAAAACTCTCATACCCAGTCCTCATCACTTTCCTGCTCTTGCTGCAGCAGACTGTTCAAGGCAAAGATCAGGCTTATAAGTCACCTGTGTACCCATGCAGCCTAGCCTCCATCTCCCTCCTTTCTTTTTCCTGTCTCTCTCTTCTCCTTTCTCTTTTCTCCCCCTTGTTTCTTTCCCATTTCTTTTCTCTCTTCTTCCCCCCTCCCCTCCCCCACTGGATGTGGCCATCGTCACCCATGAAGGATGAACAATACTTGGCTAAATTGTGAGTACTTTCTAGGGGAGCAGGTTAAGGCAAAGCTCAACTTCAGACCCAGATTTGCCAGGGAGCACCCCTGCCAGCTCTGGACTGCCATCAGGAGTCAAAGTATATAATATAAATGGTTAGTGAATTTGTGCTAAGAAATGAGCCTACAGGCAGGACTGTATACAAACACACATATCCACTTAGTGCAGAATTTCTTTTTCCCAGGTAGCTTTTTCCAAAAGTACCTTTAAACCCTGAAGTTTTTCCCTCTGGGCTTTTGTGGTAAACAACAAACTTCCTACAGCAGAGAGATGTCAGAGCACTCATTAAATGAATGTCAATGATTGTGGTCTCCACTTAACATCATTTCCTCTTTTCTTTTCCCTTCCCCCTCCAACCTTTAAGTAAATATTTTTTTTTGCAGGTCTATAAATCATCTGAGTAAGAAGTCAATGCCAAAGGTTCAAAGATAATTGTCAAAGTGGGTCAGTGTACTAGTCTCTCATCTCTGGAGACAGGAGTTCAAATCTTTGCTCAGAACAAAGTGATAATGAGTTTAGTGCCCTCATTCTATTATCTGTTTGTTCACATCACTAAACCACTACACAATTAGGCATGGCTGAAAGTCTGGAGTAATAGGAGTGCTGCAGGTCAGGCAAAGCTCACCTAAAAAGACATTCAGGAAGTCTGAAAAGGTCCTGCCCACACTGTGCCTGCCTCCAACTAAAACCTGCTAGATTATGGGTTTAACAGGAATGACTGAGTTCACAAATATGTATAATACCTATATTTGTTTAGCAAAAGGAGAGAGAGAGATTATTTTACACACATTCATAAATTCACTATATAAAGCATCCACAATATTTGGAGCATAAATCTGGTTTCTGGTTAGTAGGGAATTAGCTTTGCATTATTAGAGATTATTTTATTTTTGCCCCCTTCCAGCCCTCTCCTGTTAAACATGAATTGTTTTACTATGCATTAGCAAACACATATTTTATCAACATCTTGTTTATAAACTAGTGAAATCAATTACTTACCTGTGTGGAAGGTAGCTATCCAATTTCCAAAATCTGGGAAGTCACTTCAAAGCAGTTTAATTCAACAAGACTGAGGAAATATATAAAATAAGCCAGTTCTCATACCTACTCTTCTCAGAGTCTCTGCCTTTAGTCTCCCTGCTTCAGAATCTTGTTTCCCTTCTTCATCTCTCACCTGTGGCCTTCTTCCAATTGAGCTTTGAACCCTTCATAAAGAACACACGAGAACTTCCCAGTTGATTCTAATAACCGTATAGAACTGGCTGGCCAGTCTCAAATCCCTTATACAGTGTCACCTTTATTGAAAACATATAGCATTACAGTGTACTGATCAGGATCAGAGGCTATAGCATGCAATGATTTGGGTAACAATCTTATTGGGTCTACTCTGTGACCTTTGGTGAGGTCAGCCCCATTCTATCAATCATTCATTCAGACACCTCAGTCTCACCATAATACTGGCCCTTGTGTTTAAGCACACATGCCCATGTCCACCTTATGTCACATTTGTTCTCGTTTTTGGCCTACCAATATAGCTAAGGAGGAAGCGGGGTGAACAGGGCACCTGAGTTAAGAAAGCAATAACAGAAGCACCTGTGCAGCTGGCCTGACCCAGCCATACCTTGTGCACTGCTGCTGGGCAGAAATGCCCAGGTGCATTTCTGGGTAGCACTCTGTCTACCCTGTGATTTCAGCAGCACTCCTAATTAAAATTTTATTCAGAACAAAGAAGTTCTGAATTTCTGAAATTTTATACATTTGTCCAAAAAAGTTCAAGTTGGATTAATTTGCATACTCAAGTAAAAATGTCTTGTTGAAATATTTCTTATTAGTTCTACATACACTTTGCATCCCTGGTCTTGTTATCTGTTCTATGCTAGAAGGCATTTGCAGGGTTGTTGGTCTAAAAAGGACAAATACATACAGCATATGAATAGTGGGATCAGGGTGACTGACATGTTCTGCTTTTAGCTTCACTTATTTTTTCTCTTTGTCTCATTTGATAATTTTTCCATTTATTTTCAACGGTTTCCTTTCCATTGCCTAGTTTAAAATATTAATTACTCTTGCTTATTGTTATACTGTTCTACCGGTTAATCATTTCCCCATATAAATATGAAGTACTTAAAACTCAAGTCCCTTCCATTCTTGATTTTGTTCACAGCACGATGGGATGAGTTGTATAAGTATTAAACTAAATTTATATGGTGATAGATTTCATATTGAATGGTTTTACATTAAAGCAAACTCATTTAAGGTAAGATTCAGACATTCCTGTTCAGTGTAAGTAGAATTTTACTCCACAACTAGTGGCACTGAGATCAATTAAGATATTTAAAGGGTAAAGTAGTGCTCAGTATGAATAAGGTAATAGAAGTTGTCCCTGCCAATTTATATTTTAACCCACTAAAAAATAATTTGACCCCATAGGAAACTAACAGAAAGGAAAGAACCAAATCACACATGCTCCCACAAATATAGAAATCTCTGTTAAAAACAGAGAGCTTCAAAATACAGAAATCCACTAAGTAAAGACCATCAATTATCTTTACTTGGCAAATGAAAGGCAATAACAGTAAAATGCATATCAGTACCAACTGTGATGTGAGATTTAAGGCTCTAAAACTTCATTAAAATCAGACTAGTAATGATGTACCATATGCACTGGTCTGTATTTGCCTCAGGATGTCCAACCTGTAGTTCATTTTCTTCTGTCACACCACTTCTTTTATAAGGATGACTCAAACCACTTTGGTAAAGTGCTCAGAGGCTGACAGATAGGATAGGCATTTAAAAAATAATTGTTTGCTTCATTATACTATGGTGGTGTATAGGATTTTTTTGGCTTACAAAACAAGTTTTAGATTTACATTTCTAAAATTACAAATGGGAGAGAAGACTGTTAGCATAGGTATTCAGACTTATGATTTCAAAATAGGTAACCGTTGTTGTGTATGGAGGGCAAGAGAGAAAAACTACTTATACAGCTTTTATAGAAATAATGATAATATTTGGGAAATATATGGGAAATATGTTTTTTAAGCAGATGAGAAACACGTAGCAATTATGGAAGTAAGTTGGTTAAACTTCATCAGTGAAAGGTTGCTTATCCCATTACCAGATCTTTATGTAGTTCCTATTCACTTGGTACTTTAGTCATTTTTTTGTTGTTCACCTTTATAAATTATTCAGTGTCTGTTCTTTTTGGTACAGACATTAATACCAATGGAAGTTATGGCTACATATGGAAAGCAAAATGAGCACTTCTGCATGTACCTTAAGTTTATTAAATTTAAAAATATATACAATCTTAGGCTAAAGTAATATTAAGGTAACTGAGCTAAAATGTAAAAAAGTCTAGGGACAGAAAAAGTTAAGACTGCCAAAACAAAGTTAAATAAACATCATTGCATCTCTAGGCTAGGGACAGAAGTTACACATAAACCTGTTTAAGTGATCAGAAACTGGTTTAAACCTGTAACAGAACAGAAGCTCAGTGCACAAAATGGCTGAAACTGGTTTAAGATAAACCTGGTTGAATGTAGTAACTTAACTGATTTGGGGCAAACCGGTTTATGAAACTTCTATCCTAGACCCTTTCCTGGTCCAGGTTAAATCACAATCTCCCAGCATGCTTTCCAGTCCTGAGCTGGGCTCAGCTGGGCTAGGCTGTCTGCTCCAGAGAGCAGGGCTGACCCTGCTCCTGTGCTCATTAACTGGAGCAGTGAGGCTCTAGCTGATAAGGGGGTGGTGGGGGGCAAGCCTGGCTGGGGCTGCAGCCCAGTCTGCAGTGGGGGGACTGCCCCCGCCTCAGGCAAACCCCAGCTAGGGGGCTGGGGCTGGGGCCAGGAAGCAGGGTTAAACACCCTTTCCCCCATTCAAACTTACTTCTGGCTTCAAGTGTGGACTACAACTCCCAGAGGCACCTGAAAACAGAAAAGGGAAGTGACAAGGAACCCTGCAGAGTGGTGCTGTTGTAAGTCTGGACTGCAAATTTCAGAGATCCCAGCAACAGCAGGAAGAGGAAGTGAGCGCACCACCAGAGAACCATGCTCTAGCGCCCTCCAGCTTCTGGCCTGAGCCACTGCAGGCATATGGCTGCATTTCCTGAATCAAAGTTAAATGTCTGTTCATTTCTGTTTCAATTTAATCTGTGCAGTTTAGGCTAACCTGCAAAGATTGAATCGATTCAGCCTCAGACTTTTTTGACTTTCGGTACCTAGCCCTAAAGTTTATTCTATTTCTTTTTTTCTAGTTAAATGGGTATCCTACTACTTTATATTACAGTGTCCAATTACCAAGTATAGCATGGCTGACTTCCCATTGGTCTGAGAACCTTTAAATTTAGAAAGGCACAGGAAATGGAAGAGTTAAGTGCATGCATTTATCTCAGGATTTTAAATATACAATTTAACTGTATACTTACGAGGAATGTATTGCAAAGGGAACACAGAAGCAGAGTGTTTCTTCATCTACAGTAGGACTAGTGTGTTGAACAGCCTTAACCTCTCCTTCTGAGGTCTACCACAACATTCTAGATAGCCCTGAATAAAAAGTGTCTAGGAGAAATAATGAACATAACCTCAAAGGGCCAGATCCCTAAATAACTTAGTTACCTAAAGTAAGTTTAGGTGCAATTAAGGAACCTAATTACAAATCTGTGACCCTGAAATTCCTGAACAGCTACTGGTTGATCCTGGAGGCTCCTAAACTCCATAGACATCTCCCTGTTTAGACATTAAAGTTTTCAGATGCCTAGAGTTGTACCTTTGTGCATTCTCAGAATTGTCCTGTTCGGTACAGCTGAACAGGTCTTGCTCAAAATCATGCCTTAGTCTCATTGGGATCATTTGAGGTCCCCTGAAATAGGCAATGTTTATTGGATTGGGTAACACAGGGCTATTCAACTATAGCACTGCCAGGGGCTGTATGTTACTGGCATACAGCCACACACTGTGCCGGTCACATGCTATGGGGGCAGGTCCCCAGGATTTCCTCCCTTCTTCCCACTCATATGCAGCCAGCACAAGTGGCACTTAGTACCTTAGGATCTGCACCCACCCAATAGGCAGCAAGGGTAGTGCACGGGCAGCATGAGTGATAGTGACTTGTAAACTATCTGTTCCCAAACTTTTTTATCCACAAATTATCTCACCTGGTGTTCTGAGGTCGATCGGCTAATGCTTGGAATAGAACTTTCCTGTTTTCTGGTAGAGGGTACAATGAAAGTATCATCAACCCTAAACCATTCTATAGCTCATATAATGACAACAACAATAATACTTTCTACTTCTATAGCACATCAGAATTTCAGAGCTTTTTGGCTATTATAAAAATCAATTTAAAAATCATTTTCTACCTTCTTCAGTTCACCTATGACACAGTTTCAATGAAGAACATATAATTTTTATAGCAAAATGACTTTCAAATCAGGATTTAAAAGCTTTTGTGATCACTAGGAATTTAAGAAGATACTGTAATTGTACCAAAAATGCCTTACAGTAGAGTCTGACTCCTGTATTCACTCTTTGAACTGAATAACCACCTACTAGTAAAATAAAATCTTATACTTCTAGATAAAGAATAATCAAATGCTTTGTGCAGCTGCATTCCCTGGTATAGTTTTTCAGCATGCCAAAAATCTTTACTAGACGAGGAATTATTAAAAATTAATATCCCTTTTCATTCTGAAGCATTTTAATGAAACCTTTGGGTAGTTATCCACTTTGCTATACTTTTCTGCATCACGTTGTTTAGAGAAATAATGAAAAGCGCACATAACATTCATGTTTTATTAAAAAGTGCATGAAAGCTACATTGCAACAGATGTTACATTTGACTTTGAACTGGCTAGTAGAGCACAAAATCAGAGCTGGTCAAATAGGGAGAAACAGCAGCAATAGGTATTTCTGCTTTGTGTTCGAAGCATTTTTATTTAACTTTTTGGAAATATTCATGTGAAATAAGTTTTGCTCATGGAGAATAGATTTGAACCAGAGGCTAGGGCATAACAGAGGGCATAACAGTTTACAGATACCTAGCAACTTTTAAATTATCTAGTTCAGGTTCCAGAATAAGTTGCTGCATAACAGCAGATAACAGCAGCTGCACCAGAATAAGCTGCTGCAGGTTTTTCTTCCCAAGGTGGAGAACCTTGCATTTTTCAGTGTTAAACACCATCGGGTTCTCATCCACCCATTTCCTGAGCCTGTCCAGGTCAGCCTGGATCATACAATGAGGTACTAAATCTTAAAGTAAATGTTGGTAGCAAATACTTCAGGAGGAATCCTGAAGTCTCACAACTTTGTTCAGAAAAACATTTGAGACATGAGTCTGCATAGTCATTAAATGAGAGAAATTCCTAGTCTGTTTGCAGATTTGTTGAACAAAAGAGGGCTAATTGTCTTAAAACTGAATACTGCTGCTAATTGTTCATCCAGCCCTACATGTTAAAAGAAATCAGTCCAGGAAACCTATAATGACTCATATTTACATAATGTATAAAGCTAAGTGTTTAAATGTTTTCAATCTTTGATTACAGGAGTGTCCATCTCTTTCCCTGTGCAATAATATAGGAATAGCAATCATCTTCAGTGCTCAGTTTAACCAATGAGCAATCATGCTTCAAGCCTGACTGGACACCCTTTGGCACACAATTGCAAGTCTCATCTGTCTCCTCAATCTTTTTTTATATGATGAATATCAGTACATGTGGAAAGGGGAAAGGTAATTATAGCCAGGGTGGAGATTATTCTGATTGTCATGAATTTTATTAGGTAGTCTAGTTTAAAGGGTTTCTAAGGGTTTTATATTTTATTAAGCTTGGTGTTTTTACTGTATGGAATGGCATACCACTTCATATAAGTCTATTTCTTTTTTTCAATCTCATACTATCCTGCTGATGGGTTAAGCACATATAAATAAGTCTTATGCTAAAAGCTATTTATCAAATTACTTTATAAAAGCAAAATTGGTTGAAAGTTAAAATAAAAATGAAGATACAATTTTATAGAAACACATTCTTTTTTTTATAAAGCCTAAGGACTTTGATAGGATTCCTCAATTATAAAGAAAAATAATATTTAAATAATATTATTTTCCTAATGACATAATAACCGTTCAATTCTTAAAAACTATATCATGATACTACTTTTTGTATGTATTAAAAGCCTTAATAAGAAGGCATTTTATAAGAATAAGTATAATAGTTTAAAGAACTAAATCTCAAATGGAAAATTACTAGATACTAATTTTAATAGCATCACATTAAGGAGGTTTTATCCTCCTAGTACATCCATCATTTGTAAGTACACATTAAGTATTTGGTACTCCTGAATTGACTGTTTAATTATTTTTCAAATGTGGGATCCATTCTTGATCAAGTATACCTAGAATACTATAATGGTATTGATCTCATGGCTAAAGATCCATTTCTCAAAGGTAAATCATTTGACTGTAGCATAAAAATATTTTTCCTGAAGTTACAGAGATAATATAATACACTGATTACACTATCACAGATAGGGAAGGACATGAACTCCTATGTTTCAAAGCAACATAATCTTTTAGTTTTGACACTAATTTAAATAGAATAGGAAGTATAAATAATGAATTATGATAGGTAGAGCTTTGTATAAGTATGCAGTATATTAAATATCATATTGTATCTTACAGGATTGGAAGGGACCCCAGAGGCATAAGTGATCAGGTTTGCGTCCTGGGTAGTGATGCCTCATGGCTGGAGGTTTGCAGCTGCAGGGTAAGATTGTACTTCCTTATTTTTTGTAGCTGATGTTTGCTGAGTTGTGGTTTAAATACTGCTTTTCAGCATCAAAAAAGGAAGTGACATCTTCATGTCCAATAGAACCTTCAGCCATATGATACCACTGCCCAGGGCACCATGCACCACTGCTGCTGTTCTGCCCTCTCCATTGCCAGAACTGGAGCCAAAGCCACTGTAGGGAAAGTGCAGGGGTGAAGGGGAAGAACAGTGCATGGAAAAGTGAGGCAGCCCCCAGCTTCATTTCATCATCTCCTCTCCCCTTAGACAGTGCCTGTGGCTTGTGCCTGACTCATCCACATGATAGAGGGACCTCAACTTTGTGCATTGATGCAGCATATATCTTGAAGGACCTATGCAGAAGTATCCTGATGTTTTCCCTTTATTGGGCATATTCCTATTGTATATAATGTAGTCTTCTATAAAGTCCAGTGTCAAGGTCTGTTTGAAATAAGGTGACTTGCTTATGTGAGCCAACACTATGGGTTTATATGTGGCAATACCTTTTTCTCTTGCAATGAATATCCTACTGCTATTTGGGAAAACCCCTGCCTAGCAGAGGACAATAGATCTGTAAGTCATTTAATAGCTCAGTGCTATACTATACATTAGAGATGATCTCAAGGCTGATAAGTTCAGTTTGAGATTCAGATCTGTATCTCCCAAAAGTTTTGGGACACTCAGATCTGAATTTTCATTAAGTCCTATTATAAAGGGAGGAGCAAGCTGTGGAGTTCAGATGTAGATTCAGATTAAATTCCACCAAAGTGTGCAGCTGCCAGGTCTACAGCTTTTATTAATTTCCATCTCAAATGCAAAATCAACATCCACTACCACTCAGTGAACTAATGTCACTTCAGAACACAGTATGAGTCACTGATGTTGCTCCACTGTCTCATGGGGCATATTATAGTGTCTTGAGGGCAGCACAAGTCAGGAAATCAGAGCATCTTTTTATGGAATGTGAGATAGACTTGCACTGTGTGTCACAGAACAAGAAAAAGATAGTTTAATAGGATGGATGATAGCTAAGGAGAAGAAAGCATATACATACTAACTGCAACATTATATTAAGACTCAACTAACACTACATATCTTACAACTGGATACTGAACAGAAGATGTCCAAAACCAATCATACATTTAACCTTATTAGCACCAAAAATGGGCCATTACATCATCTGCTCTGATCTCCTGCATATCACCATCCATTATATATCACTCAGCTCTGCTGAGTCTCATAATTTGCTTGAGTAAAAACAGAACCAGTTTTGATTTGAGGATATCAAGAGATGTCCATAATTTCCCTTGGGAAATTGCTACAATGATTAAATCACCCCCTTTATTGAAAAAATGTGCCTCAATTTTAATTTGAATTCTGGCTTCAGTTTTCAGCAGTTCCATTGTTGTGCCCTTAACTACTAGATTAAAGAATGCTTTAGAACCTAGTATTTCTTCCCCACTGAGGCAATTATGCATTTTATGTAGGTTCCTATTTCTCTCTGTTTTGAATAAACTAGATGCCTTGAATGTTTAAGCATCTGACTATAAGGCATTTTTATTGTGATTTCTGTCATTTCTGTGGCTTTTTTTCAGTGTTTTGAATCTTTAAAAATGTGGATATCTCAACTGGATGCAGTATTCCATTATTGGTCTTACCAATGCCTTATGAAGAAGTTAATTCAGCTCCCAACTTCTATTTTCCTGTTTTGTCATCAGTCCTTTTTGCCATGGCATCACATTGGTTGCTTCTGTTCAGCTGCTTATCTAGTCTGTCCTTTAAATCCTTTTCAGCACTGCTATCTTGCGGAATGCAACAGGATTTAAACTCAAACAGGGAAACCACATTGGCTTTAAGTCCAATGCCTAATCCACTCACCATCACAGCTGTATTCAGTTTTATATAGATGCTTCTGTCAGTTTGAAACCAGAGAGTGACCCACAAACACACCTAGGCCATCTTTAGCAGCAACAAGTGGCACAAAGAATTAAAGGTGGCCTACGGGCCATCTGGGGATTCCTGAATATGCCATTCCTTTGCAGGCCCAGTAGTATTGGTAGCTGCTTTAATTGACTTCAAGGGCTAGAACAGCTGGAATTCAAATATTGCACATAGCCATCTTCATTGGATAGGATAAAAGATAACTCACACAGACCTGAGAAGTGAGGCTATGATGTCTCCATCCCTATAATCTGAGCATTGCATTACTGATGGCTATGCTTGTTTGTGGAGTGGAAGAAGGAAAAAAAACTGGCTTTCTAGTCTTATATCTCTCTTCCCTTGTTTAATGAAGATTCTGAACAGTCTGGAGTGAAAAGGCCCAGAAAAGCAATCTTTTAGGAAAAAAGTGGCTACTTTTTTTCAGGGAGTCCAAGACTGAGATGATCTGTTTTCCATTTTCCCATGCTCATGATGGTGCCAGTGTGGCACAATAATTTTCTCTACCTATATTTTTCAAGTAGTAGGGTATACCCACTTTCCTTCTAATATGCATTGTTCATTTGATGTAAGCTAGAGAGACCAATGCATTTTTACAAAGATCAATATATACTGTTAATAATAATACTTCACACTTATGAATGTACCCACTATACTGCATGTAAATGACATCACATCTTAAAAGCCTGACTCTCACCTTCAATTTTCTCACACATTTCTCATAAGATTTAGCAAAATAATGAATAATACTTAGACAAGCAGAGGAATCACTTACATGCCATTTATTCTGGGAGAAACTGCTGCTTATCTTTTTCTAAAAAGAGAAAACCAAATGTAACATTTTTAACAAACTTATTGAACTTATTTTTTATAACTAGAAATGAAAAGACCTTTTTCAATACAATATGAATTGCACTTTTAGTAACTATTGTTCATAGTTCTATATTTATTCGTCTCTATTGTGTTTCTAGCAGACGATAATATATTCTAGAAAACCAGCAACTTTGATTCACTTGGTCATTTTCTTCTGAATGCTGGCTAGGACAGCATGGAGAATGAAAAGGATATGTCTACTTATTTATTTAAACAGTGTTTAATAAATACCCACCCCAACCCATCCCTTGGGTGAGTTCACAGATTAATTTTTACAGTATGAAAATATCTAAATCTTCAAAGGGAACTAACTGAACAGCCCAAATAGATACTCACCCGGAAGATGAAAAATAACATCTCCCCCAGTAGTCAAGTGTTTACCTCCTGAGAAGGCCTGAGAAAAAATTACAAAGTGAATTTTGTTCTGTGAATTTTCTCAAACTTCAGTCTAGGGTATGGTAAGGACTAAGGTGACCTTCAATGAAAACGAACTACAAAATCCCTGGATCTACCTGAAGAAAAATTCATAAGTATAGGATTGATGAAGGCGGCCGTGTCTACAAGAGATGCTAACTGCACAGTAGCCCAAGACTACTGCACAGTAGCAATGTGTGGCAACACTACCTTGCAGTAGCCTTGGGCTACTGTGCAGTCAGCATCACAAAAAAGCCATTTGCCGGCACTACTTCACAGTAACATGGGTTACTGCACAGTCATTTAGTACTTGTATAATGACTGTGCAGTCAGAGTCTCTGCCACTCTCCAAGATGACATTTGTCTCTCCTCTGGCTTCTCTTCCTCTCCTCTCCTCCCTGCCCCCCCCCCCCCATCTTTTTATGGCTCCACAGTAGCCAATCAGAGCCCAGGGTTTGCCATGGGGGCTCTAGTCACAGTTTAAACATTCCAGTAAAAAGCATGCATTGTGTACATCCTCCATCTGGAAAAGCTATTGCACCTTCTGCAATCTTTTTGCTGCCTTTTTCATGCAGCGATCTTAAGCACAGCTCACCCACCCAGCCTGCAGCCGGGTGAGCCTTGCAGCTGTTACACTTGTATGGCTTAGACCAGCGGTGGGCAAAATGTGGTCTGGGGGCCAGATGCGGCCCACCAGGCCATTCTATCTGGCCCGTGAGGCTCCTAAAAAATTTAGAAAATTAATATTTATCTGCCCTGGGCTGCCTGTCATGCAGCCCTTGATGGCTTGCCAAAACTCAGTAAGCGGCCCTCTGCCCAAAATAATTGCCCACCCCTGGCTTAGACCATCCCCTCCCACTCCTATTTTTGAAGCTGAGTCACTAAGCAGCCATAAGTTGCTTCATTGTGCCTGAATGAAAACCAAGAGACAATATGGCTTTGGAACCCACATCTTTCTTTTTTGAGGAGTGCTCTAACCATTGTACAAGTGTTGGGTACCACCAACTCCTCCAGCCATATTCAAGAGTGCTTCACTTTGCACAGCACTCCATGTTACTGTCTGTGTGAGCTAAGTGTCCAGGTGCCTTCTTTCTGTGTGCTCAGGATCCCAAGGTGCCAGAAACAGCAATGAGTCAAATGTATAAGCATCCAAGTAGGATCAAAGATCCAAGGAAAAGCAGACATCTTCTGGCACTAAGCATTTCTAATTTGCTATCACTGATCACGTCCACATGAGCGTGGATGATTGGTTTTGCAGGGACCGCTAGCAATGGGACACCTTCAGCCACTGCTGTTTGTCCCCAAGGAATGCCTATGCCACACACCCTCTGGCGCACAGCAGGTAACCTGCCACAGGGGAGGCAGGGGCCAGCACTGGGCTGGATGCAGCAGCCTCACCTGGAGTCTGGGGGCCTCCTGGGGCTGCAGCAGTGATCCTGCTGCTCAGAGCCTTTCTGGCAGCTTTAGCATGGCTCTGGCTGGCCAAGTTCTGGTACTGAGTGGCGTGTGCTGTCCTCACATGCACCACTCTACTTTAAAAAAATTTTTTGCGCATTGTTATCCAGGGCAGTATATAGCATTGCAGATGTATCTGCAGTGCCACATACTGCATAGCCGAACTTGTCTGGACACAGCCACTCGGATTTTCCCTTCTTAGTGCTTAGGTAATCTGAAGCACCCATTTGATGGACTCAGTTCTTTCCATTGATGACACAGAAATCCTAGATGTCTAACCCTATTTGGATCTCCCTTTTAGGGCTAAGTGTCTATTTTTTGGTGGTGTAACACCTACATGGAGACACCTACAAAAACAATTTGGATCTGGCCTTAAATCTTCTTTCTGGGTCCTATGCTAAGCAAAAAGATTATTTAGACATAGACTTAAGTAGAAAAAAAATCAGATCCAGAATTAAATTCAAATATTAATTGGTGCATTGTTGAGAACATTTGGATTCACCATTTGAATTCAGCTTTTTTACTAAGTCATGGACTTACTCATTTGGGCTTGGTCAATGTCACTGAGGCATTTGAACTTACATCTGGATGCAGATGTGGTTTTTTGTGATGGGATCTAAATCTGGCTCAGATCTTCCAGTTTGGTCCTTCAGCAAAACTGAAAACAGGTTAGCTGGCAACCTGAAAATTCTTCCAGAAGGAATTGAAGTGTAGGCCCTTGTTGTCGAGGCCCTAAAGGACCATGACTCGACAGGGAGGGAAGTCCAAAATGAGTGGTTCTTCCTTAAGGGAGTGATCCTGAAACCAGAAGGAATGTCTATCCCATCTCAGAGGAAAGGTAGCAAAAGGGCACAGCAACCCCTCATGAACATATGCAGGGAACTCATGAACCTCCTACACATAAAAAGAGAGGCTTATAAAGGATGGAAGACAGGAATCACCATGTGCCTGCCTGGCCTTGAACATTTTGTTCCGTGCAGCTTTGGTTCGGGTGCCCACTGGAATCCGCCCTGCCATCGCAGATGGTCCTTTGAGGAGGTGTTTACTCATGACGCAGTCTGCCCCTTTCTCGCCTGCCACGACTTTGAATCTTCTTCAGTGGGGGGGCTCAGTACTGCGCAGTCTCCCTCGCTGGCCACTCGTTCCTCTGGCGGTCTTCTGAGAGGCTCCACCTCCCCTCTACCTTGTCCTATACCCAGCCTGGCTGGTCACTGCTGGTCCTGCGGCCAATCTCCTGCACAATGGGTGTCTTTCAATCTGTAAGCTCACCTCTCCTCTCCCGGTTCTCCTCACTCCCCTCTACCTCAACCCCTCCAGGCTCGGGGAAACACAAAATACTCTACAGAAAAAGAAAAACACAAGAAAACCTCCACCAACATCATGAGTCCTGACCGCACCCAAAGTACCCCTCAGTGCTCCTATCTGGCCACTAGGGCCCCTTCCTTGTTCACCCAGCCCCCTTTTCCACTTAGAGGCTATCTGAAGCTCCCCTCTATGGTTGTGAGACCTTCAGGGTCATCCCTGGTCTCTCCCAGCTTGGCCCCTTCAGCCCTGTATATCGTTGCCCTCTCTCTCTGGGCCTTCTCAATATCGTTGCCCTCTCTCTGGGCCTTCTCAATATTGTTGCTCTCTCTCTGGGCCTTCACAATATTGTTGCCCTCTCTCTGGGCCTTTTCAGTGGTGCTGCCCTCTCTCTGGGCCTTCTCAATATTGTTGCTCTCCCCTGGGTGTACCCTCGGGTCCCATGGGGACCTCCACAATCCCACCTGTTTGGACGCTGGAGGGAGGGTCAGTGCCTCCCCCTTCTCTGCAGAGGCTGCTGGGCTCGGGGTCTCTCCAGCCTCTGTCTTCCTCCCCTGCCTTTCTCCGCACCGGAGCTCCTGCCCTGAGTGCGGGTTTACCTTCACTGCCGTCGGTGGCTCTGCCCTCACCGCGTGAGGTGTCAGATCCTCCTCTGTTGGGGATCGCCATTTCTCACTCCGCTCCGAGCCTCTGGCTGACTCCTCTGGCTGGGGTTTCTCCCGGCATCTGACCTCCTGCCTCTTTGGGAGCTGCCCTCTTTATCTCCACTGGCTGGTAATTGCCGCTGACATCACCAGCTGGCCACAGCTGTATGAAAGCACAGTTAATGGTTCACACGGGTTCCTCCTGGTGTTCCTGCCTTGCCGCGTGTTTCGCTGCGGGTGAGTATTCTTTCTCAATTTCACTTTTCTTGTTCAGCCCGTCCCCCAACCTCTGTTCCCGGGGTTCCCTCCTTGACCTCTTGGGTCCCTCCTTTTGTCTTTCCCTGTGACACACCACAAAGGAAGAGTATTCTGCACTGGTCTGTACCTGTAGGGAGCAAACCAGGAAAGCCAAGGCTGCAGCTGAACTCCACCTGGCTACATGTATCAAGGACAATAAAATGTCCTTTTTCAGATATGTGGGGAGTCAGAAGAAAACCAAGGGTAACATTTGACCCCTGCTAAACCAACCAGGACAACTGACAACCGGCATCCAGGAAAAAGCCAACCAGCTTAATGAGTATTTTGCGTCAGTTTTTCACCAGTCCAAAGGGATCGCCCTGCTTAATATGATGTGAAATGACCAGGGTGAGGGTGAATTTATACCTAGCATCAGTGTAGATCTTGTAAAGGAACACCTTGAGAGGCTGGACACCTTCAAGTCACCCGGTCTTGACAGCTTGCACCCCAGAGTACTTAAGGAGGTGGCAGGCATCATTGCCTAGGCACTGGCAAGGATATTTGAGAACTTGTGGTGCTCAGGTGAAGTACCCAAAGATTGGAAGAAGGCCAGTGTGGTGCCTATCTTCAAGAAAGGGAGAAAAGTAGATCCAGGGAACTAAAGGCCAATCAGCTTGACCTCGATCCTTGGAAAGATTTTTGAAGAAATTATAAAAGTGACCATTCTAGACAAGCTGGCTAATGGCAACATCATGAGGGACAGCCAGCATGGGTTTGTGCTGGGTAGGTCTTGCCTGACCAATCTAATTTCCTTCTATGGCCAGGTGACTTATCACCTGGACAAGGAGGAAGAGATTGATGTCATATATCTGGACTTTAAAGAAGTCTTTGATCTGGTATCCCATGATCTCCTCATGGAAAAATTGGCCACCTGTGGCCTCGTCTATATCACAGTCCAATGGCTGGGGAGTTGGCTTTGAGGTTGGACCCAGAGAGTGGTAGTAAAGAGAAGTGAATCATCATGGTGCTCTGTGACCAGTAGTGTCCCCCAAGGCTCTGTCCTTGGCCCTGTACTCTTTAACGTCTTTATTAATGATGTGGACACAGGTGTCAGAAGCAGACCAGGCAAGTTCTCTGATGACACCAAACTTTGGGTAGATCATCCACACACATGGATAGGCTGATGATCCAGGCTGACCTTGATAGGCTTAGAAAGTAGGCGTATAAAAACCTGATGACTTTCAATACAGAAAAATACAAGGTACTCCACCTTGGGGGAATAAAGCCCACATCATGCTTATAGGCTCAGTAGTGCTATGCTGCTATGCTCGCTAGCATGACGGCTGAAAGGGACTTGGGGGTCATGACTGACCACAAGATGAACATGAGCCATCAATGTGATATCATAGCTGGTAAAGTGAACAAAACTCTGGCTTGCATCCAGAGATGCTTCTCAATCAAATCTCAGGATGTCATCCTCCCACTGTACTCAGCCTTGGTGATGCCGCAGCTGGAGTACTGCATCCAGTTCTGGGCTCCACAATTCAAGAAGGATGTGGAGAAGCTTGAGAGAGTCCAGAGGACAGCCATGCGCATGATCAGAGGGCAAGAGAACAGGCCTTATGAAGAGAGACTGAGAGCCATGGGACTCTTCAGCCTGGAAAAGCACAGGCCCAGGAGTGACTTGGTGGCAGCGTATAAGTATATAAGGGGTGTGCATCAGGATCTGGGGGAATGCCTGTTTACCAGAATGCCCCAAGAGATAACAAGGTCAAATGGTCATAAACTCCTGTAAGACTGCTTTATGCTGCACATAAGGAAAACCTTTTTTACTGTCTGAGCCCCCAAGGCCTGGAATAGGCTCCCCACAGAGGGGGGACTCTGGACTCTTTTAAGAAACATTTGGATGCTTATCTTGCTGGAATCATTTGACCCTAGCTGACTTCCTGCCCCTGGAGCAGGAGGCTGGACTCGATTATCTTCTGACTTCCCTTCCAGCCATAATGTCTATGAAATCTATGGATGGGAACTCTCAATAGGTGAAGCCAGTTGCTTTACCACCCTGATAGCAGAAGCAGCATATCTTGGGAAAGAGGGACAGGAAAGAACTCTGTCTTGCTGCATCCATAAATGCGGACTGCTCTGATTCATGATGGACCTAGGATATCTGGTCAGGGGCTGGTGCATTTGCAGAATGGCAATAAAGTCTCAGGGAACAAAAACCAGATCCCTGAGAGACTTAATTTCTCTTCACTGAGAAGAAGTGGATGAAGGATAGACTGTACCAGGCAACTTGGATAGAGATACAGGTAAAATATGGACTAGAGCTTTATATCTTTCTTACAAATCAACATGTTTTTGTGCAACCTAACTATGGGTGGTTGAGACCAATCTATTCGAGTAGGTTGGGGACAAAAGGGTTCGGGCCTTTCCTCCTTCTTCTGTCTCTCCCTCCGTCAACAGAAACACACTGGGGAGGCAGTGAGATAAGAAAATCGCTTTACTCACTATTTCAGGCAACAATCTCATACAGCTGTGTCAGGAATCTAGTTCGCTGATTCCTCGGGAGCTCTTGAGCATATTCATGTGGTATACCAAATCGTGATGGGGCCGTCCAGGTTTTCACGGACGCAGGACCTCCGGCGAAGGTGATCAGTCCTCTCCGATATCACGCGGGTCCCCCCCGTTGTTTTGGCACGCTCCCCTTTTAACCGGGCAGCGTCTGCCCGCCCCCTGCCAATCAGGATGAGCGGGAACGCTGCTAACTGCACCCATCACTCCTCCTCCCCATGCTACGAGCACGGCTTGCTCTCAAGTTAGTGTTTGGTCATATCTTTCTTATTTCTTTACCACATGCCCCCTTGACCAAATGCCAATCTCGAGCATGGTTGGGCTCAAGAACTCCCTTCAAATGCAGCATCTAATACAGGTATATAATAAAATACTAAACAATGACTAAGTCCAATCAAGTCTGTCTAGATGTAGCACGACGTTTCTGCTGGGAGGTCATCGCCAATGGGTTCACTCGCGGCGACGAACCTCACATCGTGTTATGCATCGACGACTTCATGCTGCTTCGGGCTGGAAAACAAAACTCGGGGTTCATTAATAGCATGTACTAAACTGTACTGCGTCAACTTAGCCAATTATGATGAGCTAAGACGGTGCGTGTGGGTGTGACTGTTTCAAGAGAGAAACAAATAAACAAACAAACACACAAATAAACAGGAAAAGTGGCAACAATTGAACTCGCCACAAAACTGGGAAAACAACAAGGCAATAAGTCAGTCATCCGTGGCAAGCCAAGGTTGGTAATCGACCATCTCCTTTTTCAGTCATAATTGCATATTAGTTGGCGGAATGTGGTTCTTAGCAAAGTAATCACCATGGAACGTCTATCTTCTCCTATAGCAGACAACTCCAACCAAAATGCTTACAAGTAGAACTCCACCCATTGCACTACCGATGATGGTGCCCCCATTGTCTTCCTGCATTGCTGGCAAGGTTGATGCTGGAGGTCCTGTTGCTAAACCTGTGATGTCATCAGTTGAGGGATGCCATGGAACCCTGGGTGGTTGTATAATAATAGTAGGAGAATCTAATATGTGGATAGTTTTTTGATCGCTTTTTTGACCAATGGAATTTGTCACCCTACAGATGTAAGTCCCAGCGCGTTTAAAGGTTAGTGGGCTGTTGAAATGCAGAGTATTGTTTACAGACAGTAAGCCTTCAGGCCATTGCCCATCCTGCCTGGTCCAGGTAAATTCCATAGGTAATGGATTAGAATCAGCATTGCACCTAAGCTGAACATTCTTTCTTCCAATGAACCAATTTTTGTCATAGCCAGTTACTGAAACTTCAGGAGCATATTGGATGTCTAGTACATAAGAATATCTTATTTCCTTTTTTAAAGCTGGGTGCTTTACAACACAAGTTATACATCTTCCTCTTGCAAATCTGGTAGGAATGATTTTATATTGACTTACAACTGTCACTGTTTCATTTGGAAAGGAAGTTGAACTAAATTCCATTTCACCAAGGCCTCCTTCCCAATCAACATCTGCAGCAGGTTTCCCAGTGGCTGCTGTACAGATGGCTGCTACTGTCTGATTTTTACCATCTATTAAACAGTTTGGTCCCTTTATAAGACTCACAGTGGGTTCAACAAATACAGTTACAGTTGTTGACGACTGTGCATTTCCTAGTGGGAATGTAACTACTTTGCATACATACTCTCCTGCATCAGAGAAGCTCACATTGTTTAAATTGATTGTTGCATCGATAAGCAAAGAGTTTTTAAATGACACTCTTCCATGTATTCTCTTTGAACAGAAAACCCATATTCAGGATGATATACAACAACAGTTTGTGCACTTTTACCATGTATCTTCTCCCATGAGATTTGTGTTATTGTTCCATTTATATCAGTTATGCATTTTAACGTGACATTTTTCCCCCAAACTGCTGTTATGTGTGGATCAACAATCAGTCCAGTTAAGGCACTGCAGCAGAAACAGAAGAGTAGCAGCATCAGAGCAAGCTTCAGCCCGGCGGGCACCCGCCGCCTCCGCCGCCGCCTCTCCATGCCGAGCGCATGTGTGGTGGTGGTGCGGGTTGCCCCCTGTGCATTAGCGACCTGCTTGACAGGCACTATCGGGTGAATTGCGGCCAGGAGAGGGTTAACTGCATCGGGTGGAAGCACCCGGTACAATTCCTCTCTCTCTGCTGGGAGCGCTGGATACAATCTCTCTTGCACAAATCAGCCAGAAGATCTCGGATCTGGAGCTGCAAATCAGTGTGCGTCGGGATTGGCTGATACCGCCAGGGTGTAGAGCTCCCTAGCGCTGGCTGGTGTTTTTTCCCTGATGTCACAGTCAATGAGAGTGCTAGATATATGATGTTTTTTAAGGCCAACGTCTTTATTGCAGGGATACCCAAGATATTTATGCCCCCTAAGACTCCATGCACTACCCTTTTGTTGATCCAAAACTTGACCATGGGTGCAGATGTCATGGCATTCAGCTCTTGTATGAAGATGACCTTGGATGTCTTAATGTGGGGTGTCTCAGATCTCAACACATTTACTTGAGCTCCCTTATCTAGCAAAAAATGTACAGGGGTAGGGGTAGAATCTGCGGTTGCGCTCACATCATAAGTTGTATGCGGGCGTTCATCATTGGTAGGTCAGCCGTCGTTGCCCATCTCAACGGCCGCTACTCGTTTTTTTCCCTGTCTAGCTCCTGCTCCCTAAGCTTGAAGCCTAGGTTCAGTGCCAGCGTCCTTTGCCCCTCATCTCCTAACCCATGAAGCTGATTCTTTGTCAGACCGCTCTTGCTCAGCAGGAAACCGAACATAGCGCGTTCCTTAAGTGTGTGGTCTGGTGGTCGTCCACGCGGTGAATGATCAGTTCGGGGTTTTCTGGGAGTTGCTTTCCACGCTCCTATGGCCTGTACCTCCTGTACTATCGCTGGCGAGGTAGGCTTGTTTTCTGCTTTACCCACTGTGGTGAGCTTTCCCAGAATGCTAAGAACATTCCCTATCAGCCCTCCTACCAGTGGGTGTAATAACAAGTGGAACATGGGTGTATTCGTACCTCCATAAATCTCAACGCAGGCCTCCACTGCTGACGCTGATACAGGAACTTTACCGGGATCCTTACACCAGCGATGCGGCCAAACATTGTTCGCCTGTAGTGAAGTCAGGGTTAGTGGGTCCTGTCCGGCGTCCCAAGTCAAGTAACTGACCCCCACTATTGCGTACAGTAGCTGTGTGGGTGATGGATCATCGGGCGGGTCCGCATGCCAAGCGTGAGTTCGGCTCAGCAGTGCTGGAACTGTGGCAGCACACAGAGGGATTGGCCAAGCCTGATTGCGCAGTACTTGAGTCGTGTTGCTACACGCTCCTCCACTCCATGCGGGCTGGTGCATTAGGATAGTACACTCCTCCGGGTCTACCAGGTCTGCCCCGTGCTCTAGTATCAGTCGTCCTAACCATACTGCCAGTGTTTCACCTGGATTTAGTCGGGTATCCTTTGTTAATTCTTGGAGTTCCCCTCTGGTACGCGTGCAGAAGGTAGTGAAGGTGCGGTTTCCCACGTTATCGATGACAGTCTTCACTATGGCTACAGGGTTCGCATGCAGAACGGATGTGCCTGTGTCGGTGGGGAGGGCAGAGCATGGCTCCGGCGGGATGTTATATGCAGGCGGTTCCTCGGGCGGGGCTGACGGGGTCTCTCTAACGTCGGGGTTTCCCGCCTGGGGCTCTTTGGCCACGCCTTCTTCTTCACCCGCGTCTCCATCTTTAAGCAGTGGCTCAGGCTGTGCGGTGCTCTGCTGCTCAGCTGTTCTAGTCAGCGTATCTATTATGCTGGCTTGGTTCCCCACATGCCGCAGGAAGGTAGTCACTGAGTGAAACAGGATATTAATCATTTTTCCCTTGTTCCACCTTGGTCCCGTCCACCCCGCGGCATCCCGTCCATCGGCCTCAAGACTCTCATGGAGTGCCATTAGGATTTCATTCTCGGTGCCCCCGAGATCGAGATCGGGGCAGCTGAATTTATCGGGAGGGGTTTCGTAGCCGCTCCCTTCCTTTAGGTACTGTATACACTTGGCATACTCTTTTGCAGGAGTACGGTCATCCGTGCCTGTGAGCCTGACACGGCTAAGTAACGCCTCGGGCTTTTTATTGGGTGGATGATAAAGAACTGCGGGGCTGGAAAGGAGACATCCTAGGGCCGTGCGACTGAGGCCCGACACGACCCATTCCTTAGGCGGCTCCTCACTATCTTCGGTCGGGCGGATGGAAACATAACCTCCCATCCTCCCGTCCTGCCCAGCTTGATGATACACCACATGAGCCTATAAATCGTCAGCGTTCGTGGTTGGGGGCCAGTGATGGTTTTCCCATGGGCAATGCCTAATTAACTCATCAGCATCTCCTTCGTTTCCCCTTTTCCCCGAGGATCCCATCCTCGTCGCCATGTGCAACCTAACTATGGGTGGTTGAGCCCAATCTATTCGAGTAGGTCAGGGACAAAAGGGTTTGGGCCTTTCCTCCTCCTTCTGTCTCTCCCTCCATCGACAGAAACACACCGGGGAGGCAGTGAGATAAGAAAATCGCTTTACTCACTATTTCAGGCAACAATCTCGTACAGCTGTGTCAGGAATCCAGTTCGCTGATTCTTCGGGAGCTCTTGAGCATATTCATGTGGTATACCAAATTGTGATGGGGCCGTCCAGGTTTTCGCGGACGCAGGACCTCTGGCGAGGGTGATCAGTCCTCTCCGATATCACGCGGGTCCCCCCCGTTGTTTTGGCATGCTCCCCTTTTAACCGGGCAGCGTCTGCCCGCCCCCTGCCAATCAGAACGAGCGGCAACACTGCTAACTGCGCCCATCACTCCTCCTCCCCATGCTATGAGCACGGCTTGCTCTCAAGTTAGTGTTTGGTCATATGTTTCTTATTTCTTTACCACAGTTTTCAGTGTCTTGGATTTGGTCTAGGACAGGAGCCAGCAACATATGGTTTATGGCTCGTGTCTGGTCTGCAGAACATGGAATATGGTCTGCAGAGCTAGAGGGCTTTGTTTGGGCCCATGCCAGGGATGGGCAGCAAGGAGAGGTGCTGGGGCTGGGCAGCTGTACCTATGCTGCTTCTCCCCATCCTCCTGTCTCTGGTCCAAAGTGGACTGGGTGGTTTTGGTAGTACACCAGCAGTGGGGGGATTTTGCCTGTGTCCATGCTGGAGCATAGTAGCTGGGTGCCTGTGCTACCACCTCTTCTCCTGCTCCCCAGCTGATGCACAGGTGCAGCTTCCAGCCCATGGGAAGTTGTGCCAGGACCAGGTATCTGCATACTGTGACTACACTGTTGCCACTTCTCTCAGTCCCCCAAGGCCATGGCATGCATGCAGCTTCCAGCTGGTGGGGAGCTGCATTGGGGCTGCACAGATTCCAACTTTGCCACAGCCAGGGAGAGGTGAGAGAGGTAGAGTAGGGAGAAGCAATGGCAGCAAAGATACAGTTTGCAAATATCCAGTCCTGGGGCAGATCCCCACTCAGTGGAAGATGCATGCGTGCAACAGCTGGGAAACGGGGCTGGGAGAAATGGCCACAGTATGAGTGCAGCTCACAGCTGCCTGGCCATAGAGCAGTCAGGGGATAGTGCCCCCACTCTCCCCACTGCTAAGATACTGCTGAAGGCACTGGACCCACATCAGGCCAGAGTGGGTTGGGGCTGTTCCAGTTCACAGCTTGTAAAAGGTTGCCAGCCCTTGCTCTTTGATAAAGTAAATCATTAGATTTACCCCCTGTCTCCTAGAATGTGGATGTTTAAATCTTAATTACCAATATAGATTATTCTGTTCAAGCCCTGAAACATCTCTGATGCTCTCAAAACATTAGAAATACAAGGTTAATTCTTATTTAACATATTTCAAGCATAGAACAACCCTGTTTTTGAAAGGCAGAATGAAGAATTTTTCCCCCAGAGTTATGGCTGAAGAAAGCAGGGGTTGAGTCTAATCTTCAGTTGAATCACCCTCCACTTCCTGCTGAACTAAAAATCCTAGCTGCTGAAGAAGATTGGTCTCTATGGTTGGACCTATGATTCTGAAAACAGCTAAAGAGCTGTGAAATAAGAGAAGAGCTTTGGGGCACTAGCAGACAGCAAAATTGCCCTAGAAAAGGTTAGTTTGATTAGTGGAACATCATTATAATTAAAAAATGGAGTGGTCATCAACACCTCTGGAATGGAAAACAATATGCCATTAAGTTAATCGATTCCCTCAACTGCCTGAATACTTATAGGCCCTCCTAGAGCTGCCGCATTGTGGAGCAGGAATCAAAACAGGATACTTCTATTCTGGGCAGAAATTCAGCTTCCCCAGTTAATATATGCATCCCAATTTTGCAATTATGTATGTGAGAAAATATGGTATTTAGAATGCTGATGAAGGGACAAAGCACATTAGCACTTCTCTGAAGATTATGATTTTAATAAACTATGAGAGGTGCTGCAGAGAATGAATGGAAAGGACATTTCATAGCAGCCTGTGTTGCTTTCATACAGGGTAAGATAAAAGATTAGCAACTTTAATACCTATAGAAGAAACATAAGGAAGTAGGGTTGGACATAGTTTGATACTGAGGCAATTTTATATGTTTTGTAATCCTCTATTATTATTAATCACCAGAAGTAGCCCAAAAAGGTGAGTTTTCTCCTTCTTCTCTGACATATGCATTGTGGACTGAGCCTTTTGGTAAAACACTGATGTGGCAAGGCAATTGCTAAGGGGGTGATAATAAGAAGAGACTGCTTCTAAGTGTCACAAGTCACTAAAATATAGGGGCTGGAAACTCAAGTAGCTCTTTTCTGAAACCTCTGTTGGGAAGAGAAATTAGAGTTTTCCCTCAACCTACGCCTATTTTCCTATGAAACAGACAAGGAATTTATCTTCTTAAGGCTGTAGGGCACAAAAAAGGCAGTGACGTCACATTGCCCTACATCCCTACCATGTCCCTGGTATCCTGCTTCTCCATGAACCATAATTCCATGGAATACCTGAAAAAATGACCTTCCAAATCCTCTTGTAGTGGTTTAATTGAGCAGACAGAAAACCTTAAAAATAATGTCCAGAGAGATCAAATTATGTTAGGGAATCCTTATTTACAATTGGGTTATGCCATGAAAAGTTTCTGTGCCTGAGCTGTGCCCTGTCATGACCTCTGGTGCCCTTGCCCAAATATGCACTAGTAGAAGGGTAGTGGCAGTGTGTTGTATGTATTGATAGCTGTCCAGGACCTATCGCAACATTTTGAAGTTCTCAGTAATTAGGCAGCATTCCATTAAAAACATATTTGACAACATTTATTCAGAGGTGGTAAATAAAACATTAATAAAAAGAGGAATTGTTGGGTCTTCATGAATCACAAAAAAACCCTATGAAAATAAAAGAATAAGAACTCTTTGACCCTGGAATCCTTCAGTTCACCATCAGATTAATTTACTAAGTAAGTAAGACTTATATTTACATGGTATTTAGTTGATGCAGTCTACGAATAATCCCCAACAAAGTGAAATGACTTATGAAGGGAGAATGTAATTTTTGTTACAGCTATGTAACTGTCCCCCAATGCAATCACTTAGACTTTTTCAGCTTATCCAGGTATTTAACTTTTAAGCACTTGGATAGTTCCAGTCCCAAAACCAGCTTCATGCATAAATATCTGTTGGTCCTGGGTGTTACATTGTAGATTCCTTCAAGTAATAAGGTTAAGACAACTTTGTTCTGGAAGATGTCAGCGCCAAAGAATAGCATATGCAAGTGCCTCAAAGCTTGCCATTTTATTTTCTCACCTGAATCTGAAGGTTAAATATGAAGACAGGCTACAAAATGCCCTGAAAATAAAGGGAAAGCAGAGTGAGGGTGAGTTTGGTTATCAGAAATTAACTGGAAAGAAAGAACAGATTTAAAAACAAGTAAAATTGCATCTATATTTACACTTGGTAGGATACAATTCTCAGTTATCAGCCCTAACGCAATAAGACATAAACTGATCACCAGCTGGAATCAGATACAGATCTCATCTTCCTATGTAATAATGAGCACTGATAAGAGACATTGTATTTCACCACACACATGCACATGTACGAAAATGTACACATGTGGACATGTGCACACATACACATTTTGTTCTGTAGTGTCTATGATAGACTTCTATTGCAGACAGCACCAGATGAGAAGCTGCACTGGTGTTTTTTGGCCTCATATTTCACTAGTTATGTTCCTGGTAGAATGCAGTGATATCTCACCCTTCTTCATTTTATTCAGAAATGCTAGCTAAAAGTTGCTGCAGGCATGAGAGTTAACAGGCTGTTCATAATGACTGACAAGTTCCAGCTGGAATGCAGAGAAAGGGTAATGAAGCACTCATATAATAAGCCTTAAATAAAAGAATAACTTCCATTTATAAAGACCTGAGGGGTAATTTGGCTACCACTTGGGAGTTTAAATGAAAGGGGGGCAAAATTCATGTAAATTCATAGATTCATAGATGTTAGGGTCGGAAGGGACCTCAATAGATCATCAAGTCCGACCCCCTGCATAAGCAGGAAAGAGTGCTGGGTCTAGATGACCCCAGCTAGATACTCGTCTAACCTCCTCTTGAAGACCCCCAGGGTAGGGGAGAGCACCACCTCCCTTGGGAGCCCGTTCCAGACCTTGGCCACTCGAACTGTGAAGAAGTTCTTCCTAATGTCTAGTCTAAATCTGCTCTCTGCTAGCTTGTGGCCATTGTTTCTTGTAACCCCCGGGGGCGCCTTGGTGAATAAATCCTCACCTATTCCCTTCTGTGCCCCCGTGATGAACTTATAGGCAGCCACAAGGTCGCCTCTCAACCTTCTCTTGCGGAGGCTGAAAAGGTCCAGTTTCTCTAGTCTCTCCTCGTAGGGCTTGGTCTGCAGGCCCTTGACCATACGAGTTGCCCTTCTTTGGACCCTCTCCAGGTTATCCGCATCCTTCTTGAAGTGTGGCGCCCAGAATTGCACGCAATACTCCAACTGCGGTCTGACCAACGCCCTATAGAGGGGAAGTATCACCTCCCTGGACCTATTTGTCATGCATCTGCTGATGCACGATAAAGTGCCATTGGCTTTTCTGATGGCTTCGTCACACTGCCGGCTCATGTTCATCTTGGAGTCCACTAGGACTCCAAGATCCCTTTCCACCTCTGTGCCACCCAGCAGGTCATTCCCTAGGCTGTAGGTGTGCTGGACATTTTTCCTCCCTAGGTGCAGCACTTTGCATTTCTCCTTGTTGAACTGCATCCTGTTGTTTTCTGCCCACTTGTGCAACCTATCCAGGTCTGCTTGCAGCTGTTCCCTGCCCTCCGGCGTGTCCACTTCTCCCCATAGCTTTGTGTCATCTGCAAACTTGGACAGAGTACATTTCACTCCCTCGTCCAAGTCGCTGATGAAGACATTAAAGAGTATCGGTCCAAGGACCGAACCCTGCGGGACCCCACTGCCCACACCCTTCCAGGTCGAGACCGACCCATCCACCACGACTCTTTGGGTGCGACCCTCTAGCCAATTCGCCACCCACCGGACTGTGTAGTCATCCACATCACAGCCTCTTAACTTGTTCACCAGTACGGGGTGGGATACCGTATCGAAGGCCTTCCTGAAGTCTAAGTATACGACATCCACCCCTCCTCCTGTGTCCAGGCGTTTCGTAACCTGGTCATAGAAAGAGACTAGGTTGGTCAGGCATGATCTGCCCGCCACAAACCCATGCTGGTTTCCCCTCAGCATAATTTGCCCTGCTGGGCTCTCACAAATGTGATCCTTGATAATTTTTTCAAAGACTTTACCAAGGATGGAGGTGAGACTGACTGGCCTATAGTTGCCCGGGTCCTCCTTCCTCCCCTTTTTGAAAATGGGGACCACGTTAGCCCTTTTCCAGTCCTCCGGGACTTGGCCCGTGCACCACGAGCATTCGAATATTCCCGCCAGTGGCTCTGCAATGATGTCGGCCAGTGCCTTCAGCACCCTCGGATGGAGCCCATCCGGGCCTGCCGACTTAAAGGCATCCAGTTCTTCCAAGTGACTCTGCACCACCTCAGGATCTACGTATGGAAGTCTGGCGCCTTGCTACTGCCTCTCTACAACCCCAGTGAGAGACTTGTCGTGCCCCTGACTTAGGAACACTGAGGCAAAGAACTCGTTGAGGAGTTCAGCCTTGTCCCCCCTGTCTGTCACCAATTGTTTCTGCCCATTTAGCAGCGAAGTTAACAATATTTTTCTTTCACATTTCCTTAATTTCCTAAAGAATCTGTGAAAAAAAGGATAAAAATACATTTATAGGTATATTTATTTGTCTTTAGATGCAAGACACTGACATACAGAATGGAGGGTGGGAGAAACACATGATTCTACCAAAGACAAGATCTATTATTGTTAGTTCTTTTAGCACCCATAACCCTTTTGTACTTTTTCTCAAACATTTAAATTATACCTGCATTTCAAAGCCTGCTTATAGTGACAGACCATTCATTGAATTTATAATTCATGGGAACAAGAGGTCCCAACTGTTGTGCATCTAACTGTATCCCTTTATTCAAGATTTTTCCAAAAGGACTTAAGAGTTCATTTATATAAGAGATACCCCAACTTGTAAGACTAGAAAGCACCTTAATCACTGAATGGAACTGTAGAAAGAGAAGACAAAGGGTGATGTTCAACTGGATTGTGGTAATGAATCACCATGACACAGAATCATGTATAACTGCAATAATGTGACAAACACCACTATTATCTGAATTGTGGTACTGCTTGAAGGCCAAGGCACCGTTGCAGGCACTGTACAAATATTCAGCCAGAGGAGTCCCTTCCTTTAACAGCTTCTAATCTAAATTCTTGACCATGTACACACTTATGCACTAAACACTTAGTTTTATTATCAAGGAGTAGCCACACTGAAATAAACAGAACTGCTAAAGTTACACACGTGTAAGGCAGTGATTCTCAGCCTTGTTAGACTTAACGTCCCCTCTCAACAAATGTCAGCTCTTAGCTGTCACTCATTTTTTGACTATGGAAAAATAATAGAGAAATTCTTCTGTTGCAAAGAACTCAGAAAGACAACAGCAGTATGGGTTCCTATTTGAAATTTGTTAATTTATCTTGGAAAACATGCAGAGATGTTTGCACACCTAACTGCTCTAGTACTGCACACCACCATGTGGCCGCAGTATCCTGATTGAGAATCACAGGTATAAGTGATTGAAGAATCACAAGTTAAGTCAAAGAGGAGAGCTAGATTCAGAGAGACACTGAAATACAAGGAAACTAGAGTATCTTTGTCAGTGCAAGCAGTATTCATGGTGTATCACATCATAGTGAATATCTTGATTGAAATCTGTAGGAAATAGTTTTAATGAAATATTTGAAAGAGGAAAAGAAGGTAGTTTTGGGTATCTATGCCAGGGAGATCTACCTAGAGATAAAGGGCTGCATTCAAAGGTGCTTTTTTGAAAAAAGTAAGAAATGGTAAAACAAAGGCTGTCATTGTCTGCCGAAAGAAGCCATGGATAAATGTTCTACACAGCAGAGTATGTAGTAGGTAGAACAGGAATAAACTATGAAGGGTCTTCAAACAAACCAAAACCCAGACAAGTGTAGCCCGGGTATAGATGGGCTTGTACTTCCCTCTCTGATTGAGGGAATTATATATATACAGATATACACATACCCAGTTATCATTTAAAATACAGATGAACAATAGAACAAACCAGACCAAAGGATATTGATTGGGCAACCTTATAACTCTAGTCATATACAAACTATTACTTCAAATTATTCACATAAACTGCAATGGGGCATGATGGAACCTGAAGATTATTTCTGTGTAGCATTTCACAGATTGGACCTCTTTTATCCATCCACAGGTCTTGTCTAGGATTTTTGTTGCTTCATAAGTTGATCACTGTAACATCCTATTTACTGGCCTTCATAGGTATATTATGCCACCCCTTTCTGGAGTGCTACAGCAAGGATCAGTTTTCTAGCTCCTTGATTTGACCAGGGCACCTTCTATTTAGTTTTGTTAAATATTGATTTCCTTTTCTATAATCTAAACATAAATCATGTATCTTCAAGGCTCTTCACAAGCTATTCTGTCTGTAGCTATCATAACTCTTACTTCCCAAAACATCATGATGCCATCCTCCATCTCTAACTTATGGCATTTTCAAATAAATACCTTCCTGCTTTCTCTTGCATTGCCCCCCATCTTCTCTTCCCTCCTTTTCCACCCCCCCCCCAGCTCCAGCTTGAGAGAAGCTCCCATCTAACATCTGCAAAGCCACTTCCTAGTTCTCTTTAAACATCCTCTTGCCTGAAGAAAGGCTTTGGGGTGATGTACTGAGATGCCTGCCCTTGATTCTTGGATCCTTCTTTCTTGTTCTCAGGCCAGCAGGGCAGGATTCATTTTTATACTCTGGGTCCACCCCTCCCCCCCCCCACCTTTTCCCCCCAATTAAGTAGAATTAGATGAAGTTTAAGGTTAACTAGATATGAGGTGGCAGATCATAGCACTGAGTAGAGTAACTTGGAATACAGCAGTGCCTACAAATGAGACAAGTTTTGCATATGTAAATACCATCAACAGTGGGTGCAGTTGCTTGTTTTTGAAGAGTTTAGGATATCTGTATATCCAAATGATCTGCAAGCAACAGAAATGGGGGTTGAGCCCATTTTGAAAATAAAGCTCTTGGTTTTGTCCTTTGGATTCACTTACATTTTAAGCCCAAATTTTGGTTCCAATGAAGACAGTGGTAAACCTCCAGTTGAGTTTATCAAGGGCAAAACTGAAAGCCAGATTTTGATTTTGCCTAAATTAGTTTTACACAGATGTAATTCTTCTGATTTTCAGGGGGTTACTTCCGCTGTACATTGTTGTTAGTAGAACAAGGTAGTTAGCTGTGTCAGGCTGAAGCCGGGCAGGCTAGGCAGTCTTAGACACTAATTATTCAAAGAGGCATAATCTTTTGCAGGCAATAGCCTGGGACCCTTTGTTAATATGATTTGAATCAGTCCTCAGTATCTGAAAAAAAACGTTAGAGCATTTTGTATTCCTTGCATATGAGACAGACATTTATAAGGTCAGCACGTTTTCCCTTACATTTATATGGTTCCACCCCAAGCAGAAGAGTGTAGTGTCCTTGAGGGAGAGTTGAAAAGTTTAGGATCAGTAGTACCTACTCTTAAATTTACAAGAAAAGGGTGATGTAAGGTAGCTAAGATTCTGATAATGGGCTGAAGCACTTTAAGTAACAAGTGATATTTAAATTGAATTCAGATATTGATCAGTTTGGCCATAGTTTTGAAACATGAGTATTCTAATTAGAATTTTCCATGCCTAGTTTTCTTCTCTTCTCTTCTCTTTTCTTTTTTGTTTCTGTGCTCTACAGGTTTCTAAAAAATTACAGTGTGAAATCATGGATTATTTTGTTAGAATTAATTATGGTTAATTGAGTAATGCTCATATGTTGTGCTAATTATTTTCTTTCTCATTCCCCATTATTATTAATTCTATTCTTAAATTTATTTCTAAACTTTAAACTGTAATAGATATATATTTCAAGCTGCTTCTAAATATTCTACATTTTGGTTAGATATGGTAATTTCATTAATAAAAAGAATAAATACTTTTTGTATGCCAGTGTTAAGGAAAGAGAGAAACATAAATAGCTTTAAGACTACTCAACCTTTTTAGGTTAAATAGTATGTGTTTAAAATCTTTATCAAAGGAACAAATCTTGTTCATAAATTTGTTGTAATATGTTGTATCATGTTCTGTTTCTTAATTTTATATTCTCCACTGCTACTGAAATCAGTAGAAAGGCTCACATAAACTTCAAATTGACTCAAGTTTCATATTCACTTAAACAGTAAGCAACTGCCATGAAGAACTGTATGAAACAGTTTTCTGCTTAAGAGCTATTTTTAGAAAACACTTGAAACTCCAGGCATTTAAAAGACTGACTGTCAGCACCCAAGGTAAACTACCATGCTAGAAAGAAAAGCAAAAAACTGTGTCAGAGTTCAAGTTTGACCAAACTGTTTCTGCTTTTACTATGAAAGAATGTTTTATTCTCCCTTGGCCTACTGAACATGTGTATCAGATGAAATTTAATTTATCCAGAGTATTGGTTCAGTAATCCTAAAATGGGCCAAAAATGTATTTTGCTTCTGTGTTCTTTTCCATTGGCCATTATCTTTCTGACACATTAAAATTACTGGACAAATTCTTGTCAGACATAAGGGATGCAAATCCACTGAACTCAATTTGGAGCCATGCTAAATGGTAGTGTATATTTACTCAAAGCTGCTAAGTGCTTGTCTGTGTAGGGACACGTGTGTGTACACTACAAACATTCACTGTACCTGGTTTATATTCACGTGGCTTACTTTAAGCCTCCTAAATGTAGAGCAGAAGCAGTGCATAGACTGATTTGCTGGTCCCAGCAGCTGTGCAGAGAACACAATGTAAGTAATTTGGGTTTGGGGACAAGTGGGACCAAGGGCGGTAGTGGGTCCATGGGTGGAGTGGTGGGTGTCTGTTTAGGGGAGGCATTAAGGACTAAAAATAACCCAGTCTTGATTGGGAGGATGGGAAGAGCACAGCCTCAGGGATTGGGTGAGCAGCTAGGCTTTCACAGGCCCAGGGCTGTCCTGCAAATGCATGCAGATGTTAGGGAGACTGGGTAGATCTTTCCTAGATTGTATTAACTTAATCTCAACCTAAGTTAGTGCACCTCCTGAGGTGCACTTAGATCTGGTGAACCATTTTTGCGTTATTTAAGGCCTCTGAACACCTGCAAGATTGAGTATATCTAAATATAATACCTGCACTTTCCCTTAGGAAAGTTGATATGAATTAGGTAGAGTTAAAATGTTATGGTGCTTAAGTTAAAGCACATGAACTCCTTCCATAATGTAGACGCTCATACTCAGGAGTATAGTGACTTTATTCTGCTGTAGTTTGATATTCTTCCTCCGTGGCCCCTGCTCTTGAAGGAGAGCAATGACATGAAGGTTATTTACATTAGCATCTTAACCTTCCTCATTGTCTCTGTGTGAACAAACCCTAAGCTAACCCAAGAATAGTAAAGAAATTTCACTGATGTTCTTTGTAGCCCTTTGAACAATGTGAAAAAATGGTATCCTGTTTTGACTATGTTATAACAATTCATTTGCAGAACTAGATTCTTTTAAAAAATATTTCTGTACTTTAAAATTAAATTAATCCAAATAATTGTTTTAACAATTTTTAGCTTCCCTCTGTAAGAAACGGTTCTCATTGTTTTACATTTCATATAATCAGTGTAACCTATTAGATTAAGTCTTTATGAGTTTTGGAAAACCATGAATATAAATTTCTACTTATAGATTTGGAGAGAGAAGTCTGGTAAGCAATTTGTCTACAGTGCAGCCTTATGGCATGTTGAAATAAACACAAAGTAAAACTTATGGGTAAGATGATTTATATTACCAGTAAATGCAAATGTTCACTTATAATCATGGTAGGTAACACAATGGTTCAAAGATTATTTTTTTTGTTAAACATCTGAATGATTAGCATGATGGAGAAAATATTAACTCACTGATACTCTCAGTAAATATGTAAGCAATGAGAATAGGTTTAGATGGGGCATCTGGGACCTATGAGAGGGAAAATTGGACACCTCAGCTTTGGTAATCTCTGGATGCTTTAGTAAAGTCCATTTTTAGAGCATCTAGACCTGAACCATGAGAGGATCCAAGTCATCAGAGGAACCAAGCCCAAACCATCTGGTCCCCATATAACTGCCGTACTGCCAGACAGTCTCAACACTGCTGGACTAGATGTTATTCAGACTTGTAAAGATGCTAAGCCATGGACTCTTTGTATAATATAACACAGTCAAGAGACAGGAACACGTTTAGGCCCTTATCAAGCACTTGAAAAATCATTAGTATGGCATTGAGTGATTCAGCTTGTTGAGAGAATGAATAAGAAAAAATGAAAATAAATGTGTCAAAGAAATATTTAGACTTTTTGGGATAGTTGAGGAGAGAGCTAATTGAATTTACAGAGGAAAATGTTATAGGTGTAACTAGTTATATTTCAAAATTAAGAGTCCTTGAAGCAAACCTAACTGTGTAAAATACATAAAATCAGAGTTAGACAGGTGGAAGACTTCAAAAAAGAAAGGAGCTGATAATGGAAGCCCAAAGGCTAACATCATAACTAAAACTTAACATAAGAAAGATTTAAAAAATACATTATTGAAAGGAATGTTAGTGAATGAATTGAAATACAGAAAGAAACTGTATTGAAAATGGAAGAGAAGGGAGATTGAAAGGAATAGATATAAGCTAGCTATCAAGGAATGCAGATATAAAATGAGGAATTCAAAAAGCAAGATTAAATTATGCAAGATAATGGAGTCATATGAAATGAGAGGGTTGTGTATACATATTCAGGGAAAGAGTGACATAAGGAAAAAATAGAACTGCTGCAAAAATGCAAAAGGCAAGTAGACAAGTAATAACTCTTAAATGTCTGAAAATCTAAATAGCTATTTTTTCTTGGTTTTATATTATTAATATTAATATAGAAATGAGAAAGTGTCATGAAAGAAGCATAAAATGATTAATGATAATATTTGAAGAGACTGAAAATAAAGGGTAAACAGAGAGAGTATTTGACCACAAATTGTTTAAGCGCTGTATAATTCACTGGAAACAATTAGGGCTTCACTGCCATTCAATTTATTTTAAGTCTACCACTTGCAACAGAATTACAAGGTGGTGGGGCTTTTTTTAAAGTTATGTCTCTTTTGAAGAAATGCTTTTAAAATGGGAAGAGAGTGTAAAGTGAGGCATTATTATCTTCCTGAGTCTCCAAACTGCCAGAAGTAGCAGTGCTGAGAAGTGTGAACTGCCCCATTCACGTCAGTGGATCGCTAACTCTAAAAGCTAGACAGGATATTTTAAAAGCCACCATCAATGGCGATTTTAATTTCAAAAACAAACAAGCTAATTCTATGATAGTACAGAACTATCTTACCACACTTTAGCAAGATGCTAAAATCTCTAGCTTCTTCCATTGCAAGCAGGTCTGTGGCCCAATCTGTATTACAACCTTTAGCTGCCACGGTCATGTTATGAAGACTCTGGTGGCACTGACTCAGCCGTACTGCCAAAAATCATTTGTGTAGATGCAATTGTACAGGAAAAAAACTGATTTGTTGTTAGTACAGCTTATTTTGTTTGGAAAGGTAGGGAAAGAATGGGTGACTTGAGGGGGAAAACAGAGTAATCTATGCTAGCAAAGTCAGTGGCGCTGTTATACACTGTTTCTTCAGCAGAAGTCTTCTGCCAGTATAGCACACCAGTATAGTGTTTATGGGAAATAATGTTTTAATGTAGATCTCACCCAAATACCAGCAGTAAAATCTAGGGCAACATTATGTATAAAAGTACACTGAGCTCTGGCACAATAGTAAGCATAACTGAAATTTTTCTAACATATATGAGAGTGGAGTCCCTTGTTTTTCAGTAATTGGATGGGAAAGGAAAAGTGAAATATGCTTGAAAGTGGCACAATGGAACCAGTTATTGATTGCATTACTATCACCTCTAACTAACGAGTTAATGTAGAAACATCCATTTTTGTGTTAATTTGTAAAGGGCCAGCCACCTCGGGTTCTAAACAATAAAGAGATGAGTTGTGGGCATCTTTGCTCAGATGTGTCCTTGGGTCCACTTGTCTCTGGAAAAAAATGGAATGTATATTTACACTACTCTGTGAACTTATTTAATGGAGAATAAAAACCGCTACCATGCAGTGTTATGCAGCATAGTGGATGATTAACATTTAATCTGATCTCATTTTAAATAATTCATATAGATTAGTTTCTATGAGCTTCATTCACCTGCCCTTATGCTAGTCATTTTAAAAATAGCTTTCTGCTTGTCACTCTGCCTAACTAATGAATTCTCATCAGTCCTCTATTCCTTGGAGAGTTATTTTGAAATGCAATCTGTTACGTGAAATATATGTTCCTGATTAAAAAAAAACACACATGAGAGACTGAATTCTCATAATATGGTTTCAGTTATTAGAACCAGTCCTGCAAAATGTCCTTTTTCACCTGCAAATAACCAGAAGGTTTTATCCCACATCACTGGACTTAGACCTGGGCACAGTAAACCAACCTCTGATTATTGCAACACATTATATCTAGGAATATAGCCACATACTCCTGAAGAAGTTCCAACTGGTACAAAACCAGCAGCTGTCTGCTTAGCAACACAGCTTGTCATTAGCACAGCAGTCAAATACTCGGTTCTCTGAGCTATCTTTCTGCTGAAGACAGAGTCCAAAGCAAGATTTCGTTTAATATTAAACCCCACCTCCAACTGACTGGCTCCAGATATTCTAGGAGTCATTTACCTTCAAGGCCACAATGAAAATCAGTACATGCTGGTAACAAACTGAAAATTCTGAAATTCTTGAGAAGGGCATAGTCATTTACCTGGTCCCAAATTGAACTAGGACTAGCTAACCTGATCATGCCCTTGTCTGCTTTAGGATTTTCAACTGTCATCCACAGTTCTTAATTCAGGGATATACAAAGCTTCCCTCTCAATGAGCAACTCTGTAGAAGAAGCAGAAGAAGATGAGTACTGGAAACCTGGTACACACCAAACTGGGTCGTGGTTAACATTTACTTGTTAAATTTGCCCCATTTCAAATTTGTTGATGGGCTTAACAAATGAGGTGTGAAGCCTAAAGAAAACAAATTCACTAGCACCCTGCATTTATAAAGATTTTTTTAAACTTAATTTAGATTTATGAGATCAAACAATTTTGCTAATTAAGAATGCACTGAACTTCACATGTTGAGTTTATAAATAGCTGCTCCTATTATAGTCCTGAATCACGGAAGCAGTGGCAATAAAAGAAGTTTCAGATTTGCATAACCACTCTCACTTTGATCTTGCTGGCACTTCTCAGTTTTAATGTGTTGTTCACTTCTAGCTTACCCTGTTCTCACTGCTTTTCATGTCATGCCCTGGTCTCCCTGCATCAGTTAACTTCTCAAATAATACACATAGGCTGCTTACAGACATAAATAAAATAGCACTTTAAACTCTGTGCACCCCCATGTTGAGCCCAGCGCATGCCCAGAAGGGGCATTGCATTCGTGGGACCCAGCTTGCCCAATGTTTCTAAAGATTGGATGCTTTAGTGGGGCTTTTTTGGAGGTTTTGTCTAATCACTGATTGAATCAGCTTTAGATGAAAGTGCCAAAAAGTCCTGTTGAAGTGCCCGAACTATATAGACATTGTGGAGCTGGATCAAACTAATGCACAGCTTCTTCTGGTAAAACATGTGTCCCCCCCAATCTGTCAGCACCCATACTGATTCACCTACAATCCTTTACTTGACCTGTGGGACTGATTGTCCTCCACTGTGAGGGATGCGTGATGACAACATATACTGATATACAGAGAATAAGGGAGTTTTTACATGTGGTTCAGGAGTGGGGGTGAGGTTTTAATTAGAGTGGCTCTGAAAGCCACTCTAATTCAAGCAGCTGGAGCATCTTGTGTATCAGCATCCTTGTGCTTCAAAATGGCTGTGGGGGCGCTTCATCTAAAGTTCATCAATTAGCTTCAGATAAAGCACCCCTGCCACCATTTTGAAGCTCAGGGACACCGATACACAAGATGCAAAGGCTGACTGGAACACAATAATTATCACGTTCCAGCAGACTTTAGATTAGGTGTCTTTCCTATAATTATATATGTTTTTGGTTCACGCATATCTTAATACTGCACAAAATCTTCATGCTGGAGCTTGAACAATTGCCACAGATAGTGATAGAATCATAGGCTCATATGAAGTTAGGATTGGAAGGGACCACAGAAGGTCCTCGAGTCCAACCCCCTGCTCAAAGCAGGACTATCCCCAAATATCTCAGCCCAGCCAGGACTTTCTTGAGCTGGGCCTTAAAAACTTCCAAGTGTAACACGGGTACACCCAAGGGTGTTCCCCATCCTCATTTGGATGGGTTAGGTGGGCAGGCAACAGTGCTGTGAGAGAGATGCTGTGACTTGGGTACATATCCCTCTATTCTCTATAGAGCCACACCACATAAACCATGTCCCTGTGGGAGGCAAGGAACTGGTGATGTTCCAAGAGCACCTTAGGGCAGGCGCACCTTGATGAGGCCCGAGTGGTCTCTCATTGATCCCAGGGCCAAGGCTTCATGCATTGGAGTGTGCACCGTGTGGGGCCTGAGCAGACTCTCCCTACTTCCAGGGCTGAGGCTCGGGTGGTGGCTCCTTCAGCTGCATCTTCAGAAGCCTAGGGCTATCGCCTGCTGGGGCACCTCTCCCCAGCTTTTCTTGGCTCCACTGTTTTTCTTGTCTCTCTCTGGTCCGCCAAAGATGTTGTTCTTTTATAGCCATCCGGGGCTCCACCCCGGATCACAAAAGGTCTAATCAGAGAGACAAAAACCTCACTGGGACCCCTCCTCCTGGGACCTCTGTCCCCGGATCGTAAATGCACCAATTAGGAGAATGGGGGGCACCCTCCTCCTGATTGATGAAAAATTCCACCAATGGCTTAGCATCCTGCTGAAGCTGGCAAGCTGTGCACAGGCTGCACTGGGTCTGGCTCTCCCACTTAACAAGGATGAAGATTCTGCCATTTCATGAAGTAACCCATTCCAGTGCTTCACCATCCTCCTAGTTAGAAAGTTTTTCCCAATATCTCCCTCCCTTTCTCCAACTGGAGACCATTACTCATTGTTCTGTCATCTGCCATCACTGACACCAGCCCACCTCCATCCTCTTTTTAACTACCCTTAAGGTAGTTAAAGGCTGCTATCAAATCTCCTCTCCATCTTCTCTTCTCTAGACTAAATAAGCCCAGTTCCCTCAGCCTCACCTCAGAAGTCATGTGCCCCAACCCCTTAACCATTTTTGTTGCCATCCACTGGACTGTCTCCAACTTGCCCGCATCCTTTCTATATTGGGGGGCCTGAAATTACACACAGTACTCCAGATGTGGCCTCACCAATGCTGAATAGATGGCTATAATCACCTCCTTCAATCTGCTGGCAACACTCCTACTAATGCAGGCCAGAATGCTGTTAGCCTTCTTGGCAACAAGGGCACACTGTTGACTCATACCCAGCTTATTGTCCACAGTCACCCCTAGGTCCTAAGCCTGTATTGGGATTGTTTTGTCCTAACTGCAGGACTTTGCACATGTCCTTGTTAGACCTCACGAGATATCTTTTGGCCCAATCCTCCAATTTGCCTAGATCACTCTGAATTCTAGCCCTACCCTCCAGCTTATCTACTATTTCCCGCCAGCTTGGTGTTATCCGTGAACTTGTTTAGTGTATACTCCACCCCATTTTCCAGATAATTGATTAATATATTGAACAAAACCAGGATTGACCCCTGGGGCACTCTGCTTGATACCAGCTGCCTAGCTGGTATTACTAGACCTTGAGTCATTGATCACTGACCATTGAGCCTGATGATCCAGTCAGTTTCAGTCCATTCATCCAACCCATAATTACTCAGTTTGCTTGCAAGAATACTGTGGGAGACCATATCAAAAGCATTGCTAAAATCAAGGTATATCATCTCCTCTGCTTTCTCTGCATCCACAGAGCCAGTTATCTCATAGAATCTATTTGGTATTCCATCCCTTCACTCAGACAAGCCATGTGTTTCCTTTTCCCATTGTTCTCTTCATGCCTTCCTCCATCATCCAACCTGAGAATGGAATTGTCTCCCACTTTTTAATTAAAAGGACCTTCCTCTCTCCATTGATTCAGAAAAGAAACTTGTATCTGGTAGGGTGAGTTGAGCAGTCTGACTCAGAAATGATTTTCATGCATAAGGCATGTGGCAAATGACCTGCTCACAGGCCTTATAATTGGTAACACTATTTATGAACAATTTATTCTCCTTTAAACATTATCCTTAGAATGCTGCCAAGGTCAGTGTCTGTGCGGCCTATCTACTATTCATGTGATTGTCAAGTGTTTCTGGTCCTGGGGATTCTCAACATGTACCAATCAAATGTTACTTTGTGCAATGAGGATGTTGCACTGATAAATGCCATTTTTATGTCTCTTCACAGGAGAGTTGCAGAACATGATTTTTCTTTTTACCATGGCCTATACTAAAACTGAGTTTAAACAAGACATTTTAGTTACTGACATTAAAAAGGGGTAGGTTTCGTGCTATTGTGCTTATCAGGTCAGATAGCAGCAGTATTGGTATTTTAAAAAGGAAGTTTTCATGGGGAAAATTAAGTCAAGGATGTTGCCTTGAGAATTTGGGGCTAAGTATTGTTCTTTGTAAAGAATTTTGGTTATATAGTAACTTAGGTGTAATGTTTACATTAATGCTTTCCCATTTTTGGAAATTACAGGGAATTAGAAAGTCACAGACAGATGTACAGATACAGTCCCTTGCAGTTTTCTTATGCTTTATGCAATACTTTATATATCAGGAAGTATGAATCCATTAATAATCTCAGTTTGGTTTCTGCTTCTTTTACAAAGCATCTGAGATGTCATTTAAGAAGAGGGAGAGATAGGAATAACTTTGCAAGTCTTTCTTAATGGAACAAGAGTAATAAAACAGTTTAATTCAATAAAAACCACTAATTATTGTCAACTTGTTTTCCCCTCAGCTTGGGTTATTCAGGGGAAAAATATAAAAAGCAGACAATCTTCTTTTCAATAAACAGGGTACAAAGCAGATGTTAAATAAATAGCATTTTGTTCAGTCTTGTTTTTTAGCACAAGTTAAGGTCAAAATGCAACTGTTTGTATTGTGTAGAGGAAAAAGGAAAGTGCTCACCTTCCCCTCTTCTCTCTCATTTATCTGTAGAAGCAGCAGCCATAATTCTACTTCCTTGGTATATCAGAAAAGATGACCAAGATGATACTTTTCGAGGCATTAAAATGCTCCAAGATAGTGTAGGATACATCCAGGGTCCTGACAACTCACTTCATATCTGATAATCTTCACAGGCTGCAGGAAACAACCCTGGTGGTTCCATATTAAAGGTAGAGGGTATGGGTGTACATTTGCAACAGTTCAAAAGGGGAGGAAAAGGGAAGCAATTGCTTCAGATCATTGTTACATTCTAACAGTTACGTGTGTGTAAGTTGGGTTCAATACAAATACTGCATAGCAAAACTGCTCCAACTTTAACCCTGGATGAAGCAGGGTTAGTATTGGAACACTTTTGCAATATTTGAATTGTTCTTGTGGCAGAAATGCCACCGTCTGTGCCCCTCTCCAGAGATCTGTCTCTGCCAGCGTGAGAGGCTGGTGTTGAATTCCTCAGAGCTGGGATCTCCCTCCCTTGTCTACATGACAAAAGCCTGGTGCCTGGGAGGCGCGGATGCTCTGGTCACCTGGGAAGGGTGGGGCGGGGGGGGGAAAGCCCAGCCCAGGCCCAGGTAGCCAGTGATGGTTTTTTAGATTGGTTGGCTTGTGGCCAGCACTAGCCACTAGCAGCTTCGATTGGACCCGGCTGCTGAGGTCAGAGTGGTGATAAAAAGGCCTGGTCCAGGAAGAAGGGTAGCCATTAGCCATGCGGTCATCCAGGTGAATCTGAAACAGGCTTCCTCTTCATAACCTCATGCTCAAAGAGTGACCTGCCTCCAGAGGAAAACTCCATCCACCTCTGGATGACGCGTGTGAGTAAGCTACTCGAGATCAGACTAGATATTTAGCTTACAGTAACTCAGATGCGTGTTTAAACGGCTACCTCAGCCATTTTAGTTTGCTCTATGGGATTCCTCTGATATTCCTCTGATATTTCCATGATACTGCTCTACCTTTTACCCTGTTTCCGCCCTACCCCCTGTAATCAATAAAGTTTTCTTTTGTGACCGGTGTGGGAAACTTATTGAGGGGTGGGTCTAAATTATGCCTAGGAGGCCCCTTAGGTCTGTGGACTAAGGGAGGCTTCCCTAATAAGCCCCAGACTTGGGGAAGTGCCTCAAGTGCCTGTATTGGGTCTAGTACCCATTGGATGATCAGGCCTGTGTTCTCCAAGGTGCGCAGAGCCAGAATTGAGTCCAGAGCCTTGGATGGTGGCAGCGGGAACCCCAGGCTAGCGGGTGTGCTCCAGGGAAGGGGTGGGCCAGACATGAGGCACCCCAGGGAGGGCACTCGGAGCCAGGAAGGTGGTTGGGCGCAGTGAGGTGAGCGGCTCAATGCAGGAGCGCCCCCTACTGGCCCGCCACAGTTCTCAGATCATTTGCACTGAACAACTAGAACAGAGATGGGCAAAGTGTGGCCCATGGTCCAGATCTGGCTGGCAGTGGATTCCATTTCTAAGCAGCCTCTGCCCACATGGCTGGGGCCAGTTTCCATGGAGACCACAGCAGCAGCCTCACTCTGATAGAGCAGGGCCAGGGTTTCCATAGAGACCAACTCTGGCTGCTCTGGCAGGAGCAGCAATGCCAGCCACTTCCGGGGGGTGGGGGGGGAGGGCTGAGGGAGGGGTTGTGCTGCAGGTAGGAGTGGCGTGGGCTCAGCTGTTGCCACCTGTGTGGGATGGGCAGCATTGGCGGCAATGATGGCACCACTGGGAAGGGTGGCTACAGGAAATTTTGGGTGGCTGTAGCCCAAGTCCCACCCCCTAGTGCTACCCCTGCTGATAGGGTATGCAGCAGGGTGCAGAGCTGCTCTGGAGCCTGGGTGGGATTTTACAGCAGTGACAGCATGATCCAGAGCTAGGGAAGACCTATGATCTGCAGCCTGCATGCTGCAGGAAGGGGAGTGCAGGCAGTGGATCATGGCTCTGCCCCGGCTCCAGACCATGCTGTCACTGTTGCAAGGAGTTGGGCCAGAGCTGTGACCCACTGCCTGCACTTCCCTGCCCAAGGCATGCAGGCTGCAGATTGTGGCTCTGCCCTGGCTCTGAACCATGCTCACACTGCTGCAAGATCCCAGTGGGCTCTGGAGCAGCTCTGCGCCCTGCCATGTGCCCTGCCAGCACTGCTGGGGCCATTCTCTACAGAAACCCAGGCCTCATGCCATCACAGCACAGCCACTGAGGTCTCCATGGAAACTGGCAGCAGCCACATGGGCAGGGCTGCTGGGAAATAGAGTCTGATCACCGGCGAGATCCACCATTTTGCCCACCCCTGAATTAGAACATACCAGCTGCTGTCCTTTTGAAATGTTCCCCTCTTGAAAGCGGACCAAACTTTAATTTATCAGTACCTTGTTTATCTCGTCCTGTAGTAACTGCTGCTTCTGACTACAAACCTTATAGCTGCCTCTGCCTTATTGGAGCATAATGTCTCCAGTGTCTCAGGCACTCAAACTAGTACTCTCAGCATTCATTTTACCTAAAATATTGAAGACAATATAATCCTTAGGTCTGCTAGTTATAATGCAGATTATTTATGTCTAAATTCTTACTACATTTAGAGACTTACTACAATGTTACCTGGAAAAAAAAAACATGTCCAGAAATTGGAGGGTAATCCAAAAAAAGCGGGGGTCGGTAAATGGTTGCTATAAATTAAATCACATAAATTAAAAAGACAACAAGCACCCACAAACAATGAGCAGACACACAGTTGTTAACCAATTTAGAAAACCAATCACATTCCAGTATCTTTGGTTCTTACTAGATGGCAGTCCTACCTCAGTACATTCCACCCTTAAATTAAATGAGACTGCTGTGCCAGATGATTTAAGAGAGACTGATGAAAACTAACTAGATATTAAAGCATGCTGTCATAACAGGATTAGTTTTGTTTTCCAATCACAAAAACTAGGGAAGGCACATACACACACACACACCAAATAAAGTAGATTTTGTTCTGAATTTAAAATGGGAGATTAGCACTGCAGGTAGAAGATTTTGCTGAAGAAGCCATTAGCTGCACACATTGAATTTCTATTGCCTAACAGAGTGAAGTTAAAATAAGAAATATATGTGGATAAATTGATGGTTTGATTGATTTCTTTCCTACAGAAAACAGATGGACAGACACACAGTAATTCAAGGGATTGAGAGATATATTTTTGTTTTATTGTATTGGTAGTTGCTGTCAAAGCTGTAACCCAGCATTCTCGATGATACAGACTGTAGTGGACTTTTTAGGATTAAACTGCAGTGGAAAGAAGCAAACACACAACATTTGGGTTTCTGTGTATCTTTATGGAACACATACACAAAAACAGCACAATCCTGTTAGGTTCTAAGCAGTCTATCCCTCATTCAGCAAATCCTTTAAAGCATGTGATTAATTTTATGGACCTGAGACTATTTAGCTGCTCAAAAATAAGCATGTGTCATTGTCCATCTGTGGCTGAGCCTGGGACCTCAGCCTGACCTGCACAGCCACTCATCCCAGACTGTCACTCATCAAGGATGGCATGAAGCCTCCACCAAGTCTTAATCCTCTGCTCACTTCCTGTTACCAGAGTGGCTGGTCAGAGTCAGTGGACCCTCCACTTCTCCCATATAAACTCCTGAACAAGAACAGGAAGTATCTGAGCAATAGGGCCCAATCTGACCCAAGACAGCTTTGCTGTTTTCTCTGGCTTGCTTTTTGCCTCTGCTTGACCTTCTGGCTTTTTGACTTAGATTACTCTTGGATCCCACTCTTGTCTTGAACTCCTGGATTTATAACCTAATTTGTCCTAGGATTCTGCTCAACCAGTCTGACCCTTGTTGGTGCCTCAATCCCCTGAGTGGCCCCAGACTCAGTTGCCCATGTCCTGGTATGACAGTTTGCTGAGACCACCTCATCTAATGAAGTCATTTTGGCATGGAGCCCAAACCCCTGCCAGTGCTCTTGAATGGCCTGCATTGGATATCACAGCTCAGGGACAACTACAGGCTCTGGGCAGGACCAGCTGAACCAGCTTGTGTCTGCCTGTGAAGTCCTGAAAGCCCATGTGCAAAATTTGATTACCAAGAACCAGTCCCTCCAGTCCCAGGTGGTACACCACCAGAAGGATAGCCAGCACTGGTATGAGGAGGCATGCTGGCCATGGGGGCAGATCACTGGGCTCCAGCTCCATCCTGTTCAGCCTACAGGAGGGCTGTACCCAATGATCTCACGAGGTCCCTTCCTGACCTAAACTTCTGTGAATCTGTGAATCCATGTGCAGAGTCCCATGCCTGAAATGATAGGGACCAGTGGTGCTTCAGGGGGTTTCTTATCAAAGGCCAATTTTTGTTCCTAGGTCAACCTGGAACCTATTCCAGGGATGAAGGTAATCCTTCTCATAAGCCTCCTGAAGGACATGCCCTTAAATTGTCCTCCATGATGGCGGAGCATGAGAGGCCAGCCCTTCAGGACTGCGAGGAGTTCTGTTGAGAATTTCTTCACTATGTTTGATAACACCCACTGGTCTCAGATAATAGAAACCACATTGAGAAACCTTTACCAGAAGCACGGTTCAAGCACCACCTATGTGTCCCATTTCCACCACTGTGTCAGATGCTTACTGGAAGATGTCAGCCCAACTTTACCAATTCCAGTATGGTCATATAAAAGGCTATCTTGCATGAATGGAACTTCTCTCAGGAGTCAGTGGATCCAGCTTTGTGGATCTGGCAATCTGAACTGACCATTCTCATCAGAAATGGAAGGAGGATAAAAGGTATTCTCTACCCTCTCTGGGTTCCTGTCTCACAGTGGTTACTCCTAAACCACTGCATATCCATTTGGGAAGGGGGTGGTGCCATTGCCTTACTACAGATAAATAGGAGTGATGCCACCACCAAAACATGTGTCTTTATTATGGGGGCCCAGGACACAGACTTACCAGCTGTCTCAAGGAGGGGACCAGGGCAGTGAACTATCCCTGCCTGATAAGGGGGTGTCACAGAGCACTGAGGTGCCCTGCTCCCAAAGAGGGGAAACTGCTAGGAAGCCCTAGCAGGGAATGAGGAGCCCAGCTGGTTGCTAGGGCAACCAGAGAAGGTCAGCTGACCAGAAGGGGCAGGGCCTGGCTCCCTTATAAACCCTAGGGGCTGGGGCCAGAAGCAGTTCCCTGCCAGTGGCCCAAGGGGAAGGAACTCTCTCAGGGAAGAAAGGGGAGGCCTGACTACAGGAGCAGCGTTTGACATTGCTGAGGGAAGGAGTGTTCCCTGGTAGGCTTGACTGATGTTTTAGCCGGGTGGCTTTAGTTTATGTTACAGCCGAGGGGCTTGTGTTTTGTTATTTAAAGACCGGTGGTTTGGGTGAGGCTATTGGGGGTTGGAGGAGGCCTCATAGGGGACTCACACTAGTGTGGGGACCTGAGCACCAGTGAGGGTGCAGCATTCAGGGTACATAGACCCCAGCCCCAGAGAGGGGCAGTTGAGAAGCCCCAGAGAAAGGGGCATTGCTGAGAAGCCCCAGGCCAGGCGTGGTGAGCCCCGGAAAAGGGGGGTAGCATTGCGGTGCACCCTGGAGAAGGGGGGTAGCATTGCAGTGAGCCCTGAAGGAGGGCAGTGCTACTGAGAAGGCCCCAGAGAAGGGGGCAGTTTTACTGAGGCCCTGGAGAAGGGGGCAGCTTTACTGAGGAGCCCTGGAGAAGGGGGCGGCAGTATTGAGGAGTGCCCGGAGAGGGGGTGGAAGCCCCAGAGAAGGGGGCAGTTACTGAGACGCCCCAGTGCGGGTGTGGTGCGGTGAGCCCCGGAGAAGGGGTGGTACTACTGAAGAGCCCTGGAGAGGGGGGCACTGCTGAGAAGCCCAGTGCGGGGGTGGTGGGCCCCAGGGAGGGGGCAGTTGCCGAGAAGCCCCAGGGAGGGGGCAGTTGCCGGGAAGCCCCAGAGAGGGGGCATTGCTGAGAAGCCCCAGAGAAGGGGGCATTATTGGGTAGCCCCAGAGAGGGGGCGGTGTGACTGAGGAGGCCCAGAGAGGACAAAAAGGGGCCAGATCATAACTAGGATGGGACATAACATCTATTCCATTGGCGAGGTGTGGACTGCGGTGTAGGGGAGGAAACGGAGCCGCATAGTGCCCCCTGGCAGCGGGACAGTACAAGGACAGCCTCCTGCTAATTAACACCAATTAATCAATTAACAACAAGGCATGGCAGGTGACTAGGTGGACGGTTGCCCCAGGAACAGGTGTGCGGGTCACATTTAGGTCGGCCCAGAGCGGATACCTGTTACAGGGGGATAGACTTGGTGTCATCACAGACTCCCTTCACTCAGTGAGTAATGGAAATCCACAGAAAACCTGGCCCTTGGAATCTTCAGATATAGCTGTACATCCACCTCCAGGTACCCAGTTAAATCTGCCCGCTCTGGTCCTAACCACCTTGCTGGACTCTGGGACAGCAGCCATTAGGTCCAGGATGGGGTCATATTTACCCAGCATAGAAACTGTTTCCCTGGTTCAAGTTAGTCTAACTGTTCTTAGCCTAAGCCATGACTCCCCATTTTCAGGCCACCCTGGAACTGAGAAGACCACCTGACCTCCCTCTACTTTTGGTGGCCATGATAGTACAAGACAGTACAGACCTTTGGCCAATCTTGCCATGTTTGCGCCCATACCAAGAAACCCCATCAGAAGCCTTATGAACTCCTCTCATCTCTTCCCATCCTGCCTAGGTCTGCAATCTCCCTGGGCTTCATCATAGATCTGCTATTTTCAAATGGTTGTTCTTTGATCCTGACAGTGACAGATTAACTCCCTTCAATCCATGTAAGGGCCTTCCTTCATTCAAAGATACAGCTTAGCTGTGGCTGGACCATGTGGTATACCTGGATGGCCTCTCAGATTTCATCATTTGAGACTTGTTTAAATTCATCTCCTGGCTCTGGCATGAAGCCCTACACCTACCGGTAATTTGCACTCATCTCATGTTAGCCTACCATCTTCAGACAAATGGCCAGGCTGAGAGGACCAATCAAGTCTTAGAGCAATACCTACAGTGTTAACTTAATTTTCAACAGAATAACTACTAACACTGGCAGACTTCTCCTACAAGAACTCGGAATATGCCTCAACCAGGCAAAACCCACTCTTCACAAACTATGGGCTCCACTCCCAGTTTAATTCCAATTTACCCATGTGCTCAGACAATGCCACAGCTGCAGAATAGGTGCACCATATTTTATAAAGTCCAGGGGGAATTAAAGCAACACCTAGAAAAGACAAGAGAGGCACGTAAGTGGCAGGCAGACCAGAATTGACAGCCAGGGTCTGCCTACCCTGCGAGATAGAAAGTGTGGTGAACTGCCCCTCACAAAAGCTAGGCCAGTGATTCCTCATCCCCTTCCATATAACCAGCCAAATCAACCCAGTAGCCTTTGAGCTACAAATCCCCTAAACATTGGAAATCCACCAAGTATTCTACACATCACTTACTCAAGCCACATATAGAGAATTATTCCCCATACCATACCTAACTTCTACTATTGTACACAGTGGAGCCCTGGTGTGATTACGCATGCATGGAATGACTAGAAATTGGAACTTTATTTAACATCTAACCTTCTAACCTCAATGATGTCATAACCTACTTTTAACAGCTGAGTTTCTGCAGCGAGTTATTTCTTTGAGCCAGGTTGATTGTTTGGTAAGTTAGACAGTTACGTTAATGAGTTATTATGGGTTATTGTGATAGTTTGATTTGTATGCTCCTTACTGTGATTGACTTTGATTGACAGAAATCAAAGAGTAATGATTGGATCTCTATTTGATGGACAGGTGGCATGATTTAGGCTCTATGAAGCCACAGCGTGGCTTACGGATTTTTGTGGTTGTCGTCATTGGAGCTGGAGCTTGTTGGGGGCAGAAGGGCTCACTAAGATGTCCTCTGTCTTATACTCTCTTCCTCTTTTGCTTGGTGTGTTTGACTGAGTGTGCGAGTGTATTTAGTGTACAACTGTCTAGTGTTTGAGTGTTTGTGTTTCTCTAGAACACATATCTTGTGTTTATTGATAACATGGTGTTTTGGGACAGTGTTTGGGAACAATGATGGGGGGGGTCCCTATCACCTGGGCACTTACTGGCCGCTCACCTACTTCTTCGCATTGCAGCAGTCAGGTAAAGTATCACCTACCCTTTGCTGATGTTCTCAGTATGCACCTGTGTGTGAAGAAATAACATAGAAATCCTCAGGGGTACGAGTGCTGCACAGCAGGCCTTTCCTGCCTGTCAGTTCTCTAGGGTGATATAAAAGGCAGGATAGTCTGTGATCCAGGGTGACAGACTGGTATTGGGTTCTTTAACTGTATATTGTCTGTATAGTGTTTACAGTGTTGTAAACTGTTGTGTTACTTGTTATTGCACTTTGTTATTGTTTTCTTGTCATAATATACACTTTGTTAACTTTACATTCATGTGGAGTTTTCATTGGTAATTTGCACCTCTGGCCAGGGCCAAGGAGTATGCCAGTTTCCAGAAGAATTTAACTCTTTGGTTGCCCTTGAATCTATAAGGGTAGTTAGTAGACCATAGAGGATTAACAACCTTTTGTGCATGTTTGAGACATGGGTGGGTGCCTGAAGTGGTCCACAGGGTTCTTTATCTTGTTGTTGTGAGCCTGCCAATGCTCCCGCTCTTCACTATCCCCCATAAGAATCGAGGAACAGGAGGGATACCTAGTCCACAAGATTTTATATTTGAAATAGAGACAGAGGAAATTGCAGTACTTACTAGACCTGGAAGGATATGAATCCAAAGACTACACATGGAAACCAGGAGAAAACATCCAGGCCCTGACTTACTGAAAAATTCCATAAGGACCACCTAAAGAGACCAAAACCCTCTCAGGGGCTACTATTAGGGGGTGGTGTCAGGTCATGTCCTCAACCCCAGGGATCTTGGCCTGGTCAGAACAGCTGCTAATCCCAGCCTGCCTCCCTGAAGCTGATTACCCAGACTGGTTAAGACTGGCCCAAAGCCTCCACCAGGGCCTACCCCTTCACCCACGCCCCATCACCAGCGTGGCTGGTCAAGGTCAGCTGAACCTCCACTTCTGCCATATAAACTTCTGAATAGGAAGAGGAAGTGTCTGGGCAATGGGATTCAACCTGAACCAAATTGCTCTGCTCCTTGACTCTGCCCTCTGCTTGATCTCCTGGCTCCTTTACCTGGCTTGCTTCTTATCCCTCTCTTTGCTTGACCTCCTGGCTTCTGAACCCATTTTGTTCTTGGATTCTGCTCACCAATCCTGATCCTGGTCATTGCCTTGATCCCCAAGTAGCCCCAGACCTGGCTGCTTAATTCCCATCTCTACAACAGTAGATGTTTTGCTCAGACAAGGGCAGCGTCCTGCAGGATTATGTCCATAGAGATATACAATATTGTGCTGTCCTTTGAGGGGCTGGATTGTCCTCATATTCTTCTGTCTTAATTTCAGTAACATATAGGCCAACTACGGGCACGACATTACTGTTAAAAACAGTATGTGATCATAAACCAGTCTACACCCATAACAGAACAGAAGTTTGACAAACAGACTGGTTTAAAAATAGTGGAACTCAGTCTAAGATTTGCTCCCCACCCCTTCACAGGCTGAATGCGTGTTCTGTTCATTACTGATCTCAATTACACTGCTTATAGAAAACCATATAACTTAGATCGATTCTGTCTCGGGATTTTTGAATGTCTGTATCTATCCATAATGAAATATCAGGCCAGGAAAATATAAAATACAGTAAAATAGATATAAACAATCCCCGAATTGGCATCTGATTATGTATTTGTATTATTGCACTTGTAAGGGACCAGGTCATAGGCAGTCTGTCCTGGTGGTTAGGCCCCTGGGAGAAGGGCAGACAGCCTTATCAGGGGGTAAGAATCAGAGACAAAGTTTCCAGATCAAGAAAGGAAATCCAGAGGCAGAGTCCAAAACACAGGCCAGGTCAAGGTTCAGGAGTCAGACACCAGATTGCCAAATCCAAGGTGAAATCCAGGGGAAGAGTCCAAGTCTCAGGCTGAGTCAGAGTTCAGGAGTTAGGAGATTACCAGATCCAAGTGGAAATCCAGAGTCCAGGAACAGGAGCCAAGCAGGGCTAGGGTGGGTGGGGGAGAAGTGGAATAGGCACTCAAAAACTGGGAGTACATGATTAGAGAGATTTACCAGAGCAAACTTTCAGAGGAACTGTTGGCTGACCTGAAGCCTGCTGCCACAGGTGGAACTAAATGGGGCAGCTGCAATTAGGGAGGCTAGGCAATTAGTCTGGGCTGGTCTGCCTGCGAAGGCCTCTGAGTGATAGTACCTGCTCTGAACAGTGGAACCATTTTCTAAGACATGGGAATCTGCCAAATTGTGTAGTCAGACATATCTACACCATTAGTCCTAGGATATGAAGCTCAGAGGGAAAAAAAGTCTCTGCCACTATTTATCAACGAACTGGAAGAGAGAGAATGAGTAAATCTTATTTGAATTGATCATCTTTAGCTGGGCTTGGGAGCCTAAAGAGCCTGTCATTGTGGCTGAATTTGCTTGAACAGCAAGATGACAGCACAGAGACTACAGAGCTCAGCTTGATGACACAGATTCAATAGTGAAGAGGAGCTACTATGTATGGAAATAAGAGGCTTCTAGAGACATGTGGGGAGCCTGCGCTGATGCGCGGGAAATCCAGCATGTTGGAGCAGATTAACTGAGTCTGCTGGAGCATGGAAACTGACATGCTTCGGCAGCCTTCCGCATCACATGTATCAGCATCCCTGAGCTGAAAAAATGGTGGCAGGGCGTTTTGACATAAAACACGCTCAACAAGCTTTAGTTCAAAATGACCCACCACCATTTTTTCAGCACGGGAACATGCGGGGATGCTGATAGAATTGACATGTAAGAGCTTTTAATTAGCACAGCTCATTAATTAAAGTGCCCTGCGCCGCATCCAGAGCACATGTAAAAATGCCCAAGGTGTCTCTTTAGGGAAGTATTTTCCTTTGGAGCCTAAGGATGGACCAGCCTGGGTACATTATTTGCTTGTGGGCCTTCACTGATCAGTGCCAAAAAACTCTGAAGGGGAAAAGGCTATCTACTGATTAATGTAATCTGTTTACTAATTGATTTATTTTGTTTTCCAAAATTAGCGCTGCATTCCGTTTCCCGTAAAGCTTTTCTTGAGGAAAAGGTGGGAAGTCATGTCTGTTAAGGATTCTAGGAAAAGTGTTAAATTTAACAACTTTTAGTGGCTTGAGTTCCCATACAAAAACCTCAAAAAATTAAAGAACAACTTTGTGGTAGTTGAACCTGGTCCTACGCAAAGAAACTTAGCAAAATGGTTAGACATCTAATTATACAAATCATAAAGAAGTGCAGTAACAGCTTTTTCCCTAAACAAAATTGGATTTCATTTCTAGAATTCAAAAACTGGATTAATGCATTTGTAGAATAAGGCGTATTTTCAAACTGACAAATTTCAAGCAACATTCACATATATAACAATTATACTTATACAAGTGTGTAAGAGTGTATATATACACACACACACTAACACATGTATGTGTGTGTATATATATAATATCCTAATCAACGTTCAATTAACTTCCTTATATTTGTCACTAGGATCTAGAAAATAAAAACCCATTTTATCCTTGTTAAAAGTGGGACAGCTGCTGTGAATAATTAAAAGGTTTGATTATAGAAGGAATATAGAATAAAATAACTAAAGGGGGATTTTGCCTAATGTAACTACACTTTTATTACTATGTTGTGCCACAGAATACAGGTAATAGCAAGGGACAGTCATTTGTTGCACTGCTCAGGAATAATCCAGGAAAGGAATTTTGTTCAGCAAGCCATCCTCTATTCCTTCCATGTCCCAAGAGATTAATAATTCTTTTGGCCTATATCTCTAGCTTGTGCCTTAGTTCTATCATTTATCTTTGCCCACCTGCAGTGGAGATATAGAATCTGAGTAGTGAATGGTCTGCACCTGCTGAACTCTATAATGCTGGTTTCAAGGTGGAGATAGACCATGCAAGGGTGAAAGGGTTTCCTATTCTTCTCTGAAGGAGCACATATTCAAAGAAAATAACTAAGTCTTGACTTTGTAAAAGTCAGTGGAAAATAATATTTTATTCAGTATCACTCAGTGGAAAAGCAGGATGAATTTCATGTTAAAGGCCAATGCTCTATATGTCCTTTGAGATTTGTTTTATGGAATTACCTTGTTTGCACACACAATACCTCTTACTGTGCCTATAGTACCCTTGGTTCTATTCATTATTGTTCCTATTGTGCCCTCTTCCAATCTACTTAAGCAGATCAAATCTTTCTACAAAATGAATTTTCTGTATAGTAGCAGGTATATAGGAAAGGTTAGGAAGGAACAACATGAATATTGAAAACCTTGCTGCAATTAAAAAATTAGCAACTTATTTGCTTTGTACGTGTCCAAGACCTAAACAACTTTGGTCAAATTGTTGATCTTGTTTCTTAGTAGTGGGTCCCTATAGCAGAAGACACTGGCTTCTCCTCTCACCCCCTTAGTGCCAGTGAGATTTTGAGCCATGCACAGAATTGGAGACACAATCAATATGTTAAAATAAATACACAAATGGTTATTTATTATATATAAATACATAAATAAATATTTCATCCTCATATTCCTAAATATATCTTTATAAAAACATACACAAAGTGCCTTGCTTAGAAGCAGACCAATAAGTGGTATTTAAAAACATTTCTTACATGAACATCTAATACAAAATATTTAAAAATTGAATGCAAATGTAAGTAAGATAAAGTTGCAAAGGTACATGTACATATTTGTTTTACCAATGCAGAGTTCAAAAACATTATTCTTTCTTTATTTGGCGTCAAGGCTATCTGGACTTCTCCCACCACTATTAATCATGCTCTCTCACATCTTCTTCACCTGCTACAAAGATTTGACAAGGACTTACTTTAACCTTGAAACACTCTGGTACAAATGCTACTTGAGCACTTTGCTGTTCTTGCATGCCACCCTGAGAAGCACTAAAATCATTTTCTTGTTCTCCAGAGACAAATTTAAACAAGAAAAAAGGATTTTGTTTATTTCCCTGACTCCTATAACTCTGAACACTTTTCTTTTATTGTTACAAAAAATCCCCTTTCTAAATAATCCTAATAAGTGATACAAGTTGTAGTTTGAGACCAATGATTATTTTACACCCAAAAAAATGTTATAAAACTTTTCATGCAGGAAGAGAGAGGGCTGGAGAAAATTTTCTGGTGAACATTTTTTTTATGACGCTTGAGGCCCCACTACACATGCAGTAAAGTTACAATGGGATCTAATGCACAATCTATGCAATGGTGTCTCCTGCTACATGTACATGGCAGAATGTGTGATTGTGAGATAGTACATTAGGTCCCATCATGTTTTATTGGGGGAGCAGGGGGAGCCACCTGCACTTGCAAGAACTAAACTCCTGCAGCTGGGAGTTCCCTTACTTGACAGGGCTCCTAGCTGCAGCGGAGCTCCACACACTGGGATCTCCCAGTCCTGGGCATGCATGGGATGCCCCCATGGCTGGGATATCACAGGAGCACCCAAAGGCTGCTGGAACCTGGAGTTCTGTAGCTGTGGACACTGGGTAGTGGCCACTGCAGGGTGCTGCTGAGATCTCCCAGCCCCAGAGGTGCATGGAGCACTGCTGGGACCCAGAGTTCAGAGTGCTGTGGGACTCCCAGCCCCGACTGTGCATGGTTCACCTGCAGCTTGGAGCCTGATCATCTGACAGTGCTCCCACCTGCAGGGGAGACCCTGATACATGTACAAATTAAAGCTATAAAGTTACTACACATTTTCATGGTCTAACTTTATAGCTGATTGGAGCTGTTTATGACATGATAGCTACTTTACATATGTAGCAGGCTCACCTTTCAGAGCTTGGGTTGAGTCCCAGGCTTGAGACCCTGCTGTTCTGATTGGTGGAGCCCATCCACCAATCAGGAGACAGCAAGGGAAATGAAGTCACGCCCTTTTCCTGAGTCTCCCCCAGACCTGATTGAAGACTGTAAACTGTCAGGTCCAGAAGACTTCAGGGGCAGAGCACCGGAGTGTATGAAAGAAGCTGCGTGCCCACCACAAGGGCACATGCGGCAAGGGACTCAAGAAGAGTGGAGCCAAGAAAAGCTGGGGAGCTCTGCCTTGGTGGGCAATAGGCCCAAGGCTCTTGAAGCTGCCACTAGAGGAGCAGCCCTAGGAGCAGTGCAAGACCACTTGGGCTGTTGATGGCGCATGGAGATGATGCATGGAGACCAGGCTCTAGGAGCAGTGTGAGACTTCTCAGACCCATTATGGTGCACAGTTCGGTGCATGAAGCCCAGGCCTTGGGAGTCGTAAGCTGTGACTCAAGCCTAAAACTCCGGAGGGCCAGCGGGTCACGTGGTGCATGGGGCGGCGCACAGGGCAAGGGCCTTGGGGGCCACAGTGAGGTGGCTCAGGTCCCATCTCTCGGCAAGTGGCCAGGTCCCACAGTGCACAGGGTGACGCATGGGCCCGAGCCTTGGGAACCATGGCAGGGCAGCTCAGGCATCACTGGCACAGGGAAATAGTAGTCCTGCAGTGTGAGGCCCAGCACCCAGGAGCCAGCAGCAATGGTGCAACAGCTGAGAGGAGCTGAGCCCTTGGCACCCAGAGAAGGGCACAGGGTGGTGAGGAGCCCAGTAACACAGAAGAGGCCTGGACAGGCATTCCAACAGAGGAGACCCTATTGAGCTGTGCCCTGACCACCACCACCTGAGGGAACATGAGTCATTGAGCCCTTGGGTCCCACAGGGGAAAGACATTTAGGGCGGGCAAACTCAAAGAAGGGGCTGGGTGAGCAGCCCCCCTGCCTAGTCAAGGCCCTAAGGGGAGGGGCCCCTGGTGCTTCCTGGACACACCCCAAGGGACCCCATTGGAAGGAGGACTATCTTTTGCCATGGGTCAGGGACTATATTAAGGAATAGGTGTTATTAAGATTGTTCCTGTTTGCACCTTATATTCTGTAATTGAAACTTTGTATTGTGATGTTGTATTGTGTTGATGCTGCTGAAATTGTTTTATTGTGATGGGTTAATAGTGTTATTTAGGGTTTGACCTTGGTTATTGGTTAACGTTCACTGTGTAAATATAAGTATATTATATTTAGTTTTATGATTATGTATATTATAACTCAATAAATTGTATATAGTTAAGAACTTTGGGCTTGGGCTAACTCCATAGAGGAAAGAGGGATCTGCTTGAAATTCTGGAATCCCTCCCACAGCACCCCCTCCTGCCTACCCATCCCATTCAGTTGAGAATAGGGCACACCCTTGGGTGTACCCTGGTTACACACACATAGCTGGTCTCAGTTAATTGCCTAATACGTGTAATGTGCAGAGGGGGCCTTGGACTTAGAAGTAGTAAATGCTTGAAAAAAAACAGTGAGCAAATTCCCTTTGACTGTTGAGTTTGGGAACCAAAGGAGAACTTTATAGGAATAAGGTTTCTATCCATTTCTTTAAACAAGGTTTGTCTCTTTTAGTGCTAGTGATCTGCTAGAGGATCTTGAGATGCATATGGACCAAATAATCCATTGTATTACTATGAGCATGTTTTCTCCTTACAGTATCTATTTGGGGTATTTTCAGGGGTCATCAACCAAAATGATTAGTTGTATGGAGCAGCTTCCAAAACAGGAGAGTTTAAAAAGGCTAGGACCCTTCCTTTTGGAAACAAAAAGGTTGAAGCTGGATATGATAGAGGTCTATAAAATCATGAAGAGTCTGGGCAAAGTGAATAGGGAACTGTTATTTACCAAGTCCCAGAATACTAAAGCTAGGAGGAACCTCTTGAAATTAGCAGGATAAAGGTTTAAAACTAACCAGAAAAAGTGCTTTTTATGCAGTACCTAGTTAACTAGAGGAACTCATTACCACAGGAGATTGTAGAGACAGATAGTTGAGCCAGGTGCAAAAAGGGACTAGACAAAGTCATGGATGTATCTAAACCATTGATAGTAGATGCCAGAGATGATGGTGTGATAGGGCAAATAAGCTGTGGCGTGATCACTCTAGATATACCCTGTTCAGTGCTCTCCCTCTAAAGAAGGGGTGGACAAAATGGCAGATCCAGCTGGTGACTGGACTCCCATTTCCCAGCTACCCCCCCTATGTTGCTGTGACTGGTTTCCATGGAGGCCCCAGCAGCTGTGGGGCTATGACAATGTGGGGCCAGGGTTTCCATGGAGACTGGCCCCAGCAGTGCTGGCAGGGTGTGGAGCTGGGCAGGGAGCTGCTCCAGGGCAGGATCTTGTGGCAGTGATAGCATGGTCTGGATCTAGAGCAGACTGTGATCTGCTGCCTGCATGGCCCAGGCAGGGGCATGCAGGCAGTGGATCATAGATTCATAGATGTTAGGGTCGGAAGGGACCTCAATAGATCATCGAGTCTGACCCGCTGCATAAGCAGGAAAGAGTGCTGGGTCTAGATGACCCCAGCTAGATACTCATCTAACCTCCTCTTGAAGACCCCCATGGTAGGGGAGAGCACCACCTCCCTTGGGAGCCCGTTCCAGACCTTGGCCACTCGAACTGTTTTTGTCCCAACTCTGGACCACATTGTCACTGCAGCAAGACCTCAGCCCTGGCCCAGAAGCAGCTCCCTGCCCAGCTGTGTGCCCTACCAGCACTGCTGGAACTGGTTTCCATGGAAACCCTGGCCCCATGCTGTCACAGCCCTGCTGCTGCTGGCGTCTCCCTGGATACCAGCCACAGTGATGTGGCCAGGGGCTGCTGGGAAATCAAGTCAGCTGCAGGCTGCATCTGGCCTGTGGGCTGGACTTTGTCAGCCCCTGTTTTAAATCATCTGCTACTGCCACCAGTTGCAGGTAGGATATTGAGTGAGATGGACCCTTGTTCTGTCCCAGTATGGTGGTACTTGTATTTTTATTTGATGGTGATAGAAGAAGCAGTTTCTGTGTGGCACCCTTATTGAAATACTCAGAAGAACTCAGTAAGGTTTAGTCAGAGAAGCAAATCAGAAAAATTCCTCAAAGAAATTATTTCTGATAAAGTGCTCATTGCACTTCCAAATAAATAAATAAATCCTAGATTTGTTTATCTGGGTGCAACTAATGGAATATAATTCCATTTTAAAATTCTTAGTATAAGGGTGTGTTTTTTTTTAAAGTTAAAAATAAGCTAAGCTTGCAACAAACACGAAATACTCTTATTTCAAACTCTTGCATATATCTTATCCCTTCTTAAAAACTGATTTAACAAGAGCCTGCTTTTCTTCTTCCTGGAGTTGGTGAAAAGGAAGAATATATTTAGCAAAACAAACAAAATGGGATGAAACACATGACAAAAATATAATCTAAACAATGGATACTAACAATTAGTTTGGGTCCAAGAAAAAGAAACAGGTGGATTTGTAAAATAATGGAAAACAATTAAACCTTCAGGGGTGGTGAATGTATTGGTAAGTAAGTAAATAAGGTGACTTATAAAGGAAATAAAACCAAGACAGCATATAGATAGTTTTGTAGGTGACATGTATGAGAAGAGTATGTCCACTTCTACTATAGTCAATAATAAAACTTCTATTGTACTAAATGGCAGTAGAATTGGACCAACATTGAGCACTTTCAAAAATTCTATCTTCTGACTCTGAAATAAACTGTGGAATGGCTAAAGAACACTTTCACATTCACTGAATTAATACATAACAAATCTTGTTACATTTTTATGTGAAAACACAATAAGGTCAGATATTATTTTAAAGTGCATTTTAATGCACAAAACAGGAATGAAATTATGTTCAAAGGAAGATAACGGCACTGTGAGAGGTCAGTGATATGCCACCTGGAGCTGAGTTATTTTTTTCTGCTGGAATGGGGTGTATCCCATCCCTAAAAAACCCACCTGCCACATTTTGATGTTAGAAAGTGAGATACCAAGACACTATTCTTGAGAGAGAAAAGATCTTGTATAGGCTCATGAGGTCAGCTCCTCTTCGCAGGGCTCTACCATTTCCATCCCCTGCCCTAACAACACCTGATGTTCCGGACGTGTTGTTCTTCATCTCTTGGACTGAGGATTCCAGTCCCAGTCTTATGGACTTTCACATGAGGGTATTCCTCTTCCTCTGCTGCTTATATAGGAGGAGAATCACCTCCCTGGACCTGCTTGTGATGCATCTGTAGATGCACAACAAGGTGCGGTTAGCCTTACTGACTGCTTCCTTGCATTGGCAGCTCATGTTCGTCCTGAAGTCAACAGTGACTCCAAGATCCCTTTCTGCCACTGTTTGGACAAGAGGGGTGTCCCCCAGCCTATAGATGTGTTGCTAGTTCCTTCTCCCTAGATGCAGCACCTTGCACTTGCCTGTGTTGAATTCCATCCTATTCTCATCTGCCCACCTCTGTAGCTGTCTAGATATAGCTGGATTCTATCCCTCCCCTCCAGCGTCTCCACCTCGCCCCACATCTTGGTGTCATCAGCGAATTTGGACAGCATGCTTTCCACACCTTCACCCAGGTTGCTGATAAAAATGTTGAACAGTACAGGCCCCAGGACAGAACCCTGGGGGACTCCACTGCCCACATCCCTCCAGGTAGAAAATGACCCATCCACTACCACTCTTTGGGTGCAACCATCTAGCCAATTTGCCACCTATCTGACTATGTAGGCATCAATGCTGTAGTCATCTAGTTTTTTTTGAGAGAATGTGGTGAGAAACAGTGTCAAAGGCCTTCTTAAAGTCCAGGAAGATGACATCCACTTTGATGCCCTCATCCAGGGACTTTGTGACCAGATCATAAAAGGAAACCAGATTAGTCAGGCAGGATCTGCCTTCAATGAACCCATGTTGGTTGCCCCTGAGCATTACCTGCCCTGCTGGACCTTTGCAGATGTGCTCCTTGATAATTTTCTCAAAGGTCTTCCCAAGGACTGATGTGAGATTAACTAGCCTATAGCTACCCAGGTCCTCCTTTCTCCCCTTCTTGTAAATGGGGACCACATTGGCCCTTTTCCAATCCCCTGGTACCTGGCCAGAGCCCCACAAATGCTCATAAAGCCATGCCAGGGGCCCCACTATGACCCCTGCCAATTCCCTCAGCACCCTTGGGTGAAGAGCATCTGGACCTACTGATCTAAACACATCCATCCCCTACAACAATTCCCTAACTAGGTCATCCCTGACCCAAGGCATTGCGGTGCCTCCCCTGGGTCTGTCCATAATCCTAGTGGGGGAAATGTCCTGGTCCCTGTTCAGGAATATGGAGGCAAAGAATTCGTTAAAGAGGTCAGTTTTTTCATTAGCTGCAATCACCAGATTCCCAAGCTTGTCCTGCAGGGGCCCCACATTCTCTGGTGCCTTCTTCTTACTCCCTATGTATTTCAAAAAGGACTCTTTGTTATCCCTAATTCTGGTCACTAGCCCTAGCTCCATCTTTGCCTTGGCCTTCCTAACAGCTTCCCTGCAGTCATGAGCAACGGAGATGTAATCCTTCTTGGTGATAGCCCCTTGCTTCCACTGTTTGTATGCCTCCTTTTTTGCCCTCAGGCATTTCTGGATGCTTTTGCTGGGCCATGGGGGCTTTTTAGCACTCCTGCCCCCCTTGGTGCACATTTGGACAGACTCCCTTTGAGCTCAGAGGATTGTCTCCTTGAGGAACAACCACTCATCTTGGACTCCCAACTCATTAAAGATCTGAGACCCCACTGCCTCTCCTATTAATCTTAGCTCATTGAAGTTGGCCCTCCTGAAGTCAAAGACTTCTGCCTGACTGCTTGCTTTCATCACCCTGCACTGGATAGTAAATTCCAGCAGGTGATGATCACTGTTGCCGAGGTGGTCGAGTACCCGCAGACCCCTCACCAGGTCAACACCTGTGGCAAGGACCAAGTCCAACAAGGCATTTCCCCTGGTGGGACTATTCATCTCTTGGATTAGATGGAGGTCCTGTATCCAAGCTAGGAACCTATGTAAGCAGTCGGACCTGGCTGAGTGCTCCTCCCAACAGATGTCTGGGTAGCTTAGGTCACCCATGACAACCACATACCTTGACTTTACAGCCTCCGTGAGCTGACCTGAGAATTCCAGGTCCAGTTCATCCCCCTGGTGAGGCGGTCTATAGTAGATGCCCACTATCAAGTCCCTTTCCCCACAACCCCCTTGCATTTTAACTCAGAGTGCTTCAGTTAGCCCCTCTTCTGAACCCATCCTGATCATTGAGGATGTGTATTGCTTTTTGACATAGAGCACTACACCCCCCCCCCCCAATCTGTCATGGCATGGGGTCCCCAGGGATGGCCATAATACCCCTATGGCTCCTTGACCATGCCAGTCCTGCCCCACAGGCACCCTCTTTCTTGCCTGCCATGTTTTGCTGGTAATTCTAATGAATTGGGAGGCTGCCCTCAAGCTTGTATTCTGGACACGGTCTTGATGGACCCCACTGAACCCTGTGGTCCCACTTCAAAATGGATGCCTCATGGGACAACCTCAGCCTTATGGGCTAGATGCGTGGCCCCAAAACCACCCCTTTACCATGCCCCAAGCCTTGCAGATGGTATTTAAATGTTGTCTCTCCTGGGGCTTTGCTATAGCTTGGCCTCTTGTCCTCACTGGGCTCTCCTCAGCCCTGCCCCTGTGCCCCACACTAGTGCTGGGGTCTGTTCACCCCCTTTGGCAGTGAGCCCCCTGGTGCTCGGGTCTGCTCACCCCCTTGTCACTGCACCCTTCTCTGGCACTGGGGTCCCCACATTGTAGTGGGCCTCCAATGAGGCCTCCTCTTTCCCCAGTAGCCACAGCCTGATCCACTAGTGTATAAACAGAAACTAAAATATGAGCCCCTGGGCTATAACAATACAAGGAGTTCAGGGTGTGCTCTGTCCCTTTAAAAAAAAAAAAACTTCTCCCAGCACTAAGTGCCTTGTAGGCCAGGGTATCTGGTGCACTCCTGGAGCCCCTTAATCCTACCCAGAGTAGAACAGGCAGCCAAGCCTCTCTTGTGAGCTTCCTCTCTGAGAGCTCCTTCCCCCTTGGCTGCTGACAGAGAACTAAGCCTCTAGTCCCAGCCCTGGGGTTTATATATGCTCAGGACCCTGCCTCTTCTGGTCAGCTGACCGGGTGCAGGTGCAGATGCAGGCTAAGTGACTTGTTAGCCTGTTGCCATAGTAACCTGCACCTGTGGGCTTGTGTCTGGCTTTTAGGGCCCTCTCCCTAGGCAGCTTCTACTCTTAAAGGAGCAGGCACCTTAGTGCCCTGCAACACTGTCTTCTTGACCTTGGCCCCTAGAGCCTTGTACTCTCTCATGACACGGTCCGGGCTGCCCCAGAGTTTGCCATGGTAACCTTTGATCTCCTGCAGCCTCAGCAATTCCCTTGGATGATCTGAAGCATGGTCTTCTTCCCACCCAGGCTCACCACAGTTCACCTTTTGTCCGGGTTCTCTCCTGGTAAGTTTTTTTTTCTTTGTTTCCCCCTGTGTTCACATGACAGGGTGTTTCTGCCACCCTAACACAGGCACATTTGTACTTTCAAAATCACTAGGTATACAGGGTGACTTTGAGAGTGTGTGGAATATGGTATGATTGAGACCATTATGGTTGAGATGAAGTCTATTGTCCATACCATTTCTGTAACCTTAGACATAGATTTGGTCATGACAGGGTACCTGAATGAACACAGATGTGTGCATAATTAGCTTTCAGCTCTTCCTAGACAACTAAGAACAATGGAAGTAATTTGGAATGGGGCAGGTTGAAAAATTACAATATTTTCAGAAGATTGCAAAGTTTTAGAGTTTTCATTCTGAGAAAGGGAGAGATCTATTGCTGCAAAATATCCTACTAGCTTGGGATCTGGTTTAAGTTCCTGCTCCAAATCAAGTAGAACAAGGACATGAACATGTTTCAAGTTAATGCTTCCTCTTGGAGCTGCTTCACTTAATATAATATTGATGGAGTTAGCGAAAGAAAAAGAGAGAGGAATAGAGTGCCATCATTTAAGAACAAACAATAATCCAGATGTTATGAATGTTTCCTTGAAACCATATATTTTATATAAAAGTTAGATCAACATTTTTAAAACCAGTATACGTTTGGAAAACTACATTCAATCTAGATCTGGAATCAGAAGTAGGGTTTTATTTATTACTTTGATGGCAATAAAATTAAGGCCCACAAAATAAATAATATATGGGAAAACCAACGTACAGCTTCTTAGAGTTCTGCTAGAATTTTGCCCTTTTACTTCCAGGAAGCTCATTTAGTGAAAAAAGCCAATAATTTTTACAACACAAAGCCATTTCTTAGCTTGTTCAATTAGCAAATGGTATGTTTAAAAAATGGTTTTACAGGTTACTAAAAAGGAAAAAAAAAAAAACACACAAGAATAATAACTATGGCTGAATACCAATGGTAATTTTTTTTCCTTCTACTGTGACAGTATGTGATCTCTGGACACACCAGAGGAAATGTTGTTGGGTGCACAACAATGGTGAAAAAAGCAAAAGCTGTTTGAGGGGTGGCAATTAGATTAATGATGAAACATTTTTTGACTATATTGAATAAATAAATAGTATAACCTTTACTCTGAGTCCTTCAGTAAGGTCACTAGGGCTATGCAAAGTTTCAGTAGCTGATTCGATGCAGAGGAGATTTGGTCCAATTCAGCAGCCAAATCTCCAAATCTGAATCGAACCAGGAGACCCATTCAAAGGTCTGAATCAAATTAGAAGCCTCTGAATTGATTTGGAAAAGATTCAGTGCTGCTTTGGAGATTCGGCCATAGACTAAACAGGCATCAGTCCTCAACGCCAGACATAGTTGCCTCCAGCTGTTAAGTCTGTTGTGGTGGGTGGAGTGGGGAGGGAGAGGGTGTGTGGGGGGAGTAGATCAATGCCCCCACAGTGAGGAAGGGAGATCCTGGGGTACATGCCCTCACCCCATGCCCTCCTGGACTGGTGGCAGGAGCTGTGGACCGGTGGCATGCAGCAGCATGAGCCACCCCATCCCCTCCCTGGTCAAGGCTGTGCTTCAGGTGGCAAGCCTTCACTGCTGGGCTGTGTTCTGCGGGGTGGGCAGAGGCAAGGCTGTGCTCTGGGCTGTGGCTGGAGCTACCCACCTGGAGCACAGCCCTGGCTCCACCCGCCCATGGAGTGCAGCCCAGCAATGGGCGACTGAGGTTAGCTTCCTGAAGCACAGTCCTGACCAAGGAGGGGGTGGGGTGGCTCATGCCGCTGTGTGCTGCTGGTCTGGGAGCTTGTCGTGTGGCAGCTCATCCAGCAGCTGTCACCACTGGTCTCACTGCCAGTCCAGGAGGGCATGGGCCGGGGGCATGTGTCCTAGGATCTGCACGGGGCCAACAGGGCTGAGGCTGTGTGGGTGAAAGGTAGAATGTGCTGGAGGTAGGGTCTATGCTCCCCCAATGCTAGCCCAGCCACCATGAGGTCAGCATGAGACTGAGCCTCCGTGTTGCCTCCAGAGAAGCAGTGTGCAGCGGCGGGAGCCAACCCAGCCTCCTCATGCCTCACGGACAAAAAGCAGTTTCTCCCCAGCTGGGCAGGTGGCAGCAGGGCACAGAGGTGGCATGTGCCAGCCAAAAACTTGCTGCAGCCCCCCAATAGGCCCTGCTCTGCTGCCTGCCCCACCCCAATCCAGATTCACACTCCCCTCCACATGCCCTGCCACCACTTGCCCAGCCAGGGCGAAGCTGCTGCTCATCCGGAGGAAGTGTAGTGGCTCAGTTTTGCACTGGCCCCACACTGGCTGAGCAAGAGGCATCAGGGCATGGGGGGGCATATGCCACCCAAAAACTTGCTGCAGTTCCCCCATAGCCACCCCTCCACTGCCTGCCCCAATCTGGAGGTACATGCCCCCCTACCCAGCATGGCCTACTGCTACTCACCCAGCCAGGGCAAAACTCCTGCTCATCTGGAGGGAGCTCAGTGGCTCAGTCTCGCTCTGGCCCCGCACTGGCTGGGCAAGTGGCAGGGGGGCATAGCCCCCACTCCCAGTGCCTTTTGCCTTTCATCTGGCACAGCCCCAGCCCAAGCCCTGTGCAGATCCTGGGCCACATGCCCCCCCCCCCCATACCCTCCTAAGACTGGTGGTGGGAGCAACAGTGTGAACCACTGGACAAGAGTCTAGATGAGCAGCTCCCAGACTGGCACTGCGTAGTGGCACAAGCCACCCTACCCCCTCCCTGGGCAGCGTTTGCCCCAGCCCGGGTCCCAGACTCAGCCCCAATCCCTACCTCACTGTGAGGGCATTGATCTGCTCACCCATACCCCTTCCTTCCCCACTCCGCCCACCACAACAGACTTACCAGCTGGAGGCAGCTATGTCCAGCATCAAGGACTGCTGTCTGTTTAGTCTATGGCTGAATCTCCAAAGCAGTGCCAAATCTTCAGATCCAATTTGGCCGAGTCAAATTGTGACAGTGATTTGAATCACTGTCCCTCCAAATTGGTCGAATCCAAATCGAATACTTGCTGCTTTACAGAGGCCTAATCATCATCCTCATGACAAAGAGAAGTAACATTCTAAGAACTACTAGGGATTGAAACATTGTAAAAACTCACAGGTACCAGTGAGAGTGTTTATTGTAGTTTCTGCTGGTTTTATTTTAGTTATGAATGATTAAAGGCACATAAGGAGATATAGACAAGATTAGGAACATTTAGAGTAGAGTTTTACAAGAGGTGACATGATATAAGGTCATAAATAATGAATGCTTTAAAGGAAGAAACTCGGGAGGATCCAGTTTCTCCCACTCATTGCACAAGAATAGGATGGTCAATTTAAAATATATCTCATCAGATTATTAAGCTGTGAAACACATTGCCAGAAGACATTACCCAATCCAAAATTTAGCAGGATTAAGTAATAAATTATATTTTTATTGATAATTTTTGAATATCCTCTTCTATACAGGCATCCTGCATCTTATGCACATTTAACTTGCGTGAATTCAACTATAAGCGGGTGGGGAGGGGGGGCGGGGCTTGAGTCTGCATGTGGCACTGCCACTTACCTGGAAGCCTGGCCACCACTGTGCTGCCAGCGGTGACTGCCTCTGCCCCCAAAACCTCCTGCCACCGCCATGGAGCCATGCCCGGAGCTGTGTGGCCGGCAGCCGGGCGTGGTGGTGGCTGGGCGGCACGCAGCCATCCCCACCACCACCCCACGCTGCACTGCTTCTGCTGGCTGCACAGCTCTAAGCACAGCTCCATGGCGGCAGCGGGAGGTTTTGGAGGCAGAGGCAGTCGCCGCTGGCATGGTAATATGCAATTTCACTATACACGATTTTTGCCTTTACGCGCTGCCTTTAGAACGTAACCCCCGCGTAAGATGCGGGATGCCTGTATTAGGAAAAAAAAGTTTACAAGGCTTCAAACTTCCTAGCTTCAACCTATCAAGCAATAATGTTCAGAAGGAAAATATCCTTAATAAGTAACTATTACTGAGATTCTTGAATCTTTATTTTCTTGCTGATCACTAGCTAACACAAGGTGCATAGAGTCATAGAGAAGTAGGGCTGGAAGGGACCTCCAGAGGTCATCTAGTCCAACCTCCTGCCTGAGGCAGTATCATCCCTATCCAAACCACCCCATACAACCATAATCTAAACTCTACATAAGACTACCATAAACCCTGACACAACATAGACCTAACACCCTGAACTGCCATAGGAAAAACAGGGGAATCACAGCAGCCAGTATGCTCCTCCTATAAAATGTTGTCAATATTTGCTCAAGAGATGCCAGGTAGAGGGCCATGCCTCCCACTACAGGGGAAAGCACAATCCATACTAATCTGAACATGAGTTAAAATTCCTTCCTGATGCCAAATATGGTGTTCTGTATGATCCTGAGTGAAGGGGAAAGACCCTCTAGCCTGGAACTTCTAGTTTTTCTCCTAGCAGGAGAATTGGCACACCTCATTCTTGGCTGTAGCCAACCCCCCAAAGCCTCTGGAAAGGCTTAAAAGCACCCTGACACATATAGCAGAAACAGGAGCAGAGGGAGAAAGCAACCAGCAAAGCTCAGAAACTAGAAATGTCCACGGTAGAAAATAGGCATATCTTTCCTAGATCATCCCCAACCAGTAGCTATCCAGCCTCTTCTTGAATACCTCCAGTGATGGTGAGTCCAAAACCTCCCTTAGGAAGTCTGTTCCACTGCCTCTGTGTTCTAACAGTGAAGAATTTTTCTAGGTATCCAATCTAAACTTGTGCAGTAAGAGAGAAAAGATGCTTTCCCTCTTCTTTATGGTATCCTTTCAGGTATAAGAAGACTGCTATCACATCCCCTCAAGTGCTTTTCCCACAAGCTGAACATGCTTAGCTCCTTCAGCCTCTCCTCATATGACTAATATATCTCTTTAGATGCATCTCTCTTTTCATTAATTATAGTAAATCTAATGTTCCTAAGGCTGGAGATAGAATAAAAAATTGCACCTCCCGCATCACACACACCTATGCTTCCTTCAGTGTATGGGAAAGAACTGGATATTGAATTGAATGGTAGAACAGAAGAGAACAGGAGACGCGTTGGTTTGAAGGGCTGTCCAGCATTCTGGACTTCCTTTGAGTGTGTTTGTTGGGCCAAGCAGTGGGTGTGTAAGTACTCCTATTCAGAGCAGTATTAAAACTGCAAGTAAGGAGTGCTTCCTCAAGCCATCTGGCATTCATCTTTGAAATAACAGTGTCTTCCCACCTTCCATTTGATATTGTAAAAAAACAGGATTTCACCTCAAATATTTGATACACTGAATATGATAAATATTAATATATCCCAAGAGGAGTAAGAGCTATAACTTAATGGAAGCAGAAGCATATTGCCTAATACCACTTTTGATCTGATATATAACAAATGAAAATAAGGGCTACAATTAAGAATTAGAGAACGGAAATTAGCACACAGCTAACAAATTATATTGCTTATTTCTTTATCATGAAGTGGGTGGACATTTGTTGAAATGTGAACAACAGAGAAGTATAAGCAGATGTAGAAGCTAAAGAAACAGGTGCACAGATTACAGCCTACAGGAGTATTAAAAATTCATAGGGCATGAGATCAGTGAGCATACATTTGAGAATTCTGACTAGGGTTACAAACTCCATGTATTAGATCATTTTAAAAGGTTGCCAAAGTTCAAGGATACTTTCCATTGCTTTTGCTCAGTTTATCCTCTGTTTGCTGAATGTAGAATAAGAAGGTAGACAGGGTAGTTAGCTAGCAAAAGTTGGTACACTTTCAAATTGACATATTTATTAAGAAAATAATGTGTGGAAAATCTACAAGTGATCAAATTTAACACATGCATATATTTTTAAATTTTAGAAATTGAGAAACACCATTTTCAAATACAAATAACCAGAAGACATACTCTAAACTCCTAGAAAGTGAAATATCTTCTTTATTGTTATAATGTACCTACTAATTTTAGATTCTGTAGACAAACCATCTTAGTATATATAATGATAACAGATGAAGAATGAATGATTCACAGAATCTACTTTGTTACACAAACCTTTAAAAGATTAATTAAAACATTTGAGCTACTGATACTTTTCAAATGAGAAGTATTACAGGTATTATTTATTTAGACAAATGAAAAGAAAATCCTTAGAATTATAGCAAGCAACCTTATGTGAGGTACTCAAAACCTTTGTTAAGCCTTTTCCACAAATAGAAAACCAGAAACTTTCTGTTGGGATGACATATATATACTTCAGAATAATTGAAATAGCAAATGAAAATATGAAGTCTTCATGGGAGAGCACAGTGTGCCCAACTTTGTAACAACAGCCCCATCTTGCACTAATTTGTAGCAAGTGGTAGTTGCTAGGGCTCTGCGAAGCTTCGGTCAGTGATTTGATTTGGAGGAGATTCAGCCCAATTTGTGGCCAAATCTCCGAATCTGAATAGAATCAGGAGACCAATTTAAAGGTCTGAATTGATTCAAAACTCTCTGAATCTTTGGAAAAGATTTGGAGAGCTTTGATGATTTGTACAGTCCCCGGTGGCTGCAGCAGGGAGCTGTAGCTGACTCCGAACTGATAAGTACTAGGAGTGGGGGAGAGGGGGTTGGGGGAGGGGACCATGGGGGGACCACTGCCAGACCCCTTGACCCCTCCCTGCTCCCCCAGCCCTCCCCCCCATGGCTGCACTGCCTGCCCCAGCTCCTGGTACTTTTAAATAAAGTCCCAGTGTTCACTGGGTGCTGCTGGGTGGTGGTGGGGGGTGATCCCTGCTGCCCTCAGTGGCCCATACTGCATGGGGGGCTCTGGCACCAGCCCCTGACCCTTCCCCTCACTCTCCCCCCCCCATGGGTGCTTCACTTGGGCCAGCTTTAAGAAAAAAAAAAAGCCGAGAAAAGCCCCATTTCTCGCTGCTCCTGGTGTGGCCTCAGGGCTTCAGGGGGCTCATGCAGAGCCACCCCATGTGGTGTGGGGCAGCAGGGATCACCCCTCCTGCCAGCAGGACTGGTGAGTCCAGGGTTCTTTCAGGTTTTTTTTCCTTAAAGGGCTGGAGCTGGCACCTGTGGGGGGGCTGGGAGAGCAAGGGGAGGGAGTTGGGGGGCTTGTGCAGAGCCCCCATGAAGCATGGATCAGTGGGGGGCAGCGGGGATCACCCCCCCACACACACCCAGCAGCACCCGCTGAACGAGGACTTTTTTTTCCCCAAGTGCTGGGAGCTGGGGCAGCCATTGCCAGGCTGGGAGAGGGGTGGGGGAGGGGCCTGCCCTGGCTGATTCAGAGATAAGGCAGCAGCCAAATCTCCAAATCAGATTCAGCTGCATTAAATTGGGACAGTGATTCAAATCACCAAATCAAATCACTATCCCCCAAATTGGCTGAATCTGAAGCAAATACTAGCTGCTTTGCAAAGGCCTTGTTGCTGCCACTAATTGCTCATTTGATAGCATTACACACCATAAAGACTTGATCAATAGAAGGGTGGGTAGGACAACAAAGGCCAGTTTGTTCTTCTCAAAATCTTCACTTGGTGCCATCGATGACTTTTCCCAGAGTAAGTGCACAGAATTTTCCTGAGGGTTCTGTGATCTCCAACCCGGAATCAACCAATGAATTTGCTACTACCAGTAGACTTAGAGGGGGTGTTTGGAAGCATTTAAATGAACTGGTGGAAGTTTAGCGGTTTAGTTTGAGAAACTGGAAGTCCTGTAGAGCACAATACAGATGTTTGAGGGTCGGGGTATGTGCCTCGCAGACCTCCTGGCTGCTGACAGACTGAAGTCTGAGAGAACCCTTACACCCCACCTAGAGTGTTTGGAAGGCTCCCCTAGCTTCTGGAGACTGCTGAAAGCAGCCAAGGGTACAGGGCAACCCTGGTTGGATTGCCACCATAGGCCACCATAACCCCTGGAGAACTCCCACTCAGAGTAACCCCTCCCTCCCTCCCTACTTGGACGCATCCAGAAATGATAACAGAATGTGTTGCCTCTCTTACTAGTTACAGTATATCCATTTCTGTGGCTTCACCTTGCAGGGATCCCAACCCCTCTCACAGATGCCAGTGAACCCAAGAGCTGTACCACTACCTCCTTGTCACCATGTGTGCATCTTGCCAGGACTTAGGGAGATTTTGAGTGTCTTCCTTCTCAGGGCTTGGTGGCATGCAGTTCCATGTGTGGCCAGTTCCTGGAGCCTGCGACCACCAAACTTTCTCAATAGGGCCAATGGCTTTCATGTAGTGATAAAGATGAGGTTATAATGAACGCCATGCCATGCTAGGTGATCTAGGAGCATCTCCAGCCTGTAGAGTGGTGCTAGAGGGCCCACAGAATGAGCAATGACTGGTGGGAAGACACCTAGAGTGCTGATCAGTGTCTGCAGAGCTTCTACATGTGCCAGACTACCTTCATGGACATTACTGCTGAGTGACCCCCTATACTGCATGGGCAGAACATCAGCATAAGGCCAGCCCTGATCTGGGCAAAGCACTTCACCATCTTCACCTGGAAGCTTATAACATCTGACAGCCTTCGCTCCATTGCCAACCAGTTCAGCATTGGCAAATCCATGGCCAGAGTGGCAGTCTGGGAAATCATCAAGGACATGCTTACAAACTTTGTCATCTGCCTTGGCAACCTGCACAAGATCATCACCAGATTCCATTGGATGGGATTCCTTATCTACTTTGGGTCTGTCCATGGTACTCACATCCCCATCCTTTGTCTGTCCCAAGTTTCCATAGAGTTGTTATGCTGCAGGGCACTTGGACCACTGTGACCACTTCACCCACATCTTTGCCTAATGGGCAGGCAGTGCACATGATGCCAGGGTCTTTTACAAGGGTGTGGAGCCCTAAGCCAGGTTTTCTGGAGCCAGGGGAAAGTCCTATTCAGTCATCTCCACCATATGGCCAGCACTACTACTGAAATGAGAAAGCAAACTGCTTACTGTGAAGTCAGAAGGGAATGGCATAAGCAGCACAGAGCTCTTCAGAGTTCAACTCTTCCACATTTTTGGCCAGCTGGGATCTACACCCCAATTCTCTATAGCTGCACAAGGAACAGCGGCAGTGAAAGCCCTCACTTGCCTTTAAAAACAACACTTTAAGGTGCCCCAGAACCATGTCTCTGTGCAGGCCTCTTCACTACACTCTTGCAATGCTTGTCACAGTAACACACGTCATAGACCCTACTCAGTTGTGTTGTTACTTCCTGTTCTTCAGACAAGATATTTTTGTGATATCATTTATTGGACTGGCAATAAAGGACAGAAAGGACCTCATTTCATCCAAACCCAATTTTCAGTATGGAATCTAATGATAGGGAGGGATACAGTCTACTTTTTACTGCCTTCACTCACAAAGCTAGATATAAAATCACCTGACAGAAGAAGCATAAATTATACTGATCAATTTTAGGCTGTTAGTAGAGTATGCATTTGAGTTGCTGAAGGCAAGATGACAGGGCTTATAAATACCATCCATTGGAACATGGCAGACATTGTACTTTAGTGAGGACAAGGAGAAGAGTGGTTACCCAGCAGTACTTAAAATATTGCTGCTTTGCAGGCCTGGTCCAGGCAACACAGGGACTGAGCCCTGAAGAACCAGGAATAAAGGTTATCTTGTGACAGATCCACACACAATGACAGGGTGGAGGGAGATGAATGAAGAAGTATGATGTTGTATGTTGTTTTAATACTTACACCATTGCATCAATTGGTTATTGTTTATATGATCTTGTAACTTCTATAATGTTTGATAAAACTTTTGGTCTCTTCCTTGTTTCCCAGGTAGCTGCATACTCATGCAACCAGTACTCTAATTTTTAAATGATGTAAGTACTAGTCCTGTGTTGAGAAACCATCCCAACTGACAGTAAATAACATATGCAGATAGCAACAAAACTGAAAAGTACTTAACGTGATGACATCTAGCAGAAACATGTATCACTACAAGCTGTCTGATTATGTATCACGAGAGTATTTATCCTCTGTTTCTACACAGTTATAGAGTGGCTGATGGAAGAGGAAACTTCTATCTGCCCACACTTCTATGTTAGTAGAGAAATGACTCATTCATATTCTGTCCCATCTCAAAACTATCCAGTGGTTGCACTAGCTACTGAACATGATAACATGGGGGAGAGTCAATTGGCAATGGTGTATGGCAATGATGCTTGTTAGGGGGAGTAGCTATATGTACATATCTCTTGGGTTTTTTTATTCCACTCTAAATGTTTGCCACCACTTTGCCCTCCTTATCCTTGCCCTGCTCTGATTGTTTCTTCTAGAATGCAAGGTGCCTACACCCAAATTCATTATGCATTTCTGCAGACTGTCTCCCATTATTTCTCTGCTTCTTTTGGAGTCCTTGCCCCAGGACTCCAAACCTTGCTGGGTGTGTCAGCCCAAAGGTGGAAGGTCTCATGACAGCAGTGGAAGAACCTATTTCAATATTTCTTCCTTTAATATTCTGTCTTAACAAGGCTACAACTGGGTATTTTTATTCACGTGATATGTCTCTACCTACTTAACTAGTTAGGAGCAGCTACGGCTGCATTTAACAGCCCATGGAGACTATAGAAATTATTTCAGATCTACATTAAACAAATAAAAGTTTTGGGTCTTGGTGACGGTGGTATGACCGAAAAGGGTACTAGGCTAGGGGCAATGGTCCTGACACTACTTCGGGTATGATTAAAGGGTATTAATCCACTTCAGAACAGTTTGGAAATGGGAATTCCTTTCTGGGCACATCTACAGGTGCATTTAAGCGTGACTAAATTTAATGCATATTAAACCAATGTGCATTAAATAATTTTTGATTAAGTGATTTTTAGCAGGTATATGCATGTGCAGAGACTTGGACTAAAGTTAGTCTGAAGTCCCTGGACTTAGCACTAAAGTTAGTATCAAGTTTCTGCAGCCCTGCCATGTGTCCCTGTGGCCATCGCGGGGAGCTCCAGCCTCTGTCCACATGTCTGCCAGCCCTTGGCAGCCATGTTGAACCCAGAGCCACCTGCCAGCACCTGGCAGCCATCTGGAAAACTGATCCCTGGCCAGGTTCTTCCCTGCCCAGGAGCTGCGTGCCCAGCACAGAGGCAGCATTCACCAGCTTCCTCCTTGCCCACCCTGTCTCCCCACACCAGGGCTTCTCCAGCCCCTGCCCCGGCTCCTGCCAGTGCTCTAGCCTGGTCCCTGCCAGTGACAGCCAGTTCCCCATGCTCCTGCAGGCCATGGTGCTGGCCTTGCTGGCCCCAGAAGCCCCCAGCCTCCAGGCCCCTGAACCTGCCTGACCCCCTCTTCTTGCACTCACCACTGCAGCCTGCCTGCCCTGCTGCCCATGGAACCCCTACCCCCTGCCCTCCCCCAGCACCATCCTCAGGACATGCACATTAGGGAAATAAAAAAAACTTTATTACCCTCAAAACACCCTTCCCCATACCTTCCCCCTTTCCCCTCAACAAACAGAGCCCCCTTCCCACTCCACCCTCAACCCACAGAGCCACTCCACCATCCTCCCCACTCAGCAACAACAAAAAACCCACTTACAAGCAGGAAACTATATACAAGGGGGAAACTATTTACACTATTTTGGGTCTTCAAGCCCAGAGTGGAAGTCCATAGGGGGAGCCTAGGGGTCAGGGCCCTGGGGCAGGTGCCCAGCACCTCGACCCTTTGATGTTCCCTGGGGCTTGGCTCAGGCTGGCCCCTGAGTGGTGGGCAGACCCAGCACACATCTACATGTGTGTTAATGCACATTAACTAATCATGCCTACATATGATGCCTGTATTTGCATTTACAGGTATCAAATTTAGGCACAATCAGCCTATGTTAATGCACATTAAGTGTGTGCACGTGTAGTTGCATGCCTGTAATGTGCATTAATTTAGACTAAAGTGCATTAACATGTCTCGTGTAGATGCACCCTTTCTGGCAGAAAACCATCTATCTTTGCCAAGAAGGTGAACAAGAGGCATTAAATCAGTGACTAAGGAGGGTTAATAAACTACAAACAGAAGAGCTGGGGGAAACTGGGAAGTTTGGCCAGACCTGAAATTCTACTCTGATTGCCTTGTATAAAATTGCTCAAGCATCAGTTTGTGGTTGCTTGGGGAAATCAGTCAAGTGACTGTAAACAAGATGCTGAATTAGGATGTAGAAAATAATTAATAACAGCCTGATTTTTCACCCAGACAGTAGGCACCAAACAGAAACCATCAAGGGACTCTTTCACTTAACACAGGCAGTGGGACATAATCTGATATTGATACTGGCTTCAATGCCAGTACTGATAGAGCAGTCAAAATCAGAATGGAAGATAGAGATACCCCCCATGAATATTTACCTACATCTGTAAGTTCTGGGTGGGGTAGAGTCTGTCTTAAAGCCATTAAGTTGAACCCATGATATATTTTATAATTCTACTTGAGCTATCAAGACCAGGTTCGTGGGACATTTAACATTGATTAAAAGGTTATCAAGAGATGGTGGAAGGTTTATGGCTGAAACCTAGATAAATGCTATTTCAAAGTTATTTGAAAAAAGCCTACCACCATAACTCATCCAAGAAAGGAAAACCTTTATCATAGAAAGGGTGGGAGATAAGGGTACCAGCTGCAGTTGCCAGCTTAGTGCAGGCGCAAGAATGACAGCTGCTACCACTGCCACCCTGGCCACTGAAGCTGCCACAGCCATTCTGACTGCTGCTGTTTCTGCCCAGGGTACAGAAACTACTTGTTACACCTCTGTTTGTACTTTGCTTCTCCCAAAGTGTAAGAAACTATTTGACTTAACTATAGAATCTCAAAAACTGTGGATTTTTTTTATATCTTATACTGTGAACCCTATTGTGTACCAAGGTAAATCAGGTTTCCATTTACTGGAAACAGATTAAAATGTGGCTATTTGACTTCAAGTTTTTATTGAGATTTACGATGAATAGAGTTCTGTTTCCAAAAGTAGTTAGGAACTTTGCGTGAAGGGATCTGAAATATAACCAAAGACAACATGCACAACAAAAGGCAATAGGGATTTTTTTTTTTTTTTTTTGTCTTTCATAGCTTTAGTTTCTAAGGTACTGTGCTATGTGCACAGCTGAATTCTATGTATACTTCCATTGCTGCAGTAACAAAAATAGAAGTAAGAGATTCAAGTTACCAAAATGCAACATCCATTTTTTGTCCAGTTACAGATTAGGGGTCTTGAACAACATGTCAGTAGTTATGACTGACCTTTACATTCTGAAAGCAAGTCAGTATCTGGTTTCAGATTTTTTTTAAGTGGATTTTTTTCTTTCATGTTATAAATATTTTAGCAGAGAGCAATGAAATGCCACTTTTTTAACAAAAGAACTTGACTGCACATCTACAGAAAACATTTGCAGTTCTACAGAAATCCTATAGCTTGAGAGACAGCAACATAATACAAGCCATAGGACTTGGAACTTCCAAAATGTGGAACAGTTATAATGAGAACACAGAGAAATGAAAAGTATAACAAGTTTAGTTATTATCAAAGAAAAATTGACAATATTCTTTCTTTGTACAAGTTCTGGTAAGGGATCAGTAAACATCACTGCTATGCAATTTGTTAAAAGCTTTACATATTTGTAACAAGTGTTTTTGTAAAAAGCCTAAAATAATCCAAATTAAAGAGAGCTGAACACATTTAAAACATCACATGAGGGAACAGATCCATGAAAAACAAATCTTTATTTTTCAAGATGGTTTGTTTTTTAATGACAATATGAAAGTTTTGGTTGGCTGCTCAGAGAGTCTAACTCCTTACCTTACTAGCACAAAAAACATAAGATGCTGAAGGCAATAATGGAAGCATTCAAGAGCATAAAAAAGTAGATATTACTGTTGATTCACTTCTTGCTTGATGTCACTGAATTAATGGAAATTACACATGTGCAATGAGAGGAGAATATACCCTTCAATTTATGCATGGTTAAGCAATGTAGCCTTGAAAATTCAAACTGTAGTTGTGTGTGCATAGCAGAAGAACATCCTAATAAATCTTATACCACAAAACATCAAAAATCAAGCTGCAGAATACTTGAATGATTCTATATTTACACAATTTAATGGCAACTCTAGCACATTTCATTATTTCCAGGCCCCAATTGCAAGACTATATGCAGTGAAAATTTCTGATTAATTTCATTAAATGTTCTATGGGACTGAGACATATTCCTCAAAGAAAAATAATATTTTTAACTGAGGCCATATTGCTCTTTAAAACATTAAAATAACATTTCAATTTTAAGTACAACTCTAAACTCCTAACATCCAGCTGTATTTGCAGTTAAATTCCCAGCACACTAAACTCTTCTACCCTTTACCTAGTAAGTTAAAAGTCCATCCCTAACTTTTGCCCCAAAAACTTTAAAGCTGTAGCAGTGTATCCATGAATTTTAATGGTGTGTTTCTGAGTTGCATGACGCTCTAACAATTCCAACTATATTTAGTACACAGGGAGTTTCTGCTATGCATCAGGAAAGTGTCAAGACAAATTACAAGAAGACTGACATATTCTTGGTAGATGGATCCCATAGAATCTAATCTATATCTTCTCTATCAGATAGCAGTGTAGAGCTGATTGATGATAGCCAGTTGCCTATTATGGATTCACTCCAAGTTATCAGAAGAACTGTAGATAGCATACCTAGAGCTGTCCAACAAAAAATTAAATGGGAGCGACTGGCTGATTTGCAGGGGAAGGGTGTAATCAGGGACCTGCCCTGACATATGACTGTAATAGAATCAGACAGCATTTGTTGGAAGGGATTGTATGCTGTACCTTTCACCATCATATTTAAAGAAGGGTTATTCTGTGTGCTGCACTCCCTGAGGCTTATATCTAGTTCTGTCTTGCTTTACAGCATCTCTTTTTGGTAAAAGTAACTCGTCACCTCCATCTTGCTCCTAGGCCTCTTCACTCAGGCAAGGCAAAAAATTCTGTAAGCACAGACCATAATCTATGGAAATAGTATAGTGGCAAATATATATGTTTGAAATAGATGAGTTTATGTTAGATGCAGCTTTATATGGCTCCTGTCACCACAGTAGCTGTGCACCTCCCAAACGTTTAAAAATAGACGGTTTAAAAACAACATTGCCAAGAGTAGATTGGTATTGTGGTGGTATTAAATTGGTGAACAGAGGTATACACAAAGAAATTACAAACCAGCTATCACTCAGAAAGAAAGTTTTTTAAAACTGTAGGTTCAAAGTGGAAGAGACACATAAAGAAAACTCTCTGATTAAGGGTTGTCAGAGTAGTTCATGAAAGGATCATGCCTGACTAGTTTGTTGAAATTCTTTGAAACGATTACCACCAGGATAGACAAGGTGACACAGCAGGAACTCATGCTCTTACGTTATCAGAAAATGCTCTGCAGCCGCTTCACTGGAATCATATTAAACAATGTATTCATTTTAAAATCGCTGCCCAGACACAAACAGGGACAGAGAAAAACAAGCAAAAACCGCAGGACACATTGCTGGAATATTGTATTAGTAGTTCACATAGCATTTAATCATGATACGTGCTAGCCACTTTCTATGACCACTGATTAAAACCATGATTTGGAATTGATGGAAAATCTAGACTAGAAATCTTGGCTATAATGCTCAACTACATAGCCAGAATGGGAGTTTTACCTCAGAATGGGTAGAATTCAGGAGATTGGCCATTTCAAAGCCTTTCCTAACCAACACTAGTGCAGATTGCTTCCTCACAGTATCAGGAGGCATGAAGAAAGATGGCCCAGCGTTTAGAGCAGCATCCTGGCAACTTCATAGCACTCAACTTCAGATCTCCCATCTTGTGTAGGCATTCTGCCTGACACTGGGAAAGTCATGTCAGTCAGGGAAGCACTATGGTATAGTGTCTAGAGCATTGGACTTTGAACTTTAGTGACTTATACTCTATTCCTGGCTCTGCCACTGACATGCTGAATGACCTGTGACAACTCAGTTGGGGATGATACTGACTTCCTGTCTTAGGTGGTTTGAAATTAGTTGACATAAAGCAATAGCTGTTTGTCTATAAAACGGGTGTAATTGTGTTTTGTCTGCCTATGAAAGGTTCATGTTAAGATAAATACATAAGCAACTAGATGATGGGTCCATAAAAGCCACTATGAGTGATAAATAAATACTGAACCCAGAACATTGAATTGTTATGGAAGGATTTTGGCAGTCTTACAAGTTTGTTTGTTTTTAGTGTGTATCTATCAGCTAGTCTTTGAAGATGCTTGCATTCTTAACTTTGTGGTTCAGTTTCTTTTGGGAGATCTGTAGCAGGGCTGGTATAACCATACAGGCATCACAGGTGGCCACCTAGAGTGGCAAATTGTAGGGAGTGGCAAAAATGGTACTGTGGCTGGGCTTGCAGACCAGTTGGTCATCAAGGCATCCTACAGTGCACCACTTCAGCCCCAGTCATGGCCCCTCTTGAACTCTGTCTGGCCACTCTGGCCCTGACTACAGAACTCTACTACTGCCCAGAGGTGCCAGGCCCCAGCTAGCTTCTCCCCACCTATTAATTGCTTTGCATGGTGACTTGCCAGCCATTTTGTGCTCACCACTCATCTGAGACCAACATCAGAGCCTGCATTCTATGAACACTGCCAACCACCAAAAACCTCCAGGACCCATTGGTCCCATGCAGGACCTCCAGTCACCCACACAGAAACCTTCAGAAATCTTTGGGCCTCCAGGACCTCCATACCCCACACACCCTGGACAAGCATAGCAGCAACTAGAGCAATGGCCTGGTAGCTGATCTCACGGCCATCTGGGGCAAGTTCAAGAATCTGGGTGCTCTTGTCAAGCCCCTGAAAAAAGACAGTCTACCAGTGGGTTGCCAAGAAAGTGGCAGCCTGGTGTCATGACTATGTCAATACCCAATGATAGTTGAAGTGCAAAGTACTGAGGCAGCAGTTTGTGAAGACATGGGACAACAATCACGTATTGAGTGCATGCAGGGTCACGTGCATCCACTGCAAGGAACTCTCCTGTGTCTTCGGGCACAACAATATGGTCAGGTACAAAAATGCAGTGGACATCATAGCCTATGCCATTATTCAGGAGTTCAACAAGGACATGCAGCTCTCCCAAGCCAGCACAGTGACATGAGTGATGAGCCAGATGTGTCACTCCCAGTCCATTCTGCCCAGATGGCCATCTGTTAGAGGCATGTGGATTCTGAAGTGGACCCAGGCTCAGATGATGAGTTCCTGGACCTCCCTACCACCCGTGTACTGTGTTCAGCATCCCAGCCAGCCATCTTCTCATACCTACATGATGCCCCAGAATGCCCAAACTGTGTCAGGACAGAATCCAGGAATGGTAAATGCAGGTGAGCGTAACAGATGGGCTTGGGGCACACTGTCTGGGAACTTTCAGTTTGGGACTATACTGGAATTGTTTGGGAAATGCCTCAGTTTGCCACCCTCCTCATCCCCTGTGCAACTGTGTGGCCCTGTGGTAGGCAAAGGGTGCAATTAGTGGAATTGGCATTTTTTGGGAGGGACGTTTTTAACAGTCACGGTGCAGTGTTTAACTATCATTGTGTTTTGGGTCCCACTTCAGGCAAGCAGTGAGCAATGCCATTTAAGTGCCCACTTAACATCTCCACTAGCCCTCTACTCAAAACACTATCCCTTTAGTGCAGAGAGATGGTAACGCCCTGGCCTCATGCCCAGAATGTGAGAGAAGGTACCGGTCCTGGCTTCATGCCCAGCCACTAAGCTTTCCACCTCCCATTCCCATTTGTTCAGTTTCAGTAGCTTCTCTGCTTGGCCCCCTGCCTCAAAGTAGCAGAAGTGACCTTTGGCTCCCAATAAACAACACATTAGGGATAGATAAAAATGGTTTAATACAGGTGAAGTATTTTGAGCTAGTGAACAAAGTAGTGAGAAATAAAATAGCTCTTAAATTATCAGGTCTGCCCCTTGGACAATTGGAGCAGACCGTTATGGCAGTTCAGATTCCCCTGTAAGAAGCCGTAGCACTGGCTGTACAGTTCTGGACCCCTCTTAGTGCCGATCATTTGTACTTTCCCAGATTCCTCTAAGTATGTATTGATTATACTGATCCAGACTCCTCTAATGCTGATGTATGCTGGGCCTGAAAGTCATCCAGGCTCCCTCCGGTCCCCCATCCTGGCAAACACTATTTCTCAAGTCCAGGGTTGTTTCACAGTGGGAAAGGACAGATCAGAGGGTTGGCTGGGATCTCTGAGTCCATGCAGGTTGGGGGAGGAAGGAGATGGCAGCAGACCCTCCCCCTAAAATATTCCTTCAGTGCACAACATCCAGCTGGTATGGTTGTAATCACTTCACAATGGTGGCCTGCTAATCCCATCAAGGAAGGAGTGGGTGGAAGAGAGGGATACTTGCTCCCTTTGCATTCTCAAAACATGAGCTTTCAGTGGCCCCTTGCCTGCAGAATTTGTGATTTATAGGCTGACAGCTATGTTGGAGGCAGCACCCCTTATTTCCTCGCTTCCCAGTCTCCAAATACAGGGTGGCAGTAGTGGCTAGTGAGGTACACCAGTGGGCATTCCCTGACATGCCCTGGTGACCTACCATAGCATGCCCACCCTCTCCATGAGCCAAAGTCAAGATCACTTCTCTGTGTCAGGCAGCAATGAACAGGCAACCCCTCCACTGTGGGGTCAAATGGAGCAGGTTGACATTGGCTAAGGGGCTGGTATCCTGTGGTTATACACAAGGGGCATTATGAGATCCCAGGGCAACAGACCATATTCAGGCTGCCCCATCCTCAACCAGTCTGCTGTGTTTTATGACCCCCATTAGAGTTAGGGGCCCTGGCTGTACCCCATGGCTGTTTACCTTGTGGCTTCTCAAGCATACTTCCCATTTCTGGGTCCCTAGGAAGCACAGGAGAGAGCAAACTTATCATGGTGAGAGTTTGCAGGGTGAACTTCATTGGGAGAGTTCTTCAAGCGAACAGTGAGCAAAACAATAAACAAGAGTTCACCCTACTCTACTTCCAGGCCAGACACATGAAAATGGTAGCAGTGGTAGCTCTGGCCAAGGACACAGTCAGAGACTGGTACCCAGAAAGCATCCAGGCAAAGGAGGACTCCTGCCCACACAAAGATGGTCATGCTGGCTGCTGTGGCAGAGTGCAGTCGCTCCTGGGTTGTGGAGACCACACAATGGAGGGAAGAAGAGACAGTGTACTGCAATCAGTGCTTGGCCATGGCCAGGCATGTGTTCAAGGAGTTCTGGCGCACCACTGTGTGACTTGCCAGATGACATGAGGAAGCCAAGGAGCACTACACAGCCATTGCTGAGTACAAACACGACCGGTTTGAGAGACAGTGTGGACTGAGCAGGAGTCAATGGACCATCTCATATCTGCCTTGAGCCTGCAGACAGGAGAGAATCCTTGGTGCTCTCTCTCCATATCATCTAGCAAGTTAATCCTTAAGCAGGACTGTCCAGTGACCCTTGGGGGTACATGCTGTCACTGAGCTACACAGTAGCTCCTTGTGACAGCTGGAGTAAGCACACCCCAGCCATCAGGTCGAAGGACCCAAGAGCCTGAACAATCATCCAGTAGTGGTTGCCACCACCTGGGGACATGCTGTGTGCTGAGGTCATGCTGTGTGCTGAGGCCACGCAGGGCCTACAGTCTACTTGCCTTCACAGGGGAGTAATGGGCCTCATGAAACCTTTCAGTGTTTACTGATTGTTTAAAACATTGCATTTATTCCATTGTTACATTTGTTTCCTTGTTTACGCTTTTCCATATTTTTTGTGTTCTGTTTAATAAAAGTTCTGTCCTTTGCATGTGCCTGCTACAGGGCCGGGAAGTCCGGGTGAGGGTGATCCCCTGCCCTCCATTAATGCTGACTTTGTGAAGGAACATCTTGAGAAGCTGGATACCTTCAAGTCAGCCGGCCCTGACAATCTTCACTCAAGGAGCTGGCGAGCATCATAGCCCAGCCTCTAGCGCGGATCTTTGAAAACTCTTGGTGCTCTGGTGTAGTGCCCGAAGACTGGAAGAAGGCCAACGTGGTGCCTATCTTCAAGAAAGGGAGGAAAGTGGATCCGGCTAACTATAGGCCCATCAGCCTGACTTCTATCCCGGGGAAGATCTTAGAAAAGTTTATTAAGGAGGCCATCCTTAATGGACTGGCCGACGCCAAGATCTTAAGGGATAGCCAGCACGGGTTTGTTGCGGGTAGGTCTTGCTTGACCAATCTCATTTCCTTCTATGACCAGGTGACCTATCACCTGGACAAGGGAGATGAGATTGATGTCATATATCTTGACTTCAAAAAAGCCTTCGATCTGGTGTCCCATGATCGTCTCTTGGAGAAACTGGCCAATTGTCGCCTTGGGTCCCCCACGATCCACTGGCTGGAAAATTGGCTCCGGGGTCGGACCCAGAGGGTAGTAATTGATGGAAGTCACTCATCGTGGTGTCCTGTGACCAGTGGGGTCCCCCAGGGCTCTGTCCTTGGACCCATACTGTTCAACATCTTCATTAATGATTTGGACACTGGAGTCAGAAGCGGACTGGCCAAGTTCGCCGATGACACCAAACTTTGGGGCAAAGCATCCACACCAGAAGACAGGCAGGTGATCCAGGCTGACCTGGACAGGCTCATCAAGTGGGCGGATGAGAATCTGATGGTGTTCAACGCCGATAAATGCAAGGTTCTCCACCTTGGGAAAAAAAACCCGCAGCATCCTTATAGGCTCGGCAGTGCTATGTTGGTTAGCACTATAGAAGAAAGAGACTTGGGGGTCATCATTGACCACAAGATGAACATGAGCCTGCAATGCGATGCTGCGGCTAGTAAAGCGACCAAAACGCTGGCTTGCATCCATAGATGCTTCTCAAGCAAATCCCGGGACGTCATTCTCCCCCTGTACTCGGCCTTAGTGAGGCCGCAGCTGGAGTACTGCATAGAGTTTTGGGCTCCACAATTCAAAAAGGATGTGGAGAAGCTTGAGAGAGTTCAGAGAAGAGTCACACGCATGATCAGAGGTCAGGGAAGCAGACCCTACGATGACAGGCTGAGAGCCCTGGGGCTCTTTAGCCTGGGAAAGCGCAGGCTCAGGGGTGATCTGATGGCCACCTACAAGTTTATCAGGGGTGACCACCAGTATCTAGGGGAACGTTTGTTCACCAGAGCGCCCCAAGGGATGACGAGGACGAATGGTCACAAACTACTACAAGATCGTTTCAGGCTGGACATAAGGAAGAATTTCTTTACTGTCCGAGCCCCCAAGGTCTGGAACAGCCTGCCACCGGAGGTTGTTCAAGCACCTTCATTGAACACCTTCAAGATGAAACTGGATGCTTATCTTGCTGGGATCCTATGACCCCAGCTGACGTCCTGCCCTTTGGGCGGGGGGCTGGACTCGATGATCTTCCGAGGTCCCTTCCAGCCCTAATGTCTATGAAATCTATGAAATCTATGAAATTTGGCTGTGGAGTTAAGAAAAAATGCTGGTCAGGAAGGAGCTCTAAACAGACAATGAAAAGTGACCTTCCTTCCCTGTCAGTCTCCCTCCCGCTCCCTCATACTGGGAATTGGCATTGGTTTTGGGGAGGGGCATTTTTTACAGTCACTATAGCCATCATTATGTTTTGTGTCCCACTTCAGTTAGGCAATGACTGATGCTATTGAAGTTAATTGCCCACTTAATGCAGCAGCCATCCCCCAGCCAAAAACACAATATCTGTACTACAAAGGGATAGGGACCCAGCATGCCTGGCTTCATGCCCAGTGCTTGAGATAAAGCATCTCATCGCCTTCCTCCCCTCCCCCAGCAACAGCTCTTGAGCACTGCTCAGAACCTGTCTGAACATTTACTTCCCTCCAACATGCCCTGCACTCCTCCCATCATTGCTGCCTTTCCATGCTGGAGATAAGTACATGAGGGCATGAGTTCAGTTGAGGTACATTACATCATTCTATGATTCACTGCCCTCAACCCGGAGTCTACAAAAGTGGTCAGCCAGAGTACTGCACACACGCACACAATACCAGGCAACCAGCCTCTATTTATGAATTTGCAGGCATAACACCTCCAGGAAATGGGGGCTGCTCCACCTCCAGTGGTAGGGACAGGGTCTGAAACAAAAGCTGACCCCTGGCCTTGCGGATGCTGTGCAGCATCCATGCAGAGACCACCAGGGTCTATTGTACTCTGGCATCCCTGCATGCCCTCAGGTACCTCCAGTAAGCCTTCAGATGGCTGAAAAAAACACACTTCATAGACATCCTGTAGTTGATGAGTTTGTAATTGAACAGTTCCTTCAGGGCATCCAGGACTCCCGTGAATGACTTTACCAGCCAGGGGGGCAGTGGATAGGTGAGGTCCCCTATTCATAGTGGCAGTACAGACACTTCTTCAACCTGCATGTCAAGCAAGACAGGAGCAAACTTTTTGCTACATCATCTGAAGCAAGAGGGAGCTTCTAAATACCTTGATATCATACGGCCTGTCAGACCAACTTACATTTATATACGTAAAGTGGTAACCCATGCTTCAGTTACTTGAAGCACATTTGAGAAGTAGCTTTTCTGACTGATGAACTCCTGGAGCCATCAGTGGCTCCATCACAGTTGCTGAACTCCAGGCTGGCAAACTCTGCCAACCCATGGGAGGTTGCGGACCAATGAATGATTTGTGGGGTCATCACCCCTTCTATGAAACATTGTTAATATATGCTCAAATGATCTCAAGTAGAGGGCTACACCCCTTGCTACAGATTAAGGCAAAAATCCCCATAATCCATACCAATCTGGCCATGAAGTAAAATTTCTTTCTGACTCTGAATATGGTTATCAGTTTGACCCTGAGTAGAGGGGCAAGGCCCTCTAGCCAGGAAATTCTGGGTTAGATCCCAGCAAGAGCATTGGCACACCCTAGTCAAGGTCTCCAGCTGTAGCTAATATTCAGTCCCTCTGGTGAAGGCTTAAAACTATCCTGACACATGTAGCAGAAGTAGGAATGGGAAGGGGGGGGAGGGGAAATATCCATGGTAGAACATAGGTATAGCTATGCCTAGATCATCCCTGACCAGTGGCTTTCTTGCCTGTTCTTGAACACGTCCAGTCATGGAGAGTCCACAGCTTCACTAGGCAGTCTATTCCACTGCCTCACCGCGAAGACATTTTTCAAGATATCCAATCTAAACTTACTTTGCTGCATCTTCAAGACATTGGTTAACATCCTCCTCTTTGCAAAAAAGGTACTTTCCATAACCAAGAAGCACCAACAAGCCATGGGTGCTTTACACAGTGCTGGCAGTCAGGGGAATATACAGACACTTGACCAGCTCCAGGCATGTTGGCATATGTGCTCACTCAAAGTACCTGCTCATGGAACAGCAGTGGTACTTTCAGTCATTCTTTAAACCCACTGTGACATGTGGACATGCCAATCCCATGACTTTTCCATTATGGCAAAAGTCACATCAGAACCAGTCCCACAACAAATGTGAAGTCTTCTTATAGCCTAAGGCTCATTATGTTATTACTCAGAACATTGCCTCTTGAAAATTAGAGGACCTCATCAGTCTGATATCTTTTATTGGACCAACTCAAATAGTTGGAAAAAATTCTTCTTAGCAAGCTTTGGGGTTTAAATACCCTTTGTCAAACTGAGGAAGAATTTTTTCCAACTATTTGAGTTGGTCTAATAAAAGATTCACCCAAAGAACCTTGTCTGCTTATGTTCTTAGACTAACATGGCTACAACCTACACCACAGTGTATACTAGAGAATTTCCTTAATGGTGGCCAGACAAACCAAGTATGCTTGCAGATATACATTGGTGGAAAATTCTGCCAAGACAAACAAGTAGTTTAACAATTTAATGCTGCCACATATATCAGCAACAGCAGCATAACTGAAACACTGAAGTTCAATATTAAGCAGCTTTTACTAGCCGAATATGAGGAAATTATTAAGGTTACTTTGAACAAATGAGTATTGCCATTCCTTGCTGGAAATTTTCTTCCCTCTTATATTCACCTTATCTATTGGAATTACACCCGATTCCTTTAAATCAAAATAAGTTTTGTGAAAATACTCTTTCATCCATTTTGAAGGAGGGAGAAAAAATTCTACTATCCTTATTCGCGTATATTAAATTATATAAGTGTAGCAAGGATTTACTTGTTTTAGCTTCAGGCCTATCTACTTCCTTAGGTTTTCCTCAGATTATCATCTTTCTGCCTTGCTCTTCATCCTTTAATTCTCCAGACCTCAGTATCTTTAGGTGAGTGATGGAATTTAGCCATTTGTTTAAGCAAGCAAGAATTCATGTGTCCTAGAATTAAAGTTCAAGAGTGAATTGAGAAAGTCTTCCATCACAAGCTCCTGCTAAATCCTAGCCCTTTGCCCTCAGGGTTTGTACTCTTTCACCAAATTACTCTTGAGTTTTAATACTTCTCCTTGTTTCTATTTCAAATCATCAGGGGATACCCATCCTCTTTTACAGATGTTGCTGTAATTTGTCCATAACACAAAACAGCTGTCTTTCCTTTTTTCTATATTCTCAGTGTTGGCCTCCTCTCCTGGGTATTCCCTCCCGTTTTTACTATCTTCACAATGGCTTCAGCAGAACAGCCATAGACTGCTTTATGTCTCCGAGCAAGCCTGGTTGCTGATCAAATACTCTCTTCCATGACCCTTGTAGTTTCAGGGTATGGACACATATATTTGCAGCCATTTCAAAAGGGGAATGTTTTGACGGGCAGTAGCCGGTACATTCTAATTGTTACCCGTGGACAAGTCAGGAATGATACAAATGAAACAGAGCCACTCAACTTTAATATTACTTCATCCAGTGTTCGAAAGCTGATGCTTTGCTTAAAAGTTTCCCCAGATCAGGGGAAGCCAGCAATCCTGGATGCCCTTGGATCCCTAAGTACTTCTTTTGGATCTAGAACTTGAATGCTTCCTCACATGCAAATATGTTTGTGCACACAGATTAGTTATTTGTAAGTACAATACTTATGTGAACCTATCTCAGCAGTAAATGAATAGAAGTCAAACAACATCTTTCCTTTATCTAGTACAATCAATGTTTTGTTCAGAGCTTAAATCTTTTAGCTACCAGACTGGGTTCCTCAAGGGAGATCAACAAAACAATGAGCAATTTGAGGATCTTTAGTGAGCTTAGGTATGAAATGGTCATGAAGCTACTGAGACATGCTAAAATCATGCAAGCTCTAGGTATGCTCAGTGGAGGCATAACTCAAAATGTTGGCACTATGGATAGGGATAACCAGTGCTTACTTCCTTGCACAGTGGCTGTTGTTGCAGCAGTGATGGTATAGGCTTCCTGGGTGCTGCCATTTTGGCACCTCTTCTGAATTGTTGCCAGGGGCTGGTGCCATGATCACCCTCTCGCCTAGTTACACTATTGGGGCTCAGAATTAACTTAGAGAGCCCAGGGAAAATTTTGCACATCTAAAAGTGGAGGCAGGGATTTTGAGACTGACATTCTTGGGCTAACCTACCTAAAGGGAAACTTAGATAGAGTTTAGGCATCTAAGTCCTTTTGTGGGTCTGGGGGGAAAAAAAAGAAGTTATCTCATAGTAAATATACAAATGTCTACACTTAAATTAGATTTTTGTAAGCATAGCAGGAACGTTAACCAAAGCTAGCAGTAGAATTGAGTCACTTGCCTTTGAAAATGTGGTCTTTCATTTTCTTAAAAGCTATTTATGTGAACTGCATGTATTTCAACTGTACATATGACACTATAGTAAGGCAGTGAACTTATTGCTTTTTGAAGAAGTGTATAAGGCAGACAGCATAAGGTTGCATCTTTCCTGGATATGTGAAAATCTATTGTGCTGAGTATACAATTTCCAATAGCAATGAGACGACTACGCAAGTAAACTATTTATGCTTGTGATATAATGCAATGGTTATTGTAGATCCCAACCTTAGAGTATCTGAAATGCTGGCCCAGGGGAATGCTGCAGGCAGCAAGGTGATGCACGATTTTCTAAATTCAAGGGCTTTCAGGACAACTGCTTAAATAAAAAAAAATAAAAAAAAATAGGCTCAATATTGTGAGTTGCTTTACTATTTTGAAGCACCTCAATTTATTACCAGTATATTCTGATCTTATTACCAATATATTGTGATTGGGAATTTTTTTGTATCTGCACTATCACGGAAATACTGTTCTTTGTACATTATTTATGAGAGATGTGGTGGCAAGAAGTGAACAAAAGCTATCTAGCTACATATCCAGAGACAAAAGGTCAATCTTTGCTCTGAACTGGAGTCAATGCCCTCACTGCAGATGAATTTATGGTCATTTGGTCCAAATCAGTTGCATGTGATGCTAGCCACGTTGCTCCTTTATCTGATATTGGCTCTAGAAACAGGTGCTAGTTTAAGCATATTACCCCAATGCACTATTTGTAGTCACGAGACACTGTTTTTTGAAGAAAAGCTTCCCATCCATGCAATAGTTCACAATTCAAAACAAATTCTCCTGAACCTGATTTGTTCAGCAAATCTTAGCTCACAAATAGCCAGTTACTATTATTAGGACATCTGCAACATGTGGTAAATGGCTGTTTTTATAACGACCATGCAATAACTTTGGCTGTTTGTTATTCATGAAGAAAAGCAAAATGAAAAGAAAAGGACATTGTATCTGGGTCAAATTTGGTTAATTACCTCTTCAGTTGTAGGCAGTCTGTGGAAATTTTCAGACTGAATGGCAGAGAACTGCTCAGATCTCAAACGTATTCTTCACTTAACTATCTTAAAAAAAGAAAAGAAAAGCAGAAATGCCCTACTCTGCAGTAGCAAGAATTCTCTTCATTGGGTGCATCTACAGTAAATGAATCCTGTTGTCACTGTCTACATATGTGGTTAAGCACAGTAATTTACTGCATTGCTGGATATCACATGTATCTGACAGGACTATCTGGCTGCACAGTAAATTAGTCTACTGCACCCTATTTGCTGTGCACGTGTAGACTGTAATGCTATACCACACAGCAAATTAGTTTGCTGCGTAGTAAAGCATCTCATGTAGACACACACAATCTGTAGGGAATGTGTCTGCAGTGGAGAACAGGGGATTTTATACCACGAGAGTTCTGTAGGGGTAGGCATCTCTTAATCCCACAAATAGATCCATATAAATCCTACTTCTCATTATGGCCACACCTATTTCTGGTAGGCCACAAAATATGGATAGCGCTAATAACAGGGGCATGTAGTTACTGTATTTACCTGAATCCAAAATGACTGAATTTAAGCTGACTCCCCAATAATTAGGTTCTATACATGGGAAATTATAAATGTATTATTTTTCATGTAAAGAATCTAATTAATGCAAGGTCACTTTAAATTCACCCCCTTCCCTGCTGTAGCATGGAAATCAGTGGCAGAGGGCGAGGGGCCAGACCCCTGCCATTTGGTCCCTAGCCCCTTATCCCCCTGTGCCTGTGTCTATCCCCCTTCCTCTTGTCCATCTTGCCTACTGGCTGCCCCTGCCATGTGGGCACCTGCCCTCTGCTGACTGCACCCTTCCCTCAACTTTTCTCTTCATCCCTGTGCCTGTCCCTGACCCCCTGCCTCTCCTACCACCTGCTCCCCCCTTCAGCCTGCCCCCCACACCTTGCCCCCATGTCTGTGCTGAACCCCACCCATTCCTCCTGTGCCTGCCACCGCCCCCCATTCCCTGACCTTCCATATTTCACTTATCTTCTCTGCTGCACCTCTGGCCTTGGGACAGTCACCACTCACCAGTAGCAGCGGCCCCAGCTCAGCCAGGGAGAAGCTCCTGCCTGGACCAGATCAGGACTAAAAAGACCAGAGCAGAAGGTAATGTGGGGGGGGAAGGGAGAAGGCTGTGCCATGTCCTTTATGCTGCCCTTGAGCTGCACACATGGGTCTGTCCCTTCCCGCAGCACCCCGTGGTCTCTCCTGCGCTCCCTGGTTGCGAGCTCCCTCCTTTGCCAAACAAGTCATCCTGGCCCAGGACTGGCAATGACTTAGCTTTGACTTCATCCCCAAACCTGGGGCCAAAGCCAGAGCTAAGCCAATGTCTGCCCCAGGCCACTGTTCAAATACAAGACAAAGTTTCTTCCCCCACCTCCATGATGACTGGGGGAAGAAACCTGGTTGTGGATTCAAGTAAATTTTCATTTCTCTTTCTGCTTCACTTTCCCCAGTTTTTCCTGCTTTCTCTGTACTCAGTGTCAAGAAGTGAGCCCCTTTTTTCAGGTCCGTCTTTTTCTTTTTTTTTTACCATAGACTTACTTCCCTTACTCAGGTACTGAACGATCATTTCTTACCTTTACTAAATAAGTTATAGGACTTATTCTGACTTATACTTTTCTTCCTAGAATCTTCTTTTGTAGCTTCATGTAGCCTAGTGCAACTGAGCTGCCAGGCTACAGATTACCTTAGTTATCCTTGGATCCTGACTCACACATTATACTTCCCTTTTGACACCTCTGTCACTCTGATGCAGAATCTGATTTCTGCTTATATTTCAGTTTTTTCCTTCTTGAAGATTTCTGAGCCTCTTGTGCCCCTCAACATGTCTGATGTTTTTTATCTTCTCTTTCTGAACAGAAGCAGTTGGCACATACAAATACAGGAACATTTTATCCAACACAAACATAAAGACTCTCTATCATCTCCTGTGGGTACTTTTCACAAATGTTTTTGAAATATCTAATATCCAGATCAGTGCATTATTTGCAGAACTTGCTTTTTACTGCCTATCTATCCCATAGATGAGTTAATTTAAACTAACAGCTCTAGAAGCCACATTAACCTTTATTTCACCAGTTTTGCATACATTTTATCTTTCTAAAGCATATGTCTATATTCTGACAAGCCAGCTTTATATTTGTATAAAATGGACTGAGTTTAAAGGCAAGTTCTAGATTTTAAGAAAAGGATCTTTTGTGTCTGCACATATCTGTATGGTCAAATGCTTGAGTGTGAATTTCTACCTGCATAACTCAAAGGCAAAAATATTCTATAAATCAGTAGGTAACTGCTATATTTGTGCCAACAATTGAATTTTAGGCATACAATGCATGTTCAATTACTTAGGAGTACAAAACATTTCCTCAAAACCAGATTGAGGCACATAACTTTTACATACAAGGCTTGATTTATGGGGGTCAGAAGGCCCACTTATGGACTTAAAATTAGTCACATAATTTTGTGTCCTAATTAGTCCTTGATGAATTGAATACTAAATAAACAATTCACTAAGAGGCATTCTGTCAGGGTTGAAACCTATCAACACCCTTCATTTTGCCCCAAATGGGCAGAGGATATAAGACAAATTAGCCCAAGCACATTAGTTAAAGTGAATGAAACCTAAGTGTGGATAGTTTTGATCATTTTTGAACTAATTGACCTTAGTTTTCCTTTTTAAGCCTCCTTGAACTAAAATAAAATACAGCCAATTTCTTTCTGAATAAGAGGACTCACATGAGGGTTTGATATTTTTTAACTTCATTTTTTATCTTGCCTCCCACTGGTGGCTCAGAATTTCCTATTAGAAAAGGATAGCACAATGAACCTGAGGAGTGGGTCCCCATGTGCAGGGGCATGCAGTTTCTGGTGCCACAAACCGTTTTGTGGCACCACAAGCTGCATGCAGGGAGTGTGAAAATGTGAGCCACACTGCAAATTTGCTGTTCAGTGGCAAAATTTACTGCCAGGAAATCCCAGTAGCAAAAAAAAAAAAAAAAAAGAAAGAAAAAAAACCTCTTGGGGGGGAAAAAAGCAGCACAGAGCATGTGTCAGTTGCATGTGCTGGAACAAATGGAGGGCTGGCCATTCAGAGCAATGTTCTGACTGCTGTCCAAGCTCTGTGCTGCAGGATCTTCACCCCTGCTACACCAGGCCACCAGGTAATACTACCAGACTTCCTTACCTGGGACAATTTGCTGTGCACCAAAGCGTATGTGTGTGGGTGTGCAATAGAGTACAAAGTAGTGACACAAATTTGTGTTGCTGCAATTTGTGCCTCTACACCTGCATCCAGAGGAGTGCAGCTGTTTGTTTCCCCAGGGACAAGTAGCAACACCACATACTGCACGTCTGTGCTTATCTGAATGTAGCCTAAAAGTGCATTCCCCTGCACATGGGGACCTACCTGAAGTTTTTTTCTTTTGAATCATCCTGAGTTTTCAAGAAGCCCTGTTCATATTCTTGGTTGATTGCTCCCATAGCCAAAGACCTGGATTTTCTTTAGAGTCTTTAGCTCTGGCCAGACCCTGCAGATATGACTCTAGAAGCCATACTTCTAAGGCAGACTCACCAGGCAGAATATAGTATGGATGGAGATCCAGGAATTAGAGAGAGCTGGGAGCCTGCAAGCCCAGGTGCTGCAACTCTAACTGGACTTCTGTTTCTGGTATTGCAGCAAGGAGCTTAGAAATGCTAAGGCCACCACATAAAATCAGGGCTACTGGAGTTTTCAAGCTGCCCATTATAGGTCTGGGGCTCAGAGCTTGGAAGTCCTGGGATAAGATCTCAGAGTGAGATTTATAGGGTGGTAAAAGTGATCAGAAAATCTCTTTCACAGACAGATGCAGGACCAGAAGAACTTCTTTTTAAAACTACATTTTTAAAAATGAGATTTTATGCCCACTGGAAACTCTACTTTTCAGGTCTCTGAGTAGCTTTATATTAATAGGCATACACCTATAAATTACCAAAATATTGTCAGTAAGTCATATTTAGGAACATTTTTCAGTTCTGAAATGTTTACCAGAATGAGATATTCCCTATGATTAAAATAAGGATTCCTGCTAGGACTGGTAATATGGAAGAAACTTTTTCCATTTGGCCACTATAGGATAAATTTCTGTAGTTTCAAATTCACCCTTTGCTTACACAAGATCAAAAGAAATCTTTCGTAATGAGCAAGAACCTTTGATATGCCCAATATCCCATAAATGCAAATTGGGATAAAATTTGTGGATCAGGAACTTAATTAAAAATGCTGTAACTGGTAATTGTTGTAAGGATGTTGAATTAGAGGAATGTCATAATGTCCCTCATACTAATGATGGGTTTTCATATGTGAACCCAGTGCCCTGTACAGAATATAAATGAATGTTCTACAATTATATAGAGTTGACTGCCAGACATTAACTGACCCTGGAGAGTTGCTAAGGCAGCCTGTGTGATAGTGGTAAGCAAAATGCTGACCTTTCTGCCATGTAAAGTTTTATTTCTTCTTAGCAAATTCCTACTCAGTTCAGCTTAGTTTGCTATGCTGTTGCACAGTATAATTATATTCATTTTTCTACCCATGAAACAACTTTAATTTGTAATTGTGGACTTTTTGCAGAGGATGCTTGTTTTTTGTGCACCCCCAAAACAAAAATTTTAAGTGATCCAAATCCTCATTTCACTTACAAATGTATAAACTGAGTAATTTCACATCAGCATAAAAAGGTATGAGGAAACATAGAAAGGAATTATATCTATATATTTGCATCTCAAAAGAGGCAGAACTAGGAGATGGCTACTGATCTGAACCAGAGCACCTAAAATGTATTTATGTACCCAGTTACCATTGGATTCATTTTGTGGATCTGGTCTTCTGACCATATATAAGAATCATAAAGCCATTTGATATGACATAATAGAGGTACCGGCTAAGAACGTGGCAAATGAAATGGAAATGTAAAAGACCAGGAAGCCTAGGCCTATGGCAATTACTACAGTCAGTCTATTTTATAAAAGGTTTTGCTACTGTAATACTATATACATATATTAAACATGCTTCTTGTATGTAATGCCACTGGTGGTCCTTAACTATCCATCTTGCTGTCCAGTGAGAAGTATTTTTTCATCTGAATTTAGCTGCTTACTTTTCACAAGAGCTGTTTTTTCATAGATGTCCGACTAGCCTCTGCAACCTGGGTGTTTGAAATAGTTCTGTTTTGGCATCACATTTGTTGTGGCATTCCTACTCTGTCATTAGCTCCAGTACCAGTTTCACTGGAGTCATGGGAAATCTTCTATGTTTTGTACTATTACATTTTAATTTGGACTTACATCGACTTGGTTTATGTTACATTTTGTACAACTTCTTCCAAAGTTGACTCTTAGGTTAAATGTTTTAGAATTAATTTAATTCCTTTTTTCCCTTAGGATAGTTAACACAGGAAATCACACTGGAGAAGCCTTACAAAATTTAATGGGAAAAAACCTGTTTCTTTTTCTTGTCTTTTGTATTACACATGCACACCCAGACTAGGGACAGACTTTCAAAATGCCTGAGCCTGAATTGATTCAATTTTTGCAGGTTACTGTAACCTGACTAGGTTGAACCAGTTTGTAATTGCACAGACATTCCCTCTGGACGAAGAAATGCAGGCACATGCCTGCAATAGCTCAGGCTAGAAGCCAGGGGATGCTAGAGCAGCCCTCCCTTTCCTTCCACAGTGCTGTGCATGTGCGTGTGGGCATGGCCACGCCCCAGAAGGACCTCTGATTAGGGAGGGATTTATATCCCCACCCTGCCTGTACAATCCCAGGCAAGGGGCGGGAGTGTTACCAGACACCAGCCCCCCACTAGCACTCTGAGGCAAAGGCGTTGTGTACATCCTATGCATCTGTTGATGATACTGAACTTTTCAATCTCCCTCTCCCTGCTTCTTCATACTGTCTGCAAACCTGACAGCAAGGGAGCCAGCAGGGGGCTGGTAACACCGTGTTTATCAGCCCATCAACAAAACAAAAGCCTCTCTCATTAGTTCAAGCTCTTCTTAAACAGCTTTTTCCAAGGAAGAAATGGAGGAATGTTACCAGCTGACCTGTTGATTAGCTCCAAAAAGTCCTAAGCAGACACTGTTCTGTCTGCCTATCCCAGTGAAATTGGAGACACACACAGACACTCCTCAGCATTAGTTAGCATGCCACATGCCAAAGGTTCATGGGGCTGGGGTCCATGCTGCTGTGAGAGATGCGAAGAAGGGAGTGGTGATCCCTGCTTGAGCAGCAAGTAATGTGCGGGGGCCAGGGGGGGAAAGAGGGGCAAGGCAGAGAGCAGGCAGACCCTGCTGTGCATTCAGTCTCGGCCAGAGCTCTGGCTAGGGAACAGAGGGGCAGGGTCAGCCTTGCTCTCCAAAGCAGACAGCCCAGACCAGGGCTGCAAAGTATTTGGGAAGCTGAGGGGCTCCGGTTTTACTTAAACCAGATATGGGTCTGGGGCAGATATTGCATAAAGTGGTTTGACCCAAATCAGTGAGGTCTGATACTACATTCAAATTCAACTAGGTTTATCTTAAACCAGTCTCAGCCATTTTTAAATTGGTTTATGTGCACTGAGCTTATGTTCTGTTACACAGCTAAACCAATTTCTGATCACTTAAACTAGTTTGTGTGTAATGTCTGTCCCTAGCCCCAGATAGCCTATCAAATTCAGGAGATAGTTCTATTCTTGCTATAGATTTCTTCAGGGTGATTAAAATAAATCTCTGTTAACAAAGTCACTCTTTAATAAAGCTCTTAAGACACTTTTAAAACCCCTGTGCTCTGATAAACTGTGCAAAGGAAACTTAAGTTGACTAATGAAGCAGCTGAAAACCAGAAGTGAATTTTCAGCCAGAAATGATACAACTAGCGCTAGTTTAGCCTTTTCTGGTATCCATTGCTTCAGAGGCATTCAAAAATGGTTGGAAGCAGGGAGAGATGAATTGTAGTAATTGTGTGAAGCAGCCACTGAAAGTAAGCATCTGTTGGTATAAATTAGAACATCCTTTATATTTTTATGCAAGTTCCAAGCACTAGATAATGAGGGTGTGTAGAAATAATGTGAATAATCTATTTCCTCTTTACCCTATCCAGGAGTGCTCTGACACATTGAAGGATATAGTTCTTTAAGTTTGAAAAGGAATTTAATTCAGCTTTACGTTCTCACAAACTTAAAAAAAAAAAAGCATACTATTGGTTTCATCCACATTAAGGTCTATAGATGTATTTCAAAGAGGTAGGGATTTATTTTCCCTCCTGTATATCTGGAACAATTGTGTATATAATTTGAGGATTCTGACAGGTTAAACTTGCTCTTGAGTGAATGGCCTTTAAAATGAGAACAATTCATCTGGTTACATTTTGGATTTGAAGCAACTCTAGGACCCAGTTCAGCTGTGAGGGACATACCCTGAGGGATGCAGTGGGGAGTTAGCATTGATTCAATGATAAAAAAAGAAGTCTTGTAAACAGTAAGATGAAATTGTCTAATGGACTTTTTTACAAAATAAATATTGCAGAAAATGCATGACTATACTTACTAATTTCATGATTGTTTAAAAGCTTCTTGTCATGATATTTTGGTGGTATTTATAATACTTTTCTATTTATTATATTTACTTATTGAGAGTCAATGCATTAAAAAAAAAAAAAAAAAAACAAATTGTAAAAGGAGGGATGTCAGGGTCGCTGTGCTCTCCTCTGCCGCCTCCTTTACCATGCCAAGCTGTTGGCTCGCACCCTCCTATTCTTGCCTGTCACGACTTCGATTGTACATATTTTTATAGGGAGGCTACCTTCTCTCCAGGGCCTTCTCAATAGTTGCCCCCTTTTCTGAGGCTCACCACGCCTGCACTGGGGCTTCCCAACAATGCCCCCTTTTTTGGGGCTTCTCAACCGCCCCTCCCTGGGGCTGGGGTCTATGTACCCCATATGCAGCGCCCTCACTGACGCTGGGGTCCCCACACTATTGTGAGTCCCCTATGAGACCTCCTCCATCCCCTAATAGCCTCTCCCAAACCACTGGTTTAACCAATAGCAAACACAAACAGTAACATAAACACCAGCCTCTTGGCTACAACATAAACGTAAACCACTAGCTATAACTATGCTCAGACCTACCAGGTTCTCTATCCTACCATGGTAATTAACGCTGCTCTGGTATTCAGGCTTAACTTCTCTTTCCTAGCAGGGAGCTCCTTCTTCCTTAGCTGCTGGTAGGACACTAACTCTGGCCTCCTGCCTGTGCTTTATATAGGAGCCAGGCCCTGCCCCTTTCTTCAGCTGGCTAGGCAGGTGTGGGTCATTATCCCACTAGTTGCCTCAGCAACCAGTACCTGAGGACTCTTCCCTGCTCTCTCAGTAGCAGGCACATAAGTGCCCCGCTACAAAAACCATAAATTATATCAGTATATCCACAATAATTATCAGTAGTGTAACAAGGGTGGTGACGACATTGATCAGGGCAATAGCCTAGAACTATGAGGGGGTGCGAGAATGTTTCTCTCTTTAGAGTCTATGCTATGGCATGAGCTGGGCAGGCATAGGGAGGGGTGGTTGGGGAGAGTGGGGCAAAAGCATAATGGCACTCTTGTTTCCAGGGAGTGTTTGCCACAGCAGGTGTAGCTCTGTGCCCAGTGGAGGAAGAAGGGAAGAGGAGCAATGAAGACACCAGGGATGGTTCTTGGGGAGCCCACACATTAGAACTGCTGCAGTCATCCCATTGTACTACAGCAGGAACTGCAGCAGTAGCAGCAGCTTCCATAGTTTTGAGAGCCATGGCAGGTAAAGCATGCATCCCCCCTTCCTCTCCCCCCCTCTGCACACACTCTAGTTTCCAGCATTTGGCATAATTGTCCACACCAATTCCACCATGAGTGCCAAAGAAGCTCACAGTGCCTCTGCTAGACGTACTTGAAAATGAAACTACAGCCAGCTTTTGACAAATTACAGCCAAAATATACATTAATAAAACAAATAAAGCTCCTAATGCTGCTGGAATTTTACTGCATGTAGCAGGAGATGAACAACTCCGCATTTATAAGCTAACATACTTACCTAAAAATGTTTTATAAACATACCCTTGATTAGAATCCAAGCACAAACCTACAGAACAGGTTAGTTCTCAGTAGTGCTGGACAGGAAACAAGAATTCTGTTTCATGAAAAGTTTTTAGAATCCAGGACCTTTGAAATATATATTTTTTTTTTTAGGTGGAAAAACCCACAAGGAGGATATCGACCTGCCCCAGAGTATCCAAGAATTTAGGGTTCTCATGTAGGCTTTGGGAGGCCCTGTCTCTAGTCCCTTCTCCACCTAATCAAGACAGAAAGGTTAATTAGTAGGGCTGTGCAAAACAGCATTGTTTCATTTTGACTTCCATTTTACCATTTCAAAGGGACAGTGTTTTGTTTCATGGTTTCATTTTGTGTTGAAGCACTGTTCCATTTTGTTTTATTGAAACCTGTTTCACTGTTTTGACCTGTTTTGATGTTTTGCCCATAGGTTATAATGGGAAATCATGAAAATGCCTAAACCTTTGTCATTTCTTGCCTGCTTCAGATAAAAATTGCAGGGATAGTAGCTCCTTCTGAGGGCATGAAGCCTGGCAAGATTCAAAGAGATAGGTGCAGAGGTTTCAGGGAAACTGCACCTCAAACTCTTCAAAGCAAAACTCCTGACACTTGCCAGCAGCAGCAGCCTCCTGTCATCTGGTGTGCAGATCCAGGGGCCCACACCCCTGGGAGGGCTGCGGGGCTGTGACCGACTCCTCCTGGAGGTGCAGGTCCCTGGATCTGTGCACCAGATAAGAGGTGCCCAAGAAGAGGGCAGGTGATGAAGAGGGAGATCAGAATGAACTGTCCTCTTTCTCTCCTTGCCCTGGAGCCTGCGCCTGGCCATGGCCCCTGATGCTGCTCCCTTCTCTATGTCCTGTGGCAGCTCCCTTTGTTCCTCTCCTACTGTCTGGTGCAGCCAGAGCCTGGAGTGTGGAGCTGCCTTCACTCCCAATGCTCTGGCCGCTTGTTCCCAGATGGCATTCTTCCCTGCACTCTGAATCTGCCTGTGAGAGCTTTGGGCAGCCGTTGCTGCCCAGGTCATTTCTTCCCAGTCAGGACTTCCCTCTGCTTGCTGGCACTGCCTGCAGCTGGCATGGAAAGCCACTGAAGCCTCCGCTGCCTCTCCCGTTCTCCCTGTCTCCCTGTTAGTGCCAGCTTTTAAGTCAGCTGGCCAGCATGCATCCATGACTTCATCTGCTGGCTTCAGCTGAATATGAACATGGCTGGTGAACCACGCAAGCTTTTTCCTTTGGCGTTGTTCTGCCAGAACCTGGTGACCTGAAGTAGGTAAGTAGTTTTCGCTTTTGGGATCTCCCCTCTGGGTTTGTATCGGCTCTGAGCTTATACCCCTGGGACACACATATTCTGCATTGGCTTAATAGTATTAGCTCCCAATGAGTGCAGTGGCAAAGCTCATATTGATTGATAATGGAGCAAAAATTAAGCTATAACTGAATCCTTTTGAAAATCTTATATTTCAAAAAATGCTTAGATCCAGTACTTTATGATGATATCAAGCAGTGTTATCACATAGCATGAAATCAAAGAAAAGGGACAAGATAATCCTTAATTGACTATCTGTGGCCATCCAGTGGCTTCATGAGAAAGATAAACAAGGTTTACGTCTTAACATTTCTATGTTCAGCTTCAACTGGAACAAACTCTTCTGTCCCCTCCATAAAATCCAGTCTTCTGCTACTGAAGATAATGGGCAATATTCAATCAAGTTAGTAGGAGCAAGAGTAGACCCAATAATGCATTCACTTTCCAGTCACATACACATTGTAAATTAAGGGCCCAGTCTAGTAATCCTAATTTAAACAAGTAGTCTCTTTGGTTGAGTTAGCCTAATAAAGCCAATGGGATTATTGCATACAAAGGACCAGGTTTTTGGAACAAAGGATTTATTTGGCAATAACTTTTATTCGGCCAACTGTATAGCTGGGAGAAATGTTAAGCAAACTTTTGGGCACATATAACGCCCTTCCATATGGCATCTTTCCCAGCTAAACAGTTGGTTCAATAAAAGATACTACCAAACAAATCCTGCTTCTTGCATATTAGTTGGATCTCCATGGCTATATCAGTATTAACGCAGAATTTTAAAGGTATGCAGGTGTCTCAATAAGCAGATGGGCAAGCATTGCTTTTGAAAACCCCATCTGGATATCTAAATCCTGCTGATTTAAATTGAAGTTGGAAGCCTAGAATTTTGAAAAAGACTACTTGTTCTTTATGTACTTCTTTAGTCACCAAGTACCTTTGAAAATCTGGCCCTATGCATTTAAGCAAGAGATGTAACAATACACCTGAGTAGTAGAGTCATACCATTTATTTAAAAAAAATACTTTTGTGAGTCCTTTCTTTTCATAGATATTTTCAGACAGATACATGTTATTTTCATTATCCATGTGAATTAGTATTGAAATTCAATACAGTGGCCCTCTCCAAAGCATTGAGATCACCCAGTCCTGAACTCTCTTCTGAAAGAATGTCAGGGCATGAATTAAATGTTCTAATTTGTTTTAATAGCTGTAAAAGGCTGGATGTAAGTAGGCTTTGTACTGTTTTATGATTAATATGGGAAACTGGCCAAGGCGAGTTGTGAAAGGTTAGAATGACTTTGATAGCTTTGGTGCTGAACCATGGTAAAGAATATCAATGTGACAGACAGGTACATGCAAGGTGTTTATTTTAAGGAGACAGTACCTCATCCTTAAAAAAAGAGAGAAGTAAAATGAAAATGAAAATTTCAATCTAAATAAATTTACTGATCAAAACTGATGACCTTTAGTTTGCAAAGGGAATGTTTCCATTTTTTGCTACATTTTGTAAACAGTAACTTTCTAGGTATTCAACAAGATCTGTCACTGGTGAACATGAATACCAAGCTGTGATTGAATTAATTTTGATTTTGATGTAATTTGACATGTCGGGGGCCTTGTCTCAACATGTGTTACTGTGTAATCATTTAGCTAATGTCAGTAGAATCCAGAAAGCAATTTTATACCTCTAGTAAAACCTTGACTATGCAATAGAATTTAAACAGTGGTGCAATTATTTCATTTTGGTTTTAGTGATGAATTAAAACTGACAAAGGAGAAAGAAAATTAACAAACTTTGAAATGGAAGCATGTACAGTGTAATGGATTAATCTCTAAATTCACCTGCCATCTTTCCATTTCTGCAATAAACAGAGTGAGAAAGAACTAATGAAGTAAGATGAACCCGAAGCTTCCACAAGATACCAGAACAACTGTGGCATCTTTAAAGATATACCCATCTTTCCAGTATAATCTCATCTAGAAGGGTTTAGTACTTAGTTACAAATATTCCCTGTAGGCTTACATTTTGATGTACAAGGACCTAAACCTAAAGTTTAACCATAGTATAACTGGGGCGGAACAACTGGGGCAGCTGGCCAGGATCCAACTTAAATGATGAGAGAAAAGAAAATATCAGCTACTACTGCAGTTGCACAATGGCATGATGGCAACCAGAAATCACTGCTGCCCTGGGATCCCAGCTGCTTTGTTATGCCTCTGAACTGTATGATTAATTAGAAAGCAAGAGAAAATACTCACTATACTGTTTTTGGATCACTGCTGCTGTTTTCAAACTTCTTTAGATTACTTATATCAATGTGTATAGTGACTTGAGGTTAACATACAGCTTGGCCTCTTGTGTTGACATCCATATCTATGAAGTGCACTGGGATGGAGTATCACCTTCTAAAGTCCTCACTTTGACCAGGAAAATTAATACTTTTGGTAGCCTCCCTTCCTCTAAACCAGGTCCCATTTTTATTTCTCTCTCTGGCCACAGGCACACTTTCTCTTCTCAGTTTGTTACTATTTGCTGTTGTGATTCAGGGAAACTATTCCACATAGAAATAACACCCTTGATATTTTCTTATTTATTAACCATACATGTTGATGACCTACTGAGCTTTTATTTATGGTTTTAAAATCCAGAATATTGAGTACAGTTCCTGTTTTAAAGGTCAATCATCTTTCAACTGGGAGAACCACTTATAGAAAGACCTGAACAGATATATCGATATCCTTTTACTTCATAAATTTTACAGTAGTTTATGGAGGTACAGGTTTCCCTCACATTATGCAGGTTCTGTATGTACAAATTTGCTCTTCTGTGATGACCCTTTTTATACTAAAAATTTATTATATGTGAGGTAAATTCACTCACGTGATCGGTGTGGTGATAGTGCCCTGTGCTTCTATGTGCTGTATGCTGTTTATGAATACCAAAATTGTCTTGTAAATTTGGTAGAAATGGGTCTGGGGATTGGTACAGTTGAGGTCTTGGAATGTATCCCTATTTGTTACACTGTAAAGTGGGTTCCCTTTATGTAAATTTGAGTTATGTGCTGTTTTCCGGGAACGCATGTACAGCATAAAGCAAGGGAAGCCTGTAAATGCCAAGGTGCCCAACTTTCTAATCTCTCCTTGGGGACAAAAGGTAGCTTCTATATTGTAGTCTGAGGGCCCAAGGCCTTAAAGCAGGCTTCACAAGATTGTGCTTGGTTATGAACATCCTCACATTCAGTCACAGGGCTTTTTCCTAGCTTATATTATTTTATAATTTTTTATGGTTTCATTATCTTTCAGATAGAGAAGCAACATGGTAAATATTATGCAGATTACAGTTTGATTTAGTGCTCACCTTTCCAAACAGATTCGGGGAATAAAGAAGCTTCATGGTCAGTGAAAGAGTAACAAAGAACACAGATTTCAAAACAAGAATGAAAACACTAGGCAAAGCTTATAAACTATGGCTTATTATTTGATGGATTTTAACAGATTATTAAGTTCCTAGTAACTTTTAGTTTCCACATAATTAAATGTATATATAAAATGCAAGTTTATGCATTTTAGTCAGATGCATTATAATTTTAGATATCCATTTTATAAATATAATTTAACAAATATAATTACTTTACTGTGGTATCCACTGAGTGGCATTTTAATAAATGTAAGATATTTTAAAGAGTAATTTTATTGGTGTCCATGGACCCAAGAGGAATTTTCACTATACTCAGAGTGGCTTGTATTTCCTGCTTTGGCCAGTATCCTCTTCAGTTGAAAGAGAGAGAGAGGGAAAAAAAGGTAACTGAAACAGATATGCTAGTTCTTATGGATATTATTTTTCCTTGGGTTGTTTTATTTTAATTCTTGATTAACTTAAGTATTTGAATCAAAATTCATTGCCTGCTAATGGTAACAGTTGATAGTTTTTCATCTAAAACAACAGCACTTTGCCTTCGAGCAAGCTGCACATTTTAATTACGTATCATTCTGGCAATTCAAATTATGAACAACAAGAATAAATCACACTGCTGCTTAGGAGAGATGTCATTTCCTTGTAAAAAAATGCACATTAGTTATTTTTGAACAGGAAATAATTATGTCAATCATAATGATCAACTCTTACGATAACCTGCACTCCTTAATAGGCTGTTGGTGTGACTAGGCTTAGAGAGCATATTAATATGCCATTCTAGATCTGGGTAGCCTCATATTTATGGTTATCAGGTTGTTAGAAAGTACACAAGTACTGTGGTTCTATTGTTTCCCTTGCTTGACCTACTTCCAAAATTGTAGATGATGCCACCTTCCTTGTTGTTATTAATCCAGAAATTTCAAACATGGAAAAAGGGGTCTTTCTATAATTAAGTTCTACAGTATCTGGAAATAATGTGTTTTAAACACATTCTTAAGTGTGGAGGAGACAAGGTGAAAACATATCAAGTTATGACTGAGTTGAAAAATCCCTTTTATTATTATCCCTTTTATCACCTTCTTATGTAGAGACGATAGAAGTCTATCCCAAGTGGCAGTTCAGGTCCCTGGTTCTACTATGAAGAAGTCATATTAGTTGATTACTTTCCATTGCATGACTTCAGAATAACCAGTTATATGAATTCATTATGTCCGTAGTCTCTTCCTGACAAAGGCTCCATGTTAATAACTGGGCAGAATCCTCTAGCTCCTTTCTTATAAGCAAGTAAGTCATTCTAAGCTGATGGTGACTTTCAGTTGCTTCCAGTCTGGGACAGATGTGAAAAAGGAACATAGATATACAGGGGGCCATTGTTTGAGCCATCCAGACAGGACCAGGTTTTGTTTCCTGAATTTTTAATCCATTTGTACTATATTTCCAAATTATATTCCCTAAAATAATATATATAATTTTGTGCACATATTTTTGCATAAAGATGGCTACACCTGCCTCCTGAATCTGAACTCGTGGAATCAAATTTAGATACTGGGAAATCCTGGTATTAAAAAAAAGCTTGCTGAAGAAAAGCAGCATGGCACACCTGCCAGAAGCATGCATCACCTAAAACCAGAGCCTGGACAGCCAGAGGCATGCTTTGGCTGCTGGCCTGGCTCCGCACACCCAGATTGCCACCCCTGCAATCCCAGGAGCCCCCCAGGACTGCAGGTAAGACTGCTGGGGCCAGGTGCTGGGTCCAGTTTCCCCTACCACACCTAGGGCAATTTGCCCTGCACCAGAGTGCAAGTGCAGAGTAGGGCTGTGCAAAGCTTTGGTCACCGATTCATTCAGAGGAGATTTGGACTGATTTGGCAGCTGAATCTCTGAATCCAAATTGAATTAGAAGACTCATTAATTTCTCTGAATTGAATCAGAGAGATTTGACAATTCGGCCATAGACACAGCGTTATGTTTTTTCTATACACCTCAAGGTATCAGGCAGCTTATGAATGCTGAGATGGTGGGGTGGATGGAGCACTCCATGGAAGCATGGGAGGGGAGGCCCCCAAAATGCTCAGCGGTGGGCCCTGAAGTGGACCAGAAGCACTTTCGGTCCACTTCCAGGTCTGCTGTGGAGCACTTGGCAGACCCCCCCCGGCTTGGCAACGTATGTCTTCTGGGTCTAGGGGGCACCCAGAGCCCCCCCGTGGCTGATTGCCAACCTTGAGAGGGGCATGGGGGTGGTCCTCTGCACACACGGTGGCGGACCCAGAAGTGGACCAGAAGTACTTCCAGTCCAATTTTGGGTCCACCACCAATCACATGGGGTGGGGTGGGGGCTGTGCTCTTGTGGGATGCTTCATCCACCCCATCATCTCAGCATTCATGAGCTTCACCTGGTACCTTGAGGTATGTAGAAAAAACATATAAAGCTGTATCTATGGCTGAATTGCTGATTCTCCGATTCACAATTGAATCTTCAGATTCGGATTCAGGCAAATTGAATCAGGACAGCGATCCAAATCAGTGAATTAAATCCTGTCCCCCGAGTCAGGAGGAATCTGAATCCAAATAGAATGCAGCCCACTTCACACACCCCTAGTGTAGAGGCATTGCCTGAGGACAACTAGCAGAGGCAGAAATATGTGCTGCTGCTAGTTGTCCCTGGGGAAACACATGTGAGTGCTCATCTGGTTGTGCCCTGTGACAACAAATATTTGCAATAGTTACTCTATGTGTGTTATTGTTGATGGGAAAGAAAAAAAGCCCCAAAGTTTTCCTGAATTTTTTTAATCATGTTTTCTTTGGCTCATTATACTACTGTTTCCTCCACAGGTCTGAGGGGGTTGGATAAGTCAAGGAGGCATTAAGCAGCCTTTTCAAGAGAGAGAAAAAAAATCTTAAATAATTTAATCACATAAAGTTTTATATTGCAGTCAGAATAAGCCCTTTCTCGTCTGTTGCTTTCTAATGGAGTGCCTTTCTCTAGTAACACTGGCATTATCAATGACACTTCTTTAATGTGTTCCTCAAGTTTTTGAGGTAATTATCTGGTCTTTAATTTTCAATGCAGCCATGCCACATCTAAGATCTGGATGTATTCAGGGTTTTTTTTAAATAATATTGCTTCCATATTTTTCCCGGTCAGCATGACACAACATTTTTCTATGCATCTGGAGTGACAACTCCATCACCTTATAGTGTGTTCTACACCAGCGGCTGCTTAAAAGCAAAAAGCATGACATGATCAAAACCATTCAGCATCTTTGTTCATTGTTAGCTATCCTATATTGTACTTTATGCTTCAGGCACAGAAGTCTTATTTAGGGTGCAATTTACCACCTTTCTTATCTGTCTGTCTTTAAGCAGGTCACCAACCTCAAAGCCTGAGTGTAAGTCATTTTTCTAAGCCTGTCTATTGTTTCATATCCTGCATAAAAGGTGTGATCCTTTGAATTACTTTATATTTTCAACTCTTGGTAGAGGATTGAGTTTCTAGTTTCTAGTCCATAGAAGTAGCTATATATAAATCTTTCCCCTGTGGTTCCTCCCCCTAATAATCTGTCACATAAAACTTGGGCAAATAGATTTTTGACATCAAAGATTGTCCCCTCCAAAAACATAAACTGCCTGCACTAGCAATTTTCTCTTTGATTATCATCCCTCCTTGGGTGCTTATGAGTAATACCAGATCACAGCATGGGTTTCTGAGTGCCTGGGCTAAGAGAGATGCTGCTTTGATTCGGTGTAGTCCTCCAGTCTATTTTTTAACTGGATTTTTTGGCTCCCTCTTCCCCACCACACACATTGTTGCTTTGATTGGATAGGTCATCATTGGAAAGAGTGAGCTTCTAAAGGAAGAATTAAGTCTGAAAAATATGACCACTCAGTGAAGGACGTAGGGTTCTAATGAGGTGCCTAAATAAAACTCTTGGCAGGCACTATTTTTGGTGCAGTGGCCACCCTACAAGAGATACCAGATAAGCAGTATGAACATCTCATCACCTATTTCAGGTCATGATAATTGCCAGGAAATTCAGAGAAACCTTTTACCACTTTGGTGGGTCTACAAAGATTAATGGGGGGGGGAATGAACAATTTAAAAATTATTCCTTATCAGAGGGATCCCCAGCTCTTCATTACTGTAGTCATAGAAGTATCTATTTTAACACCATTTAGTCTGAAGCCCGATATAGCATAGAGTATGTGCATAACCTGAAACAAAATTTCTGACAAAACTATTTTTTAGATAGATGACCAATTGTGATTTAATTTTGTAATGAGCTGGAGAATTCATCATAATCACTTATGTTATTTGCTTACATTTTCTTTACCTGGCTGTCATCTCTGTGCATAGCTATGCCCATTTTTCACACCTACCTTTTGGCTTCTCCTTTCACTTCCAATCTCCTAGACTAGTTTCCCTTTAGCAGCCTCCTCATCTCAGTCTCCCTTTCTGCCTTATACCTTACTCTGCTCCTCCTTCCAGGTCCCAGTTCTAGCCCCCCTCACCTATTTTCCCTGAGTAATTCTCATTTCCCCAATCTATTGTTCCCTTGTTAAGTCAGGTTTGTTAAGTTCTAGCTTGAAATAGGACAAGGATCATTGAGAACACAATGAGCATTGAGGGGAGCATCCCCTAGCACTAAGTGGCACATCTACATGTGTAATTAATGTGAAACAATAACTCTGGAGCTTATTGCTCTGGATTTTATTGCTTCAGAGCATGCTGTTTGAATGTGCACCTGGAACCACAACACATTAAGCCAGGTCAGAGCAGACCCAGCTGGCAGAGGGGCTCTGGGTGTCAGCCTGCTGGCTCAGGGCTGCTCCCTGCTGGTTTAATGTGCTGCAGAGGGGCTGGCTGGGGCACAAGGTGCTCCAGTGTGGGGCTAGCCAGAAGGCAGCCCCGACATTAAAGCACTCTTGTGTCCCAGCCAGCCCTGTCAGTATCTACACATGTCCTGTAGAGTAAAAAACTTTGCAGCAGGATAGTACTTGTGTTTAATTGGTTTACTCTAGTCTAACAGGAGTGCACATGTAAATGTGTGACTTTTATTGTGGAGCTAGTTAGTCTACTCCACAGTAAATGTCTTGTGCATAGTGGCACAGCAATCAGCATAAGGCAAATCATGCTCAGCCTCTGCAGTTTTGGCCAGACATACTCAGTGAAGTTTTGGGCTATAACATACTCAGTGAAGACAAAACCTTTACTAAAGTTAATTACCTCTACTGAGGATGTATACAACGGCAGCTTTTTGAATTACCAAATATCCTTACTGGCTCCAAAGTATGGGAGCAAAAGGATTCCTTGACTTAGGTGTTGTTGAAAAAAAATGCATTGTAAGGTTATATATAATCATAGAATCATAGGGCTGGAAGGGACCCTGAAGGATCATTGGGTCCAGCCCCCTGCATGAGCAGGAAAGACATCTGGGGTCAGACAGGCCCAGTCAGGTGACCGTCCAGTCTTCTCTTGAAGACCTCTAGGGTAAATGATTGCACCACCTTTGGGGGGGACCTTGTTCCATAGTCCGGACCCCCTAGTTGTAAGCAAGTTTTTCCTAGTCTCAGGCTGAACATTATCTTCTAGGAGTTTGTGGCCATTGTTTCTAGTTTTCCCCCAGGGCACCCTGGTGAACGTTGTTCACTGAGCCTCTGCTGTATGCCTCTGATATAGCGGTAAGCCACAATCAGGTCCCCTCTCAGCCTTCTTTTCTTTAGGCTGAAGAGTCCAAGATCCCTCAGCCTCTCCTCGTATGCCTTGCCATGCAAGTCCCTAATCATATGGGTGGCCCTTCTCTGGACCCTCTCAAGCTTTAGCATGTCCTTGTCGAAGTGCGGCGCCCAGAACTAGATGCAGCACTCCAGTTGTGACTGCAAAAAGGTTGAGTAAAGTGGGAGAATCACTTCTTTGGATTTACTGGAGATGCATCAATTGATGCATGCCAGAGTTTTATTGGTCCTAGCAGCTACTGCGTCACATTGCCAGCTCATATTCATGCTGGGGTCTATTGTTACCCCCAGAAGTGTGTGTGTGTATATATATGTGACAGAAAACACTTTTCCCCCTAACCTCATAGAAGAAGTAGAAAAAATATTGTAACAAGTCTCCAATATCCTAGCACAGACAGCCAGTGCAGAAGATTTTAGCCTAAGTGGTTAACATTTGTTTAAAGATGAGAACCAGATCCTATAACAGGAAATGTCAATCCTGAAACAGAAAATAAGGGAACACATATGGAAAGCTATACATGGAAACTGCTGTAGTTAAAAAATCATGTAGAAGCTGCTACATGGAATCTACTTTAGTCTAAAACTTTCTTTTACAGGCCTAGTAAGGCACTTGCACAGAAATCAGAAGTGACAGGGTAGGGAAAATAAAGTTTTTAAAGCATTTCTGACTCAGTCTCCGGACCCTGCCTATATAGGGGCAGATGTGGGTCTTGAGGTGGTAGAGTTCACCTTTCAATTCCTCCTCCACTCTTGCCATCCAAGTCAGCTGAGGGTCTGAAACTGCTGGAGCTGGGGTGTCTGGCTCCTTTTCCTAAGTTGGGTGGGCAACCACAGAGGCCAAGAGCCTGCTCCTGCCTAGACTCACTATTGCCCATATATTGGTTATCTTGCTTGAGAGAGGCAGTGATTTGCCTTGATTCAGAAACATTAAGGAAAAGCTCATCAAAGGGAGCAGTGAGCAGAAAGATGTGATCCAGTGTATTCAGTAGTTATCTGTGTTTCAATCCTCCCTTTAACCACCACCTGTAGCATTTGCCAGAGAGTCTGTGACTTTAGGAACCTTTTACTTGACCCGTGGGAGCGATCATCCTTGACCGTGAGGGATAGCGGCTGATAAGCAAAAGTGCTAATCACCTCATTGCCCGAGATAATAGGCATTAACTGCATATTTTCTCAGCAGCCTGTAGTAGAAGCAATCAAAAGTCATTTAAGTAGGTCAGAGAGGGAAGCTCTATGTGATTTTTCACAAAATTAAAAGAAGAATATACAGCAGAGGAATTCTTTCATATAAGGAGGTCCCCCAGGCAGCCTACTGACTGGAGGACCTTCAGGGAACAAATCAAGGTCATGAAAAGAGTTATTATACTCATTCCTCCTCACCCTTAAGAGTGAGCAACTAACAACTTGCCTCAACATCAGCAGTAAGTTCTTATTTCATCAAATATCGTTCTTTGGGATGGACATGCCTTGTTAAGTAGCTGTATTATGTTGGGCATCACCAAATATTTGTATAAATGTTCCCAAAAGCAGTTAAAAACCCTGTGTTCCAAGTCCAAGCACTTTAATAGGGTCTATTCATTAGAAAGGGTCTTTCCAGCATCAGATCACAGGCTTGTGTAGAACTAATTGTGGAGTTTGGTCATAAAGATATTCACAATTGATGGAGCTCTGCATATTCCCATGGCTACACCATCAATTTGTCAACAGTGTTTGCTGTAAAATAAAAAGATGAGCACATAAAAAAACAAACAAACCAAGTTTAGCAAGAATGTCTCTATTGTTTCTCTATTGGTTTTTGTTCAATTATTTTGGCATTGTTATGTAATGAAAGTGGTACTCTATTCATTTGATGCATATAGGAAGATAACCACATGCAATTTTACAGCAGAATTATTCAGCCTTCAGGCAAAGAAGGATAAGTGATAAAACTATTCACTTAAGCCCAGATCCTCAAGCCTGTAGCCCTCTTTCATAGCTGGCATGAATTATGATGCCAGTTACCTGTTCCTTTCCTTTCATTCTTCATGGGGCAAAAATGAATGGGGGCAGCAGAGGCAATAGCTTCTCAACCAAATCTTAAGGCAGAAGCTTCCTTTGACCTCATGGAACATTGGTTGATGTTGACGGTCAGTGCAGAAATACAATTCTAGCCTGAAACTAGTAATTACTGAAGCTTTAAAACTTGCTACTCAGAATAAGAGGTAGTATAAAAAGAACAGACCATAAAAGTGTCTTGTATATTGGTAAATATATTCTGCATCCTCTACATGGCATGTTAAAGCCACAGTACCTGCATATTTTCACACTCCCTAACCATGGTTGTTTACTGTGTGCCAAATTAAGTCCAGCAAAGATCAGTGTGGTAAATTATTAGCAAATACTGACTTTTAAAATCTAAACCACCATGGATGTAAACTAAACTAAATTTTCCTAGAGGACCAAAAATCTCATATGATACTATAAACGACTTATGCATTATTTCCTTAATTAATTCTACTATTTTAGCCTTCTCTAAATAAATACACATGCTTTGGTTATATCATTGTACTGTCCTTGTCTTCCTTGACATACTTATCTCTTTACCGGGTAACTGTTGCAATTGTTTTGCTATCCATTTTAATGATAACAGCAAGTAATATGAGTACTAACAAGATGTCATTCTTTCTTGTATGGAGAGGTCAACAAAAGCTAGATAGTGGATAACAGTCAACATGCCTGTGAACAGATAGGAGGAAAATGTTCAAGATAGCATTTCTATCATCAGGTTGAGTTAATATATTTTCAAAGCAGGAGTGCTTAAAAGAATCATGGACAATCTTAATGGGGTTAAGGGCCTAATAACTTTAAAAGTACTCTACTGTTTTACAGACACCTTAATGTCATTTTTCATTTGTGATGTATTATGTTCTTCAACTAAGAAGCAAGTTAACAGTAAGGGCCTGGGCAAGACATTTAATGTCATTCTGAGTCAAGGTATTCCTTTAAGATGTGCAATTTGTTTTTTTCGTGGATGTACCTTATTTTTCTGTCTCAGAAATGCCTTCCATATTGGAATTATGGTCTTTTAAAAAGAATATCAAAACACAACACATTGGAATTTTAGGCATTCATACTTTTAACATTCTCCACCATCCAAAAGAGAGAGATGGTTTTCAACAGTTTACTATTTCTGTACAATTATAAAAAGCTTATTATCTCAAACTATTAAGGCAGTTCCTAGATTTAGCCTGTCTTATATTTATATATATAAACCTGGTTGTAGGTTATTTTTAATCCAGGCAACTACAGGATCATATTCCAGTTAAACAGAAAATGTCAGAAAAGGATTTTAAAATAATAATTTCTATTTTTTAAACTCAGAATTTCTACTGCTACTCCATAAACACTATAAAAACTAAACGAGTCCTAAATCCATCTGGTTCCAGATGACTGCTTTCTGTAGTGCTGAACTTGCACTTTGGAAAGCAACAAAGTTCAGGTATTATTTACAGAAGAGAATAACTTCACTAATATGTAAGTTATGTTGAAAATCCTTAACAGTGCACTGTGCTTTTTGCAATTTACAGAACATAAGAATATATTTAATATACTCAAAAAGGTTGTTATATTAGGAAATGTTGATTCCAGCGGACATTTTTCCACGGTCTTAACTCTACTTGATTTCATATTTGTCATAAGGAGTCTCTAAGCAAGTGTCCCCTCAGATCAGCTGCAATGCATATAATACATTTGGGGCCTAATGGAACATATGAATAAGAACCCCAGATTCACTCTAGGATAAGAGGTAGTTTTCTTGGGCATGAGTAAGGTACTGCATTGTTTCTATTGTGCCTTAATATCCTTCCCTCACCTCTGCCCCGAGTAGGAGAGTGACAACGAAGGTTCAACTACCTGAAGAGAGGTTCCAAAGAGGATAGAGCTAGACTGTTTTCAGTGCTGGCAGATGACAGAACAAGAAGCAATGGTCTCAAGTTGCAGCAAAGGAAGTTTAGGTTAGGTATTAGGAAAAACCCTCACATAGAGGGTAGTAAAGCCCTGGAACAGGCTACCCTGAGAGGTGGTAGAATCTCCATCCTTGAAGACTGTTAAGACACGGCTAGACAAAGCCTTAGCTAGAATGATATAGCTGGGGATCGTCCTGCTTTGAGCAGGGGTGGGACTAGATGACCTCCTGAGGTCCCTTCCAACCATAATTTTCTATGATTTTATAAAAAGCACTGCTCATTTTTGACAGGTTTGGATTCCAGGAAGGTAAGTGGAAGCTCAATAGAGGTCCATAATTTTTTTTAACTCAGTTTAAAAGATTGTCTATGCAATATGGATTAAGTTTTTTTCCCTCATAAGTACTGATTTACTTAGCTAGACAGACAAGCACATCATACAACCTTTACATACTTTCCTGACCCTTTTTTATTTTATCCTGTGTAAAATAAGTTAAAAAAAAGTGTTTAGCTAAATAATAAAATGGCAACTAGCTGAGTGGTTCTCAACATGTTGCTCTCAGGTCTTCCCACAGCTCCAGAAATTTGGGGGTTGTGGAAGAAGAGGCAGCATTAATTGCCATGACAATGAATGCTGCCATTGATCCTCTTCTGCCAAGTTTCTGGGCCCATGGTGAGCTCTGTGGGCCAGATGACAAGGCCCACACAAGCCAGATCACACTGTCATGCAAGGTTCCTCCATGCCAAATATGGTGCAAGGGGCTGAGCCTGTATGCTGGACCACACCTGCGGACCAACTCTATACCTCGACCCCACATTGGATCTGGCAGTGGGACTAAGATGGTGGACATGTGGAAAGTTTTACACATTTCAGGTAATAGCCCTCTTCCTGAGGTGGGCCAGGGCCCTTGGGCCCCCATGTACTCAGTACCTCTGCTTGCAGGGTTGAAAGGTTGAGAACCATTAAATTAGCCAGTTGAAAAATGGTCAATATTATAAAATAAAATTCTACACACAAAAGGACAGTACCTGCAAGTGCTTAGAACAATGAACTAAGGATGTGTATTTACTATTGTTTAAAATTTGCATGCTCGTTATGAGCAGTACTTAAACCTATTGATTGTTGGGAGGACAGAGATCTCTTAAATCATTACCACCAGCAGGAGTGTAAAATATAGAGAGAAAGGAAACCTGACTCTTAAGTTCTTTCCTATGAATACATCTCTAGAACCGTGATGCGCCTTGCTTTAAGCAATCAAAAAAGCACTCTGGCAAATCCCCAGAAACACAGCTTTGTGAGTACTCTGAACTATGTAGAACTGGAAAAATGGGCTAAGAACACCTACTAACAAGGACTACAGCTGAGATTCAAAAGCACAGGTGTTGCATCACATGAAGACCATCTGCTTCACCAGCTGTTGTCACCATTTCACTGCAAGCAAGCACCTAAACATATTCTCCCCAGCAGTGTTATTTATTCATTTGGGGAGAATGATAGGTGACTAACTTCCAGGACCAGATGTGATTATTATATTAAAGAATAATTTGGTCAGCCACAAGTGGACCATTGGCTTCAAACTTTGGCATGTACCCAGCATCTACTGGAGAGTTGACAGATGTATTGCCTGGGACAGGAGAAAAAATAATGCTATTTCTTGCACTGATGAACGCACATCAGTTGTTAACCCAAATGAGAGAGCATACTGTGAGAAATTTCAGTAAATATCCAAGAAACAGTGGTCACAACTGTATTGTGTTTGTGTTGTATAAATAGACTTCTAAAATTAATAGCTGCTAAGCCATGATTTTTCTTTTAGCTAAGGTAACTGCTCTAAATTTGGGCTGCAAAAAGGTGCTGACCCTCTGCAGCTCCGATTGAATAGAAAGAGTTTTGTGAGCAGCCAGCATTTCTGAGAATCAGATATTTTGTTTCTATTTCAAGCATCATTTCAGGAAGGTGAAAACTTTTGAGATGAGACCTAACAGAATTTATGAAAAGTATCTAAAAATATCAAGTCTCTAACAGAGTGCTATAGGCTTGATGGAAAATAAAACTTTAGCGGAATGGCAAGCAAAAAATGTAGTGATCTATAGGCTATGTCCAAATAAAGCATTTCAACACGTCAGTGCCTAAGTTGAGGTACCTTGCTGCTAGTAGACTCACAGTCCTGTGTTAAATACTCAGGATTTTCAGTGGGGTGCATCTACATGAAACACTACTGTGCAGTGGTTATTGCACATTTATTTAGTGTTTATATAATCAAGTAATAAATAAATGTGCAGTAACTGAAGTTACTGTTCAGTAGCACCAGTGAACACCTGTTTAGTGACACTACTGAGCAGTAGCCTAATAATATTGGACCGTAGTACATTAGCACTGTTTGTGCTGTGATGTGCTACTGTGCAGTATAATTCAGGTGCTGCACAGTTAGGATCTCATGTAGATGTGCCCACTGTCTGTGAAGAGCTAGGTGCCCTATGATGAGCCTAAAAACCCATCGTGTCCAGTGGGGAACTAGGTAAGCTAGCAGCTAGAAATGCCAAGAAGGTGCCCTCTCCTTGGGATTTACAGCTTCGACCTTACCCTTGACGTAGGTTACCAAGCCAGATCTGCTTGTGAACCCTAACAGGATAGAGTTGTGAACAAGGTTCCCAGATGCTTCAAGTGTTAGGATACAGGTGGCTCTGTGCGTGCGAAGCAGTAGGGGATTTTAGATGCAGAAATTTAGACACCTACCAGGGGAGGTGGCAGCTGAACAGGGGTCCTTCACTGTACATTTAAAATTTTGATTCTCAAGTGGTAGTGAGGTGCTCAAGTGCTTTTGTGTATCTAGCAACACACAAACACTCAAAAAAGACATATAGTATTTCAGGGTGCCATTAAAGTCAATAGCTTTCCCCCTCTAGCAATGTCCCTGGATCTGGTATGTGCTCCAACCTTCACTATTCTGATTGCATGTTGAAAGAGGGTAAACTTGGTCTGGGCACACAGTCCTAATGGTCCATTATTAACTCTTTCTGATGGATAATATAATTAGTCCTGTAGATTAGATAAAGATGATGCGACTTTCCATTTAGGAATCTCTGCAAGTCTTGTGCTCTGCAAAAAAGCTCTTCTAAACATAAGAAATGGAACTCAAAACACCGATAGCTACTTTGGGCTCAAAACACCAACCAAAACAAACAGCCCAGCCATGAAAGAGGACAGCATAAAATACTCCCTCCCACCAAAACAATAAAAGTAGATTGAATAACAGTAAATACACTCCTTTCCAACAGAGCTTTTACCTGAAAAGGGGTAGAAGTGCTATCGACTCCAGGAAGTCTGCTGGGAAATTCAATAATGCTATTGATTTTATGTGGAAAGTGCTCATATACTACAGTAATAGGTAGCAGTATAAAACCCAAAGATAGATAACTTTGGAGGGGTATATCTATGGCCAAGTGCAAGGCCATGCTGTCCCGAGGAAGGCTTTAGAAAATAAAACATTTCCCTGGTACAGAGGGGAATCCTTCACTGCTACAATTTATAAAATGCAGTACACTCCTCTCGCTGCATGCTGATGATACCCATAAATTGGTGGAGAGAGGCAATCTCCACTTGGGATGCCATATGTCCCAGGGTTTAGAAAAGAGACTGCAAGACTAGTTGGCTATTCTACACAGGGATGGAAGAGGAAGATTCCTGTTAGGAACCCCTCAGCAACTAAAATCTGACCCTGTGTGAACAAGGATTGCTCTGCATTTCCACGCCTATGTCTAAGAAGTTGAAAGTTTGGCACAGAAATTCTTTTTTGGATGGAATTCAGTAGATAAAGTCTTGAATAATACTGTTATTTCTAGTTATAAAAAAAGCATGAAGAAAATCAACTGTATAATTTTAGGAACTGATTTAAATCAACAAACTGTAATGTTCAAATAAGAAATAAAAAAGGCACAGTGGAGTCTGGGGGAAATGAAAATAAAAGACATAATTTATCTTGTTTCCATAGAAGAGATATTCAAGAGATTCTTCTATTGAGGATAAATTAGAAATAGCAGAAAAGGGGATAACATTTATCCTTATTAATTAGAATATATTTTTCAAAAAGTACTAGCAAAATAGTCCTCCTTTCCAGTCCAGCTCAGGGTGATGATCTGCTTTCCAATTCCCCCAAGCACTTAGAAAGCAGTTTGCAGCCCATACTCTCTAAGTGGAAAGCACTTGGAGTGAGATATTTTCAAGTCAGTGAAACTACATTGGCCAGTCTGTGCTCACTCCTTACATATCTGTATGGAAAGGAGAACAGTATCCATGAACTCTCTCACTCTGTCTCTACCTTTACCCACATACCGGGCATGGGCAACCCAGGAAAACAAGGCAATTATGGGCAACAGTAATATTTTCTTTAAATGACAATAAGAGCCCTCCTGGAAGGTTAAGGAAGTGGGAGATCCAGGAATACCCTAAAGGAAGGAAAAGCAAGCATGAGCATATTATAATCTGTAAACATAGTTTGATTCAATTCCCCATCATGAGGCGTGACAACTTTATAACTTTGTTTGCGTAGCAAGTCTCTCAAGATTCTTACGGTTATACTGATAAACCATTTTTCGTTCTGTTATTGCTAAATTCTGTTCAATTTAAACATATGGAAAGCCATTACAGTCAATGGTTGTATTAATGGCTTCAAAGGAAAGAGATTTTGGCTTAAATCATTAAATATGGATGTTCGTTTTGCAATTGGATCTGTGCTGACAAAACTCTATTGCTGGGCTTGGAAGCAGCACAGAGATTTCTCTTTGCAGGCCTAAAAGTAGGATCAGGACCTTTTCTGCTGGGATTAATGTGCAGTTTCCATTGCTAACCTGAAATGACTATTCTATCACTAAATCCACACTACTGTTCACAACCCTTTATCCTCAATATTAGCATCTGTTGAATGAACTAAATTAAAATTCTATATATTAAACTAACATTTTATTCCTATTGATAGAACTAACTCTGTAGTTTTGGCATCATTTTCATTCTTACACTCAGTTAGTCTACAACACTGAGGGTTGCCCTATCTACAACAAAATTCTGACCTGTCTACAAAAAAAATCATATTGCCTCCGGTAAGTGCATCGATGAACAAGGGCCACGGACTGTACTCACAAAAAGAGGTTGTGAAATTATTTTCCACATCTTTTTCTATCAGTCTGAAGGTAAAACTGGGCTACTCTTATTAGTACAGGATACAAACCTTAGCCACAACAATGAAAGATACATAATAAATTTATACAGGCCCATGATTCCTTTTCTTTTTAATGGATTTACAGAATAGATATAACGCTGTGTTTAGCATTATATCTTATTTGCAAACACATTCTGCACACTTAGCTGATATAAGTTTTAATATCTTTAATAAAATGTTCTATAAACATCATTATTAAAATGCAAGTCTGAAAGCAAACTAAGGAGAATATGTATCCACTATCTGGGTCATAGTCTAAACAATTTATCATAGTTATAAATATTTAATGTATATGCATAGCGTGCTATACCAAAGAGCTCTTTCAGGTTTTTCAGTAGAATTTTTATTAGCAGGATAGTTAGGGTTTTTGGGGGATGGATTTCTATGTATCCAGAATTGCATGGTTTAATGTATCCAGAATGGCATGTTTTATATTGTCTAGATTTTTTTAGTGACTGCTATATCTGATCTGGATAGTTCACAAAGGAGCTAAGTTAGTTTTCCCATCTACTGGTGGACAAACTCTGTTTGGAGTTGCAGGTAGGTATAAACATTCAAAAGGCCTGAGGCAGAATCGATCTAAGTTAGGCAGCTTTCTGTAAGCAGCGTAGTTTAGATCGGTAACAAACAAAACACACATCGGCCCTTCGGTTGTCTGAGGACATCTTTACACATGCCATGGAGTGTGTGTGTGTGTGTGGGGGGGGGGGGGATGTGTTTAAATTAGGGTGGCTTTTGGAAGCCACGCTAAATAAAGCTTCTGCAGTTTCTCATGTATTCAGCATCCTGCACTTCAAAATGGTGACAAGGACACTAACTAAAACTCATCAAATGAGCCACCATTTTGAAACACGGCATTTTGAAACACGGGGACATTGCATACGCAGAGACTGATGGAGCATTCTAGTTAGAGCAAGTGCTGAACACATATATTGATGCATTTAGACAGGGTTCTCCCATTTTTAAACTAGTCTGTGTGCGCCAAACTTCCATTCTGTTATAGGTATAGAATGGTTTCCAATCTCTTATACCAGTAAAAGTGTGCTGTCTGTACCTAGCCTCAAAGTCTACCAGTGTTTTATGTCATTTTTACCAATAAGAAATTTGCAAGAAGAGAAATTAATTCCCTCTCCCCTAGCTGTGCTGCCTCTGTAATGTTAGCTAAGTTGAAGTACAATGTACATTGTGACTTTTGACACTAAAGTAAGCAGAAAGAACACCGTAAAAAAACCATGGAGTGCATCCCCATGAGCAGGACCATACGTTTCCCCAGGGACAACTGGCACTGACACATTTGTGCTCAGTGGCGATGTATAGGGGGTGCACAGGGGTGCTCATACACCCTGTGAGAGCACTGGTGCACCCCCTGACCGGACACGCTCCCCACTTAGGCGACGGGAAGGAGGGAGCACCAGTGCCCCCCCTGCAAGCACCGGCCAGGGAGTGTGAGTGCCTGGATGAAGTGCTGCGGCTGCTTGCCAGTCGAAGTGCTCAGCCACAGGGGGACTGTCCCCCTGATTGGAGAGATTGGCTGTGGGGGGATCCCCCCAGTCACTGACTCACATGCTCCTCCTAACTAAGGTGGCACTGGTCGCCCATGTTTGTGCTGCTGCTAGTTGTCCCTGGGCATGCCCCTACATGTGTGCTCTGAGACAAGGCCAATGGCCCTGGGTATCATAGGGGAGGTCCAGTACTTGGGCTCACTCCAGAAGCCTTATCTGGGGCCCTGGGGGCCTTCTGGGGCTGCAGCAGTTTCCCTACCCACCACCAAGAGCAGGGGTAGAGCCCAGTGCCCTGGCTTCTAGCCATGGCCCTGTTCACCAACCCTCCAGTGGCAAGTGAGAGCTGTGCAGGCAAGAAACTGTATTAACCCTTAACACATGAATGCTCACAGCATGTTTTAACTTTAACACTGTTTAATATTTCAGGTTTATTACAGTCTTAAGTGTAACATGTAACTTCACCCCTATGTATTCACCATTTACCATTTAAGCTTTTGAACCATTGGTTCTAATTCCTCATCAGTAGAACGACTCTGGATAAAACATCAGCTAGAAGTAAATTGTTTGCCTAGAGGAAATGATGTTTCTTGGTTATAGTTTACCACATTCTTTCAATCTGTCAGGTTCTTCAAACACATTAATTAAACATTTCAGCAACATAAACCACTGCCAACAACTGTTTTTTCCCCCCAATTTGTGTATATTTTTATTGAGTGTAACTTAGAGCTCTAAATGCATACTGAGAAACAAATCTGTGTAAGGCATCCAAGTCAGGTTTTTACACAGTGCTTGGACTCTATAATCCATAGAAAGATGTGGATTAAAATAGGACCATAAGGATAAACTATCCATCTAGCATGCTTTCTACTATTGGGAGGCAATAGTATGCCATGGTGAATACATGCAGCTATGTTATTTTGCTATAGCCACAATGGTGCTCTTCTGGGTAAATAAGTGTGGTGATAATATTCTGACTGAGAAGGGATAGGCAAGGCAAATTGAAGACTTACCCATAGCCAGCATTTACAGAATGTTTTTTTTTAATATGCAGAAGCTAATATTTGAGTTGCTTTAAAAATAACTTGATGAGCTTCAAACCCTTGTGAAGTCAATACCTCAATCATACCTCAGTTGCTTTGTACTGTATATTCTCTTTATTAAACTTAATGTTTTCATTTCCTGTTTCCTTTGTTATATTTCTTAGGAGGCTAGAAAAACTCAGGCTCACCCTTATCAACTGCATACAGTAAAATCATGTCATCAGCATCTATGCATATTCGGAAACAACATCAAATGTGTTTCATTTGTTGTTGGTTTTTTTGCTGGAATATACCACTGTCATATTTAATGTCAAATAACAATATGCAAGATTAGTAGCATCCCCATTTGTCATTCAGGGCATGTCCACACATGGCAAACATGTACGCTTGCAGCAGCTCAGATAGAAGCGGTACAAATTTGAGCCGGGGTTTTTTATCTCAGCACACGTACTCAGACATGCACTTTGGTGTGGAGCAAATTGTGCCAATAGGGGCAAAATAACCCTGTCTGGCTCCTCCTGGATATGCAGCCAGGGGGAGCTAGAGCCTGGGGCCAGCACCTGTGCTGTCCCCAGCAGTATAAAAAGCTGCCCTGTCCTGGCCCCATCCATACAAAATGCTGCCCTGGCAAGTAGCTCAGGGCTACTCACTCTCTGGAGCTTCTGGGGCCCAGCCAATTGATACCTGGGGACATTACCCCTTGTGCCAGCTGGACTGCTGCAGCAGCATTCCAAATCCATTTTTTAAAAATACCCTAAAATCCATGGTCTTCCACATTTAAAACAAAAAAACCACTCTACACACAATCACACACACACACACACACACACACACACACACACACACACACATGTAGAGAGACGGTGATAAGTTGGGTAATGCTTTATTGGTATATTTACAATGTTAAAACAATTTGGAAGCCTACTAGTGTCTCTATCATCATGAAAAAATAAATTCTAAATACCTATATATGTTGATCTGTGCTTTTGGTTTTTTTTCATACATGACGGGTGTGTGATGGGAAGATGTGGTGTTTGTAGAAAGGGGGTGATAAGGGGTGTGGGGGAAGGTGGGTGGGTGGATGTGGAGGGATGTGGGTTGGTCTGTGGGTAGGAGTGGGGCAATTGCTGCCCAGGGCCCATAACTAACCTTTAACAGCAGCAGTGGGGGGACCATGCACTGATCCTAGCCAGGTTCCGCAGCCCCAGGGACATCCCCCCCACCCACTCTCCAAACCCCCACCACATCCCCCTGCCACCCCTCACCCCCCACGACACCTATGAAACCTCCCAACTTACCTTGGACAGCACTGGGGGCAGCAGGAACACCAATTAAATGCTCTGGCCAAAACCAGAGTATCTTTTTTGGAGGACTGGCTCTGGGCACAGTCTTGAACTATGCCTTGCTCTGCTCTATTGCGAAGAGGTTTTTTTTAGACCCCTGGATATCTAGGGGTCTAATTTTCTACTTGCTACATGCTAGATGGATAGTCTACCCCTATTGGAAGGGGAAATGCAGAGGAAGATATACCAGGACACAAGGTGTGCTATACTTTGATACAGATCTAAGGAGCAAAAAAGTGTTAGATCCGTCATGTCCTTTGGGATATTTTCTGTGGCAGGCTGGTAGGGGGTGCCCTGCACTGAACTACCTACCTCACTGCGCCCAACCACCTTCCAGGCACCAACTGACTCTCTGGGGGTGCCTCATGTCTGGCTGAATCCCATTCCTGTAGCACACCCGCTAGCCTGGGGGTAATACCACCACCAACCAGGGTCTGGAGTGATCCTGGTTCTGTACCCTATGGGAAACACAGGCCTAGTAGCCCTTGAGGGTACTTGACCCACTTCAAGAACTTGGGGTGTTTCCCTCAGTATGAAGCACAAATAGTGGCCTCCCTTAGTCAGATGAACCAAGGGAACCCCAAGGCATAATCTAGACCCTCTCCCAATAAGTATCCCATGCTAGGTACAAAGAAGAACTTTATTGGTTACAAGGAGTAGGTTTGGAATCAGGTACAGGGTAGAGCAATAGCAGAGAAATCCCCTAGAGCAAACTGGCATGGCTCTGTAGCCTTTGATCACACATCTGAGTTACTGAAAGCTATAAATCTAGTTAGATGTCAAGTAGCTTACTCATGAGTATCATTCAGAGGCAGTTGGAGATTCCCTCTGGAAGCAGGCAGCTCATTGATCATGAATTTCAAGAGACAAAGCAAGTTTCAGATGGTCCAGCTCTTCTCTCTCTGAGTTTTCATCATGGCTACTGCCCGTCCTCCTGGGCAGTCCTTAACTTAGACTTTATGACCTCATTTACCTGGTCCAATGGAATCCAGCACCTGTTGGCTGCCAGCCAACCTATTTGAAATGCATCACTGGTTGCTGGGTAGACTGGCATTGCTCAGAACAATTGGAAGCCCAAGCCCCTCACTCAGGTATGTGATGCCAGTCACATAGGCAGAGGGAGCAGGTTACCCCCCTCCCTCAGGAATGTATCCAACTCAAGTTACAACTCAGGGTTACCTAAAGAACCCATGGGATGTCTGCCCTCTGCAGGGACCATGCTAACCAAATTGTCACATAGCAGAGTTTTGGGGAGAGACAGAGGTGGCATTCTGCCACATTGTCTATTTCTCAGATTGAGACAACTTTCTGCTCCTTGTGTGGTCTTGCCTACAGGTTGTCAAGATGTGCAGATCCTGTGCATCCCTCCATAGAGCTCAAATTCAATTTACCTTCTGTTTTCTTTATCATGCTTGTAGGAAATTACTCCAAAAGAAAAACCCTGGAAGGAACCAGAAAGCAAAAATGTTGCAGCACAAGAAATGCTGTGTGAGTTCTTATTTCTGTCTATGGTACCACTTATCTTATGGTTAGCAAATTCATACATTCCAAGAAAATGAAACAATTTAAACAGGAAGCACTATTTACTCCAACTGTTTGTAAAACTTCCTTGTTTCTTTTTGTTGACACTTGTATAATACCTGTCAAACAACAGGAAGATCAATTATTCATCACTGAATATCTCAGATAAGGTCAGAAAAAGTCTCAACCTTACCAACATGGCTGAGTTCTTCAACAATGCATGAACAAGGTTATAAACTTTAAGATAAAAAATCCAAGAGAAACTGCATCTTTTTTATTATTATTTAAATATTCCAGACCTCCACCATATATAACTATAAAGAAATAGAAAAGAGCATCAACCCAAGCTATATTTTTCTCTGTGGGTCATTTTTCAGAAAGTGACTGTTCCTGTTCAATAGGTTAGAAATTTAGTTGTAGCACAGAAAATGCAGTGTCAGGGAACTAAATCCATTGATAAGCATACTGATCTATAGCCACAGATGCTCATAGACCTTTGGCAGGGAGGCAGACTTCTATTATTCTATGTGTGAAAGATGGATATGGACAAGTGAAACAGGATGAGGAGTTCTCCCTGTTGTGCACACTGAGGGCGTGTCCAGATGAGCACACACGTGCCTGTTGCCCCACCTCAAACCCCTTTGAGGTGGGGCAACAGGCACGTGCGGGAATGAAAAAATGTTCCCCGTGCTGCAAGTTTGGAGGATGTAGCAAGACAAGGTGAATACAGCCTTATTTTCTAAATTGCATAGTTTGTACTTTGCTAAACTGATGTCACATCTTGTAGAAATAGTATTTCTCAGGATTTCCATATACCCTTAACTTGGTCATTTGGGGAGATTAAGTTTATTTAAAAGAAAGTGAATTAGATACTTAAAATAATGGATCAAATAAAAACATCAATAAACATCAATTAAAAAACAACAAGTTAACAGACCATATACCTGTCAACCCCGCCCCCCCCATCTTTAATTTTATACATCCAAATTAAATTTACCTGTAGTGTGAAGAAAAATTAGTAACTGGATATTAGAAACCAGTAAAGAGAAAAAAATCTGTGCTCTTTGTACCAAGTAGCATCAACTGGAGTATGGGGTAGTCATGGAATGAAGGATGAAGTTGTGAAGTAGTTTTAATTCCCAAATTCAGATCTTTTAATTTAAAAGCAAATGGTGTCCAAACCTTATTGAATCTTACCTCACAGCAGGTGGCTTGCTTAATATTTATCCTAATTAATCATAGTAATTCCCATATAATTCAGGAGTGAATTTCATCCTGTACAAATATTTTCATGATTCAGGAAAAAAATGCCTTGTAATACTTCATTCAAAAGTAAGTTTAACAATAAATTTTAAATACTTTTTTAAACAGAAACTCAAACTCAACAACAGAGAATGAATATGTATGAACTCCAAGGGAAAAAATTACCAGCTTTGTTCTATTATGTATCTGAAGAAAATGCCAACATAAACCAAAAGAATAAATGGTGAAATGCAATTTTAAATAATTAACCCCCCCACCCCTTAATTTTAGTAGCCTAAAGGCTACTAAAGGCTGCAAGCCTACGTGGAAAAGTTACTCATGGGGCTAGAGAATTCAATCAGGGGAACTTTATGAAGTTTCTTCAAATTCTTTCATAAATGATAGCATTTGTCCCTGTGCCAGATATTCAATCCTCAGGTTATTATCCTTTCTAGTCTAATCCTGGAGATCTGGCCAGATACCATCGTCATTCAAAAGCAAGAAGTTATATGACCTCTTGCTGTTCCCAGGTCCTTGGATTTATCCTGGCATTGACTTCTGGAATAAACCTGAAGAACCAGGCATTTAAAAGGGAATATGGCATGGGTTCTTTATCATTTTCCCTGGATGAGAGTGTGTCTGTCTTGCTTCGAGTATCCGGTCACACGCCACCCTGGCACGGACGCCTAGTTGTGGACATGGAGAGGCTTCATGCAACCTCTGACAGGGGCCCCGATCACCCCAGGGAAGGCCCCAGAACTCTCCTGCCATTACTTTGAGTGTTTCTTCAGTGGTGGGGTCTCCCGTTGGCAGTCCCTCAAGGGTGGTTGTTCCTCCTGACAGATATTCATGGGGCTCCACCTCCCTTACACCCCTTCCATATGCCAGCCTCCGACAGGCTGCCTGATCTTGCTGTGGTCAGCCCTCCAGTCTTGATGACTCTCACCTGTCACTTGATCTTAGGTATGGGGTCTACTCCTTCTCTTCCCAATAGACGCTGGGTCCAGTAGATGTTCCCCTCTCCTGAGGGTCTCTCCTGCCCTCTGTCAGTTGCCTGTCACTTTTTGTGGGTGGTCCTTCGATGCTCGACCGTTGCCCGGATCTCTCAATGAAAAGTTGTGAGCAAGCAAAATGAAACAAAATAAAACTGGAGACAACTGAGGAATGGGCACAGGTCAGAAGAAAACCAAATGGGAGGATGTCAGGGAGAGAAAGATAAAGAAAAGGGAAAAAAAGAAAAGGCAGGTATGCCAAAAAAAGAAAAAAAAAGAAAAATAAATATCAGGCTGAACTGCATTCTACTGGCTCTGCTCTACAGCCTGTGCCCTGCTGCACCCCCCGATGCTGGTCTGCTCTCTGCCGGATGAGAGCTTCTCATACTTTTCTCTGCGGGTCAATTTACTTCCCATGACCCAGTCTGCATGCTTCTCGTATGCGGAGTGTCTGCCATCCTTAGTGCTCTTCCCCACTCTTCTTGGAGTGAAGTCTCTTCCCTCACACCAGTGCTGTCTGTGACAGGCATAAAGCTTTTTAGCAGCTGTTGTTCCCTGGGCATTCCTGCTCACTCAGAGCTATCTTTGTCTTGCCAGCGCTGGCTGCCACTGGTGTGGAGAGCACGCGTAGCTTCCACTGCCTCTCCTGCTCTCCCCTGCTCCCAGTTGGTGCTGGCTTTTATCCTGGCTGGCTGATGATCATCCATGATGTCACCTGCCGGTCTCAGCTGTATATAGGTGCAGCTGATGAATCACGTGGGTTTTCCTCTTCAGCAGCGCTCGTCTGGTGTCTGGAGCCCTAAAGTAGGTAAGTTTTCTTTACTTTTGGGGTTTCTCTTCTGGGGGTGTGTAGCCCCCATGCTTGTACCCCAAGGACAGAAAGGAATTCTGGGTTTCCATGCCATTCCTAACTCCTAGCATGTCTACCTGCTCTTCACATGTAGGTTCCAGGAAATAAAAAATGTTTTCAAAATAGTTTTTTATGCCTATCACTTCTGTCAGAATTATTCTAGATAGTACAAAAGCATAACAAGGAAGCATGGTGTCCAGGGTAGTAGCAGTACATCCACCAGGGTAGTAGCAGTACATCCCCTGAAGTCAGTACCTGGGGCCACTTCCCTAGTCATATCCTAGTTATGATCCTGATTTGGTTCTACTTTTAGACAGCTATATTACTGACTATGGAAGACACAGAATTATGACTTTTTACTTTATCACCAATTATTGATCCTTGTTTTAGAATTTATAGTACTGCATCCCCAAACTATATAGAAATTGATTAGTTGTTGGTGTTATTGCTTATTACATGGAACACATAATTGGTTTTCTCCTGAAATTATATATATTGGCCAGGGCCTCTCACACCCAATGTTTAGGCTCCCACTGGTGGGTGTGCAGCTCACCTGAGGTTTCAGAGGCAGGGCCTGCTGCTGTCACCACAGGTGGTGCTCCTGCTACCAGAGCACAGGTGGGGCCTCTGCTCACTGCACCTCTTCCCCACAGGCCTCGCAGATATTATGCAACATGCAGGCTGTGATGATATATATAGTCTACTCATATAAAGGATGCCAAAATCCCTGAATTATGTTCATTTGAAATCCTAAATAATTAAGAATAACCTGAAGGAAAACACATGGATTAATCTGCCACAGAGTGGTATTGTGAGACTCAGTTTAATTACAATTTGTAAAACAGCATGAGTTTTATACCTAGAAAGTGATAAATACATATTAATTTTCATGTAAGCTATCGCCCTATACAGAGGGTGGGTTGAGATTTGCAAGACTGAAACCCAGTTTGGGCCACCAAAATAGAATATACTGGTAAGTATATCATTATCTGTACAGCCGTCTTGTGCCAGACCTCTACACAAATTGTCAGTGGTCATCTCTTGAGCAGTTTAGATAAAAGAATGTTAAAATGAACCTTTGTAATTCTCATGTCTCCCCATAATCAGAATGATAACGATACACTATAAAAAAGCCACGATCTGTGGAACATATTACATATTATGGTGTTCTTCAAGAGCACTCAAAAATATATTTCTGAAGATACTTTGAAGAAATAAGATTGGCTTGGTTTGCCCAAGAAGTTTACCATAATCATTTGGAAACCAGGATTTGATGATATAAGTAAAACTTGTTTTCTTTAAAGAAATTGTTTTTAAAAGTAGCTTTGCATTGTCATATGCTTGCTTTGTGTCCCAGAAGTCTCAAAGTTGTTTTTTTTTTTTTTTTTTTTTTTTACATACATTCAAGATTTAAAGTAGTTCTAGTGTTTTGACCAACACCTATTCTTTTTTGTTGAGGTTCTCCTTATAGTAGGGCCAACACCTGTCATGTGTTTTATTTTTCACCGTCTCCTAACAGGAAGAACAGTGAGGCATTTTGTTTTGGAATTTATGTAATCATATATGTAAACCAATAGTTACATTTTTATTTTTTATTGGAGAAGGCAGAAGGCAGGGAAGGTGGTATCTTAGGGCGCTGACAGATGTGGAAAAAACACACTACTGGAAGCAGCACCAGTATATACTTTGACCTGGCACTGCAGCATGTGTAGAGATCGGGAGCTTCAGCAGAACTTTTTGGCACTTTTAGCTAAAGCTGTTTCAACCAGCTATTTGATAAAAGTGCCAAAAAAGCCCTGCTAAACCACATAGTCTCTACAGGTGTTGGGAAAACTGGGTGCAGCTAATGTGCTGTCTCTTCTAGGCATGCTCTGGGCTTGGCACAGGAGTGTGCTGGATTTAAAGTAAAGTGTTGTTTTGCTTGTTTTGTCCCCCACATCTGCAACAACCATAAAGAATAACTGGTTCAAGGTGTTGTACTGTACTGCCTTCTTTATTAGAGGAAGTAAAGTCAAAGGATAGCATTTTGCACTTTGTTTGTAATATGACAGAGTGGAGTAGTTTTTGATGGCCCTTATTTTTTGTAGGAACTCATGACATGGTCTCAGGGGAATCCCACACAGAATAGCTTTAATTCTGGTGTATAGTGTTCCTTTGTGCCAGAAGGGGAAAAAAAAAATATCTACCACCATGTTCAGCAAAGCTTTAGTTGATTACTTAGATATTTTGGGGCCAGACTACTGAATGTCTTTAACAAATGGATGGAAAATTTCAATTTGATTCAATATTGTTTGGTAAGCATACAGAGTGGAGGACAGGCCAGTGCTTACAGCAGCCTGAGACCACACCATCCTCCTGGATTGGCTGGTGGTGGCATCACAAGACTGGCTGGAGGACTCAGGCCTGGTGGGTGAAAGACATCACCTGCAAGGAGGCATAGGACTAGGCAGACTGGAAGTTTCAGGTGCAGTTCCTGGCCCTGCAGTGTGAGCAGCTGGAGGTCCCTTTGCCTGGACCCAGGCCCACCCGAGCTCCACACAGGCAAAGAGCTGGAGCTGCCTGCAGTGGAGCCAGGACCACATATCAGCCCTGCTGACTCTGGACACCCACACCAGGGTAGCACAAGTCATCATTGCCCCTGGATGATCCCCCGCCTTCTGTTCTGGTCTCACCGTGGCATCCACACCCATGGGGGAGCAGCTAGAGGTTGGGGTGCTGGCCAACTGCACCTGGGCTCCGCTCCAAAGGTGCCATCCACCCTGGGATAGCACACAAAGCACTTTGAAAATAATTTGCACAGGGAAGAGGGTGTTTTATTATTGGTGGGTGGAGTAGGTGGTGGAGGGGTGATTTGTTGAGGAGGAAAAAGAGGCAGGGTCTGTTTGATGCAAGGGGAATAAAACATGTTGTTCTAAGATACATCTGCAGTGAGTGTGGTGCTGGGGATGGGTGGGGGGCGTGGCAGGCAGGCTACAGTGCAGGCAGGCTACAGTGGGATGGAGTGGTTGGCCAGGGCCTCTCACACCCATTGCTCAGGCCCCCACTGGTGGGTGTGCAGCTCACTTGAGGTTTTCAGAGGCAGGGCCTGCTGCTGTCACCACAGGTGGTGCTCCTGCTACCAGAGCACAGGTGGGGCCTCTGCCCACTGCACCTCTTCCCCACAGGCCTCGCAGGTATTATGCAACATGCAGGCTGTGATGATGACCCAGGGGAGGCTGTCCTCAGCAACTTTGAGGTAGGCAGTGAGGGTGTGCTAACATCTCTTCAGACAGTGAAAGTCACGCTCCACCAGGACACGGGTCTGGCCCAGGCAGCTGTTTAAGTGGGCCTGGAAGGGGTCCAGCTGGCCAATGTAGGGCTCCATGAGCCAGGGAAGGAGCCCACCGATTATTACCCCATGGTCCTAGTCCATGTGGGTACTAATGATGCGGCCAGGAGAACCCCCGATCACTTGATGGCGGACTACTGTGCTCTGGGTGGCGTGCTGAAGGAGTTCGGTGCCCAGGTGGTTTTCTCTTCCATCCTACCAGTGACCGGACGAGGAAGACGGCAGGAGAACTGCATCAGAGAGACCAACTGGCGGCTTCGGCAGTGGTGTCTCGAGGCAGGCTTCGGCTTCCTGGACAATGACCCGCACATCATGACGAGGGACATGCTCAGCTGGGATGGGCTTCACCTGTCCCCCAAAGGTAAGCGTGTGTTTTCTTCTAGGTTGGCGGATCTCCTCCGGCGGGCTTTAAACTAGGCTCGTCGGGGGGAGGGGAGTACGAGGGCAGGGGAAGCTGTGGACCACCAAACCATGTGGCACCCACAAGGACAGCCCAGCCTGAAGAAGGAGAACATTGGGAACCTGAAAGCCATGGGGAGGCCAGCACTACAGAACAGGTAAGGAACAAGAAGGTAAGAAACAATGGGCCCCTTGGGACTGGGAGCGGGGGGGCAGCAAAGGCACCAGTCGCAGGGCTCAAGTGCCTATATACTAATGCTAGGAGCATGGGGAACAAGCAGGATGAACTAGCGCTCCTGCTTGCACTAAACACCTATGACTTAGTGGGGCTAACAGAGACCTGGTGGGATTCATCCCATGACTGGGCGGTACATATTGAGGGCTATAGATTGTATAGAAAGGACAGGTCGGGGAAGAAAGGGGGGGGGGTTGCACTTTATGTCAGTGAGCAATACACATCAACCCTCATCAAGACAGAATCCGAGGTTGAGGAAGTAGAAGGATCGTGGGTTAGGCTACATGGGGGGCAAGGAGAAAGGGATTTGGTGGTAGGGGTCTGTTACAGACCCCCACACCAAGGGGAAGAAATAGATGCGGGGCTCCTTAGGCAACTCTCGGAGACCATAAAAGCTAAAGAGGCGGTAGTCATGGGGGACCTAAACTACCCGGACATCTGCTGGGAGACGCAGACAGCAAGGTCCCATCGCTCACGCAGGTTTCTAACTTGTGTACAGGACCTCCACCTGACACAGGAGATGCATGGTCCCACTAGGGGGAATGCCATACTGGATCTGGTATTGGCAACGGGAGATAACTACCGATCTGGAGGTCCCCTATCATGTCATCTGGGAGACAGTGATCACCTTATAATAGAATTCAACATAAGACAGCGAGTGGGTAAGGTAACTAGTAGGGTGAAAGTGCTAGACTTTAGGAAAGCTGATCTCATTGCACTCAGGCGATTAGTCAAGGAAGCACTGCAGAGTAGGAGTTTTGATGGGATGGGAGCCCAAGAAGGGTGGCTGTGCCTAAAGGAAACGATCCTTTGGGCACAAAGCAAGACGATCCCCGAGCGAGGCAAAAGAGGGAAAGGGGCCAGGAGGCTTCCATGGCTGACCAGAGAAATCCAGGGCAGCCTAAGGGCCAAAAGGGGAGCACATAAAAAGTGGAAACAGGGTGAGATCACTAAAGATGAATATACCTCCTCTGCTCGTGCTTGTAGGGAGGCAGTTAGGCGGGCCAAAGCTACCATGGAGCTGAGGATGGCAACCCAAGTAAAGGACAACAAGAAAATGTTTTTTAGATATATTGGGAGTAAAAGGAAGGCCCAGGGAGGAATAGGACCGCTGCTAATTGGGCAGAAACAATTGGTGACAGACAGGGGGGACAAGGCTGAACTCCTCAACGAGTTCTTTGCCTCAGTGTTCCTAAGCGAGGGGCACGACAAGTCTCTCACTGGGGTTGTAGAGAGGCAGCAGCAAGGCGCCAGACTTCCATGCGTAGATCCTGAGGTGGTGCAGAGTCACTTGGAAGAACTGGATGCCTTTAAGTCGGCAGGCCCGGATGGGCTCCATCCGAGGGTGCTGAAGGCACTGGCCGACGTCATTGCAGAGCCACTGGCGGGAATATTCAAATGCTCGTGGCGCACGGGCCAAGTCCCGGAGGACTGGAAAAGGGCTAACGTGGTCCCCATTTTCAAAAAGGGGAGGAAGGAGGACCCAGGCAACTATAGGCCGGTCAGTCTCACCTCCATCCTTGGTAAAGTATTTGAAAAAATTATCAAGGCTCACATTTGTGAGAGCCCGGCAGGACAAATTATGCTGAGGGGAAACCAGCATGGGTTTGTGGCGGGCAGATCGTGCCTGACCAACCTAGTCTCTTTCTATGACCAGGTTACGAAACGCCTGGACACAGGAGGAGGGGTGGATGTCGTATACTTAGACTTCAGGAAGGCCTTCGATACGGTATCCCACCCCATACTGGTGAACAAGTTAAGAGACTGTGTCTTGGATGACTGCACAGTCCGGTGGGTGGCGAATTGGCTAGAGGGTCGCACCCAAAGAGTCGTGGTAGATGGGTCGGTCTCGACCTGGAAGGGTGTGGGCAGTGGGGTCCCGCAGGGTTCGGTCCTTGGACTGATACTCTTTAATGTCTTCATCAGTGACTTGGATGAGGGAGTGAAATGTACTCTGTCCAAGTTTGCAGATGACACAAAGCTATGGGGAGAAGTGGACACGCCGGAGGGCAGGGAACAGCTGCAGGCAGACCTGGATAGGTTGGACAAGTGGGCAGAAAACAACAGGATGCAGTTCAACAAGGAGAAATGCAAAGTGCTGCACCTAGGGAGGAAAAATGTCCAGCACACCTACAGCCTAGGGAATGACCTGCTGGGTGGCACAGAGGTGGAAAGGGATCTTGGAGTCCTAGTGGACTCCAAGATGAACATGAGCCGGCAGTGTGACGAAGCCATCAGAAAAGCCAATGGCACTTTATTGTGCATCAGCAGATGCATGACAAATAGGTCCAGGGAGGTGATACTTCCCCTCTATAGGGCGTTGGTCAGACCGCAGTTGGAGTACTGCGTGCAATTCTGGGCGCCACACTTCAAGAAGGATGCGGATAACCTGGAGAGGGTCCAAAGAAGGGCAACTCGTATGGTCAAGGGCCTGCAGACCAAGCCCTACGAGGAGAGACTAGAGAAACTGGACCTTTTCAGCCTCCGCAAGAGAAGGTTGAGAGGCGACCTTGTGGCTGCCTATAAGTTCATCACGGGGGCACAGAAGGGAATTGGTGAGGATTTATTCACCAAGGCGCCCCTGGCGGTTGCAAGAAACAATGGCCACAAGCTAGTAGAGAGCAGATTTAGCCTGGACATAAGGAAGAACTTCTTCACAGTTCTAGTGGCCAAGGTCTGGAACGGGCTCCCAAGGGAGGTGGTGCTCTCCCCTACCCTGGGGGTCTTCAAGAGGAGGTTAGACGAGTATCTAGCTGGGGTCATCTAGACCCAGCACTCTTTCCTGCTTATGCAGGGGGTCGGACTCGATGATCTATTGAGGTCCCTTCCGACCCTAACATCTATGAATCTATGTAGGTGGGGTCCCCTGCCTCGCTGCAGTGTGAAGTCCCAGGGTCACCACCACCAGCTGGACAGGGCCAAGGCAGCAGCTGCACAGTGGTGATGACCCTGGGACTGCACACTGCAGCCAGGCAGGTGGTCACTGTATGTGGAGGAGCAGGGATGGGCCAGATGGCCATGGGCCAGCCAATGGTCAACATGGTGAGCCAGAAGGGCCAGGGTGGTGGGCATCAGGAGCCCAGGGTGCTGGTTGTCACCTCCAGGGGCAGGAGCTGGAGCAGCCATAGTACAGGGGGCAGAGTTGGTGAGCAGAGTGTTGCTGCATGCTGCCCCTGCACTGTGCACATTGCTTCTGGCCAGAGAAGTGGCTGGCCAGGGAGAAGAGAACAGGGCTGGCTTTTCAAGAGGGATGGTGGCTGCTGGCATCTGCAACCAAAGTCTGGAGCTCCTCCCAGTGGTGGCATGGGCCCACCGCAGGAAGGTTGGTGCCAAGAGTAGCAAGTTTGGTTTCTAGTCCCTGCATGGGTAGAAGCCTGCTCAGGAATGTTGTGTGCAAATACTGTACTTGAAAATAAACTTCTCAGATTCTACACTTGATTTGAGCCTTCAAGAGGCCAAGAAGCAGTTCAGTATGTCAGAAGACATCATTTTCATACCCACAACATTTAGCTTCTACCACCTTAAATCAGAAAACATGAATGGATTTGACCCCTTTGATATTTTCATGTGGAAGCCCCCCTTTTAACAAATTTGGAGATGGGCATGTTGGAAAATGAAAAAAAATTCTAGTCATTATGGCTGTGTGAAATTTCACTCAGTGTTTCATTTTGAAGCTATTTCACTAGTTCGTGCTTGAAACAGTGAAATCGAAGCAAAACAAAAGCCTTTGAAACAGCTTTGAAATGAAACAATAGAACTCAAAATGTTTCAAAAGTTTTGAGTTTTGAAGCCAGTCTTGCTGGCTTCAGCCCTGGTCCCAGCCAGCAGCACCCACCTTCTGCCCTCCGGCAGGCAGATCGAGGGCTCTCCTGCACCCCCGGGAGGGATGTGGGGGGCTGTGCCTGACTCTTCCTGGGGGTGCGGGCCCCTGATCTGTCTGCCAGATGACAAACTGGTGCTGGATGCAGCCCACACCCAGCACCGGGAAGATTGGTGCTGCCACTGGTCCCAGGCGGCAGCACCTGCCTCCTGTCATCTGGCAGGCAGATCGGGGGCCCATAAAGAATGGAGGAAAAGTGGGTGGAAAGCATTTCAACAAGTAATGATCATAGAAGGTTCTGTGGTTTCAGCTTGCACTGTTGACACATCTAAAGAGTAGGAATGCACAAAGGACATTTGGAAAAGAAATAGGAATTATAAGTCTTCATTGGTTTATGGCAAAGTAGAGCTTTTCAATAGAGCATCAGTAAAGAGCAGCACTATAGAATGATGTTCTTAACTATGAAAGGAACTGGGATGTACAAAGCACCAAAGCCCTGGAACAGTCTTTTAAAATAAACTGCAAGATTAAACTTTTCTAAAAAACCAAGTAAAATCAGTAAGGGAGATGCATCCTTTCATGAGCAGTGAGTGTTCCAATTAGTTCATTGCTAAGACTGCCAGTTTTCAGAGAACTTTACCCATATAACAGTTTATGGGAAAGAAGAACAAAATTAGAGTTCATAAATGTAAAGCACTCCAGAATATAAAAGTGCTTATTAGCTTTAAACCTAAAGGGTGCAATAAATGTGAGTAAAATATATCTACCTTTTTCTGTGCAGATTAGATAGGGTAAAACATAGCTTTGTAGACATACAGTACTTCTCTGTCAGACACTCTTCATTATTTTACTTCAGGGCCATAGTAATAAAGATTACATCCATTTTCTAATTTGACACCACCAAATCAAATGCTACTGTAAGGCAAAAATCTAGATAGGTAACTAATGCAACCTAAATGCAACATTAAACTGGGTGCCTAGCATCTGCCACTACCCTCGTTCTGTTACTTCTGATGCCCATTGCAGTAAAAGGGAAAAAAATAATAAATCAAGTCTTCTTCAGAAATATCTCTAGGTAAGATTCCCCCCCCCCACCGGATGATATTTTGTGCAATATATAGAAAGACTTTCAGTTAACATGTTAGACCACATTAAAACACATAACTGGCAGGTTTTAAATGCACACTAAAAATCTAAAGGTATAAAGTTAGCTAAATCCACTACTCAGAAAATCTGAAAGAAGATTCCATTGACAAAGACCTCAGAATAAAGAAATTACAGTTTCAGTTTCAATCTAAGACCTGATTCTTCCATTTAACAGACCCCTATACATGTGCACAGCAAACTAAGGTACTAATATATTTGTACAGACTTATTAAGTAAATATGCACAGAGAGTTTTGATACAATATAAATGAGTATTTTATATTCAGCTAACAGCATATAAAACTTGGACTGAAACTTTGAAATATCTGATGGAAGTTTTTCAACATTCAAAATTGCCCAAGTTTTTCCAATTTCATTTTTCCAAATTTTAATGACAAACTGCCAATACAAAAAAAATCTTTTTAAAAATCAGTGCTGCTATGGAACAACAAAATACTATTGATAAGGAAAACTAGCAAGATGTTCTACAACTAGGTCACTAATTCTCATCTGTGACACTAACATGGAAAAATATTGAAGATCCCACACTTGTATTAACATACACAAATTTGCCCAGTTATACATTTATAAAGTGGAAATGGAATAGAACATTTAACTCCAGCCTTCTTTACCAATCATTGCCTTCTAACTCTCCCAAAGGCTTCTTTATAAAGCCTTCCCTTAGCATTTCATTCTTGACACTTTTCCCTATTTGAAGCCTAAAATAAAAGCAATATTACTCTCACACCTCCTACCTAACCTGAGAGAAACAGAGAAGCAGACAGATCCTCACCTCCTCTTCAACTGGAAAAGAGGCACCAGCAAAATCTTCACCTTGTTCTTATGTCTATGGAGTTACTATAGATTCCCATCAATTATTTTGATAGCTGAGAAAGAGAAAACAGCTGAAGAATCTTCATCCTACTTCTACAAGAGTGGCAGTGGCAGCAACTCCTTACGCACCAGCAAGATCTAGCTAAGGGGCAGCAAGTGAGGCATTATCACTTCTCTTTGACTGATAAATAGTTGAGTAATAGGTTGCAGGAGGCCTTTTACACCTTCCCAGTCCTGGAAAAGGAAAGCCAGAGAGACTGTAGTAGCTTAGCAGCTGGTCCCAAGTTTACGGGGCTTGTGTTAGGCATGTTTGTAAGGAAAGTGGAAGAAGGAATGCACAAGCTGAGGGCAATACTGAAGCACTCAAAAGCCATTCAGAGATCTAGTAAAATGTTTCTCATTGAAATACTATCCTGTGGCCTGCCTAATCAATGTAAAATGTTATAAAATGAATGTACTTTACATTTAATGGTCATTGGTTAAAATGAATAACAGTTTCTTTCTGGGACTGGACCACAGCATACCTTTCTAAAGGAATTGTCCAAAACACTAGGTTACATAATCAGGTTCACTCTGACCCAGACCCAATGAATCTTGATTTATTTGCCGCATAATAACACAGCTTTAAGAAGAGAGGTGAAGAGACTCTCCTTCCTTCCTCCCACCTTCCCTCCTCAAACAGTTTATATTGTAGGGTGAAATGGCTTGCTCAAGCAAGTAGAAACCATTGGCTTGAATCCCAACCCCAGCAAAGAAAAGAATTGAAGTTGAGTGTCTTATTTCCTGGATAAATGCTCTAACAATTAAAACATTTAAAAAGAGGTCACTGGCACCTCCACTACTGCTGACAACTACGTTGGATAGTGATGTCTGTGGTGATATTTTGTGAACCCAGACCTGCCGGTGTGTGTTAGTGGTGTTTTAAGAGCACCAAGTGGATCAAGCCCCTGTGGGGCAGTGGAATACCTCATTCCTGGAAATTAAATTTAGGCAGAAAATATGTCTAGTGCTTGGCTCTGTTTAAATATGAATATGGACATCCAAATGCAAAAAAACCCAAAAAGGCAGAAGGCAGAGCAGGGTGACACCTTAGGGAATTTATACATGTGCTTTGGTGGGGGGGGGTGTTGCAATTTAATTAGAGTGATTCTCTGTCGGGGAGAGCCGTACTCTGAGAGTCAGTAGAATTAAACCAATCCGGGTGTCACGCGTATCAGCATCCTCACACTAAAAAATGGCAGCGAGTGAGCATTAAGGCTCATGAGCTTTAGTTCTACGAGCTTTAGTTAAAGTGTCCCTGCCACCATTTTTCAGCTCAGGGATGCTGACACACGTCACACTGGAGTGTGCTAAAGCGCAGTAATTACCACACTCCAGCAGACTTGATTAACTGAGTCCACTCCAACACACTGTTATTACATCACATCAGATCAACCTTGCTGCATGTGTATAGGTTTTCTTAGAGTCTTACTGTCAGAGAAGCATAGACTACTATAGGCAACAAACTCATCATCAGATGATAAATATGCAGACAAAACTATAGGTTTTGCTCAGCTGCTTGTCTAGACTGTTCTTAAGGAACAAATAAAGAAACTTATCATAATGTGAACGATTAAGAAGAGATTTATTATAATAAATATCCCTGAGTAAATATTTTCCTTTACATTCAGAAGGTATTCCATCTGCTATTGCTATTTTTTCATTCTCAGTTTCTGAGCTGCAGAACACATATGTTTGAATGTCCTTTTTTTTTTTTTTTTTGCTTTTGGCAACTGCTAAAACATTTTGTTGTTGATAATGAAAAGGCAAAATATTCTCAACCTGCAGGCATAATGAATAACACTACAAAGCACAGTCAAGGCTATTAACTATCATCAGATTTCCAAATTGTTCATCACCTACAGTTGGGGGCAGATTGTCAAGAGAGCTCATTTCTCCCAAAATAAGGGACATAATTTTCAAGAGAGCCCAGAATGGTGGGTGTTGTGCATGATCAAAAACCTGACTGTAAGCATAACAATGTGTGTGATTGGAAGATGAATACTTGAGAATCTCATTCTTATTTAGGTGTCTGGGAGCAGAGCAATGGGGAACATCTGGCCACATTAGCTGGGGCTGCTGACCACTTGTAATCTGGCCCTTAGCTCTTTTAATAAACTGGCCCTTTATGTTTTATATGTTAAATTGTACTCTTTCAAGAAACAAATTCCTTGAATGCATTCCCTTGGCTATTGTTTTGTGGCTGTGTCTGATGAATTTTTCCAGTCTTTCACGCAAATTTCACACTATTTGATTTTTCTGCCCAAATAATTCTTGTCTTGCTCAATTGTATGTTTTAAAAGAAGTAGGTCAGTGATAGTGAGGGCCCCTCAGAGAAAAAAATTAACAGAATCAAATTCTTGTCATTAAGATCCCAAACCCTCCTTCAGGGCCATATTTTCTGTGCTGTTTTTTTAAATCTGCAGCTGGTGGCATGCAGCTTTCATGTGAAAGACTGTAGTCAAAGCTTTTACAATAATTACTATTGAAGAATCATTAGAAACTTAGAAACAATTTCGCTGAATTGTTGATTGAGTTTACAAATCCTTCATTGGGTGAGTTGAGTGAGAGTAGGATGACAGTTCCTAGTGGAAAGTAGGCAAAACTCACTCTTGTTGCATTTGACTTTGAATTTTTTGAGTGTGAAAGCACCTGAAGCTCAAAGCAAAGACTCAATACATGTGAAGTCATTGGATCTAAACTTAAAAAAAAAAGGTTAATGCACAAAGAATCAAAGCTACTGCATTGATTTTTCATTTTTCTGCCTCATTGGTTTTGCATCGTTCTACTTTCTAATATCATTATTCTAGAAGAACTAGTCCCATTATAGTAGAACAAACTAGAGTATCTATGAGTTCTCATAGAGTACGAACACTGAGTAAGGAATGACAGACACTGGGAAACAACCACACATTCAAATATAGGCTGAATATATATTTACTAAACAAAGAGGAAATTAGAAGAATATTTAATGATGGTATTTATTTAAGACTGACTAGAGATACTATTTGAAGAAAATTAATTTGACATAGGTATATAAAACTGGATAAAACACTGGACAAAAGTGTACTATAGGGGAAAATTCTGTACTGGCACAGTAATAGATTGCATAATATAATATAGATCTATTTCCATGTATAATGTCTATGATTTGCTATTTCTGCTAAAGTAGAATAAAATCATGGGAGTATTTAATGCTAGTTTTCTACCAGAATACTCATAATTCTGAATAAATTATAGTTGCATTTATTATACTATGATATATAATACAGCAATGTCTAGTAATATAATGTTAGAGATAGTAAGATGGATACACTATGAAAACCTGTGATCAGTGCTACAGTCCTTAAGCCAATCGAAAATTTGCATGTGTAAAGAAGTGCAAAATTAAGTTTTTTATTAAAAATAAATTAATTTCTCCCAGTAATATGCTGAAGCAATATTTTTTTTTAATTAAAAAATCTCTTCTATTAAAAAATAGTCCAGTACATTCAAAATGTGTCTTTCATCTCAAATCACTTCTGAAATCTAAAGAGTGCAAGATAGTTATAAGCAAAGGAATATACAAAGGGTACTTTTTCAAAGTTATCTAATAAGTAACCATCTAGTCTAAAGTCCTTTTTCGAAGTTCTTCAAAGGGGTCCATCTTTCAGTTAGACTCCTGAGTGAGATTTTTAAACATAATTCAGCACTTATCCCACAGATGCTTAAAAGTCTTTGAAGATCCGAGCCAAGATCTTTGTAAATGGGACCAAGCTATAAACCCCCTGGGAAGGTAGCCTTTGGGGACAAACCTGTCTTGGCTGACAGACAGTCCCCCAACCTAAAATAGCATCTCTCAAAAAAGCTGATTAGCGCACACTCATCTATACCAAGGCACCAGGCCTTGCAATAGACCCAAATGCTTGCTGTGTCCTCACATTAATATAAGCCACATAATCACAGGACCAAATAACAAGAAGTTCAATATCCAAAGTTTGTTCACCTGCAATTCTGCCAACATCATATACTCCATCATATACTCATGTAGACAGCAGACAGGCTTACCGTGCCTATCTGCTGTCTACATGAGACAGACAGGGCAATCTCTGCCTATAAGAATGAATGATCTGACATTAGCTGCAGAAAGACACAAAAACTTGTGGTAAAATACTTCAACTTCCCTGGACACTCCATCTCTGACCACGGGATTGCTGTTCTTAGGCAGAAAAAAATTAGAAAGCAGTCAGAAAGGGAAATTGAGGAACAAGAAATCACCCACAAACTAAGTATAGTTTTAACAGGGATGACAGATTCTTATCTCATTACCTGGAATAGCTTTTGTGACCCCTTTGTACTTATAGATTTAATGTTTGTTTCTTTTTTTCTTTCCTAGCACTGCCCCCCTTGCTCCTCTTCCCCTATTGCTCCTCCTGCTTGTCTTTTGCATTATTTCTCTCTCCTTCTGACACACTGTTTTCTGCATGTCTTTTCACAGCATCTGATGAAGTGAGGCTCAGCCCATGAAAGCTTGCACAGTCTCTCGCTATATATGTTAGTTAGTCTGTAAAGTTGCATATCTACCCTGCCTTCTATCACACTATAAAATCATATAGGTGGTTTTTGAAAAAAAACAAACCCCAAAATGACCCATGGGATGGCACAAAATTCTATTTTCCTATGAAATACAAATGTCCTAGATCAGTATAGATATCACCTGCAAAAAAAGTGTATGTATGTTGAAGGTTTTAGTCTTCTTTAACACCCAGATGAACAAATGATAAATGTAGTTCAAACAAGATATAAGTACAATAGTATATCTTAGACTGAAAATGTAATGAGCAAAGTATCTATTTAGTAGAAAGATACTTCAGAATACTTACCAGGAAAGTGTTTAGGGAATTGTTATAGAAAAATCCATAAACCTAATACACAGCTGTCATGAAGAAGGCAAACAGGTTCCTAAATTTTATTGGGAGAGGAGTACAATATAAATCAAGTGATAGAATATTGCACCACCAGTTATTTCTCATGTCACATGCTACATAAAATATTGGCCAAAATATTTTATGAAGGTTAAGAAAGTACAGCAGACAGCAACCAAAATTATATCAGGTTTCCAAAATATATGTCAGAGGAAAAGACTGGGAAAACTGGAGTTGGAAAAGTGAAGAATTCAGAGTGAGAGAACAGACAAAAATCAGGGGATTTATCTTGTATTAAGGAGAGATCTAGGAACTCAGGGAATGAAGAATCCATCCCATTGATGTAAAAGAATGATTGAATTAAACTATTTGCAAGGGGAAATGTTTAGACCTTGTCCATTGTATGTGTGGACTCAAAAATGTATGGGTAAACAGGACAGATTCACCTTTTGCCAAATGTAAAGTGAAGAGGACCCCCACCCCAGCTAATGTGTCTTTAATAATCAGTTTAATTTATCCTGGGACTCAAGAACACTGCAATGCTTCAATAAGAATCACTGCATCCTGTCACAACAGAGAAGATTTAAAACTACTTGGATGCCTTAACAATGTCCTTTCATACCTTGTTTTGATTTTTTTTTTTAAAGTGTAACCTTGACTGTGGATATTTTGCTTTGCAGTTCTTGATGTGGGGATAATTACAGTATTTGTGTAATGTCTTTTTTGTAATTCATTGAGATGTATTAGAAGCATTACCTCCATTTTTAAATAGTTTTGGTTTGGGAATTTTGGAAGTATATGATTGAGTCAGTATAATTAAGAAATGGACCCATAAATAGGAGTGCATAGTTTTGTTTGAACTCAAAAGGAGACTCTGATTTATTTTCCCTGGAAATGTATCCCTCTACCAGTAAACATTATTACAAAGGCTGAGATCCTGCAAGCACTTAAGCACACATTATTTATTTGAATAATCCCATTGACCAGTATGAGCTACCTATTTACATAAAAATATGCACATGCTTAAGTGCTGGCTAAATTGAACCCTATGTAACATTTAAACATTACAACTTCAGCTAGGAAGCTGGTAAGTTCAGAGGAGAGGGTTTTTAGAAGCTTTATTCGTGGATTTTTTTAAAAATAGCATATTAGATACATAATACACCCAGCAGGTCAAAAGGTGCAAGGTGTATTCATAAAGCAAAGAAAGAAAAGGAAAATAAGGTAGATGAATTCCTAGCCAAAGAGACTAAAGAAAGGTCTGGGTATTTAAAAAAGAACAAATGGAGCAAAGAGAACAAAATGAGAGGTCAATAGTATATTTTCTTTTCATTTCTATAGCTTTAACTTTTGATTGATTTAGAATTACTATGTTTTGTAAGGATTCTATTTAATATTTATCCTTTAATAAGAATGCTGTCAGGTGAAGAGATTATATCAAGATCTAAACAAATGGGTATATCTGCTTACTGATAAAAATATTTCAAATGAGAAAAAAAAAGATCTACTCAAATGTGCTAAGGCCATTTTTCATCAGCAGCAGCAATCTCTTGCAGTTGAGGATGATTGTCTTCCATGATTGCCTTATCTGTGGGTCCAATGATAGATGACAAAGCCAATCCAGGATTGACAGGTTCTATTGCAACTCAGCCATGTGCGATGGGGTGGCTCTGGATTCTTGGTTCGGTCTGTCACACAATATTTCTGCTGCTCCCGCTTTTCCATCTCCTATTGACATGGTGAGGTTACAAAGTACTGATATCCTTGTAGCAGATTATTTCTCCATTTTGGGCAGTCCTGGTAATAGTCTCCCATGAGTTGATGTCAATGTTGCATTTTTTCAAGTTGACTTGAGGACATCCTTGAAGTGCTTTCTCTGCCCTCCTGTTAAGCTTTGACTTAGCTTGGAGAATAAAACTTGTTCCAGAAGTCTGAGTCAGACATCTAGATGACATGGCTGGCCCAGCAAAGTCGTTGTCAGATAATTATCAGCTCAGCGCTCATGATGTTCCCTTGTGAGAGATGCTAACTTGAGTGTATTTGTCTTCCCACTGGATTCAAAGGATCTTCTTCAGGCAGTGTTAATGGTACTTCTTCAGTGACTTGAGGTTTCTCCTGTACATTGTTCAAGTCTCAGCTCTCCACACTAAGGTAAGGATCATGACCGCTTGATAAACCATGATATTTGTTTTGAATCTGATGTTGCAATCTTTGAACACCCATTCCCTTAGATATCCGAGGGCTGCACTTGCACATTTGAAGTGTGATGGATTTCTTCATTGATATCAGTCTTCTGCAAGGGACAGCTTCTGAGGTAAGCGAAATACTCAATGGTCTCCAGAGTCTTATCATAAATCTGAATTACCAGAGCTGGGGACTGCTTATTAACAGCCTGTTGATGGAAGACCTTTGTCTTCTGGATGTTACATGTCAGTCCCATGTATGCCTTGGTAAAGACATTGACAATTGCCTGAAGATCTGCTTCTGAGTAAGCACACACTACAGCATCATTAGTGTACTGGAGCACAATGATTGAAGTTGGGGTAATCTTGGTTTTGGCCCAGAGTTAGCTGACATTAAACATCTTACCATATATTTGGTAGGTTAGCTCCACTCCAACTGTAAGCTTGTTGGTGATATGTATATTCCTGACATTTTTTTTGCAGCTTGTGAATAGTGAAGATCATGTTGATTGTGCCTTTTGATGCCCTAAACCCACACTAAGATTCTGGGAGAAGATCTTCTGCAAGTAGGAGACAGTTCAGGAGTGTTTGGGTGTCAGAACTGGACGGGCTAAGTTCACAGATGACATCAAATTATGGGGAAGTGCTGTCCCTCTAGAGGATAGCCTGGAAATTCAGGCTGATCTGGACAGGCTTACAAGGTAGGCAAATCAAAACCTGATAAATTTCAACACAGAGAAATGCAAGGTGCTCCACCTTGGGAGAAAAAAACAACATCATATTTATAGACTCGGCAGCGCTACACTCACTAGCTCCATGACCAAAAGAGATTTGGGGTTATGATTGACCACAAAATGAACATGAACCACCAATGTGATTCCACAGCTGGCAAAGCAAATAAAACTCTGGTTTGCATTTACTGATGCATCTCAAGGAAGACCCAAGAAGCCATCCTTCCACTTTACTCAGCTTTGGTGAGGCCTCAGCTGGAGTACTGCATCCAATTCTGAGCTCCACACTTTAGAAAGGATGTGGAGAAGCTTGAGAGAGTCCAGAGGAGAGCCACACACATGATTAGAGGTCAAGAGAACAGGCCTTATGAAGAGAGGCTGAGAGGCACGGGACTCTTCAGCCTGGAGAAGTGAAGGCTCAGGTGTGACTTGGTGGCAGCCTATAAATATATAAGGGGTATACATCAAGAACTGGGATAATATCTCTTCACCAGGGCACATCAAGGGAAGGCAAGGTCTTACAGTCACAAACTACTGAAGACCATTTTAGACCTGACATAAGGAAAAACTTCTTTACTGTCCGAGTCTCCAGAGTCTGGAATAGACTCCCCCCAGAAGTCTTGCAAACACCTACTCTGGATACCTTTAAGAAATGCTTGGATGCCTTTCTTGCTGGGGTGATCTGACCCCAGTTGACTTTCTGCCCCTTGGGCAGGGGGCTAGACCCAATGATCTTGTGAGGTTTCTTTCAGCCCTAATGTCTATGAAATCTATGAAGGTGATGTCATGGAGCTGTGATGCATGTTCCTCTCTCCCCACTTGATGATTTTGGCAGAGATCCTATCTTCTCAAGATGCCTTATTGTTCTTCATCTGCTTGATGGCTTTCTCACCTCATCAAGGGTCAGAGGGATTCCATGATAATCTCTAACTGGATGTTGTGGAACAGAATTGAGAACACTCATCAACAAAAGCATCTTGACTGATACATTCTTCAAAATGCTCCTTCCAATGGGTGTTGATGGATCCTCTTTCCTTGATCAGATCTCCTCCATCCTAAGGTCTCAAGGGGGTTGGAACCTGAATGCTCGGACCACAGATGGCTTCAGTGATGATAAAGAAACTGTGCATATTGTGGATATCAGCAAGATGTGTATCTCCTTCACCTTGTCTTCCCACCATCTGTTCTTCATATTGAGGGTCTTCCTTTGGACCTCTGGATTAGTTTGTTGGTGATTCCATTCATTTTGCTTGGAGTTGGTGTCATTCTGCCAAGCACAAAAGACCTTGTGCTTGCAGTCAGTCAACTCTTGGATCTCCTGGTCATTCTCATCCAACCAACCTTGGTGCTTCCTGATAGAGAATCCAAGTGTCTCTTCACAAGCACTGATGATGATGATGGACTTGAAGGTACCTCAGGCATTGCTGACTTTCTCCCACTTTTTTTGATTGGAATATGCCAGTTTTTCATTGAGGCTCTGGTGGAAGAGGTCTCCCTTGATTGGGTCCCTGAGTCCTTTGACATTGACCTTCCATCAGTATTGTTTGTGCTGCAGATGTTGTTTGGGAGCCAGTTTGAGTGACATAACTGAATGTATGAGTTGGCAATCATTCCAGCAATAATTCACTCATAACAAAGTTTGAGTACTGCAGACATCTTTGTGATCCCAGGCATGAATAATGACAGAAGATCAAGTGCCAACACTTAGATCGCAGGTGTTGCCATGATGTCTTGTACCTTATTTTCTCACAGAACAGGATGGTGGTGATGGTGAGTTCATGTTCCACATATTTGATCAAGAAGAGGATGCTGTTGAAGTTAACCTTTCCCACTCCTTCCTTACCAATGGTTCCATTCCAGACGTTCAATTCCCTTCTGACTTTGGCATTGACATTGTAGAGAGAATAAGCCTGTCTCCCTCCAGAACATCAGAAAGAACTTGGTCAAGTTTGGCATAGAATTTCTCCTTGCTTTCAGTGGTGGCATTAAGAGTTGGATCATATGCACTGATGACAGTGGCATTTTGGTTACCTGCCAGTTTGAGATGGAGAGTCATGAGGAGCTCATTAATTCCAATAGGGAACTCATTGAGTTATTTTATCAGTTCATTCTTAATGGCAAAACTGCATGAAGTCAGTGTTCTCCTTCCTGTTTACTCTTTCCAGAAGAGGGTATAGCCATCTCCTTGTTCTTTGAACTATCCATTTTCCACTCACCAGATCTCTCTCAGTGCAGCAATGTCAATGTAGGTTAGGATGCTCAAGGGAATCCATTCATACCCCAGCCCAGGAATAGAGGTTTTCCATGAGTGCAAGGAGGCCTAGGGCCTGGCTCAGCAACTGGTGCCTCTTGGGCCTAGGGGGGGAGAGGTAAGGCACTGCTGGACCTGGTACTGGCCAGAGGGGATGATCTAATCAGCAACCTTAGAATTGAAGGGAAGCTGGGTTACAGTGACCATGAGTTGATCACTTTTACTATCCATCACAAAGCTGGATAGCAAGTCAGCCAGCAAAGTCCTCAACTTTAGCAAAGTCCTCAACTTTAGGAAAGCTAACTTTCATAAGTTCAGGAGGCTTGTTTTTGAGGCTCTGAGAGGGATAGTTTGACAGGGAGGGGAGTTCATGATGAATGGTTGCTCCTTAAGGAAGCAATCCTAGAAGCACAAGGGAAGTCCATCCCAACCCGTAAGTAAGGTGGTAAAAGGGCTCAACAACCTCCTTGGCTCAACAGGGAACTCATGGACCTCCTACATCTAAAAAGAGAGACTTATAAAGGATAGAAGACAGGAAACACCACTAAGGCAGAGTATTCTGCACTGCTGTGCACCTGTAGGGGGTGCATTAGGAACACCAAGGCTGCAACTGAACTCCAACTGGCTACACGAATCAAGGACAATAAAAAATACTTCTTCAGATATATGGGGAATCAAAAGAAAAACAAGGGAAACATTGGACCCCAGCTAAACCAGTTGGGGTAGCTGACTACTGACACCCAGGAAAAAGCCAAACTGCTTAATGATTACTTTGTGTCAGTTTTTCACCACCCCAAAGGGACCACCCTACCTAACATGATGTGGGATGACCAGGGTGAGGGTGAACATATGCCCACCATTGGTGTGAGTCTTGTGAGGGAACATCTTGAGAGGCAGGACCCCCACAAATCAGCTGGTCTGCATAGATTGCACCCAAGAGTGCTAAAGGAACTGCCAGACAATAGCACAGCCACTGGCAAGGATATTCTAGACCTTGTGGCACTCAGGCAAAGTACCTGAAAATTGGAAGAGGGCCAATGTCATGCCTATCTTCCAAAAGGGGAGGAAAGAGGACCTGGGAAACTACAGACCAAACAGTCTGACCTCAATCCCTGGGAAGATCTTGGAAAAAAATATCAAAGAAACCATTTTTGACAGACTAACAGAAGGCAACATTCTGAGGAATAGACAACATGGGTTTGTTATGGATATGACTTGCCTGGGCAACCTCATTTCCTTCTATGACCAGGTGATATATCACCTGGACAAAAGGGAAGAGGTTGATATAATATATTTTGACTTTTAAAAAGCCTTTGACCTGGTGTCCCATGATGTCTTCATGGAAAAAAAAATTGGGCAACTGCAGCCTCGATTACACCACAGACTGATGGATGGGGAACTGACTTCGAGGTTGGACCAGAGAGTGGTAGCTGACAGAACAGAATCAATATGGCAGTCAGTGACCAGTGGTGCCTCCCAAGGCTCCATTCTTGAACCTGTACTCTTTAATGTCTTTATAAACAATCTGGACACTGGTATGAGAAGAGAAAAGGCTAAGTTTGCTGATGACACCACACTTGAGGATAGGCTGGTGATCCAGGCCAACCTCAATAGGCTTTCAAGCTGGGCTGATGAAAACCTGATGGCATTCAATATGGAGAAATGCAAGGTGCTCTACCTCAGGAAAAAACAAACAAATGCATCACACTTATAAGGTAGGCAGTGCTACACAAGGTAGCACCACAGCTGAAAGAGACTTGGGAGTCATGACTGACCACAAGATGAACATAAGCCACCTATGCAATATCACAGCTGGCAAAGTGAACAAAACTCTGGCTTGCATCTACCGATACATCTCAAGCAAGACCCAGAATGTCATCTTCCCACTGTACTCAGCCTCAATTTGGCTGCAGCTGGAGTACTGTGTTCAATTATGGTCTCCACAATCCAGGAAGGATGTGGAGAAGCTTGAAAAAGTCCAGAGGAGATCCATGCATATGATCAGAGAGCAAGAGAACAGACCTTATGAAGAGTGGCTGCAAACTATGGGACGCTTCAGCCTGGAGAAGTGCAGCCTCAGGGGTGACTTGGTGGCAGCCTATAAGTACATAAGGGGTGTGCATCAGGATCTGGGGAATGCCTGCTCACCACAACATCCCAAGGGATGACAAGGTCCAACAGTCACAAATTCCTGCAAGACCATTTTAGGCTGGACATAAGGAAAAACTTTACTGTTCAAGCCCCCAGGGTCTAGAACAGACTCCCCCCAGAGGTGGTGCGAGCACCTACTTTGGACATCTTTTAAGAAACATTTGAGGGCATATCTTGCTGGGATCCTTTGATCCTAGCTGAATTCCTGCCCCTTGGGCAGGGGGCTGGACCTGATGATCTTGTGAGATCCCTTCCAGCCCTAATGTCTATGAAATCTATGAAGTGTCTTCATGCCAGTTCATGACTAGGAGCTTCCAGCCTCGCCATCCTGCTCCATCATCACTTGCTGGTCACTGAAGACCTTGGGAAATGTACTAAAGACATTCTCATGGAAGATGCCTGTGCATGATTTCTTTTATCATGGGGAAGCTGCTGCACTTCAGCTTCCACATGGTTCTTGACAGAACAAGACCTTGATCCAATGACAAGGAGGCCAATACATTGGATGTTGTATTAATTGGGGAAACAGTCATTTGTAGGGCTGTGTGAAGCTTTGATCCCTGATTCATTTCAGTGGAGATTCGGCCCAACTCAGAAGCCAAATCTCCAAATCTGAATCAAATGAGGAGACCCTTTAATCTTTCCAAATCAAATCGGAACCCTCCAAATCAATTCATAAAGATTCAGAAAGATCTGGTGATTCGGACATACATACAGATTATGTTTTTTCTACATACCTCAAGGTACCAGGCAGCTTGTGAATGCTGCGATGGTGGTGCAGATGCAGCGTTCCATGGAAGCATGGTGGGGGGGGGGGTCCACAGCATGCTCAGCAGCAGATGCAGAAGTGGACCAGAATCACTTCTGGTCCACTTCTGGGTATGCCATGGAGCACACCGAGGGAGCCCCCCGCATTCCCCTGGCTCAGCAACTGGTGCCTCTTGGATCTGGGGGGGCACCCTGTGGCTGATCGCTGAGCTGGGGGCGCAGGGGGCGGGGGGCAGTGTGCTCCACAGTGGACCTAGAAGTGGACCAGAAGTACAATTCTGGGTTCACTGCTAAGCACGCAGAGCCCCTCCTGCCCCACTCCTGTGGATGCTCCATCTGCCCCAGCATTGCAGCATTCATGAGCTGCACCTGGTACCTTGAGGTATGTAAAAAAAAAACATTTAAAGCTGTGTCTATGGCCAAATCGCTGATTCTCCGAATCACCATCCAATCTTCAGATTCAGATTTGGCTGAATTGAATCAGGGACCTCCCACACTAGTAAATTGATAGGTCTGTGGAAGAGAGTGGATGGAGCCATCGTTTGAATCTAGTGGCGTTATTTTTGGTAAACAGGGTTGCGTCCAGCTGAGCATGGCTGTGCAGTATGTGGTGCTGCAGACACATCTGCAGTGCCACATACCACACATTCAGCTGTTCTTCACACTGCAAGGTAGCAGTGTGGTGCGGTGGGGGAGCGGGGGCATTGACTCTAAGAGATCCCACATGTCAGCCGCTGGCCAGGCTCTGAGTGAAAGAATCACCACTGCTGCAGCCCCAGAAAGCCCCCAGGATCCCAGGTAAGGCTGCTGGGGTCATCAGAGTGCTGGCCCCAGCCTCCTCTACCCTACCCAGGGTAACCTGCTATGCGCCAAAGAGTGCATGGCATGGGCATTTCCTGGGGACAAGGGAATGCAGCACAAGGCGTGCCACTGATTCTTGTCCTCAGGGAAACAAATATCCATGCTTGTGTGCACAGCCCAGTAATGCAAATCACCAGAACTAATTCTGTTAACATTAAAACAAACAAAAATATTTAATTTAAAACAATTTTTTCTATCAGTTTGTTTTGGGCTAATGACGTGTTCACTTTACTATAACTGAATTTGAATACATTATTGATCTTGATCACCCTTTTTTATAGAAAATATTAAGTTATTAGTGTCCCTCTTGGCTTCAGCATCAGGACAAAAATATACTGCAGTGATCTTTTATACATAATTTAATTGCATTTCCTAAATTGCAGGAACAAAGCACATCTGTCAACTGTCACATCAAAGAATGTACAGTTGTCAAGAAGCTAAACAAAGTTTATTTTTTTAACAGGCTGGCCTGATCTAGTGTTTGATTTAACAGTTGAGATCTCATTTACAGTTTTCTCTTAAATTTTGCTTTTTCTTCTAAACTGTCACTGTTATTAGGAACTTTAAATCTGCAAAATACAAGTTGCCTCATTTAATTTCTAGGTTGAGAAGAAATATTGTTAGCTTCTATTGACGTGAAATATTAATTACAGTCTATCTTAATCAGTTGCAAAATTGGAGCCCAAGTACATTGGGTCACAGTCATATGATGTTTTATATAAAGGCCATTAGATTTTTGCAAACAAGATCTTTCAAATTGCTTAATGAGCTCTTAAACAAATAAAGGAAATATTGGCTTTTCTCAAACCTCTAGCTGCCTGGTCTGTGACATGAGGAATATAGGGCACAGCAATGAGTAATAGGTCTCTGTGTATTTGAAGCACGAGGTGATACAGAATTTCATCTGCTTTCAATAATTCTATTTATCAAATTTTAATTAGATCTTTTGGAGCTACATGTTCTTTGATCTGAGCTAATTGATCAATGTATTGTGTTTTAATACGTTTCATAATAATAACATTTGGCACTAATACAGTACCATACATTTTCAAAGTGCTGTTTAACACTAACTAATTAACCCCCCACAAAAACCCTATGAAATAGGAAAAATACATCAGCATTTCACTCATTTTATAAATAGGGAGTCTAAGTGATTTGTCCAAGCCTAACCTTTGAGTCAGTGGCAGAACTATTAGTATAATTTAACTACAGTTAGTAGAACTGGTTGAAACACAATTTTCATTTTGCAGGAAATTTTTATTTTATTTATTTTATTTATTAAGTTGTTCTGTTTCCTAGTCTTGCAATAAACATATCTGTCTGTCTGCCTGTCTATATTTTAACATTTTCCTAAAGCAAAAATTCCAAAAATATTCAGAAAAAATATTTAAAACATTTGAAGTTTTGTTACAAAATGAAAATGCCATTTTGAAATGCATTTTCTTTTTCCTAACATTAATAATGTTTGTAACACCAAATAAATAATAATAAAAAAAGAAATACCAATAGTAACAATGCATAAATACTATTTAATATAATTTAAGGTTATTTCATAATATATCATACTTTATCATTTTATTCTGCTCAGTATTACTTTGCTTTTTCCTTTAAAAGGTATCTGCCACAGATGGAAACCTCTCATCTTATTTTCATAGCTCAAAGTACCTCATATTTTTTATGTAATGAACTGTTTTTTTCTTCAGGAAAATTAATAGAAATCAGTGTAACTTTGCAAAATTGTGGTAATGTCAAAATAGAAATGTTTAAATTAATTATTGTTTCAACAACATATCTCTGACTTTATAGTCAACGACTTCCTTACAAAACCATAAGACCACAAAAAAGTGATTGTTGGGGAGTTGGAGAACAAACTAGGAACCTTTCATGTAGTTTTCAACATGTGAAGCATTGCTTTTGTTGGATTGTTTGCTCCTTTTTGTTTGACTTCTTGAAAATACCTACACAACATCATAGGATCACAGGAAAGGGAGGCTGGAAGGGACTGCACATGGTCATGTAGTCCAGTCCCCTGCTCAAGTCAGGGTCATCCCTGACTAAAACTTGCCAACCAAGTGTTTGTCCAGCCTGCTCTTGAAAAATTTTAGAGATGGAAATTCCACAACTTCTGTAGGTAGCCTGTTTCAATGCTTCACTACCCTCATAGTCAGAAAGTTCCTTCTAATCTCTGACAGATACTTTTTCTGCTGCAATTTGAGGTCATTGTTCCTAGTCTTGTCCCTTATGGCCACAGAGAAAAGACCATCTCCATTCTTTCTACAATCACCCTTCTGGTATTTGTAGATGATTATCAATCCCCCTCAGTCTTCTCTTCTCAAGGCTAAGTAACCCTACTTCTTGCTGTCTTTCCTCATAAGTTGTATTTTCCTGGTTTCTGTTGATCTGTGCTGGACTCTTTTCAATCTGTACACATCCTTCTTGAAGTATGGGGCTCAAAATCAGACACAGTATTCCAGGTGAGGCCTCACCAGTGCTGAATAAAGTGGAAGACTCACTTCCCTTGATTTGCCAGTGACACTCCTGTTAATACATCCCTGTATACTGTTGCCTTTTTTGCAACAAGAGTACACTGCTGGCTCATAATAGCTTATGGTCTATCATAACTCCAAAGTCCTTCTCTGTAATACTCAAGTCTAACCAGTCATTTCCCCAGTCATTTCCCCAGTCTCTATTTGTGCATGCAATTATTTCATTCCAAGTGCAGCACTTAGTACTTGTCCTCGAATTTCATCCAACTGATTATGAGCCATTCTTCCAGTCTATCCAAGTTATTATGGATCTTAGTTCTGCCTTTCAGAGTGTCTGCAAGTCGACCCAACTTGATTTTGTCTGCAAATTTGGGAAGTGTGCAGTCAGTCCAATCATCCAAATAATTAATGTGCTTAAAGTTATTTGTACCCAAAAGCTTGCAAAGAACAATTTTTTCCAACTATTTAGTTGGTCTAATAAAAAATATCACATTTACCTAAAGAACCTTGTCTGTTTATATATTAAACACCATCAGACACAGGATACATCCATGGGTAGTCGACTTGATACCTCCTCCCAAATAGCCATGGATGACTACTCATTAAGCACAATGATCCAACCAGGAATGTATCTACCTTATAGTATTTCCATCTAGTCTGATCAGAGAACATAAAGCAGTTTGAATCCTAGATGTATAAGCCATGTAAGTCAAAGTATAGTACCAAATCAATCATAAAGATTCTTCAGTAGTTTTTACATAGAAGGAATTATTATCCCATTTACAGTCCATGTTTGGCCTGATTGGAAAGCAAGTATCTCTTACACCATCATGTATCTTTCCTTATGTAGCAGAACTTACTGGTGTGGAATAAACTATGTATACACCAGTTCAAAACTAGATGTAGGCTTTTCTTTCACATGATTTGTATTTTAAAACTCTGTTTTTAGGAGTTTTTAGACATTTCACTTAGCAATTTTATTGCTATGGTAATACACAGATGCTATGGTAATAAATACCAGTTAAAAAAAAAGCAGGGTATATTGATGAAAGCTCTAGGACTGTATGATTTTAATAGGATAGAAGCTTTTTGCTCCCCCATAGAAGGAAAAAAAAGGAGATGACTATCTTTAACACTCCAATTTTACATAAATTATAATTTCAGTTCAGCACAGTCCTTTACAGTGTTTTACAATAAATCGCACAGTAGAGAGTTTGTGTACAAATGGGAATATATAAAAATATACATATTTATGAAAAGAATAAGAGAGTGCCTTGAGAAATGGAGCATCTTGAGATGACAAGTACTAGAATCTGACTGGGTACTGAGCACAAATTACTTAAGGCTACTATAATGAGGCCCCTACTCCATTACTGAAGAGGAGAGAACAAATGGATGACTCCGGGGCTCTGCAGCAACTTTTAGCAGTAGACAAAAAAATGGCTTCTCACCCCAGATGCAGATAACACCCTTCTGATGGGGAAATGGTGGGTCAGGCTCCATAAGGCCAGAACCATTGCTGAGGTTTCAGAATGGCTCTGATCTGCCAGGGCAAAGGAGCTCCAGCTCAGAGGGGGCCAGAGGAACCTTGACAGAGCCAGGCATTGATGTTAAGTTCTGAAGCTCCAAAGACTGCATGAGCAGGCCCAAGACCCAAGAGGGCGAGACTATGGCCAGCAGTCTCAGAACCTAAAAGGATTAGGACTGGGATCAAGGAGCCAAGGCCCGGGGCAATGGACTGGGGCTGAGAGGCACAGCCAGTGTAAGAGGGCCAAGGCAGGAAGGCTGAAGCTGAGACAAAGGTTTCTAGGGGGCTAAGTGCTGCATTGCAGGCTGGGGGGCTCCCTCCAAATCTATACTGAGTGGCACATGTGAGGCATGAATATGGCTATAGGGGAGGATGGGTCTATGATTCTATTTCTTAAAGCAATTAGAGCAGTGGGTAGAGCCCCAGAGACAGAGAGACTGTGTGGTCAGGGTAGGAAGAGCATCTGAGCTCACTGGGATCTGAAAGCAGTCGCCCCATTTTACTTTTAACATCAAGACATGGCAGGAGAGACAGCTTGGTGGGACCGTAAGAGGCCAGAGTAGGCAGTGAGTAGGGTAGGATTAAGATGGCCACTAGGGGCCACATAGCCACCCTTTGGGCCTGTCTTGTTACAGCTGCCAAGATAGTAAACAAGGCAACCAATAAGGACTACGTCTAAAGAGCCTGTTTGATTCTAGATTTCCTGTCTAGAGATTCTGAAGCTTGCCAGGCCTGCTTTCCAGAAATAGACCTGACATGTACACTGATAGAGTGTTCTTTGAGGAGCAACACAGTACTAGGTAGGTAGTAGAACTAGCCGGGGTCTACAACAAACCTAAGGAACTCACTTTGTGGAAGTCACAGATCTGAGCAGGATGCAGTGGTTTGGATTACACAGAAAAAATAGATAGGCGGGAGTGCACATTTCTTGATGATGGATTTACTATCTCTAAATCTAAGTGGATTCATAATGCATATTTAGGTAGCTGGGAACAAATTTGTGAAGGAGTTGTGAGCCCATCAAAAATGAGCAATCATCTGAGGCATTGCAGCTGTCCATATCTCTCATGCACTATTAAGGTTCTGGCAATATCATCTTATTATGTTAATAGATCAAAGAGAAGTTAGGCTGTAAAGGACCTCCAGAGGTCATCAAGTCCAACCCCCTGCCTAAAGCAAAACCATCCCTGTCCAGGCCATCACAGACAAACCATAATCTAAACTCTACATAAGCCTAGCATGACCCCTTACACCACAGAGATCAAATACCCTAATGTGTCACAGGAAAAGCAGAGAAACCAAGGCAGCCAACATCTTGCTTCTACAAAATGTTGTCATTATACCCAAAAGATCCCAGGTAGAGGGCCATGCCCCCTGCCAGAGGAAAGCAAAAACCCCCACAGTGAAAATCTGATTATGGAATAAGATTCCTTCTTGACCCCATATATGGTTATTGGTCTGAACCTGAGTGGAGGGGCAAAACCCTATAGCTAGGAACCTCTGGCTTTGGTACCCCCAGGAGCATTGGCACACCCCAGCCAAAGTCCCCAGCTGTGGCTGTAGTCAACACCCAAAGCCTCTGAGGGAGATTAAAAACACCCTGGCCCTGATTAAAAACCAACTAAGTCCAGAAGCATGGGAAGTACCCATAGTAAAACATAGGCATAGGTATGCTTCGATCATCCCCAACCAGTAGCTGTCTAGCCTCTTCTTGAACACCTCCAGTGGCAGAGGTCCACAACTTTCCAGGGAAGTCTGGATGGGTTAAAGGATAAAGGTGCCCAGGAGGTCTAAGGGACACAGTATTGGAAGTCCAAGAAGAAACTGTCCTGACATGATGGAAGCACAAGAAATGTGCGCCTCTGGTTTTTGCCACTGCTCACACCTCTGCACGTGGGCTTTGGTGCAGGGCAAAATGACCTGCTTTGGGGAATCTGCCACTTCCCCACTCCTCCTGGCTCTCAGCAGGCTGGAGAAGCCACTGGGCAACTAGAGGAGGGAAAACATTCTGGCTGACAGCCAAAGCATCTCCTGGGAGGACTGAGCCTCTGACTGCTGGTGTGCTGTGCCACTTCTTTTTGGTGTGTTTTTATTTTATTTTATTTTTTTTGCTCCCTGGATTTCCCAGTGGTAAATTTTGCCCTGCACTGCAAATTTTCATTGCAGGGCATATTTTAACATGCTGGGCTTTAACAGCTTTTGGCACCGCAAAGAGGTTTACAGCACCACAAACTGCACATGCCTGCATATCTTTATGTCTGAATCCAGCCATAGGTACTATGATGAAATATACCACCATGCAGAGGTCCAGCACAAGATGTATGCATCACTTACGTCCATAACAGGCCTTCAGCATCACCACAGAAAAGGAAATATAAAACTAATTTTAATTATTGACATATCTTTTGCTATTGATTTCTAATATCTGCAAAATAGAATTTATAACCATGAAATATTTTCATTTCATATCTGTTTCTACTAAAACCCTTATTATTGGGGAAAAGCAGTAGAAATATAATTAGCTTTGTTTCCTCTACCTAGTATCCAACATATGATTTCTGATTACACATCATCTGTTGTGTTTGTCTTTATATTTGACTTCAGGCATCCTCTAACTAAAGGAAGAAAAATCTGTTGGCATTTTACCCTGCAGCTTTGTAAAATGCTGCAAGACACTTCAAAGACAAATCACCTAGAAGTGTTCGGATCAATTGATGGGAAGGAAATGGCTTATCTTCCACATTATCACAGATGCCCTCATTAAGCATGCTGTGAGAATACTGCCAGGCTGTTATAGATCAACATGCTGCATCACATCAAGCTGCATGGTAATTCTGAATACATTTGCAATTACAGTTAACATCCACTAGGGAATACATATTGGGAAACAGCATAACTGAATGCATGGTTATGGTCAGCTACACAGCAAGACCTTTGGTCATGTGTTGAGAATACTGTAACTTTTTGGGGGGGCGGAGAGGAGGAGGTGGTCTCTTAATTGAAATAGTGGTCTGGATCCTTTTCTCACTGGTGTAAATTAGGAGTAACTCCACTATAGTTTTCTAGTTAAAACAAACAAACAAACAAACAGAAAGCTAGAAGCTTTACTAATATGCTATGAGCAAAGAGGTATATTGTTCAGTATAACTACAACTGGGTGTCAGGGGGAGCAGTTGATATACGTCCTGCTTGGCCACAGATCAAGCTCCCTGTACCCTCGCACCTGTGCCCTCTAGATACTCTGCCATAACCCTAAAGTGTCCCTCACCACCCTTTCCACATTGCCCCATCTCCTTAAACTCTCCTCCCCAGCTCCACTCTGTTTCAACATATATATCCCCTTGTTCAGCTGTGCTCCATAGTCCCATCAGACTCCACCATCTCTCTTGTGCTCAGCTGCGTGCTACCCTGCCCCATCACTGCATAGACCTGTCCCCACACTCCAGAGCTCTCCCCTGTCATTCTGATTCCCCAAAACTCACTGCAGCCTCTTACAACCCCTGGAACCCCTTACCTCACAAAACTTCTTGCCCCCATTTCACCACACACCCTATTTCACCACCACTGCCCCCCTCATCCCTAAACCCCATCTGCTACTCACAACCCCCATCCCCCCAACGCCCCAGTTCCTTCTCACCTCACACTCCTCTACCCCATAGAACCCCTCCCCATGAAATCCTCACAGTATCTTTTCAGCCCCTATTCACCCCTCAAGCCCCTGGGAACCCCTTCCCTTCAAAGCCCCTGCCAAGAAGTTTCTCCCCATACCTCAAAGTCCCCAACTACAGCACAGGTGGGCACAGGTCTGTAACTGCTGTCCTTCCTTATAGCATGCCCATAGCTGGCCTCCACTGCCCTTACTTCTCAATATACAGAAACAAACAGTTGAGATCAGGAGAGGATTCTCTTCATCTGCTTGCATCACCCTTACTTGAGGAGACCAACTCATCTGAGTCCACCCATGCCTGACTGTATGATGCCCTGGTTGTGCCACTTTGTCATCCTCCTACAGCCTTTTTCATCTGCTGCAATGAATGACCTAGGAAAAGGTACTGCAGTAACTTACCTCTTCACCTCACATTTGCAACTCCTTCTTGCCACTGACTGCTTCTCCCTGCAGAGTTCAACCTGCTTTCAGCATTGCCCCTCATCTCCCTGTCCCTGATTTTTTGTGGGCTCAAATCCTCTAGGAGCAAAGCCAACCAGTACACGTTCCTAGGTAGCAGCATACCTTTACTGGAACCACTAAGGATTGAGCAGAGAAGTATGTAACAGACAGGATAATTGTATAAGAAAGGATAGCTTGATTAGTGGAAGACCAAGGGCTGCTAACGTCTATGTAGCGAAGAGATTAGCCTCAATTAGGTCAATAATAATGAGCCATGAAGTCAATTGACTACCTTAGTTTATCCTGAATAGAAATGCAGCTGCCCCTGCCAGACAGTTTGTTTTAAGCTTTGAGTAGGGCAGGAATCAAAAGAAACTGCATTGATAGTCCTCCCCCTAGATCCACCCTTACTGTGAGAGGCAAATTATTTAGGTGTTATATATACAGGTTTATTTCAATGCAAATCCTGTGTAGATACTTTTATTCTATTTTAAAAAAGGACCTATTATGGTTAATTTTTTATTCTTAAACTAAACAATGCTAGCTTAGTCTGAAATGTGGGTGTCCACACAGCCTTTTAAATCACCTTAATAAAAACAGTACAATCAGGTTTAGTTAACTTGTGTGTAGAAAGGTGTTAGTGCCCCTTAATCAGGGGCACATTTTGTCTGGAGGCTTGGAAAGATCCGCTTATATCTTGCATAAGGATAAATATTAAAATAAGATTCAATATTTGAGAATAAGCTTGGGTAGGAACATCCTGGCTTTGGTACTTAATATGGAACAGACCTTTCATTTACTTATTATGGAACAGAGCTTTCATTTCACTTACTGTGGAATGGACCTTTCAGTCTTCAGTGGAATGGACCTTTTGAAGTAGTAAGTGTTTTTTTGTTTTTTTTTCTGACTTGCAATATTTATGGCATTCTGAGGCTAATGGGAAGAATATTTAAATTTAACGTAAAGAAAGCTGTACCCCACAAAGTGTAAACTTTAAAATCATATTAAAACACTTAACATATCCATGCATATATAGCAACAGGGCATTAAGGCACCAAGCTGACAGCTGCCTTGCTCCTACTGCCAAACAAAAAGAGGCTGTTTCCCAACTTCATTTTGGGTTCTTTAAACATTGACTGTTTTCACCACAGCCTCTAATAACCTCTTTGTCTCAGGATTGTTCTGCATGCTTATCATCTTCAATCTTTTCACTGACTTTGACAAGGTGGGGGTGTTTTTGTTTCTTTGTTTAATTTTTTTTTAAGATCTTGTTTTTCCATAGTACCTGAGGGCCCAGTGGTTAGGATAGCTTCTTTGCAGATATGGATTCAAATACCTGCTTTAAATAAAGTAGAGATGGAATCTGAACTCATGCCATCACCACTCACTTCAGCATCACAGCTCACTTACTCCACTGCTATCATTGGTGCAGATCAAAACCAGGAAGAGCACTGTGGTATGAGCCCAGGGACACAGGTAAGGTTGAGACCCTTCATCTATGCTATAGAGCAACTGGTTGATCACAATTGACTGGTCAATTGCAGTGCCTCTTCAAGTTGATCTGAGGCTGGGGGGCGGGGTGAGCACACACATGCATGTGTGTGCATCCCCCCCCCAGCCCAGCAGGTCAGTCCACTGGGCTCCCCTCCCCACACCAGCAGCCCAGCAGGTCAGGGGGGAGGGAAGGGGTGGGGCCCAGATCAAGGCCCTCATGGTAAGGGACAGAGTGCAGCAGAGGCAGGAGCAGAGGTAAGGTGAATGGAGCCCCAGCTGGATGGGAAGTAGGAGGATCAAGCCCAAGCAGCTCTTCCAGGGGTGTGGGGAGCTCCTGCCACTGTGCGCACCCTGGCAGAAGCCCCATTGGACACATGCCCTCCCATCTGTGGCACCTGGGACTGCAGGCACCTGAAAATTCACCATAGCCCCCCTGACCTCCTCCCAGTGCCATCACTGCCCATCCAGAGCACAGCATGGCCCAAGTCCCACTGAGAAGAGCCTGGCACACCTTCTCCCTCCCCCTGCCCCTTCCCCCCATGAGGGCCCACGGAAGGGTGAACTGCTGCTGTGGGCTAGGGCTGGAAGATTGCACCGGGCTGTTCCCAGAGAAGCATGGGCTGTGCTGTGCTTGGAGCACGGCTGGTGGCAGTGCTGGGAGGGGGCTATGGTGAATTTTTGGGTGCCTGCAGCTCTCCCTCCGTAGCCCCACTCCCAGCACCACCATCCAGCCCAAGGGCAGCGTGGCCCAACAACCATGCTGGGAAGAGCCTATCACTGCCCTGGCCCCAGCCTGCCCCACCCCACCCCACCCCACCCCACCCCACATGCAGATCTGAGGGCACATACTCCCAATGCCATCCTGGGCTGTGTGCCTCTGTGTCTCCGTGTGCCCCCGGACAAGTGACTTGTGGCTCCATCCCATGCCCCACCCTGGCTGTGCAGGGCCTGCCCCTGCCGCACTCCCTCACTCACCACTGTGGGGAGTGGGGGGATATCGAGGCCCCAGCTGTGAGGCACATGCCCCCTGGGCCTCTGTTTGTTCCACTTCCCTGCCCAACCAGGGCCCCACTCCCCCCCAGCCCCTACTCCTGCCTGCGCCCCGCTCCCTCACTCACCACTGGGGCCTCGATCTGCCCTACCCCCACAGCCCTTGCCTCTCCCCCCTCCCTTCCTCACAGACATACCTGCTGGGGGGGGTGCACCCCAAATAATTTTTTCTCTGCCTTGATCTGCCCCCCCTTCCCTTCTCACAGACTGACCTGTGGGGTGTGTGTATGGGGGGGGGGGGTTGCAGTGCATGGTAGATCTTGGGTTGCTTTTTAATTCAAAAAGTGATCTCCTACCCAAAAAGTTTGGAGACCACTGCTATAGAGAATTAATATTTTTCAGAAAATAATGCTAATCCACACATAAGACAAAAGTAGAAACACAACGCATATTTGTTTATGATAACCTGCAAAAGATCAAAGTATTAACATGTTTTAGCAAAGATACTATAAAGGTACTTTGGTATGTTTATAGTATTGGTATAGATCCTAAGTCACAGCCCTAACATTAAACATCCAAAACATTTATCCTTTTTCAGTCAATTTGGGGAAATGTAGATGTTTTAAAAATATCAGTAACTTTAATAGTACAATTCATAGAAAACAATATTGATGGAAATATAATATTACATTTCTTCAAAAACATACAGTTAGAAAATGAACTAGGCAGCATACAGATTCTTCTAATTTAATTTACTTTTACAGATTTGAAACAGTAAATTTGAGAGACTTACAGAATGGGAATATAAGAAATATATAATCAATACCACATTTGATAAAGCAAATTAGAAACTCTTGGCATTTCAGATTGCAGCCTTGTAAATGCTATAATTCACATTGAGGACAAAAAACCTTTAAGTACATGGATCAATTTATGGTAACAAAATATCTTGTATCCTGTATTATTGTAGGTTCCTTCATTAAGCATGCTGCAAGAATGTGCCAAATCGTGATAGATTACTAAACTGTCTGCACAAGGGTGCATAGTAAATCAGAGTAACACAGAGAGAAAACTACAGACATGCACAGTTAACCTACAGGAACATGTGCCATTCTGTAGTTCTACTAAACTGAAAATCTAATCCTGTAATCTCTATTTACAGGTATATTCCCATTGACTTCAGCATGATTAATCATATAGTCATTTGTGTAAAAATTATTTACCTGAATAAATGCTGTGTGATCAGGCTCCAAAACCCCATATTGAAACTTTTTGCCCATTGTGCAAACATCAAAAATAATCTTATCTTTGTCTAATAAACCCCATAATTCAGTGTTTCCATATTTTACTCTGCATAGAAAATGAGAATGATGAGAAATAAGGTCTTGAATTTATTGTGTTATTTTTATTTTTATTGATTTTGTTGTTGCCAGTATCCAGCATTTTGATTGTTACCTCTAGTGTCTTGGCAACTCCCCTATGTGTTTGGCAGTTTAAAGCATGTGGATCTACACATCAGATGATTGGAAAAGGAAAGTGCCTATAAAATAAAGTAAAATAGATTAGGATAAATTCATTGTTCAAAATGGACAAAATGCAAAATGTGGATCAATAGTTTCAATAATGAAAAATAAATTATGAGTCTAAACATCTTTGCTTTACTGATTTATTTGTTATTAGTAATACAGGAAAGGACATGTTAAAATATGTCTTCTATCTTGATGGTGTCTCTTTAAATTAACAGAACTGTAGCTGATGACAGAGAAAAAATGATGGTTGAACAGGACTCTGCCAGACATGAATCTCAGTGCTAAATTCAAGATGAAATTGCTTGTCTTGCAGCAAAACTGTATTTTTGTTACAGCCACTTGTTGGAAATGTGATTCAAAAATGTAATTGGAGACAAGATGTTTTCCTTCTGAAAAGGACAGATTTGTGTTTCTTAATTGACAAAAACATATGTCATGTCTATGGAAAAACTAGGTACCAAATGCATTCAGCAAAAAAGGATCAGCAATTGTAACACTCATAATCAATCAAAGATTGCAAGTAGACCCTTCTTTATATCCATTCCTATCTAATGGTTTTCTTCCCCCATACTCCTCCTACTTCAGTCATCAGTTGGAAATTTAAAAAGATGCTCTTATGGCTCAAGGTTTTATATCTCTGTGGTCTTTGAAAATGTAACCTGCTAAGCATTTTGGCGGAGCAAGTAACAGGAATCTATTTAAAAGATGAATGTCCAACATAAGATGCAAAATTGTTGGGCTGCCCAGATAGCTGCAACTGTCCAGCAATAAATACAGTAACTCAACTGATTTAGTGAAAGAACAGATGACTTTTAATAAAGAAACTAGTCATCATCAATCATAACATTTGCAAACTCAGGCAGAAACCAAAACTTTCTTATTAATATTTGGTTAGACACCCTCCTTATTTCATAAATATATGGCTGGGATTCTTAAAGTAGGTAGGCTTGTCCTAGCTTTAAAGGAGATAGGTGGTCCTGGAGGATGAGGGAGATTTAGTGCAATTCCTTCTCTGCCTCAGCTGGTTCAAGCCCACACATCTACCCTCAGGTGAGTTTCCTAACCACCATCCTATTTTAGAGTGTACTCTCAATTCCTCCTTACTGAAGCTATTCCATTTTCGCATTATATAATTAGACATATTCATCAAGCCAGAGGGGGAGAGAGAGATTGAGCTAGACTCCCCAAGCTAAGAGTCTGCCTCATCATACTGGAGCCCAGCATTAATATATCCTCCCTTTGGATTAGTAGTTTTGTTATAAAGAGCAGAGACTGGTGCATTGTGATCTTAAAGAGTCATTGAAGGAGGCCCAGATGTCTGCTAGGCTTTCTTCTGAGATATTGTCCTGTGTATTCCTATTAAAACTCCCCCAATCTTGTTCATGATTCCACTAGTATGGCAGGTGTTTCCCTTGCTTAATAATGAATTCCAGATTCTTAGCCCAGATTCGTTGGGGTGCAGACTCCTTATACTGCCTGCACTGAGGAAGGACAACAATATCATCATCACTTCTTTTTTCTCTAACAGTCACCTCAGTCAACATTAGATGAGTAGAATCCAAAGTATCCCAATTCCAGTCTCTCTCCAGTGAAAGTTTGGAGAGATGAGACTGTCTTTGCTGCTCTGGGTACTTGTCTCTTTGCTTCTGGTGTTGGGTTAGCTTTCTTTTCAAGTTGATCCTTTCTTTCCCCATGGTGTTGGCACTGGATTTATGACCCAGATACCATGTTCTGGGTGGATCCATACCCTCAGACCAACCACGATCTCTCCATTCAATAATAGATGAATGTTGTTGATACACAGTGATATCAGATAAGAACAATGCAAACAATTCTAGATCTACCAGTCCTAAGGTTCATAGAGTCAGAGTAAGTCTGGCCAGTACACAAGCTTCACTCTCAGGTTCTCTCTCGATGTCAGATGTCAGCAGCCTGGAGTTCGGAGGCTGAGCTCCCCACCCCCCCAGTCACAGTGGCAGTGGCAACGTACTAGGGGTCCATGGGGGTGCATGTGCACCCCCTGACAGCCAGCACTCCCTGCTTAGGTGACGGGCAGGAAGGGCAGGCAGGAATGCTGGTGCCCCCCCTGAGAGTGCTAGCTGGGGAGTGAGGGATCCAGGTGAAGCACTACTGGCAGTTCTGGGAACGCTGCTCTCACTTCCAGGAGCACTGCTTGCCACTCACTTCCTTTTTTTCTCAAACCCATCACATGCATACATTTTAATTTGGGCTCTTTCCAGTTTTACCTAATTTGTTCCAGTTACTAAAACTGGAAATTCCAAGGGTTCTGCAGCTGGGCACTGTGACCTGGCCAACACGACAGAATCTTTTATCTCATATTATGGAACATATGTTTAATTTTCCAACCTGTATGTCTGCTTGGTGCTTGCCTGTGTCAGACAGTGGGCCTTGAAGGAACTTTGTCACAAACAGTCTTTTAGAAATCAGTTAACCCTTGTCATTGCCCTGAACCATCATTCTAATGCAATATCTACTTTACCTACAAGTCAATTCCCAAAAGCAAACCTCTAAATATCATTTTCTAGCCATTACAAGGGTTCTTGTTACTTCTGTATGTCTAGCAGTCCCGACAACATGCAGGCCCAGACAATTAAAGGTACCATGCCTCTTCTTCAATGCATCATACAAACTTTCAGTCACTAATTGAGGCTTCCTTCTTTGAGTATGTCTGATTCTTATGGGGATCACTATGCAGGTTCATCAGAGCCACTTACTCCAGCTTTTTTAAGCTTGCTGTGTCCCTGCAGTGCCAACAATTGTTGCTCATGCATCACAGCTCCAGCTGTTTCTGGGAGATTTTGCCGGTTTTCCCGTCATCTTGTTTCCCACTTCCTGCTTATTCACATTCTGACTAATCAGGGCTTCAGAAGCAAGAGAAGTTTTAAAGGCACTGCAGTTCTGTTGATGCTGTGGAAAAAACATCTTTCATTAGTGGATCTTCCTTCCTCCACAGTATCTGGTAGGAAAAGAAGGAGCTCTCCAACAGCCAGTGTGATGTACCTTTCAAGCATATATAATAAGCCTCAAATAAAAACCTGTGAGGTGTTCTCTGTAAAGCTAAATTAATAGACCATAGCTTCTGGAAGAGAAAAATCTAATGCTAATTAAAAGCATGCTTAAGATTTTGAAAGCTGCTCACCTGTATTAAGGACTACATCCCCTTTAATTTTCTTCAAGTTAAATTATTCTATGGCCATTGCCATCATGATCCAGAGTAGGGAGTGAGCCAGAAACATCTAGAGATGAAATTATAAGTCTCAACAACCTGAGACAGATAACCCGGATCTGCAACTGTGGGCTCTACTATACTCACATTTTTTGTGGATCAGCCATAGAAAGGGATTTATAATGAACACTGAGCAGTCAGTTACCATTACTTTGCCAGGACTGAGGATACTGTTTCCAGCTTTTCCACTGATTAAACTCAAATAACCACTCTTCAATTCAGTTTACTCCATTGGTAAAATAGGTAAAATGTTTAACCTCCTCTATAGGTAGAATGTACCAATTAATATTTAAAAGCACTTTTTGATTCTTTGATGAGAGGTGCTACATAAAGGCATTCTACATGCTGTTTCTACTTAGTATCTATTTAAAAAGTTCCCAAATATTCTTCCTCATTGAGAACATACAGCTGTGTAATAATCATCTACATTGCTTCCCTTATCCAGAATGATCCCAAAGCACATTACAAATGCTAAAAACTGATTCAATTATATTAGTTGAAATTGCTTTCCAAAAGCTGAAATGTAGCTACTTCTCTGTCTTGATACTGCTGAAGTAATGGCACCTTGCTACTAACTTCTGTGGCACAGGCTATAGGCAAATGAGTTACAGTCTGGATCACTATCCTCCCAGCCAAGCACTGCCATTAAAAACATTCTTGCAGTTTGTGGAAATGAAAGGTCTCTCCCTCTAAACCTTTCCTGCTGACAGGCCTCTCCACATCTAGGGAATGGAAGTATTCTTGCAACCTCCTTTCTTCATTTAAGGCTCATTACCATTTCTAAAAGAAACTGTTCTCAAGTAAGACAACAAGGCTGCATATGCCATTCAATGATCACCAGTTGAAGTGCCATGCACCAAATAGCAGAGGTGGCAGGAACAACAGCATTGTAGATGTTTGTTGAGCATAGTTAGCATTAGCTGTTAAATTCCTTACTCCCAACACTATAAAAAGTGTCATGGTTTCTTAACTCCATTTTTCTTGAAATCACAATTCACAATACAATATCAACTGATTTGGACCTTTACAGAAAATGTGACTCATATTTAAGTCAAGGTATCTTCATGGCTATCTTCACTGTACAGCATTCCCGTACATTGTCTTTGACCATGGAAAATAGATCTGTATGGGTGAGGGGGAGGCTTTCTGGCATACTTTGCTTAATCGCTCCTAATGCTCTAGCACCACCCTGAGTGGCTACTCTTAGGCATACCAGAAATAGAAACTTGGAGGGACAGAAGTGAATACCCTGAGAGCAGATTCACTGTAGTATTTCTGGGTTCGGTGCAGGTGAATAAGAATAAATGGGCAGGGTGTGTTGGGGAGCATACTCTCTTAGACATTCTTAGATACAATGTGGATCACTATTGGCAGCACTAGTCTCCATGCCTTTCCTTATACTGAGGCTTTGGCTGTTGAATTCAGCTGTGGCATCTGCAGCTCTGTCATGAGTAGAAAGGGAAGGAACGTTCTCGTTCAATATAAGAAACAGTTGCGTAGGAAGCTTACAAACTATCCTCAAAATGTCCTTCTATGAACTTTAGTTAATAAATCTTGAGAAGGAATCTTCTAGTATACTTCAAATAAACTCCATTAATGCTGGATTCCTGGAGAATACAAGAAAAGGTCTTGTCTAATTTTTCTTTTACCTTAACCAGAGCTGGCCAGAAATTTTGAGATTAAGCAGTTTTATGTAAAAAATGCTGATTTAATGCAATCTCTGTGTGAGGTTTGGAAATCTTGCTCAGTCTCAATATTCCTGATTAGCTCCCTAGACAGCCCATACACTTGGTTTCCATACTTCCCAGAAACAATCTGTCCCCACTAGGCAGGCTGTTTAGTAGGGCTGTGCAAAGCTTCAGTCATTAATTCGATTTGGAGGAGATTCAGTCCGATTCAGCAGCCGCATCTCCAAATTCGAATCGAATCAGGAGACCCTTTAATCTCTCCAAATTGAATTGGAACCCTCTGAACTGATTCAGAGAGATTCAGAAAGATTCAATGATTTGGATATAGACATAGCTTTAAATGTTTTTTCTCTAGCTACCTCAAGGTACCAGGCAGCTCATGAATGCTGAGATGCTGGGGCAGATGGAGAGTCCCATGGGAGTGTGGGGGGTGTTCCCAGCATGCTCAGCAGTGGACCCAGAAGTGGACCAGAAGCACTTCTGGTCCACTTCTGGGTCCACTGGGGAGTGTGTGCCTCCTGGGTTGGTGGGGGGCGGGGCATCTGGGGTCCCCCCCAAGGCCAATCACCGAGCCAAAGGGAGGGTGTGTGTGTGGTGGGGAGTGGTCCCCCACACACTCAGTGACCAACCTGGAACTGGACCAGAAGTACTTCCAGTCCACTTCTGGGTTCACCGGCAAGCACGCAGGGGGCCCTCCCTCCACACTTCTGTGGGATCCTCCAACCACACCAGTATCACAACATTCGTGAGCTATGCCTGGTACCTTGACGTATGTAGAAAAACATTTAAAGCTGTGTCTATGACCAAATTGTTGATTCTCCAAATCAGCATCTAATCTTCAGATTTGGATTTGGCCGAATCGAGTCTGGACAGTGATCCTAATCAACAAATCAAATCACTGTTCATGATTCAGGGTGAATCCAAATTGAATATGGCCCATTTTGCACACCCCTATTGCTTAGGAGCCAGGCAACTAGCTCTGCTATCTACTGCTAAGCAGCAGGCTGTCAAACTAAAAAATACAGTTTCTTTTCTCATGAAAATTTTCCCCCCCAAGAAATCCCACATCAGGGGTTAACACACCTAATTTTTTTTTAATCTGATATGGGGAAAAAAAGAATTTATAAAAGTGCAAAATTGTGTTTGGGAAATGATTTCTATTTTCTGGACAGCTTTAATCTAAATTCATTAATCTCTCTCTCTCTGGCTGTTATTCTCATCCATACCAAGGGTGGTTTATTTTACCCTGGTAGTATAAAGGAGCCTTAGTTTTAAATTATAAGAGACCATGTGCTTCTAACACAGGAGTCAATACAAACATCAGAGCCTTAGAGCTAGAAGGTCCATAAACATTACTGAAGTTATCCTCATATCACTCCTATGAAATAGGAAAGTATAGTTATCCCAATCTGTACACATGGGCCCAGAGCCAGCTTAGGAGTGGGTGATGTGGACAACTGCCTAGGGAACCATGGGCAGAGGGGTGCCCCCCCCCCCCCCCACACACACACACATGCATTGGTTTTGTGAACAGCAGATAGTCGTGATAGTCTGGGGCATTGCTCAGGGTCCCACACAATGCCAGGGGAGAGGGGCTTCAGTAGGGCAGGGTGGAGTGGCCTAAGATTCCATGAATGGGGGCAGCAGCACCTGCTCCTGCCTGGGTGGGCTGGGGTGGGGCAGGGCAGGGAAGGACAGCATATGCAGGGAGCTCTGGGGCTGGTGGGGGAGGGCTTTGACCAAGGCTCATCTGCACATGGTTGGTTGTGTGTCAGGTGTTGGGGGAGCCCCATGGTAGTTGCAGGACACTGGAGCCCCTCTGACAGCAATCTCTGGCTGCTCATTGAAGGCTCCTGCTCCCTTCACTTCAGCTCCATGGGGCTACAGCTGATCCTCCCTGCCACAGAGAGATGCCCTGCCCAGTTCCCTGGCCCATCTGATAGAGGCTCTTTGCAGCAGGATAGCAATGCCAGTGATTTGGGGGGGGGGGGGATACCAGAGGGGTACCTGTGGGGGGTACCAAGGGGGTACCCATGGGGGTACAGAGGGGCACAGGGAGGTGGAGGGAAAGAGTGCTAAAATACAAGTTAGCCCAGGGCACCATTTTCCCTAAGGTTGGCTCTGTATGGATCACCAAAACAATGAAAGTTTGATCTGAATCTTAATGCAGTGAATTTTAGACTCCTATTTATTTTCATATACATACTGGGCTCCCCTGTACCAGCAAGTAGAAAGCTTCTGTAATTATGAGTCCTCTAGCTAAAGGTACTCACAGCTGTGCCAAAGCCCTGTGGCTGAGAGGATCAAGAGTCCACAGCTGGCAGGACTCTGAGTCTCAACAGCACCCCACAACATCCAGGACTGAGAGTCCTGCAGCTGCAGGCTCTGGATTCTGGCAACACCCCACGGGTGCTGGGGCATCCCACAGTTCATAGCTGTGGGACTCTGTCCCAGCCTTGGCTGTACATTATGAACCCTCTTGCAGCTGGAAGCCCTGTCAGATGACAGGGCTTTTAGCCACAGGGGGAGATGCTGCTACAAATGCAAATTCAATCTTCTGTAAAGTTCTTGGACATTTTACAGCTCTAACTTTACAGCTGGTTGGACCTTTTACGGTATGATAGTTAATTTGCACATATAACTGGTCTAGAAAAATTGTGCAATTAACCTGGTAATTGTGTGATACATGTAATGTATAGGGGGCCCTAGGTCTAAGTCAGATAAAACTTCTCATTAAAGCCAGTGGGAAATTTTGCTTGAGTAAGAAGCACTCAATTGGTCCCAAATGGTGTTATTCCTTCTATAAATGTTTTACGCTACAGTTGGCTAGTAAGCCAAAACATGCATATTGAATACTAGCAATATCAGATCCTCTATCTGTCAATCACATTTAACGTCGATTTTATTCAAGTACAAAATACAAATGGTTATTAAATGATCAAACTGTGGAACAACAGTAGTTTTTCATCATTGAGTTCATGTTGTTTACAAATGCAAATAAAGCTCTATATGCCTGTCACTCTGCTAAAAATCCACATGCTTATGAAATACTGCCTAAATAATTAAACTTGCAAAACTTATTTGCCTATTGAAAACAGACAAGATTCAGTATGTAAGAACTACTGCTTATGATTTGGCTGTCCAGACACATTTTTAATATTGGAATGACCTCATTAACCATAATGACAGGAGGATGGCTACATGTTGCATTTCACCATCATTTAATCTTGAAAATAATAAAATCTCATATTGGTTCACTTTGCAAGTGGGATACAAAACAAATGTGAGGCCCAAATGATAAATGGTAAAATATCCACATGATAGATATTTGTGAAAAGTTTCATTTGCATGAAGTCTAGTTCATATCCTTTATATCTATTAAGCTCTTTTTTTCTGTTTGAAAATGTATTTCAATCCCTGTTGCACAGTCCTTACTTATATCTGAGAGGTGCTATTGGTAATATAGGTTAAAAGACCCTCCTGAAGAGAGGAGAGGAGAGGAGGATTCTCCTTTTTTGTCAACACTGAGTTATTGTCTTAATTTTGAATGATCAGTCTTGAGTTCCTTTTTTTCTGTTGGTATAGGAATTAACCCTCAATACTAACTGAACAGTCATGCATATCATCCCACCAGGTCTCCGTCAACCCATTCAAGTTGAATTCCTCATCAGCCAGAAGAAGTGCCAGTTCCTTCTGTTTATTTCCCATGTTTCTGGTGTTCCCATAAAGGCATCTGAGCTTTCCCTTAGTCACTTCAGGTTTTCTGTCATAATGTCTCTGCCTCAGGATGCTAGAACCCATCTGGACATCCATTGTTTGAATGCCCTCCCATGTGTTGTTGTGGCTAGTGGATTTTGCTTCCACAGTGGAACCTTCTTCCCAGCCCCAGATGTGCCTAGTTTAAATCCCTCCTTTAAAGCCCTCATGTTGGTGTTCATGTGCTGACGTTACATGGAAAATGTAATATATCATTAATTGGCTAGCTGAGTTACAGATTACCAAGGTTTTTTGTTTGCTGAGGGAAATGCCGATTTTCTCCTTTAATGGAGAAAAATGTGGGAAACAGAGGGTTTCTCTTTGCAGGATGGCCAAGTTCCAGCCTGCAAGGGGCTTCTTTGGGCTGTGGGGAGCAGGAGAAGGGCAATCAAAGCAGGGGCACCACATACATGTGCATGCATGCACGTAGGAGCCAGGCAGTGGCAGAGAGCAGCTCCTGCAACTTCCTCCGGGTAAATCTTTGGGGGCTGGGGAGGGAGAAGGAAGTGGCACAGGACACATGTTGGTGGAGGAGGAAGGGGCAAAGCCCACTCTGGGGAGATGGGGCACAGACCACAAAGGGAGGATGGGGCACAAGCCATATGTTGGGGGGGGGGGGGACAGGGGGCAGGAGGACACAGATTATGTGGCAGGGGGTGCATGTGCCCCCTGAGATTTCTGCACTCACAGCAGGGCACACAGTTGTATCCTGGTGTGACCAGATCTGGGCAGGAGCTGCCTCCACGGCCATCGCCACCAAAGTGAGGTACCTCCTGCCCACCCAGCAGCAGCAGGAGGCACAATTTCACACTACGACCGCTGCCATTTCCATGCCTCCTCGTGATGGCATAGTGCTCCGACCAGTGCCGGGTCCTGCCTGCTGGTCTGACCCAGCTGCAGCCCCACATCCCACTGTGGGTGCCAAAATCTCAGTGAACATGTGTCCTTCCCATCATGTCACCTGTGGCTCCCCATCTTCCCCATATACTCACTCCCTTCCTCATACACTGGGAGTAGGAGGCAGCAGGTCAGGAGTGAAGGGTACCAGCAGAGTCAGGGGGCTGTAGGTTAGGATTGAGGCCCCTAGCAGGGCCCTGGTGGCTAGAGGTCAGGAGTGAAGGGCACTGTCATGGCCAGAGGGCTGTGGGTCCTGAGTGAGGGGCACCAGCAGGATGAAGGGGCTATGGCTTGGGAGTAAGAAGCAATGGCACAGGCAGGTGAAGGGCACCAGCATATGTGGGCTGCTCAGCACTACAAACCAGTGGGAGAGACAGCTGCAACTGGACCTGCGTCCTGGTGAGCGAAGCGGGCAGGGGGAGCTCTGATTTTCCATGATAAAAAAAACCTCATATCAAATGTCAAAATGCATAGGTATTTAGAATTTATTTTATTATAGTGATTGAGGCACTGGTAGGCTTCCAAACTGCTTTAAAATTGTAAATATATCAATAAAACAGTGTGTTCAACTGAATCTATATATATAGTGGTATTTCATTTAAATCATGGAAAAATGTGCATTTGGGTTTTTTTAACCAGAGAATTTGCCATTTTTTTTAAATCAGAGAAATTGTGATTTTTTAAACAGAGAAAACTAGAATCCCTGCAGATTATATTGGAGCACAGTCAGACCAATGACTTGAGATCTGCCTGCTTATACCAAAGCTGTTTTTGGCCTAGTTTCTTTTTATAAATTACTCTAGAGACACAAGTCCTCAGGCTGCCTCTACCTGAGCGCACAGATTTTCTTAACATTCACTTCATTTAGTTATATATTTAAAAGACATTTGGGGGTCAAGAAGCATTTCAGTTGCACCTGTAAGGAAATGCTGGTTAACTTGAATATAGCACATAGTCTCTGCCTTCTTGCAAATTTAGCTGGATTTAGACTCAGCCATGTGTATTTTACCCATATCCAGTAATTGTGACTAAAAAGAAAAAAATGGATAGATCTTATTCTTTATGTCCCATTTTTCAAAGTTTCTTCTTTTGTCCCTGATATTTTTTAAAATTAATTCATTACACATTTAATGTTACTAAAAGGTAAAATCTGTGAAGCAGACCTATAAGCCTGCCATCATTTAAAGCACGTAGTGTACATCCACAGTTAACAGCAAACACATTACATATTTATCTCTCAACAACATATTAATGAAAGCACAATCTATATCTGGCCTCATTACTTGTGAACAATAAAATGTAAAGATATGTTCAAGATAAACAGCTTTTTGGAATCTGAATTTATTCTCTGGAACATGAAGTACTAATTACTCAATTGGATTAAGAGAATGTCTATGCTGCAGTCAGTAGCATGGATACTTACTGCTGTGAATTTACTGTTGTTTAAATATATATGAGCTAGCTTTAAACAAGCTGGTTTGGGTGCTGAGTGTAATCAACCCACAGCAGCACAAGCTCATTATAGGCTAACTGCCAAGGTATTTATTCTAAATATTGTATGGCTTTTGCAACCTGTGCAAAAATCTGTAGTTCTATGGTTAAGTTAGGCAGCTCTATGGTATCCAATATATATAAATAGAAAATACAAACATAGTTCAGGTGTATGTCTACATTACATTATAGATATAGCAGTGTCTATAAGGTAGACAATAATCCATGGATGGTTGGCTTTCACATGAAAGCATAAGAAATACGCCACTAGAAATGCACTGAAATTAAAACAGAAACAAAAAGAAAAACAAACCTCTCTAACATATTATAAGTTGGCTCCTCTATAAAATGCAGCTATAGGAGTTTTACTAGAATTAATTTTATGATTCATAATTTAGCTGTGTCCTGTCATTTGAGTTGTGAGTACTGTAGCTATCCCACCCCTGTGCCAACGAGCTGTTTATACTTCACCATCATGTTTATTTCCTCTCTGTACATAAATACATACATTATATTATTCAAAGCCAGTCAAGAGAGTTAGGGACAGAATTCCCATTTCCTTTAATGGGATTTATGTACCTAGATCCTTTCTTCAGTTTTCAAAACCTCAAGCATATACAGTTTATCCTTACAATCCTTGACAGCATTTAATTAAAAGAATGATGTAAGGTAAATTCAATACTGGTAACTAAACTCATGTACATACTCCATGAGGCTCTGCTCTCAATATCTACTGTAGATTCAGTTTAATGAGGTCTGACAGTACCACGTAGTCATGAAGTTCTCATTTCATTCTCTAGTCATTTTTGTTCATAACATATTTTATGACCTATTAACATTTGTTCACTTGTCATTATTCTTTTCTGAACTTTAACTTGGATTGACCCTGATATTGGCAAGCTAGAGAGCACAGTTACAGTACATCCTATCTAAGACATTACAGAGGGCAGATGATGAAGAACTCAGAGAGGAGCAGAAGTAAAAGCCATCACATTTTACTACCTCCTTTAAAACACACTGCGGTATTTACAACTCTCCACTAATGTAATTTAGCTTGGAACATAACCAAAATCTAAGTTTAAAAAATACTGTTTAATTCTGTTTATGCTTCAAACTAAATTACATTAGTAGAGTGCTGTAAATACCGCAGTGTTTTAAAAAGGTAGTTAAAATGCGATGGCTTTTGCTTTAGCTCTTTGTTGAGCTGTGGTTCTTCTGTTCTTCTGTAACATCTTAGTAAGGATGTAATGTGGCTGCTTGATTTTAGTAATCCAACCTCAGGGTCAGCTCTAGTTATAGTTTGGATGAGAATAATGGGATTTCAACAAGTGTTAATAGGTCATAAAAAGTGTCGTTAACAAGAATAGCTAGGAAATGAGCGATGAACAATATGGCTTAACTGCATATATGTCAGTCCTCTTTTATTTGAATCTTCTAGAATAGCCCTTCTTAACCAGGAGGGTACAATCTAAGGAGGTATCCCTATAGGTTGAGAAAAAGGCCAATTCCTCTGGGTACTAGGACACATTAGGAACTAGGATTAGGGTGATGGGGGTGACATGGAGAATAGGTTGGCAGGGAGAAGAGACACAGAACAAATCTCTCCTCCTCATTACTATTACTCTCTGGCCCCACCCAAGCTACTAGTGTCTCCCTATTCAGGGACTCAGCCCCTCTCCCCTTTACCCCTCCCTCTTTTCACCTTGCATATAAGCCCAGGTGAGACAGAATATAAAATGCTGAATTTGATGTAGAAAGCTACTTATAATTTTGGTCTGTTATACTGTAGAGGCAATGGACCTCGTTCTGACTCCAAGCAGAAGTGGTTAGAGATTTTTGTACCAAATATTTTTTCACAGAAAAATGCTACTTTGTTTAAATAGGTTTTTTTTAAGGGAATAAGTGGGGAGGTGGGGCATACTGATTTCAATTAAAATTTAATGTTGGAATGTTCCATAATTTACAAATAGAACTTCTGATCAGAGCAAGAGTATGTTTTTTGTCCAGAATAGATAATACTATTCTGGTGGTCATGGCATGCACTTGAGATTTGAAATAATGATAAAGCAGGCAGTTGAATCCACATCTACCATCTAGTAGATGAGATGAACACCCGTACTACCAAGGCATTTGGAATGGAGCTCTTTCTCTCCTCCTACCTGCCCCCTTTATTTCACATTACAATCTTTTGACATTTTTTGACAATTTTTTGACATATTTTCACATGGCAATCTTGGTTTCATCCTGAAAGACAAATTGTTAAATCTTGATTTTTTACAGAATGGAAGACAGTTTTTTAATCATATCCACTGCCCAGTAAAATAAAGGCAAACTCTTACAGACTGAATTCCTATAGAACCGGGTTATACAGAAGTTAGATTAGCTGGGTACTTAATGTAGCACTCCATTTCTCTAGAGTGGAAGGCAAGATAGGTGCAGGAGAAAAGAACAAGTACATCCTTAATGGAGGGCTCTAAGCTTTTGTGTTTAACCTTCCCTTTCTACTAGGCCTGTGTGAAGCAGCTAGTATTCACTTCAGATTCAGATTTGGTTAATGCGGGGGACAGTGATTCGATTCAGTTATTTGAATCACTGTCCCAAATAGATTTGGCTGAATCTGATTTGAAGAAGTCTGGGCTGGGTCATGTGTGACTACAGGGCTCTAGGAACTGAGCTCAAGGGTCTGGGGGCACTGATAATTTTCTCTTCAATCCTTCTTGTCGAAGGACATGGGCTCCAATGAGATAGGTGCATCGGCAAAGTGAATTCTGGTGATGGTGCCATCGCAAAGGGTTTGGCTTCCTTAACCATGGTGCACACTTCTGAGAGAGCAGACTGTTGGGAAGGGATGGTGTTCACCTCACCTGGAAAGGGAAGAAGCTCTTCTTGGCAAGAATGGCTGATGTTCTTGGCATGGCTTTAAACTGAGACCTGTGGGGGATGGGTGGTCTACTAACAGTTTTATCCCAGGTCATGTCAGCTGCACTACCAATAAATTAGGCAGCCTAAGGGATCCTGCTCTGGTGACAGCCTGAGGAAAAGTCCGTCTTAACTCCTCAGGGAAGCATTGGGCTTCAAATGGCAGATTTAACTGCCTGTATACAAATGACGCAGCTTGGGAAACAAGCATGAGGAACTGCCCCTTCTCCTATGTGATAATGACTGCCACCTTATAGAAATAATGGAGACCCAGTGGGACAGTGGGACACCTATGATTGGTTGTTGGCAGTAGATGGTTACACCTTGTATAGGAGAGACCATGTGGGGAAGAGGGGTGGGGGTGTTGCTCTCTGCATCAAAGATCAGCTCACCTCCCTGCAGATTGAGTTTCCAAACCAGAAAGGGTGTCTTGAGACCCTCTGGGTCAAGATATGAAGAGAACATGGGGAGGGTGACTTAGTTGTAGGAGTCTACTATAGATCCCACACCAGGAGGAAGACCTAGCCTGGGAACCAGTCGAAGCCATGTGCTCCTGATGCTTGATCATCATGGGGGACTTCAACTTCCCTGACACCTTTTGGGATGAGTGCATGGCCAAGTCTGACAGGTGCCATAGCTTTCTCACGTGCATTGATGACCTCTACCTAATCCAGGAGGACCTGGTGAGCATTCTGCAGATTGAGGGGAAGCTTGGTGACAGTGACTATGTCAGAAGTCACTTTCTTAGTTCACCAATGAGCAGGTGAACCCCTCAGTAAAACAGAAGTCCTTAACTTTGGAAAAGACGACTTCTACAAACTGAGAGAAATGGTCAGTTAGGCAATCAGTGGCCATACCCCCCCCCCCAGAAAAGGGAGAACATAAAGAATGGTCATCGCTCAAAAACATAATCATTGAAGCACAGGACAAAGCCATCCCTTCTCATAAGAAATGCAGTCAACGAGCAATAACACCCCTATAGGTGAATAAGGAACTATTGGACCTCATTAGCTCAAAAGAGTAGTCTACACCAGCTGGAAAACAGGAAGCATTGTTTCCCGATGAGTGCGGGGCTTTTTTCTTTTTTTTTAAAGAACCAGGAGCTAGGACCAGGCAGTACAGTTGGGGGAGGAGCTGGGAGAGTGGGTGGGGTTTGAGGGTGCTCAGGGGGCCTAGGGGAGCAGGCAGGGGATGGGGCCTGGTGGCAGTCCCCTCCATGGTCCCCTCCCCCCTCCTCCAGTCCCACCCCTGCCTCCTACTTACTGGCGCAGAGTCCTGGGCCAGCTCCCTGTGGCAGTGAGCGGGGACTGCCCACATCTCTGAAGCTCTCCGAATATTTTCAGAATTGATATGGAGAGCTTTGAATCAATTCAGACCTTTTTATTGGTCTCCTGATTCAATTTGGATTCAGAAATTTGGCCTCTGAATTGGGCTGAATCTCCTACAGATTGAATCAGCACCCAAAGCTTCATGCAGCCCTATTTTCTACCCTTCTATTCAGCTGAACTTCAGAATGTATTATAAGGTCCATCCCTTTATTCACATTATTTCTTAAGGCAATTTTTGGTGGATGCAATGATGGCATACTTGTGAACAGAATCCCTTTTATTATTTCTTAATATTGTGTCAGTTGCTTAATACAAGAATTGGGTTTCTACCTCTGTGCAGGTGCTCCTACAGCTATGTTTATCTTTATACATTAGTGAAATAAAATAAAATGCACAAATTATTCAAGAAATGTACTGATGCTGATTCTGCTCTTTATTTTAGGCATCGGGAGTTTTTAGTACTGATTTTATATATTTAGCTTTAATAAGATTAGTAAAAGTGTCTAATATGTACAGGACAGGACGAATCTAAAAATTAATGTTTCCATGTAAGCTTAAATTTAGGTTTACAATGTTAACAAAGAAGCAGAGCTTTGATATAAATCTTCTTTTACTGAATCTTTAAAATGTGTTTATTATACAGTAGTTTTCAGTTTAATAAACTTGTACCTAGATTTATGGAAATTGTCAAGGTTTATATTAAAGTAGAATCTATTCCAGAATAGAATTATTGAAATATATGCAATTTCAATGTGATTTGAAATACAAATTTCATCATTCTTTTATTAAATACTTCATATACAAAAGGAAAATAATATCTAGATAGAGCTTTCTATATTTTAAAGTGTGATAATCTTTGACTTCATACTTTATAATACTTATCAGTAGTGGCAGAAAACACATTTTCATCTGTAGATTAGTTTTCACTTTAAGCCTGCATTTTTCTCAAACTGTACCTAATCCAGTCAGGTTCTGAAGTTAATGGCACCTTTGAGAACTCAGCATCTCATGGGAAAGGTTGAGTATTTACCATTTATCCAGCCATTTATAATACACACAGCATCAGAAAACATACGTAGGCAGGCCAATATACAGGATTTCCAGTTCACTGAATTTAAAAATACTTTTTTAAGTAGGTCTTGCTCTGATTCATATTGAAACCAAGTCTTTCAAAATTTCTCATGAATTGGAACTTAAAATAACTTAGTCTGGAAAAAAACCAAAGACTGGTATTTCCAAACAAAATATGATCCCTAGAATCTCCTGTTGACTGAAAATGACATTCTTTTCACTTTCATTGCTGCTAATAGCAGCCATATAACAGATTTCACTCAACAGCTGCCAGGGCTAACAAAGTCTGTGGCTCTGGCAAAGCCCTGCTGTGTGGACTGGCCTAGAATTTCCATGATCTGTGTCAGAATCAGAGATTTCTAGAGTTGGATGGGACCTCAAGGCACCTTGGATGGATATTGTCTGGTAAGATGATCAACTCATTAGGAAAAATATTTAATGGCTCAGGATCCAGAACAGACCTCTGTGGGACATGACTTGTCACTAATCTATTTGTATCTATCTATATCTAGATATATATAATTTGTTGTTATCCAAGCTGCCTAATTATAACTGTATTTAGCTCGTATTTTCTCAAGTTACTTATGAGAATGGCATGTGGGATTGTGTCAAAAGTTTCAGTAAAGTACACATATACTTATTGCACTCCTTTTTTTTTTTTCCAAAACAGAAAATAAAGCTGGTTTCACATGATTTGTTTTTAACAAATCCATGTTGGCTGCTAGGGATCACCCTCTCATTCTCAAATATTTATAAACTGATTGTTTAATAATTTGCTGTGGTAGTACCCTAGGTATGGTATTGAAGTCAGACTGAGTGGGCTATTATTTCCCGGGTCCTTCGTTTACCCCCCCCCCCCAGTTAAAAACTGTTAGCTGTTCTCCAGTCTTTGGAATAACACATGTCATCCAACAGTTTACACATATTCTTGCTCTTGGCTCAGAGATTTCTTTACCATGCTGTAGTGAATTCTGACTTCAATCCATGTAAGTTTATCGAAGGACTTTGAGTGTATTCTTTACTTATGAGCTGTATCCCTTCTCCCTTCTTTGTTCATATTAGTATTGCTATGTTTCTAGTTAACAGCTTTTAAACATTTTAATTTTCTTGAAGATTGAAGAAAAATAGGCATTTTCTTTGAGTCAAAACTCATCATCTCTGTTTAGCAGCAAACCAGTTTCCCCCTAAGTTCCTTTTGTAGCCATGTTAGTTTCTTGTGTTTTTCTTTTAACTTTCTTCTGGGTTAGAATTACTTGACATTAAGCTTGACATTGGCTTGTCTATGGAACTTTATCTACTATATCTCTTAGTTGACTGAAATACACTCTTTTAAAGTCCAATGTCCTTGTTTACTGCTCTCGTGTCTTCCTTTTCTTGAATAATACATTCTATCATATCATGGCTTCTTCTACCAATGTTTTCAACTATTTTTAAGTTGGCAATCAGTTCATCCTTTTTGGTCATACCCAGATCTAAGTTGGATGACCTAGCTGTTTCCTCAACCCCTTTGTTGTCCCGACTCAGTTGCAGAGAATCTGGAAACTCTGAAAGATCCAGCTGTAACTGAGGGCTTTTCCATACAACTGCAGCAGCAGATTCCAGTGAGGACATGGCTGAGTATACCCTGCCTACCTGCAAACATCCTCCAAACCCAAATGTCTACTAGTGATGTTGATCTAGGCTTGCTTTCAGCAACTACTGTTAAATCCTCCAGTTCTCATGGGTAAATTTCTGAGTCTGGAGTGTGTCAATGGACTTTGCTGGGTGAAGTGTAGAAGGGGCATACTTAGCCCCCATCCAGCTGGAACCCACCAACACAGCATTATAAACAAGCCTTGAGAGTCTCTTAAGGCTTCCAGGATTCTTACTTCAGACCTAGACCCTGTTTAGACTTGAGGCTCTCTGGGCATTCTGACTTCTGACCTCATCATAGTGAGGTAGCAAATCTTGTCATGGCTGGCTATGAGAGAGAAAAGAAAGCTGAAAATTCAAGATTAAAAAAAGCTGCATATATTTCTACATCTACCCTGTTCTATCTATCTAATATAGATGCTGAATTCAGTGCTTATTGAAATCAATGAAAAGACTCCCATTAACTTCATGGGCTGGTGGATCAGGCCTTCAGACCAATTGTTCACCTCACGCTGCACTTTTATACCAAGTGTTATAACAGTCATGTTAGCACTGTTATATTTTTTTAAATAAATGTGTCATTTTCTATTCTTTCAGATCTCAGGTTTCTTTTCCAATTACATAAATGACCCAGATAGTATATGAAGTGAAGACATTCACAAGAAACTATTCAAAAGACTATTCAAAGAAAATTCCCTTCTCAATTTCCTTCCTGGAAATTAGTGGTCATTGTATAGACTTAGTAAGCATTGGCTTGGATACAAATTAATGAATATTCTCATAGGCAGACAAGCTTCTTTGGGTCAATCCAATATCTTTCATTAGACCAAATCAAATAGTTGGAAAAATCTTCTTTGCAAGCTTTTGGGTATAAATACCCTTCATCAAGCTGAGGAAGCATCTGCAGCCTCAGATGCTTCCTTAGCTTGGCGAAGGGTATATATACCCAAAAGCTTGCAAAGAAGTTTTCCAACTGTTTGAGTTGGTCTAATAAAAGATATTATTGCCTATGTCCTTAGACCAACATGGCTATAACCTATACCGCTGTAACATGAATATTCTTATGGGATTTTCAATCCTCTGTGATTCTGGAAGGACTTGCTGTACAAATTGTATGTGCCATTGAATCATGAAAAGAAACCATCAAGAGATGGCTTGAAGTTTTAAGTACATTTTGATAATTGCTTTAAGAGATTTGGCTAAAAGTTGTTGTATATGGCAAATAGTATTATTGCATTCAACCTAGTTTTGAAAACCACTGGATTTGATTATTATACTATACAGGTACTTCTCTTGACAGACAGTTATGCTTAAAAGCAAATCAGGGATGTCTTAAAGCCAGAAAAAATTCCCCAAACCTTGCTATATTTCTCTTATAGAACATAATCTACTGAGGTCTTCATATACAGGGCCAGATTCCTCAGATGTTGTAAATCAAGTGACCTCAATGCTCATATGTCAATTTACTCCATTTGAAATGCAGTACTTTTTTGTATTTGTATGTATGTGTGTTACCTGTACACATAAATACAACCCAGGACATTGGATTATAGTTTAACTCTGTTACAAAAAAATTTCTGAAGGAAACAAATTTGAAAGCAAGGGGATGGCATCAGCATGGATTGCAATCTCATGTTACCTGAAACCAGATTCTGCTTAGCAAATGAGTGTCCCAATGAAATATTGATAACATTCCCTTGTTCTTTTTAGAACCTGACCTATATATGACTAGTACTGCCACTGAATTTCTACTAAAAATAAGAATGATTTAAAAAAAGCTAAGCTATTGCAATTAGAAGTTGTAGAGGTTAGTTACTTGTCACAGGTAAGGGCCTGAATTGTTTTGATTAGGGTTTTACACAGATGAGAGCAGGACAATGACATAGAATAAATTATGAAAAATATACACATAATATATATATGTGAGTAGAGCTTAAGCATATAGGGGGTTTCTTATTTTTCCTTCTGGATTCAATGTGCTGAAGCCACTATCTTTCCCTTCTCTAGAAAATAAAATGTTTGTAATGGCTATACATATATTCTTCTAGTGTGATGCACTTGTAAGTACTCTGTGGAAAACACTGCTGTTCGGATAAATGATACAGCGTAGCAGATTCTAAGTGACTTCAATGGCTTTTATAAGTGTCCATTCAATAAGATTAATTGTTTTGTTTTTAAGAACACTATAGGAAGCTAAAACAATGGATAGAATAACTTAGAGGAAAAATAATTTAAATAGCTGTGTGTATATACACTCTTTGGTCTCCTATAAATGTGCAGCAAGGCTGCTCTGATGTTCTGTAAATTCAGAGCATCAGAGCTGACTCGATTAATCGAGTCTGCTGGAGCACAGAAATTAACACTCCCCAGCAGCCTCCAGCATCACATGTATCAGCATCCCCATGTTGAAAAATGGCAATGGGGCACTTTAAGCTAAAGCTCGTTCAATGAGTTTTAGTTCAAAGCACTCTGCCACCATTTTTCAGCATGGGGACGCTGATACATGTGACACTCGGGCACTTTTAATTAGTGTGACTTCGGGTCCCACATCCCAGAGCACATCTATAAACACCTTTTAATTCAAAGCTCTCCTTCCTTTCTGTGACAATTTATTTCAATAGTAGCATCCAGTCTCATGATGCAATGACTACGGGACTTGCCACAATCATAGGAAGAAAGGAACATAAGAAAAGCTCCTGAGCCATGAATTCTAGGCTCCTGCATTCACAGCCAACCACTTATCCAATGTTATCTACTCTAGTCCCTCTTCCTTTCCATAGCCACACAGCACCCTATAAACAAAATAAAAATATATGCCCCAAAACACAACATCTCAAAACACAGCAAGAGATTCAAAGGTGCTGCAAATATGGGGAATCTGATAATTAATATAAACCCAAATGATTCTAGGCCAATGCCCTTCACTTCTACCGATACTCAATGCCTAAAACTTCAGAGGCAGGCAGGGAAAAAAATCAGAAATCGGGGGGGGGGGGAGGGGGAGGGGGAGGCAGGGCAGCACGGGGGTGAAAAAGGGGAATCATGGGGGGAAAAATATTCTCCTGGCCCAAAAAGCAAATCAGCATAGGTCCTGAAGAGCAGGATTATCAGATACTTTCTCCTAGAGACTGAGGTTCCTTTCAGCCCCATTAAGGGGACACCAAATGCTTAAATAGATATGCACAAATAATGTTATCATACTATTATTACTATTAAACTTGTTGAGTTCTATTTTGAAACAAGTCAGGTTCTTTGCCATCTCTCCTTTGTTTGGAAGACCATCACTTCTCTTATCATTAGAAAGCTCCTACTAATTTCCAAGCTAAATTTGTTCAGTACCAGTTTGTAGACTTTTAAAGTCATGGCCTGACACAAGATCCATCCAAATGAACTGAAAGGGTAAAGAAGATTTCAACTGGTGCTAGATCAGGCTCTGAAACTGACTCTTGGCAATTAACTTTGTTCCATTACATGGGTGTACATAAAATTCCTTCTTAATACACAGAGAATAAAGCCAAATACTAATTTTTTTAAGCAGCTTTGGTGCCAGAATCTAACCACCACTTCATTCTTCCAAACATATGAGCTTTCTTCCCATATAAGAGGGGTTCTTGCTCAAGACATGGCTAACAATTTTTATTATATAGTCAAGTCACCCTTCAGATTGTCCTATTATTTTGGAGGTTGTGGGACTTTTTCACAGCTTATTTCTTATTTGATCTTTCACATTTAGACTCAAATGAGTGTGCACATATTGTTTTGTCTGTGTGCTTTCCATACTGTAGTCATTTAGGGCAAAAAGAAGAAATTATTTCACAGTTCAGTTAGTCTGAAGCATTGCAATCTAAGAGGCAGGTCTTCCGATGGTGTATGTTATCTGAAGTCAGTAGAGATATGCTGATTTACGCTACCTCAGGCTGTGGCCAGCAATGATTAATATCACTGGAATTCATTCTCTGAACTGTGAAGATGCGTTTCACAGTCTTTTGCCCACTTCCAAGCTTCTGTTTCCTCCTCCTTCAGGTAGAAGCATATGCATGTTAAAGACTATGTTTTTGTGAGGAAAATCTTATCAAAGACATATTGATTATATAGTCAATCAGTCTCTTTATACTTTAGTTTGCAATCTGGACTATTTTAGAGTTTGTTCCTGTTATCCTGTTAACTTAAGTACTGCAAATCTATTAACAAGTGCTAATGTAAATAAAGTGCTACAAATATTAACACAGATTTTTTATCACATTCCACACCTGTCTTTCTGAGTAAGAGTTTATCACACATTATCCCCCCCCCCCCCCCCCCCATAAATAAGAAGTGATTAGCAATTCCTTGACTTTTTGACAAACAGTTTTAAGTCAGCAGGTTAGGTGCTATTAAATATCTCAACATCAGAAATGAGCTCAATATGGTTATGGTTTGCAGCTTGTACAGATACACAAGTCAGAACAATCAACAGCCTTTCTCTTCAAGTTTTAGGAATAAATTAATCTTTGTGAATGAAGAAACTTATCCTTTCTCCATCTCCCAGAAATGATTCAACAACAAAAGAGTTCCCTCTTCCTAAAATGTCTTAACTTGTTCTTTTAATTAATGTTGATAGTAAACAAGATAAACAGTGTAAAAATGATTTGAAATTGCAGTGAATGTCATGAAAAACTCCAGTGAGCAAACAATTATAAATATTTGAATAGGCTAACCTTCCACTTCACCTTTGCTACAATTTCAGATCTGCATGGCAACCAGTCATTTCAAAACACTCTTTGCTCCTAATATCTTTGCTGTGTTTTACCCAACCAAATTCCAAACAGAAGAACAGACAACCTATTGGGAATGATTTTGATGATGAAACCATAAGTATATGAAGGAGTTCCTTGAGGCATACATTTTTGTGTACTGGATGCCAGAATGAAGCCTACTTTTCCAAAGCTCTGTGGGTGTATACAGGCAGATTGGAAATGAGGCCTAACATAAGCGTGTCCAAGATTTTGAGATGCATGTATTATGGCCTTATATAGTGTTCTAAAAATGTGTGCTACTTATACTCACAGTCAGGGCTAAATAGTCATGCCCAGCTGTCTCATTAACATATACTAATGAACTGCTGACTTATGCTAATGGCTGCTACTTACTCAGCATGGCTTAGTGCTCAGTGTTAAAATATTCCAGACATTGCCTAACTCCAGTTGTGCTTCCAATAGTTCCTTGCCTTTTAGTTTTATTTCCTACCTGCTCCCTACCTCATCTCAGACCATGTAGGCTGGTATCACAAGGTGCGTCTACATGAGATGCTTAATGAGCATTAGACTAATTCTACTGTGCATTAGCAGAGCTGGCAAAAACCATGCTAATGAGCTAATGTGCAGCAGACTTAGTCTCATGTGCATTAATGTCACAAAACATTTATCTGCGTTAATGTGCAGTAGCGCCTATTATGGTGCATTTAGTATTTATTATTACAGATACTAAACTTAATGCACCATAATTATGCACAATTATGGTGCATTAATGAACCACTTTTGGTCTCTAGTACCTTCTCCTAGGTTTATACTCTTTTTTTTACCCCTTCAACCATGATATCATGATCTACACAGCAAGGTCTCAGTCTTCACCTGCTCCAACTTCATGTTCACCCACTTGAGATAAAACACTCTCTCATTTCACTCAGCCCTGAATCTTACTGACAAATTACAGCAAATTGTAAGATATAAAAGGCTACCCCAATTTCTGTTACTTTCTAAGAGCCTCAAAGGGGGCATAATGCAAGGAAAGATTCCTGAAATACAGTGTCTCTGTTTCCATGCCTTCAAGCTCCTAACACACTCTGTATCTCAGGAGTCAAGGACCAGGAAGATTGAAGTGTCAGCTTACTCAGTGCCAGAAGAATCCTTAGCTTCCCATTTGGTGTACGCTTGGAGGTCATTTGTTGCCACTCTTGGCGGGACAAAGAACCTTACCAGGACTGATGCTTGAGCCACAAGCCTTGTTGTTCCCCAGCTTTACAAGTGAAGTTTTATCCATTGTGCCCAGAGTAGGGGCCTTAAACAGCAGGCAGTACAGTTGTAACCAGAAACTTTTGCGTGTGCATCTCCTGGCTTATATCTGCATCTCCATAAGAACATCTAAATAGGCCATGCAAGAAGGCCTGAATGTATTCTGCTCAGTTATGCAAATTGGTTGTATTTACGTGTACTTGCAGATAGTCCTTTCTGTTTGCTAGCATTAATACTTTGGCAAGCAACTACCATGCATATACTAAGCTATACTCAGAAAGCATGTGTCACCTTCTTGTACCTCTGGATGTCCTTTTAAGTCCTTTATATTTATTTGTCATTTTAGAAAAAATCCAGTGCATGATAATATAATTTACATCACTGATAATAAAATATATGTAAAATTGCTAGCAAGGATCAATGAAATATTGTGGAAAAACAAACTGATAATTGTAGGCCTCTATCCTAAAATACCATGGAAATACTGGCACAACTTTCAAAAAGACCATATTTTTTTCACATACAGTATTCCCCAGAATATAATATACACTTTGAAAGGCAGAACAGAGGATAAAAAAGATCTTTCCTTGTAGTATATAATTGAGTAGCAGCAGCTGGGGAGCCAAGGCTGCTCATTGTTCTGTCCCTTGTGAATCACTGCAGATTTTACTTTTGGTTTCATCAGCTAACCAGAAGAACTGCTCTTTCCATATTTCTTGTATATGATACATATTCCAATTTCCAGCAGCTTGTTTCTTGGGAAAAGGTGCATGTCATATGTGAAAACTATATTATATGGATATATTTCATCTAACCTGTTGTTTCTGCCTCCTAAGGTATTTTTCAGTGTCTAGTAATAACCACTGATTTTAAAGGTTCTGAGATCTTTTTTTCTGAGTGGGAAAAGCTGGATACCAAGTTCCAGAGTTGTGTCATGACTGGAATGAGTTTTTCTGCAAGAGTAGTCCAATATCCACAAAATCTTTGGACTGTGGGACCCTACCGTTGGGAGTAGAGTCAGTGGCAGACATATTAACAAGGCCTATATCATAAGCTAGAAGTTCAACTCCAAATTGCTGACTAATGTAAAAGGCAAGAGAGAAGACTGTGGCCACTGGCAATCAAATCCTAACCATGCTGAGGTTAATGGCAGAAACTAGAACTAATATTTCAACTGAGGACTCTGCCTCCAGGAGTACCATCTGTGTGGGGAGAATGAGTACCTAAGTAAATGGAAAAGAGGCAGAGGAAAACGGGGTGGACTGAGACAAAAAGATAGAACCAAAGCAAGGCAAGAAAATACATGGGAATAAATAGCAGCACATTTGTTACTTTACTCCAATAATATTCAAGTGAGACCAGTATTTACTAATTCTACTATGTCAAGTGATAGCCCTTTTGTCTATCAAGTCTGGTTTTTAAAGTGGAAAACAAGTAGAAAACACAGAAACTATAACTGTAAGGTTATATTGTTTATGGTATCATATATGTGGCTGAATTAATTTACATATAGCCTTTGATAGGAAATCTAGACTTTTGTGTCTATATCAGGTACTCTTAGTAAGTGATTCAATCATAATTTTGAAACTGTAATGGTTTTCTGGAAAATTGGAGATATACAACATGGACAAGAGTGAAGCACACGGGTGACCTATTGCCCTTTTTGGAACAAAAAGAATGTCTCAGGAATATCTACAAGATACTTTTTTATTTTTATCTTTGGCCAAAATGCCTGAGAATCTTATGTAGCTTTCTACCAGGTGATGATACAGTAATGGATAATTCTGAGAAAACTACCCCCATGGAATTTAAAATGCTTTACTTTGTGAAGTCATTGCAATTAAATATTTTTTTATTAAACCTGATATGTCTTCACAGGTAAAATGAATCTTCTATCAATCTGTAGTAGTATTCATGAACACTTCAGGCCAGGAAACAACTGTGAAATACAAATATTGCTATTCTGAAGATGGAGAGTTTGGTCAAACTAACACAGTACTAAAACTCTAGCAAAACATACTGCTTCAAAGTATGATATTTCCTTGAGCCCAGAAACCTAGTTGAGAGAATAACATCACAAAAGTGAATAAAAAATGGAGCTTTCATTTGGAAAGCTCCAGAATGTAATTTCTGGTCAAAAACAGAGACCCATCCAGACCACTCAATGGTCCAGTGATTAAACAGCTCAGCTAGCATATGGAAGACCTAAGTCGAAATCCCTGTTCTGCCTCATACAGAGTGGGGACCCCCAGGTAATTGAGTCTCTCTGTTTTCCCTACCTCCAACTCTGTTCTCACTGAGATGGTAGGGGAGAATCAATGTAAGCACTTCAGCCTAGAGTCTCACATGCTCAGGGAATCCCCAAACCACCTGTCAAATCAGACTCTAAAAACACATGCATAACATTGTAAAATGGTTTGTGACACTGAATAGTTTACAATGAAAATTGTGAACTTCTATTTCTATGTTTCTTAAATTTCTATTTCATACTTGATATAATTTATTAGTAATGAATTCCTTCACTAAGAATGAACACAAAAAAGGATATCAAAGTTACCTTAAGTATATTCTTATATGACAGTGAAATAGTACTTAGATTACCTTTCTAATTTAGTTTTTAAATATGCCTGAAGAATAAAGAACGACTTAGCCAGAACACTGCAATATTATTATTCATTGAAAAAAAAGGAAACATTAATTATTTCATGACCTGTTGTGAAAGTGACACAAGATTTTTACAAAAGTGCTGCAGACCAGACTTTGGGGACTTGTGGGCTTTGATAAGTCATTAGAGCAGGTAAGATTCATAATAATTTTCTCAGAATTAGATCACTTGCAGATAGGGACTAATGTATTAGGAAAACTGCCAGGAATAATAGAGAAGGGAAGAACAAAAGGAAATGATGGTGAATTATCTTGAACTTCGTCTTGTGCGCACCTCTAGAGTGGTGCCCATTCATTGAGTTGGGAGGATAATACCTGTTTTGGTAGCCAGTTGTCAGACATCCTTAGGACATGTCCTGGCCAATGGAGCTGGTGCTGTATATGCATGGTTTAAATACCTGTGGTGTTTGCTTGAGCCAGAATGCTGGCATTTGTTCTTCTGTCCTGCCAGATATGGACAATATTCTAAAGCTTTTAGATTGTTCCAATATGTCATCTGTTTCACATACAACAGGGTAAGGATGACAACAAAGTTTTGTTGAGGTCATGATCTCATGATCACGGAAGATACAATTTTGGAGATGTCCAAAGGTAGCACTGACAGATTTTATTTGCTGTTCAAAATGTTCATGGTGGGAATATTCCAGTGGACTGTAGGATAGTGCAGGAACCAGTGGTGGCCTCAGTTCTTGGGATATATCAAAATGGATTGAATAATTGGAAGAAACACTGTAGGAACCAAACATACTCAGGCAGTGACTGAATTAGCAAATATTTTTCCAGCATCTATGATGTCCAGCTACCAGTGGAGTAGAGAGGGGAGGGCAATTGGGGCACCAGCCCCAGGCACTAACAGGGTAGCACCAGAACTTCATGCACCTTGTCTGATGTCTCATCTTCTGTGGCTGCTAGAGCCAGCTCAGTGTTGGGGACCAGAGGATTCTGGGCCCAGCTTGATAACACAGGCCTAGCCTACAACTAACTGCAACTTAGCAAAAAGTCATCAGACAGGTCACCTTGACTGTGACATGCTTATTTTTAGCTGCCTGCAACCACCTGCAACTCAGCAACAAAACTAACAGACAGGTCACCCTGCCTGTGACCTATCCCTGGCAAGGAAAAAGGAGAAGTCTGGAAAACCCCCAGTCAGATGACCAAAGTTGAAACAGGAATTCGGCCAACCAAAATAAGGAATTGGCTTGGGAGAATAGGGAAATGATCCATAGCAAAACTAATCCCCATCCAAGAATAAATTTCTGCTTAAATATTGGAAAATTCCAGTTATAGATAATCATATATGGTAAACAGAAATAAGGTTATTAATATGCATAATAGGGAAGAACTTATGCTAATGTATTAATGGTAACACAATGATGATAAGATATATAAGATCAAGAATTAAGACCCTTCCTCAGAACACTACTGATAGAAGCCTGATGACATCAAGTGGGAGCCAGGAGTCCCTGGACAAGACTACACAGCTAGATCAACTAGCTAAGCCTTGTCTGCAATGTTTTGGGGTGGTTAGCATTTGCTTTGACTAGATACACACACATTTAGAAGGTTTTTTTAACTGCCACCATTATTTTAAATGCTAATTAGTACTGTATCTGTTAGGGTTCAATATACTTGTTTTTAGTTTTAGGACAAACATGTCTTAGTCTCCTTGCCTGGTAAAAGGCCCAGTATAGCGTAAGTTATGCAATGTCAGGCACTGCTGCCAGCTAGGATACAAACCTGTGACAGAGCACAGGTTGTGCCTGTCACTTTAAGCGGTTTGAGCAGGCTGTGAAGCAGATAGCAGATGCAGTGAGGGCTAATTAGGTGGTCACATGACTGAAAGAGGGCCCCTGGATTGGAGGAGGGCTGGGCAGCTTCAGTATAAGTCCAGGCCCTAGGAACTGAGCTGGCAGTTGCTGCAGGGAGCCAAAGGATGAACATCACCTACCTAGAGATCTGCTGCTCCCAGAACACTTAGAGGTCAGGGTAGGAACTAGGGGGGTGGAGGAGGTTCCTGGTTCCGGGTAAGACCCAAAACTGCATCCTTCTGGAGTTGGATGGTATCATGGGGTTGCCTGTGGTGGGGCAGTCTACAGAAAATGCCGCACCTGTGCCTCCCTATTGAAAGGCAAGTATGGGGTTCTGGAAAGCCTCAGCCCCCATGACCTGGTGGGTAACCCTGTAGAAGAGACAGGATAAGCATGTCATTGGATACATGAGGCTCAAGAGGTGTCAGGCCCAGGAGCCCTGGTAAGGGAGCAGAGTAATGGCCCCAGTGAGGAGGCAGAGTGGTGGCCAAGTGAGGGGCAGAGAGTGAGCGAGCCCAGTGAGGGCAGAACAGTGGGCCCAGGAGGGGTCCAGAGTAACTATGTGGTCCACAAGCTCACAGGGTCAGAATAGTGGTTAGAGGGGCCGAAGAAGGTGGACTTCTACAGGAGAGAGAGCTGGCTGTCTGAGAACTTACCCAGAGAACCTCAGCTGGCCCATGCTGGGGCCAGCACCATAAGGGTCAAAGGACAAGAAGGCCCACCATGAGGGACAGCCAGAGCCAGTGGCCTGGAGTCCAAATTGGCCTCAAGGTGAGGCCAAAGGCCCCGGAGGGAGCCATTGCCAAGCTGAAATGGGGTCTAGAGAGCTTGTGGCTCAGGATAATGGTGGAGGTTAGGCTGCCTGAGTAGGAAACATCCATTTTGGGGTCCAAATGTCAAACAGGAATATGGTGGGGCCCAGTGTGGGGTCAGAGCCATATAGTGATGCCATCTGTGAGGCATTATACATGGTGTAGGGGAGGTCAGAGCTGTGCATTATGCTCATTGGCATCGGGTATTGAATGGGCAGCCTCCCACCTAGGAACAACTTTTTACTTACATCAAGGTATGGCAGGAGAATCAGGTGGGAGGACTGCCATAGACAGACATGGTTGGATCAGCCTGGAGACGAACCTATTACAAAGCCCTGCCAGCCCAGTTATTTTAGCTGGATTATTCTGCTATAATGGTCAGCTGCTGTAGAGGAGAGGGTTATTAAAGAGGTGCTAGGCAAGTACTGGAATAAGATCCAAGCTCACTTCACTCACTGCCCCTATTATGCTGCAGGACAAGACACACCATAAACTTTCAGTTCAATAATGCTTCAATTAAGAAGAGGGGAGCTTCTCTACAATTGCTCCTGTTTTCACTGAAACGGGTTTATTTGTTGGTTCCTTTTAATATTCACTTTGAGATGCTTTTGGCAAACTAAATTAACCTAGATGAATCTTTTAAGTTTGTATGCTTATTTTAATTTTTATTGCACTCTTCTTGTGCCCAAATCTGTGTATTATCTGAAAAACTTAATTGTCACATACTCTTATCCTTAGTTTTCGAAACACAACTAGACATATTTTCTATAATACTTCAGGATCAGAGTTCAGAGCTACACTTCTCTCAATTATAAAGCCCTTATGAAGGATACGTTCTGTTTCTTTCTGGAGGGATAAATGATACACCTAGCTATAACATTCAATACAGGCAAACAGCTTTACATATATCAACAGAGGCTTACAGATTAGTTGACCCAAAAGGAATAGAATTGATCAGGTAGCTCCAGTAGTTTTGAAATGAAGTACTATTTCTGCTAATAATAGTTGTTAGGGCAAAATGCTGTAGCGTGATCACAAAACTTGTTGTTTTCAGATTGGTTCATTCATCCATACTGACAATATTAAAGTACTGTGAAATTATTAAATTAACTTTTGCTAATCCTATTCATAAAGAGATTTACTGCATAGGAAAGTGAGATCAAAAGGTTAATGTATTGGAGGAAATCTCAATTGTCATTAGTAAAATGCATAAATAACTAGAATTCCATTGCTATAAACCAGATTTTTATATAATTGTATACACAAAACAATACATCTGGGCCATAAGAGTTACTCTTTACAATTTGGATTACTGTACTGCTGAGAAATATGCTTGGGTTATATAATGTAGATATATCTGAAATATGGTGTTGTTTTGAAACTGTCAAGGAGTTCTTATGTTTTTCTAGTACCCCAAAGAATGACCTTAGGTAAAAAAGTTTTTTCCCTTATTTTTATTTAAATTAATCCAAACAAGGAGTACAACAAAGAAGCAAATCAATAGCACCCTCAGGGAAGTGAGCCCATGACTGCTTCTCAATGAAATGCAAGCCAGTATATATATGGCCTGGATGAACAGCCTAAAAATCAGCTTTTTGAGTTTATTAATTATTTATACTACAACAGTTTTAAGTGGATCCAAATGAAAGTCGGGATCCGTTGTTCTGAATACTATATAGCATGAGGCAATTTCTGTCTCTCAGTACTCAGGATCAAAAAAGATAAGGGAAATGTAGGAAGGAGGTGGCATTAGCATCCGCTGTATAGATGGAGAACCCTAGCTGGCCACTCCAATTATAGGGAATAGGCAGGGGGTTAGGCCCTGCTGAAGGCTTCAGGCCATCCTTGACCAACCTCAGGTGATCAGCCATAGTGACAGCCATGTTGGCCAGGTTAAGGCCCTAGGTTTCAGGCTGTGGCCTGACACATTCCTACTTTACTGAAATGACTTGCCCAGGATCACAAAATACAAATTTGAAACAGCTAGAGATTGAGTTCAGAAGTTTAAATCTTAAAGCAGTACATTGCATTACTGAAATCAGTATGTTTTATATATAAAAGGAGCACAGAACTGGAAGGAGCCTCTTGGGCCATACAACCAGTCCCCATTAAATAGATATAAAACATAATTAACAAAAATATTATATTTGATTACATTATATTATATTACATTATATTATTAAAATTCAGATTAGCATATGGTTAAAGCAACCTACATTAGTTCTGAAATACTTAGAAGAAAAAATGGTGGTAAAACATAACTAGCAAGTGTCTCTCAACTCCCAGACATTCTCCCTGGCTCTCTTATATGACCAGAGCTATATGGAAATGAAATAAACTCACAGACATAGACAAATTCTTACAGATTTTAGACTTGAAATCATCTGAACAGCTCACTCAACAATGCAACCTTCAGAGATGAGGTTTTCATAAATATCTTCAATTTTGACAGACATACAGCAATCCATGTCCAAGTGTGAAAATAAATTGCTAAGACTCTGGAAAGCAGGCAGAGCTAAAGGGCAAATTTCTATTCTCTATGCAGTTCTAAATAGTGCAGAAATAGGTAAGTCACAGCACATAAAAGAAAAATAAAAAAGAGAATTTCAGAGTACAGTAGAAGATGACTCCTGGGCAGATATCTCTCAGAATGAATACGCCATCATCTCCTTTCCATCATATAGTGATTTCCACTGGAAAATAATCACATGCTTCTTCACAGAACTTGATCCAGCATCAGCTAGAACAAAGGTGGTCAAATAGGTCACTTCAAATACCATTTGCTGTTGTTATTATCAGATGCAACATGTTTGGCACACAAATACATGAATTGATTGCAAGCCTCCGACACTCATTTTGATAAATCTCTATAGTCTATTATGTTTTGGGAAAAATTATTTTCTTCAGCCTCCACCAAAAGAAATCTACAGGCAAAAATATTTAGTTATTGTATTGGTAATAGTAGGAAAAAGGTTATTACTAGGTTATACTGAAGGGAAAGTCACACAATTACAATGTGGCCTTATATGAGAGAGAGACAGAGAGAGACAGAGAGAGACAGAGACACAGAGAGAGAGATCACTGTCCCAAATCCATGTAGAGGAGTATTCAACAGAGGGCAATCGTGACCTGAAATTCAAAAAATGCCATGCCATGCATACCATTGCAGTATATCTAGAAAGAGGTCACTGTCTGAAGAAATTGCTTGCCAATTAATGAGTATACTAGGTCTTCAAAAAAGTACAAAACCAAATTGCCCTCTGGGAGCTGAGGACAAAAGAGAGACCCTAAAAGTGGGTTTTCTGCCCTCTCGGATGAACCTCTTTTAAATTGCTAGCATTGCAGAAATGTGGATGCATTGTGGGACTTATCTGAAAGGAAGGGGCTGTACAAGGTTTGGGCACTAGGATTAAAAACAAGAAGGGGAAGGATATACTCTCCTTCCCTATATTCTGCTAAATTGTGATATATTCAGACTATTGATCAAATATATTCTTCAATTTGCCTGATTCTTCAAGAAAAAGGGAGTATGTCTTCTGAGAGACAGATAGGAGAGAGACATGTACTGTCCCCTCCTCTTTAATAATACAGGCAATAACATTAATAAATTGCCATTTCTGTGCCAGATAATGATTTTCATATCAAATTCAGTTGCTAAACTTTTACTAAAGCTGAATAAGTATTCAAAGGACACTAAAACCCTTTAATTCAGTTTCCCACAATAGAATCAATACTACATTCTAGATAAGAAAAAGAAAGGAATCCCTTCACACCTTAACTGTTTAAAGTTCCTCAAATCTTTTCCATAAATGTAAAAAATCAGAGTACAGTAGAACATTTCCATCTCAGACCAAACATAAATCTTCCATATTTGTTTCTGTTCAAGTCAAAGGCCTTAAAACGAAAAACAACAAAAAATGAACATAACAGCACATTTTCCTACTGCTGTAATAAAAAATGTGTTCCAACTCTACCTGCTTATCTAATAAATCATTTAAATTTTTAGAATAGTTTTAATAACTCTTTAGAGACTACATACGTGTAACATCCTAAATACATTCATTTGCCTGGCAGTCTAGAGAATGACAATACTGTCAAGACTAATAAAGCTTTGTAGGCTTAGACCCCTCAATATAGGACCTCACAGTTGTCAGGCAGTCCAGCAAATGGCAATGTGGCAGTCCAGCAAATGGCAATGTTGTAAAGATTAATAAAGCTTGCATGCCCCAATATAGTCCCCATGATGGGACTTAGATGTTGCATTATATTAGCTGAATGAAACTAAGATAATTGTTCCATATATTTTTGTTATCTAAGTATTAGTTAAATTACTATAAATAGACACAAAGAGATTACAAAACAAGGCATAATTGAATGTACATATTCAACCCAAATTGTGGGTACAAATATCCAATTTCATATGGATTTCTATTGAAGGCCAACATTTGCAAGCATCTGGAGGAAGGTGGCTAGGGACAGACATTACATATAAACCAGTTTAAGTGATAAGAAACTGGTTTAAACCTGTAACAGAACAGACATTCACTGCACATAAACCAGTTTCAAAATGGCCAAAACCAGTTTAAGATAAACCTGGTTGAATGTAGAGTCAGACTTAACTGATTTGGCTCAAACCAGTTTATACATTGTCTGTCCCAGATAACTTGCTGGTTTAAGATAAACCAGACACCCCCAGCATCCTGGCATGGTCTCTGAGCTGGGCTCTCTGGTCCAGCCCAGCTGGGATGGCCACATCTCTCTGTTCCCCAGACGGAGCAGGGACAGGCAGGGGTAAGGGAATGGTCAGGGAGGGGTTTAATTCCCCACTCCCTGTCCCACCTGCAGGGACCTGAGTTGTGTCTGCTGGCTAATCCTCCCTCCTGCTGCAGCAGCAGGCATCCCTGAGGCAGAGGGGGCAGGGATGGGGGGTTAGTCTCCCCTCTACTCTAACTGGCAGCTGGGTCTGCCCTCCCCCCTCGCTACTCCAGTGGCTGACCAGGGGCATGGTTGGACACTGTGGGCTGGGCAGATCTGGCCTGCGGAGGGGCTTTGTCTGGCTCCCAGTGGTTCCTTCAGTCCTGCCAGGCTGAGGTGCCACTCCCTGGGCACATAGTGGGGCTGGGGCTGCTCCATGGTGGGACTGCATTTCTTGGCAGCCTGGCCACAGTAGCTCCTTTGCTGCTTCCACTGGCCCCAGCCCCACGGTACAGGCAAGGTTCAACACACAGCCCGGACACTGTGCGCCCCGCACCATCTCCAGGCTCGCCTGCCTGGACTGAGCAGCAGTGGTGGGGGAGAAATGGCTGCTCAGCATGGGGTGAAAAGCCCCTCTGCATCCTGCTGCCAGTGCTTCCAGGTGCAGCCGTCTGGAGCTAGCACTGGGCTGCCTTGTGTCCATGGGGCGGCAGTGGCAGCAAAGAAGACACAGGGAAGCCCAGTTCCAGCTACAGGTGGATGCAGCAGATGCCAGCAGTGGGAGGGGGAGGGGTTTATTTTGTCCAACACTCAATAGTTTCTCTCTCCACCACCGCTGCTCAGCCCAGACAGGGGCTGGTTCCAGAACCAGTGTGGGCAAAAGTGGCCTGTCCCTCTCCTCCTCCCCCTGCTGGGGTCTGCTGCAGCTGCCCAGAGCCTGTGCGGGGCTGCCCTCTGTCTCTGCCATGTCACTACTGCCTCTGGGCTGCCTCACGGGGTGGCAGTGGCAGTAAAGCAGACACAGGACAGTAAGCAAAGGATAATTAATAGGTCCATGTCAGAATAGCAGAAGGTTTTGAGTGGAGTCCTCCCACAGAGGTCTGTCCTGGGTCCAGTGCTGTTCATTGTGTTTATTATTGATTTGGATGCTGAAATAGAAAACTTCTTAAGCAAGTTTGCAGACTACATGAACTGGTAAGGATTGTGAACACAATGGAAGAATAAAGTGCAATTCAGAAGGGAAGTTGGGGTAGAACTAACAGGATGAAGTTCAATGAGGACAAATGCAAGGTGCTACACTTCAGGAGGAATAATCAAAAAATACTAATATAAAATGAGCGACACCTGAATGAATGAATGACAGCATTATGGAAAAGGACTTGGGAGTCTTGGTAGATCAGAGACTTATCATGAGTCTTCAGTGTGATGCAGCCACACAAATGGTGAATGCAAATTTTGGATTTTATTAATAGAAGCATTAGGTGCAAGGCATGGGAGGTGACAGTACCTCTCTGCTCAACACTGGATAGGCCTCATCTGGAGTACTGTGTGCAATTCAGGGCTCCACATTCTAAAAAGTACATGGAGAAATTACAGAGGGTCTAGAGGCGGGCAACAAAGATGATCAAGGGCTTGGAAGGCAAGTCATATGAGGAAAGGCTGAAGGAGTTAGGCATGTTCAGTTTGCAGCAAAGGCATACAAATGTTTGCTGCACCCAGTCTGTGATCACACATCTTCCTTTAAGCCACGGGATCATAGACAAGGAGTGGTCTATGCAGACATTTTCTGGTGCTGGGAGCCACAGTGAGCACCCAATGTAAGTAAATTGAGGTGGGGGAAGAGGGAGGCAGAATTGGTGGGGGGCTAGGAGGTCCATGAGGGAGTTTGATGGATCCATAGGGGTTTGGCAGAATTGGTGGGGGGTTGTAGGTCTGTAAGGGGGTTTGGCAGGTCCCGGGGTAGGGGGAATAAGGGGTAGAGGAACATATAAATGTAGCCTGGTCAGGGTCAGGGATGGGGTAGGAAGCATGTAGCCGTGGGCCTGGGATGAGCAGCTGGCTTTTCCAAGCATCAGAGCTGTGGTCTGAACTCATGCACATGTTCACTGGATTGGATTAACTTGTTCCTGATCTAGGTTAGTTACTCAGGTGAACTAACTTTCATAGATTTCATAGACATTAGGGCTGGAAGGCACCTTGGAAGATCATTGAGTCCAGCCCCCTGCCCAAAGGCAGAAAGTCAGCTGGGGTCATAGGATCCCAGCAACATAAGCATCCAATTTTTTTTCTTGAAGGTATTCAATGTAGGTGCTTGAACCACCTCCGATGGCAGGCTATTCTAGACCTTGGGGGCTCGGACAGTAAAGAAATTCTTCCTTATGTCCAGCCTGAAACAGTGTTGCAGTAGTTTATAACCATTCAACCTCGTCATCCCTTGGGATTCTCTGGTAAACAAACATTTCCCCAGATACTGGTTCCCCCTGATAAACTTACAGGTGGCCATCAGATCACCCCTAAGCCTGCACTTTTCCAGACTAAAGAGCCCCATAGCTCTCAGCCTATCGTCGTAAGGTCTATTTTCCTGACCTCTGATCATGCGTGTGGCTCTTCTCTGGACTCTCTCAAGCTTCTCCACATCCTTTTTGAATTGTGGGGCCCAAAACTGGACGCAGTAGTCCAGCTGCGGCCTCATCAAGGCCAAGTACAAGGGGAGAATGACATCCTGGGATTTGCTTGAGAAGCATCTATGGATGCAAGCCAGCATTTTGGTCACTTTACTAGCTGTAGCATTGCATTGAAGGCTCATATTCATCTTGTGGTCAATGATGACCCCAAATTCTCTTTCTTCCATAGCACTAGCCAGTGTAGCACAGCAGAGCCTATAAGGATGCTGCAGGTTTTTCCTCTCAAGGGGGAGAACCTTGCATTTTTCAGTGTTATACACCATCAAGTTCGCTGAGCCTGTCCAGGTCAGCCTATCTTCAGGTGTGGATGCTTTGCCTTAAAGTTTGGTGTCATTGGTGAACTTGGCCAGTCCACTTCTGACTCCAGTGTCCATATCATTAATGAAGATGTTGAACAATATGGGTTCGAGGACAGAGCCTTGGGGGACCCCACTGGTCACAGGACACCATGACAATTGACTTCTGTCAATTACCACCCTCTGGGTCCAACCACGGAACCAATTTCCCAGCCAGCGGATCATGGTGGACCCAAGGCCACAATTGGCCAGTTTTGCCAAGAGGTGATCATGGGATACTAGATCAAAGACTTTTTTGAAGTCATGATATATGACATCAATCTCTTCTCCCTTGTCCAGGTGATAGGTTACCTGGTCATAGAAAAATGAGATTGATCAAGCAAGACCTACCCGCAACAAATCCATGCTGGCTATCGCTCAGGATGTTAGTGCTGGCTAGTCCATTAAGGATGTCCTTTTTAATAAACTTTTCTAAGATCTTCCCCAGGATAGAGGTCAGGCTGATGGACTTATAGATTGCTGCATCCACTTTCCTACCTTTCTTGAAGATAGGCACCACATTGACCTTCTTCCAGTCTTTGGGCACTTCACCACAGCACCAAGAGTTCTCGAAGATCCGTGCCAGGGGCTGAGCTATGATGCTCGCCAGCTCCTTCAGTATCCTGGGGTGTAGATTGTCACAGCCAGCTGACTTGAAGGAATCCAGACTCTCAAGGTGTTCCTTCACGAGGTCAGCATTGATGGAGGGCAGGCGATCTCCCTCACCCGGACCTCCCTGTCCCGTAGCAGGCATGGGCGTCCCATGGGACTGATGAAAGCCTGACGCAAAGTACCTATTTAATAGGTTGGCTTTTTCCTGGGTGTCAGTTGTCAGTTGTCCCATCTGGTTCAGCAGGGGTCCAACGTTGCCCTTCCTTTTCCTCTGGCTCTCCACATACCTGAAAAATGATTTTTTATTGTCTTTGATGCTCAAAGCTAGTTGGAGTTCAGTTGCAGCCTTGGCTTTCCTGGTTTGCTCCCTGTAGGATCGGACCAGTGCAGAATATTCCTCCTTGGAGGTGAATCCCATCCTCCATCCTTTGTAGGCCTTTCTTTTAAGCCTCAGGAGGTCTGCTAGATCCCTGGAGAGCCAGGGGGGCTGCTGTGCCCTTTTGCTGCCTTTCCTCCGAGATGGAATAGAATTAGCTTGTGCGTTGAGGATCACTCCCTTGAGGAGCAACCACTCTTCCTGAACTCCCCTCCCCCTGGGGTCATGGTCCCTTAGGGCCTCACTGACAAGCCTCCTGAGCTTGTCAAAGTCGGCTTTCCTGAAATCAAGGACTTCTGTGTTTCTGACTGACTTGCCAGCTTTATGGAGGATGGTGAAGGTGATCAGCTTATAGTTGCTGTCACCCAGCTTCCTATCGATCACTAGGTTGCTGATTAGGTCATCCCCAGTAGCCAGTACCAGGTCGAGCAGCGCTTTACCTCTCATTGGCCCATAAGCTTCTTGAGTCAGGTAGAGGTCATCCACTCATGATAGGAAGCTTTGCGACTGCTCAGATTTTTCTGAGTGATCCTCCCATGAGATGTCTGGGTAGTTGAAGTCACCCATGACAGCCATGGTCCTGGAGCATGCGGCCTCAGCCAGTTCCCAGGTGAACTCCTGCTCAAGCTCTTGACTTTGGGTGAGAGGTCTGTAGTAGACTCCCACCGTTGTGTTCCCTGTGCTGTGTTCCTCATGGATTTTAAGCCAGAGGTTCCCTAGTCATCCACCCTGGTCACTAACATCAGCTTGCAGGGACGCATACCTTTCCTTAACATAGAGAGCTACGCCCCTGCCCCTTTTATAACTTAGATCAGGCCTACTATTTTGGGCCCAATTTAAGCCCCCAAAGCACATGCACAGATTTTTGTTTAGACCTAAATGTAGTTAGGTCAACCTAAATGTGACTTCTGTACATACCTGAAGTACAAAGCTACTAGGAGTTTGTTAATACCTATTCAAAAACAGTATCTTAGGATGTATTGTCTGGTTTTAAATCACGTGACAGATATTTTGGTTACTAAATTAATTTTTTCTGACTGATTCCTAATTTCCAAAGCCTCCATTTGCTTCACATTTTTCCATGACTGCTTTTTTTTCTTCATTTGCCCAATGTATGTTTAACCCTTCCATGTAAAGTGAGTTGGCCTCAAATGGGAAAGATTGAAAGTCCCACATCAAAACATACAACAGTTTGCTAGTCAGACAGCACCTTGGGAGGTGACAATGTAGATTCTAGTCCCTTCAGGAAACCCAGGTAACTGACTTCTGCTTTCCGACTTATAGTAAGAGTGTCCAAAACACTGAACTATTGAATGAAGTACACCCTCACTTCTATCTCAGATCTTCTGCAGGATACAAACTGATGAGAATGGCCTAAAGACTCAGGTCAAGAACTTTAGTCAAAATAGATGCTGGATTGCCTAGTATTTAGGTCCTAGTGCCACTTAGGGATAAGCTGAGACTGTACAAAAAGACATCTGGAACCTGAGGAAACTTTACCTGTGAAAACTGAGAAGCCTGTAGACCTTAGAGTGGGTATTTTGAAGAGAATACCATATTTTCTTGCATAGACACACATATTTATCCCAAAACTCATCTCTCCAAAACTTGGGGTGCATTTCTTAAGTGGAGAGAACTATTTTTTTCTGTTGGGAATAGAAGCCTCCCACTTTGACTCTAAAAACCAACTGTCCAGGAACATCCATGGCATTTCTTTTCAGGCAGCTGAGGGAGTTGATTAACTTACTGGGTCAGTGTTCTTCACTCTACAGGTGTTAATGATCATGTCTCATTGTAATGGTCCTAATGGTCCACTAATCAAGGTAACCATTCTTCTGGCAATTTTTCTGTCTGCTATTACTCCTGGTTTTTTCTTTTTCCCTTTGTTCAGCTTTCCCCAAAACAAGGTATGTATTTATTGCAGGGTATGTTGTATGTGAGAAAATATGAATTTAAGATATGACAAAAAATTAAAATCAAGTTGCAACTCAAAAAAATGTATTAAAATATGAAAAAAAACAAGATTTATGTAGCATTCTCCCCTTAGTCATAAGCATGTCCAGGCCCTCCACAGAATGTCACCTGTGAGAGTGGAGTAAAACAGTAAAGAAGAAAGAAAATGGCAAATATGCTCCTCCTCCTCAATTTTAAAATAAGTATAAAGATAGTCATTTAGGGTGATTGTACACTTGATGGGGCTTTAGTCCTTAGGTTTGCATTCTATGCCCTCTAAATTGAAATGGTAGGTTTTTAATTTGAGCCCACCCTTTCAATTTAGGGGTTTTATTTTCCCATCACTGTTATGGCAAGGGGCTTGATCCTTTTTTTTTTGGCAGAGCCTGCCTGTGGCTGGGCAGTGAGCTGCCAGTAGGCTGAGCAGCCCCTGAGCTTTGAGGGGCCCTGGTCCTTCCCTCTGCAGTGATGGTATCCCCCAATTTTAGCCCAGGTGGGCTGCTAGTGGGACAGGTGTTGCCCCAGCTGAAGGCAGCACCCAGCCCAATCCAACTTTTCCCTGACCCAAGCTGAGGCAGTACCTGGCCTGCTAGCAGCCCACCTGAGTGGTTCTGGGGGCACTGCCATTATAGATGCAAAGACTGGGGCCCCCCATAGCTCAGGGGCCACTTGGCCTGCTGGCAGCTCACCCCCAGCCATAGGAGGGGCATTTAGGCTCTGCCAAAAATAAAAAAGGATTGGACCCCTCACTGCTTCTGCCTTCAGCAGGCGCCTTCTCAAGGCAGAATTAGAGGGGCCTAATCCTTTTTTTCTGTGGAGCCTGACTGCCTCTCCCACAGCTGAGGCAATAGCCAATGAGCTAATAGCTGCAACACATCATTGCAAGCTAAACTACATTGGGATGTAATTTAGTTTACAAAGAAGCAAACTAATTTAAAATCCCCCAAATACTTGCATGTGTACAGTGTGATGCAATTAAGCCACATAAAGTGATATTTTCATCATGTGTACATGGTAATGGTGTCACATGTACAAGCACCCATAGGTTATATTGCCCAAACCAGCACTGATTTCCTTAAGTTCTCTGACTTGGTTCTAGATTCCATCTGCTGGCCAGTGGTGACTGGATCACAGACTGGCTCTGCCAATGTGGAAGATGATTCCCAAGATGACTGCGAAGAAAAATCAAAAAGAGGTTACTGTTTCCTGACATTCTCCAGCCCCTCATATTTCTCTGATTCATCTTTCCCTCTCATCTGCACAACAAGTTGAAGTACAAATGTAACCTAATTGCTGCTCACGAAAACTGTCCAAGAATATAGATTTTTTTACATTGTATTTTGCGTGGGAGAGGAACATATAGCAAGTCAATTTCATTTCCATTATCATGTTAGTGAATCATAATTGTGAATTCTATATGCTTAAGCAAAGATTTTCTAGGTGAATTAGATGGTCAATTTTCATCATTTTTACTTGGGAAAATTATGTCTAAATCCCCTTGGCAGAAAAAATTTAGCCTATACATTCAAAATGACTAAATTGTTACATTTAGCTGGAACAGTATTATTGGATTTTATAATAGCCTAATTCTTTGTACTGACCAGTTGAATAAACTCTTCAGCTATTATTGTAGAACTACAAATATAATTCCAAATGGCATTTAAAGTTTATTTTGGGGAATTGTTGTTTCTAGATACATTCCTGGGGTATAAAGCTCCAACTTAAAATATGCATCCCTCCAGGTTTGCAAATCATGGATGTCAGTTAACAATTTGAAATGGAAGCCCTTATTAAATATTCTTAGCTTTATATTAGCCTGGGTACTAGATGGTGAATATCCTCTTTATAAAAACAAATTCAGATTCATTCAGCAACACAGAAAAACAGACAGATCTCACAAAGAAACTCTAGGAAATCCCACTATCTATTCTGTGTTCATAAATAAACTAAAAAATATAGTTTAAAAATATTCCAGATATGATAATTGCCCACATTTGCCTTATTAAACTGATCTAGCAGATAGTGGATATTCGGATATTGTCACTATTTCCTGGCTTCTTGACATGTTTTCTTTTTGTTGTAAAATTGAGTATAGTTGTTAGGAATTGGTATTTATTCACTTGGAAGAATAGACTTCAAAACTGGACAAAATTTACATTTGGTTTCACTGCTTATAACAGAGAATAGAATTTTATTCTTTGTGCAGAAATAGTAGGTGTAATTCTTTGATGACTGTGACAAACTAATACTTTTTGGAAGATTAATTTTTCTCTGATCTCCACAAAATATTTATGCAAGAGAATGGGACTACATGATGTAGCATGTTATAAAAGATTTACCAGAATTAATTTTGTATCATCATAAGGTACAGACAGTTAAGCCAGCAGTGAATTACATGAAGATGTCCTCTATAAAGACCAATAAATAAACTGGCTGGAGAATGACAATTTTGTTAAAAAGAAAAAAAAAAGTTTATGTTAAGTGTTACTGCGGGTGAAATCTTGGCTCTATTGCAATCATTGAAAATTTCACCCAGGGTCTCCTCATCCAAAATATATACCACCACAGTCATGCTGTGTTAAGTGTTCCTTGTTTTAGGTCAGACTCACTTCATTTGCTCGCAGCCCATAGCTTTCAATCAACAGTTTTAAAACCTAGGAGCTGAGTAGATAAGATGGAAATACTGCAAAGCTGTTTTAGCTCACAACAGTATGAGTGAATTTTATTAAAAAAAAAAAAATTGAATATGTAACCAACATCTATCTTGGTATATGGATTAGGTTGGTACAGGCTGTCCCATTCCTGCTGCACATTGAACAGCTATCTTTGTGCTCTGCCTTGAGCACAAGAAGCTAGTAAATCTAGGTTTGTGGAAGATTCCCCAAAGGAGGCAATAGAAGCCCACAGTAACATTTCTCTCCATTGAACTGGACATCATACGGTGGTCTCACTTGGCGGGGAAGCTATCTGATACATGTTGTTTCTCTGAGTTTCACTTCTGAAGATCAGCCTTACAAACTAAACATGATTTACAAGATAAACCCAGAGATTTCAAATAGGAATCCACAAACTACCTTAGTGATAATTAGACATGTATCTAGAATAGCAGTGCATATGTTCTCTTTTGTCATGTCCAGACGAGCAGGGGTGTGTGCTGCTACTTTGTGCTGCAGAGCACACCTGTGCATGTGTCCCTTGTTATGGGACACATTGTCCTGCTGTGGGCAAACTGCCCATGCCCAGCTTCTCCCAGCTCCCAGCCAGGAGCCATGTGCTGCAGGGGGGCCGGCTGGGGCACAGGCAGCTCCTGTACTGAAGTATCCCATGCCCCAGCCAGCTAGGCAGCTGCACATGGAGATGGGGGAGCTGCCTGCTCCTGTGTGCTGCAGAACTCCTGAGCTGAGGCACATTGTGCCCTAGTCAGTGTGCCTCAAGATGGGGGAGCAGGCATCCTTTGGCTGCCTCTTCACCTGACTCCATGTACCTCAAGATGGGCGCTTTGCTGCACAGACCCTGCATTAAGGCACATGTGGAGATGGGAGAGAAGGCAGCCCTGGGCTGGCTGCTCCCCCATGTTCATGTGCCACTCCCTGGCTAGCTGAGGCACAGTGTGTTGCTAATGGGAAATCCCGGTAGCAAATTCTGCCCCCATGCTGCAAATTAGCAGCGCCGCACATGGTTTAACATGCAATGTGTACAGGTTGTGGCACCACAAAGAAGTTTGTGGTGCCACAAATGGCATGTGCCTGCATGTCTGGATGTGGCCTTACTATATACAAAAACCTCTCAAAATCTAGTCCCTAATCAACAGAAAATTCATGCTAAATTAACAGATCTAGGCTTCTGTGGTTCAGCTGTATTTAGCATAACACAATGGCTGCAAAATTTATGTAAGAGATGCTTGCTTTTATGTTCCTAATTTGCAACAGTGCATGCCAACCATCAACCAACTAAAAGTTCAAATAGCCTTTTTGTTTTATTAGGTCACATGGTGAAACAGCAGCACTCAGTATAAATGTACAAGAATAATGTATAGGCAAATTTGGCCCAGAAAAAAAAAGCAAATCAGGAATGAGGGCTTCTTGAGCTCAGCTTTCGATGTGTACATTTTCAGTGGATCTGTGAGGCAAATTGACAGGTAGAATCATTTGCCTCATAGATCACTGGTGAAGCTGCAGTAAGATGGATTGTATGCAAAACAGTAGGCATAAAATAAAAATCAACAATGCATGATATACTGAAGTAATAAAAATTCTGCAGTAGAGTAAGAGAGTCACTGGAAAATTAAAAAAAAAAGTGGGACAGTACTACTGCAGATATACAACAGCAGGTTATGTCATAAATTGAGCTTAGTTGGCAATTATTTAAATTAACCCTGTGATACATGAATTAGCAGAAAATTTTTGTCATAGCTAACAGGAGAAATGAAGATAGCTGTTAATTCCTGAAGGTCAATTGTTCCTGAAGGCTTTCCATTCAAAACATTTTTATCTGCTTTATCTTTTCTGTTAATATTCATCCAAAAATATTTTGCCAGATGCAGGACTCACAGTGAGAAATTTTGACTAATATACATGTATCACACACATATAAAAGGTTTTGAGGAAATTATTGTTGGAATCCAAAACACTCACAGCAGAGTTCAAATGAAATATATGGCTTTGATCCAGCAAAACATTTATATATATTTTAACAGGGCTACTCACATACCTACTGTGAGTATTGATAGTAGTATCAGTAGTTGTAAAAATTGTTACAGGAGTGTCCAAAGTTTCTAATCGAGCTGATCATCAGTTGTGATGGACATAATTTAAACACAGGGATAAAACAGTCCCTGCCTAAAGTTAAGGGAGTGTTTAATTGTTTCACTGAACTAAGGTACGAGGCAAATGTTTATTTATAGGAAGAAGAGAAGTTAGAGATAATTACGTGTATATATATGTCTGTGTGTATGTGTGTACATATATAATATACAAATATTGATATCATTTACATCCTCCAAGAAAATTTGTTATTTGTGTAAAGACCCACATTTTCAAAAGTGTTCATATCCCTTCTTCTAGTACACATTTGCATGTGTACAGTACATCATGAACATGTCTGGGAATTGTGTGAATGTGCATGACTAAGCCCAGCATATTGGCATACACCCAACTTTCGTAAAATAAAACAAGCCACATGCATGAATTTTTGAAGATCTGATAGATAATTTTGTGTCTTGTTTCCATATAAATGAGACTGTACTGTTATACTGGGGTTTTGCTGAAGCTGATGCATTTAACACCCTTCCTTCATTCAGGATAAAGATTAAAAAAATTAAGATTCTTGTGGAATTGCTGATGAAGCATCTGCTCTTTAATTTCTAATTTGTTCAGGTAAAGAGGACATTATTTACTTTCTTTGTACATGAAAAAGGATTATAAAAAAAGAACTGAGCACATCAGCAAATGCTACTTCTAACAGGAACAACTTCAAGACCACAAATATTTTCTAGCCCTCCAGGTCAAAGGAAATAACAGTTACATTATGCTAATGAGAGTATTAGGACAGAGTATCTGACATGTGACGGAGCCATAATATCACTACACAATGGATATTTTTGAATGGAGAACCAAGAAGAAAGGATTAATCATGACTGTTTCATGCACTGATTTTTTTTTCTGATTTCACAAAGAGACATTTCCTACCATTGGATCCAATTAATATTTTATTTCTATTGCTGTTAATCAGGACTATTTTCACCAAAGTTAACAGTAGGCCACCAGTAGGAGGTTAGAGTAACCCCAGGTCTGAATTCTGAAATCCTTTGATTCACTTTTGCTTCAGTTAAAACATTTATTCCATATTTTCATCTTAATTTAAGTTCAGCACATCCATTTGAAGGTGTAACACTGACAGAATATTAAATTCACAACTTTCTGTAATAAACTAGGAGAGACAAAGCTTAAAACTTGTTTTTCAAATGAAACCAGTTTGGACAAAGCTTCCAGCTCTTTAATCTGGAAGCTTTAAACACGGAGATAAAGAAAGCACTGAACTGCAGGAGCCTTGCCTTGAAGGTTGTACAGTACATCATTCAGATTGCTAAAGTGGATGGTTGAGGTCATTATTTTCTGTCCAAAAGTCCTCATGAAATCATTATTCTGTATTATATTTAAATTGGTTAAACACATTTGTAAAAGTGAAGTAATTCAGAATGGACAGTATGCAAGACTTAAAAATAATTCTCTGTCAAGGAGATTTTATAGTGGAAATAGATCTGAGCTATGCTTTTTTAAGTATATCGATAAATTGTTCTTATCAGAACTTTCTCTGGGAAAGCACTTTCATGAAAAGCAATGTAATGATATTTGGCCTCTCAACTATCCCAAGGACATTTAAAGCAATATATTGCCCTTGATCTACTCATTCCATTGTCTTTGAGATCAATGGAATTCATGAACAGTGAATGTTCATCGGCAAAATATGGTCCTTATCATAAAATAAAAGCACTATATTTTAAGTAACATGTAGTAGTTAACATAAGGCTTTCATATCAGCCATAACAGAATATATACCATCTTTTAATTCTGAGCTTTGTGATGTCTACTCCATTAGAATCAATTGTGGTTTGTAAATGTTGAATGAATATTTGCATCTCAGTCTTTTCCCTGTCACCTAATGTTGCCAAGGGTATGAACAACATTTGACCATTCTTCTTTGTCATATTTGATAGATAGGTTGCTGTGTTTAACAACTCATTTGTATGAGGTTGAGTTGTTAGATTATGCCTCAGCTGCCCAACTTGGAGGACACAGGGAATGCTTTTCATCTTTTCTTATAGCCTGTCCATTTCCCTTTAACCTGCCTAGTTTGGGTGGCCCTGCCAGTTTAGACTTGTGCTGGAACATCTAGCAGGCCTGTTTTCCCAGTCCCTGCAGAGTTCTTTCCCAGAGCCTAGCCTGGGTAGGAACTGATTCCTCATCCTAGGAGCTCTTTTAAATACCCTGATGGCTAAACCTATTCTGATCAGTAAGCTTTCCTTCCCTAATGGGCCCTACTTACTAACTGGCAGGCTTACTGCTCTGCTTCTTATGGTCTTCCCCTGCAGTCTGAACCCTACTTCGTGGTGTCTTGTGACCAGTGGGGTCCCCCAGGGCTCTGTCCTTGGACCCATACTGTTCAACATCTTCATTAATGATGTGGACACTGGGGTCAGAAGCGGACTGACCAAGTTCGCCGATGACACCAAACTTTGGGGCAAAGCATCCACACCAGAAGACAGGCGGGTGATCCAGGCTGACCTGGACAGGCTCAGCAAGTGGGCGGATGAAAATCTGATGGTGTTCAACGCCGATAAATGCAAGGTTCTCCACCTTGGGAAGAAAAACCCGCAGCATCCTTATAGGCTTTGCAGTGCTATGTTGGCTAGCACTATGCAAGAAAGAGACTTGGGGGTCATCATTGACCACAAGATGAACATGAGCCTGCAATGTGATGCTGCGGCTAGTAAAGCGACCAAAACGCTGGCTTGCATCCATAGATGCTTCTCAAGCAAATCCCGGGACGTCATTTTCCCATTGTACTCAGCCTTAGTGAGGCCGCCGCTGGAGTACTGCATCCAGTTTTGGGCTCCACAATTCAAAAAGGATGTGGAGAAGCTTGAGAGAGTCCAGAGAAGAGCCACGCGCATGATCAGAGGTCAGGGAAGCAGACCCTATGATGACAGGCTGAGAGCTATGGGGCTCTTTAGCCTGGAAAAGCGCAGGCTCAGGGGTGATCTGATGGCCACCTACAAGTTTATCAGGGGTGACCACCAGTATCTGGGGGAACGTTTGTTCACCAGAGCACCCCAAGGGATGACGAGGTCAAATGGTCACAAACTACTTCACGATCATTTCAGGCTGGACATAAGGAAGAATTTCTTTACTGTCCGAGCCCCCAAGGTCTGGAACAGCCTGCCACCGGAGGTGGTTCAAGCGCCTTCATTGAACACCTTCAAGATGAAACTGGATGCTTATGCTGCTGGGATCCTATGACCCCAGCTGACTTCCTGCCCTTTGGGCAGGGGGCTGGACTCGATGATCTTCCGAGGTCCCTTCCAGCCCTAATGTCTATGAAATCTATGAAATCTACTTGCAGGACAGCCCTGCAGTCACTTCTTTGCAGCCTGCAGCTTGTACTAAGTAACAAGAGTTAGGAAACCCCTCAGAAACAGGGGTTACAGAACACACAAATCTTCCCACTGCAACAGGTTTCAGCTCCAAAGAAGGGGACTTGAATGCAGTTCATTTTAAATATAAATGGTCTCAATTCAAAGTTTTTTCCTCCTGCTGATGAAGGATACAAAATGAACCACCAGTTCACACAACCTTTTCTGATGGAAATTGGAATTTTTCCTCAACCCAACCCAGTTCTGGGTCCATGACAATGATTCATAGTAGAGAGGTGTGTAACACAAAAGGTGCATGCTGCTTAGTCACTTCTCTTCCTACATTGCCCTGTGTGAAAGAGTAAACACCGACATGGTGAAAAGAGCCAGAGAATGCCGTTTTGGGGCCATTACCATATTAAGATGGAAGCTCCGAGAGTGGAAAAAAGAGAGGAGATGGGAGTTTCCAAAGAACAAGAGAGAGTGGCTGAAAGAGAAAAAGAGGAAAAAAGAGGATCCCCAGGGGATAAGAGACTCACCTCAAGACTCTTCATGATGCCGGTGAGAGCGGAGCTCAGTGAAAGAGGAGTGGATCCCCAAGGGGAGACACCGCGGGACGTGTCTGGCTGTTGCTCTGGAAAGTAAACAAAGGCAAGAAGAGAGTGAACTGACCCACTTTCTCAAGCTTGGAGACAGCATCTGGGTGTCTGTGAGGATTCAAGGCTTCAGGCACATGCAGGATAAAAAGTACACACTTATAGCAACAAAATAAAGAGAAAGTATATGGCAGGGTTTGAAGATAAAAGTCCGCTCAAAAAAGATAAACAGACGAACAAGAGATAAAGAGATTTTGTTTTCTAATACCAAGTTCAGTCCAACCAAATTGATAGCAGTTACATAAGAACATTATATAGATAGAATTACAAAGTTGATATGACTGATAAGGCTAAAGAAAAAAAAAAAGGAAAAGGATATAAATGGACAACTTCTGCCTAAAAGTAAAGAAAGTTTGTATAGAGTGATAAAAGATAAAAATAAAAACAAGTGTTAATCTGAATCAAACTGTAAGTATATATATATTTTACACGTGAGTGTGTGTGGATAGTTGAGAAGGCGAGCGAGGTATTCCTCTATAATATCGGGTCTCCTAATAGAGGCACAAAAACAACCAACCAACAAACAAACAAACACCTCCCCCCCGCCCGAAATATATATAATAACCCTCCCGACTAGAGACATCATAAATTAGAACATATTATAATAACATCCAAGACGTGGCAGGAGGGAAAGTCGGCATACCTATAGTTCTTGGGGAGATTATAAGATGTTACGAAGAGGCATCCTAAGCACCACCATCACACCCTGTCTCTTTTTTGCCCCCCTCAGATCTGTACAACTAGGGAGGTACATGGATCTATATATACAGGAATCACTCCATCCATCCATTTCAGTGCTTTCAGGACTGGGAAAGAAGTGAATTGCTCTATATGCATTTAATGCTAAAGCAGGACCTGAGGTAAGAAGACTCCAAGAGTGAATGTCTGTTAAATCAGAACTGGTACTCTTGCGCTCGTTGTATTGACTTCTCCTCTTTTCTCCTGTCCTTCTTCCCTGCAACCTATTTCTGATAATCTGTTTCTGATCATCATTCACCAAACTCATCACCATCAGCTTCCTCTCTTATTTTGGCCTCTGGCTCTCTCTCTTTCTCCTTAGTCCTGCATATTCTTGGCAGTTTCAACTATCAGAGCACTGTTTCTAGAACAGCTTAACAAAAGGAGTAATAAGAACAAAAGACTATAGCTGTTTTATAGTAGGAGCTTGAACAAAATTTATCCTGTAGTTCCCTGTGAGAGCAGTGGACTACTCTTGATGACTCAAAAGATTTCATCCAATCTTGTCTTCCAATGTTAATGAGCCATTGACATATTAGGTATACATTTTGTCAAAGTCATTGAATCTCTAGCTCTGGTTGACATCTCTTCCCCACCAGAAGGGCTATTCAAAGGACTTTTTCATAAAGTACCTTTTCTTTTCCTCTTTGTTGCTTTTCTTTCTCTTTAATTTCTGTCTCATTCCTTCCTTACCACCACTTGGTCTCTCTCAATGTGCCAATCAGCCACTATTCTTATATCTTATATCCTACCCTTTGTGTGACTTCTAGTGTCTCATCTTTAACACTCATATGCTCTTTCAGCTTAGAAAATGGTATTTAAAGGTTTGTTTTTGGGAATTGGCTTATAGGTGTGTATGTGTATATATCTATATATATCAATACTGATATATAGCTATATAGATCTATATCTATATCTGTCTGTCTATCTATCTATATATCTATCTGTTTGTGTTTGTATTAGAATGGTTGAGGATGGGCAGCAGGAGTTAATTGATTTCTGGAAGCGTGGGTCTCACATTGTGGTGGGTCAGTAGGGCATGCTTCTGCGCTGAGCCATCTGTCTCATTCCACCTGACCACCTTCCAGGCTCTGAGAGCCTCTCTGGGGTTGCCTCACATGTGGCAACCTCCCCCGTCCTGGAGCAAACCCATTAGCCTGGGGGTAATGCTGCCACCACCAAGGGTCTGGACTGATTCTGGCTCTGTGCCCCCTGGGAAACACAGGCCTAGTAGTCCTTGAGGGTACTTGACCCAGTCCAAGAACTTGGGGTGCTTCCCTCAGTCTGAAGCACAAATAATGGTCTCCCTTAGTCAGCCAAACTAAGGGGACCCCAAGGCATAATTTAAACCCACTCCCAATAAGTCTCCCATGCTAGGTACAAAGGAGAACTTTATTGGTTACAAGGAGTAGTTTTGGAATAGGGTTCAGGGTACAGTGTCCAACGGGGGCTCTTACCAAAGTCCACCCACCTGCTTTGGGCTAGATGCTTGCCTCCATTTTCTATATTTAGTCAGTCTCTAGTGTTTATTACCTTGTCCAGAAGGTTTCCTCTCTTTCTCTTTATGCTTTCTCTACTAAGACAGTCTTAAACTTTGACCAGCTGGCTGAAACCTGCCACAACATCTTGATGGAACATTGCACATGCCCACAATCTCTCCTGCCACGACTTGTTGTTAAGGGAGAAAATAAATACCTGGACATGTGGCTTTTGACATTGTTGGTCTTGATGTCTGCCTTAGTGTAATGAGGGCTCCACCAACCCCTACACCCTCATCCATTCCACTGGGTATTAATTCACAGTCCGTATAGTCAGCTCAGAGCTGTCTGGACACTTCTTATGTCTCTGGGTCTGACAAATCAATAGCCACCCTGATCCTGGTTATCTTCCACCAGGCTTGCAGCAACAGAAGGAACTGACTTATATTTTACCAGTTTTTTCTGGCCTATTTTCCAGATAGTTGTATCTCACTATCCTGCTATATCTGGGAAGAATCCTCTCCCACTTCAAAGAAAAGAGAAAAGAAACAAACTTTGACTTATTCCTGTCCTTAAAGTCCAGTCTTTACGGTACCTCTTCTCAGACCTGCTATTAGAGTCTTTACAGTACCCCCTTCCCTGCCTGTCTCTCTGAGCTGCCCTGAGGCAGTTTCAGTTTCCCTGAGAGCTGCTTGTTCAGGGATTCTTCTCTGTCAGCTCCCTCAACAGAGCTGCCTCTCTGAAAACCCTCCCTAATCATTCCCGCTGTGCCTTCAGTTGTCCCTGCCACCTCCCTGACTGAGCCAGCAACTTCCAATCGTGAGCATCCCTCTCTTGCCTGCTCTGGGTCCCTTTTTATATTGGAGTTCTTGTTTCCTTCATCTCCCCTCTGAAAACACCAGGAAAAGAAGGATCCCTTCATGGCTCCTTGCAGCCTCAGGGCTGGGGCTGCTGCTTGCAACTCTGGTGAGTTCATCTTTGCTCCCAGTGACTCTTCTACTTCCTTACACCGAGCAATATCAAAGGAATCCCATATAGCAAACAGGGTGGCTGGGTAGCCTTTGATCACACGTCTCTGTTACTGCAAGCTATATATCTAGTTAGATCTCAGGTACCTTATTCACAAGTATCATCCAGAGGCAGGCAGTTCATTGATCATGAGCTGAGAGAGAAAGCAAGTTTCAGATGGTCCAAATTCAGCTTCTCTCTGAATTTTCATTACAGCTACTGCCCCTCCTCCTAGGCAGTCTTTAACTTATATAGACCTTATGACCTCATTTACTGGGTCCAATGGAGCCCAGGACCTGTTGGCTGCCAGCCAACCAATTTAAAATGCATCATTGGTTGCCAGGTAAACTGGTATTGTTCAGAACAATAGGGAACCTAAGCCCTACAACCAGGTATATGATGCCAGTCACATAGGCAGAGAGAGCATGTTTCCCCCTTCCCTCAGGAATGTATCCAACTCAGGTTACAACTCAGGGTTGCCTGAAAATATGAGATGTCTGCCCTCTGCAGGGAACATGTTAACCAAATTGTTGCATAGCAGAGTTTTGGGGGAGAGACAGAGGTGGCATTCTGCTATAACATCCAGAGTTTCACACAGTCTTATAAGCAGACAGGCTGTCTAGTCTAACACAACAAGGCCACCAAGGACACATAGCCTGGGAAAGAGGCTGGCATGTACAATACTGTTCCATTACATGAGATAAGGGTGGCACCAGCTAACAAGGCCCCAGAGCAGGGGGGCATGAGTCCTGCTTTTGGGGCCACAGACCAAATTAGGAGAATGCCCAGAAAGACCAAATTAGTATATGTGAATGTGATGAGATATGTGGACTTTTGATAAACACAGAGAGAACAAGCAGCAATAGCCATAGATTAAGAGTCATAAGGAGTCATAAAGAGGGAAGGAGAATACAAAAGCAGAGACTTGAGAGTAACAAAGGGCTATGTTCCCTCTAAGGAGTAGCAGTCTGTGAGCATGCCACTTTGGTCCGTGAGCGTGCCATTTTGGTCCGTAAGCATGCCACTTCGGTCCCACCTCCCCCTTTTAGCGTTGCGCGGTCTGCCTGTAAGTGTCCCAAAGTAAGTGTCCAGGTGGGACTGAAAAGGCATTGCATGGCAGCAGGTTAGCAAGGTTCAGCCACCACCCTTCTCCATGCTAACTGCTGCCCAGAGCAGTGCAGTGGAGTTCTGTGGCCCAGCCATGGGCTGGACACAATCAATCGATAGAACTGAAAGGGAGGCACTGGGGCTGGCGTGGGACACTTTCCTAAGGTAAACTCTTCACTCCTCATGCAGGGCAGGCAGCAGCTCCTCCCCGAGGCAAGGCGAGGTGGGGGTGGGGATGGAGGCTGGCGCAGGCTCTGCTGGCTCCAGAGAACTGCTCTACTCCCCTGCATCAGGGGAGTGAGGAGGCACATGGCATCAGGGGCTGGGGAGTGGAGCAGTTCCCAGGAGCCGACAGAGCCTCATGCAGGGCAGGCAGCAGCTGCTCCCTGAGGTGAGGCAAGGCAGAAACATTGCTCTGTTGGCTCTGGGGAACTAGTCCATGGGCTCCACTGGCTCCGGGGAACTGCTCCACTCCTCAACCCTGATGCCATGTGCCTCGCTCCCTGAGGCGATGTGAGGGAGTGGAGCAGTTCCCTAAAGCTGGAAGAGCCCATGGAGCAGTTCCTCAGAGCCGACAGATCCCACCCTGCCCCACCTCGCCCCACCCCACCTCACCTCACCTCACCTCACCTCACCTCACCTCACCTCAGGGAGGAGCTGCTGCCTGCCCTGCATGAAGACTGAGGAGTTTACCTTTGGTAAGTGGCCCACACTGGCCCTGGTGCCTACTCCGCTCTCAGATCCTCTCCTGGCAGGTGCGCAGCTTTAAAAAGTTAGTGCGTGACAAGATCTTTACTTGTGCACAGCTGTGCATGTGCACAGCTTAGAGGGAACACTGACAAAGGGTCCTCCACCCAGTTCCCTCCCCTTCCTTCCTCCTTGGTCCCTCCACACATCCCTCCTCCTTCTCCTTACTGAGAGAGGTCCCTGTCCCCCAGGAGGGTCCCCAAGGCCACCATGGATAGAGGGCACACCACCAGCCCATCTCATCAACCCCACCGGAGGCAGGGTGTGGGTCTCGACATCCCACCTCCAGACTGCTGACATCTGACACCTGAGAGCCTCAGAATGAAGATTGAATCCTGGCCAGATGTACTTTGATGAAGCCCAAGGATTTGTTAGATATATAGAATTGTTTAATTGTTTGTATTGCTTCTTTTATTTTATCACTGTATATTGGTAAATTTGTCTATTGTTGAATGGAAAGGCTGTGGTTGGTCTGAGGGTGGACCCAGGCATCTGGTTCCTAAATCCAGAGCCAACACTCTAAGTCCTCTCTTCCCTCTGAGATCTTAAGTTTCTTCCATTGACAGGATTCTTTCCATGTTCTTGCTGATTCAGCCTGGTTTTCTCCATACTTTATGCTCTTCTGTTTGTGAATATGTTTCCTTTCTTTCTCTCATAACCTAGGGATCTATAGCCTTGGCTTGTTTCCAAAATCTACTTTCTCTTCTTCCATTCTCATATTGCTTGTTTAATGAAAATCCTATGATCATGTAATGTGATCTGAGGAGGGCTACATTTGTCATCTCATTTCATGGAGGCCATTAAATAGAGAGACAGTAATGTCCAGTAGATATGATATAGGAGTAAGTTAAACTAGGTGTAGGGTCTCTGGTGTACTAATCCCAATCCAGGAGTGAGATCTGTGTTTTTCCTCTCCTCCTTCAGCTCTTCCATTTTTCCAATTAAATAACACCACTTCTCCAAATAAAATAAACTCCCAGCCCACAATTAGAGCCTCCTTTGACTTCGCTACTCAAATTCTTTTTTCCTCCTGCCTTTACTCCTGGCTGTTCTAGCTTCTCCAAGTCTGGATGCTGATGACTGTCTTTCCTGTGTTCTCAGTGTTACCCTTGCTAGTACCTAATTAGCAAGAAGAAGGAAGCTAAGGCATAGAGGTGAATTAGCTATTATTAATCAGTCCAAGTTTTTTTGCTTGTGAGAGCATAATTTTCTAACATCTGTTACCAACCTTTTTGTGGAATGAATGGGCTTTATAATCACTTGCATTCTGGACTTAATTTTCTAAAAACAGCTTTTTGTTGCTTATACTACCACGCTCCCAGCTATGGCAGCAAGAGGGAGACCACTAATATAGACAGGCTATGAGATGTTATAATCCCCATGTCATTTAGTTTTCCTTTGAGTGCATTTAGATGCCACCCTGGTGGGCACTCGAATCACGTTGGTGGTACTGCTAGAGTAGGGCATTTTAACAAAAATGTTAGTGTAGATATCTTGTATATATCATTCTCTAGCCTTTATGACTGTGATATTAAAAAAAAATAATACAATGATATGCATTTCAGATAAGTTTATCAAAATATGATGATTACTCAGAGCTTACCAAAACTACCTGACCTTTTAAGGGCCTCAATACTACCTCCAGAGCCAGCTTCTTTGTATGCTATGCAACCTTGGATGCACCTCAGGCAATCAGCTTCTGCCAGCTATTCATTAATCCCTAGGCATACCCTGCAACACAATTATTATTATGTAATTTAATATAAAAAAGCTACCTTTAAATAACTTTAATGATGTGACACACACCAATAAAAAGCAGGAAATTAGAAGTTAAGGGTGACATTAGGATTTTAACTCACATTATTATGAAAAAAACTATAACTACATGACTTAAAGATGCCATGACAACTTTAAAGCCACTTCTCTCCAGCTTAAATGCTTATTTTTTCTCTACTTAATTTCCACAAGCTCTTGCCAAGTAAAATATGTTTTCATTGGAAGGTATAAAATGTACATCATTTACCCATAATAATAGCAGAGTTCTCCCCTCTACAATTTTCAACACTAGAAACACTTTTTTTTGGAGTTAATTATGGGCAAGTAGATGATCTCTGCTGAAGTAAGCATCCTGAAACAAGAGATGAATTTTAAATGGAAAAATGTGATTTTAAAATAACCCAAAATTAATATTTTACATTTGATTAAGCATTCTTATGCAGGTGACTTTTCTCTTCCTGCATGAATGTGTTCTCCTAGTGAAAGAACATGGGCTTTAAAGCAAGACAATTAAAACTGATAAACAGATTCACACTAAAACATAAAACCTGAATTAAATCAATGCACAGCACATCAAATATTCAGAGTTTTCTATTCAAAACACATTTGACTTTAAAATTCTTGTATGTAAAATTTGAGTGATCAAGTAAGATACATAGGTCTGGGTGTCTCTGAGATCCGATTTGGGGACATTTCTAGTCAGTTTACCGGATTTAGATCCAGTGAGTTATCACCTTTAGATAAGAGCACACACCAACTACTGAAACTTCCTTAGCCTGATGAAGGGTTTTTGAACCTGAAAACTTGCTTAATAAATATTCTCCAACTGTATGGGTTGGTCTAATAAAAGATATCAAATTCACCCAAGGAACCTTGTCTGCCTATGTCCTTAGACCAACACGGCTACAACCTAAACCCCTGCACCTCTAGATAACACACTTGAGAGATCTTCAGTTAGTGATTGTAAAGATTACCATCTTTAAAATTGTTGAGAGCAATTTATTAGTATTAAAGCAGGGCTCAAGACCAACAATTTGAAAATGGGGCACTGTTGTACTATGTATATGCCCTACAAAGATACATAGGTCATGTACAGGTGTGGTGTTTGTACTGGGAGAATTGCAGCTCTCTTGGTAGAAACAATGAATGTACAGGAATTTACACAGTTTCTCCCAGAATAAAAATGGCTGTTCGAAAAAAAAAATAACCCTTCTCCACTCAGTAGAAATCGCTTCTAGGAATGTTTCCCCTGGGAGAATGAATGCTTGTACACTTCATAGATTAATAGATTGTGGAGTCAGAAGGGACCACAAAGAATCATCATGTCCGACCCCCACCCACTGGCAGGAAAGAGGACTGAGGTCAGATGACCCCAGCCAGGTAATCTATCAAGCCTCCTCTCGAAGACTTCCAAGTTAGGCTACAGTACCACCTGTTAGACCCTGACTCCATGAGGCACCCAATGACTAGGGAGATGATGGTTCAATTACCCATGGATCCTGTTACTCATTAGCCAGAGCAGAGCAGAGAGCAAACACCAGCACACATTGCTCGCAACAGCTTTATTCAGAATGGAGACAGCTTCGGGTGAGCTTCCACGGTAATGGAATATGGGGAGCAGCAATGAACAATAGTTTTTCCCATATTTATACACTTTGGTTTATACTAATTAATATTTATTCTACCTCTGTCCCTCCTTCTGTTCTACCCATTTCTCCTCCCATCTCAAGCTCTGCCTCTGTTTACTGTTTGCTTCATTAGCATGGAATTGCCTATGCATTTAATTTATTTACATGACTTCTTGCTATGAGCGCATGTCTAAGACCTTGACTCCTTTTCTTTAGTCAATGGGAAGACTTTGACTAAAACTTGGAAGCTTCTGGAAGCTTCTTCACCAATTACCATTCACCTTTTTGCAGATGTTCATCTTGGATTCTGTTACCAATTACATGTTGTTTTCCACATTCCAGTCTGTTTTTCTGTCTCAGGTTGTACCATCTTCCAGCTTTTTGGGTCCCCTGTATCTTATCTCATTCCTTACTGTAGCTGGTTCATAGCACACAGACACACACAGATTCACTTGCTGCTTTTTTCTCAGAAAATGGTTGACACAGTTAAGATGGTTACTTAGCATAAGCAAATGGCTGGCTTAACTATCAATCTGCCTTGTGGTCAGCAGCTTTGCTCGGCCACAGGTCATGCCTTGTATTCAGCTGCAAATTCAGTGCTCGTTAAGATCCAAATATTGTCACCCTAACACCACCTCTCTTGGAAGCCCATTCCAGATTCTGGCCACCCTTACTATAAAAAAAAATTTCCTAATGTCTAACCTGAATCTACTCTCCACTAGTCTGCACCCATTATTCCTAGCTACTCCAAAGGGCGCTCTGGTAAATAGCGTATCTCCAATTCCTTGTTTTCCTCCCTTGATAAACTTATGGGCGGCTACAAGGTCTCCCTTCAGATGTCTCTTGTGAAGGCCAAAGAGATCCACATCCCTCAACCTCCCTTTCTAGGGTCTTTCATAGAGGCTACTAATCCCTGCTACTTGCCTCCTCCAAAGGATCAAGAGGAATCCAGTGGTGGTGAATGGCTCCTGTGTCTTCCAGAGACTGTGGTCACCCTGGTATGGAGAAGGTATGAGGGACAACTGCTCCTTCCCCTCCCTTACACTGATGCTATCTAGCTACCCAGTGCTCTTTGTTGGGTCCTCAGACTAGAGTCCCTGGTGTAAGAGCACGTGGGGTCTTTGCTATGCTGCTCCGGTCCTCGCAGGAGGACTCCACATGCTTTCCCCAGACCAGAATCAGCCCAGTCTCAGGAAGACACAACGAGCAGGGGACATGGGATAGTTGCAAGCTGAATGCCTGTACTGCTCCTCTCCTGGAATCTAGTCTAGTGGTAAAAATTATCTACCATTAATAATTGCCTGTATTTGGCCACAGTAAGAGATGGTCCTTTCCTCAAAGAGCTTACAATTTAAATAAATGGAACAAATAAAGTAGAAAGAGGAAAGAGAAGGGGAAAACAATTCACTCAAGCCACACCCAGGTCTCACTCCTGAACTAGGATCAGTACAACCAGGAGAAAACACCCAGTTTAACACAGTCCTATGCCATATTTCTGGATATTTCTGTGTGTCTTTTTACTGTTGTCTATATAATAAGATGACAATCTGAGTCCACCTCAGAGTCATGAACTATCTACATTGCTACACTGATACTACCACAGTATAGAAACACAGGATAGAAAGGAAGGAACAAAGTTAACCATATCATATAATCCCTTTCATAAACTGATTAAACCCCATCTTAAAAGCACTTACATTTTTCATGCCCAGTATTTCTTTTGGAAAACTTTCTGAATCTCACTACTCTATACTTACAAACCTCTCCCTAATTTCCAGCCTGAGTGTAGTCTTGGACAATTTGTACCCATTTGTTCTTGCACTGACATTGTCCTTCAGCTTAAGTAGCTCTTATGACATCCTGGTACATACCCAATGGGTTTATGAATAAGTATCATAACCCCTTTCAACCTTTATTTTTCACAAGTCAAGTTCTTTTAGGACAGACAAGTGCACCAGGAGCCACAGTTCCAGAGCAGCTGCTCTGTGAGGCTAGAGCAGCCCTGGGAAGCCAGAAGAGAGGCGTGTGAGAAGCACAGTGAGCTATGGAAGGGGGAACAGAGCCCTGAGCCCAGAGCGGGATGTCCCCAGTGGCATTGAGCCAGTGGACAGCTGGCAATTAAGCTCAGAAGAGCTTAATTAAGCCAGGAGACACTGGCCAGAGAGATGCCGCAGTACAGATAAGGCATAAAGGTGAAATGGCTATTATTAGTCAGTGAGGGAGTGATGCCACGAAAGGGCCAGCTGAAAGAAAAGTGGCTGAACCCCGATTGCTAAGATACTACTTTGTTTTTTTATTACTTTTGTTTTCTTTTTATTGGTAGCTGTGTTGCCTGCTGTGTCCACGGGCCAGCAGAGTGTTGCATCAGGTGGGCAGAACCCCAACCTGAACTATTTAAAGGGGAAAATTCCCCCAGACACATTAATATCCCCTAGGCAGGGGACAGGATTCTGTTCTTTTTGTTTGCTTAGATTATTTTGCTTTCTCATTACTATTAAAAGGCTTTACTACCAGGGAAGGAGAACACACAAAATAATTCTCCCCTGACCAACCACAAGACTTACCTGAGACTAAACAAGTCTAGTAGTTCATGCCAATTTAGTCTAGATGCACACAAGCCTGTAAAAGAAAAGAAAAGACACCATTTAAAATCAAGATAAACAAATGGTGACATAACATCTGGGTGATGCTAGGCCAGCGTGTGGGGAGGTTGGAGCCCCAGAAGAAACCTAACTGGAACAATCATCATCTGGTAGCAGTAAGAATTACCACCTTCCGATCACTATCATCTTAAAAAATCAAGATGTGGCAGGCAAGAGTTGGGATCAACACTACAGAAAACAAAGCAAGTGATCATGTGACCGAAGATCAGGGTCGGGAAGATACCTGGTATCCATACCTGTAACTTTAACCAGGCCAAGACTTGACACATGTCTGTACAGCTTTCTTTCTGATCCCAGTACCACGGCAAACTACATAAAGCCCTGCCTATTCACGTCTATCACGATCATCAGAAACTGGTAATTAAGCAGAGCAGACAACTCAGAGAAGCTCTGGATAGCTTGGAGTGGACCTGAACAACCTTCCTTCCCTCCCCCCATGCTACAACGGTTTCAGACAACTCCAAGAAGCAGACTGTGAACATGACCTTGAGGCTATATGCTCAGGACTGTTTCATAGATGGTAGTTGGTAGGGTTGGAAGGGACCTGAGTAGATCATCAAGTCTGACCCCCGACTGCTCCAAGCCTATTTCCTACTTTCTGCTACATCCAAATGGACACAAGTGGACAGTGCTTATTTGATTAGCAGTAGTCCTGGAGAACCTGTTAGCTCTTCTCTGTACTTGTTCCAATTCAGGTTCTTGAACAGAATTGTTCACACCATTCCAGACTCAATAGAAAAGCTAAGGACTGAATGAGTGTGGAAAACTACAGGACTAAAGAAACTAGTTGTCGCAGGGCACCTCGGTGCCCCTGCTTCTAGAAAGGAGAAACTGCCAGGGAGTGAGTGAGCGCGCCCTGGCCTGACATAACGAGCCCAGCTGAGGCTTGCTCAGGTAATGAGCGCAGCTGCAGGTTGCCGGAGCAACCAAGGGGAACCAGGTGCCTGTAGGAGGCAGGGTCTGGCCCTTATAAAGCTCAGGTCTGAGGCCAGGCTGGCAGTTCTCTGCCAGCAGCCAGAGAGGCAGGAGCTCACTCAGCCAAGCTATGGGGAGAAGTCTGAGGGGCAAGTACAGCTCATGATAGCCCTGAGAGGATTGGGCACTAAAGGTTTAGCCAGGGGGCTTTATGTTTGTGTTACAGCCAGGAGGCTTGTGTTTGTTTGGCTCTGTTATTACACCCGGAGGCTTGGGTGAGGCTGTAGGGGTTGGAGAAGGCCTCAATTATAGGGACCCCAGAGAGTGTGGAGTGCCCTAGCGCCAAGAGGGCGCATTATTTTCATAGCACCAGGGAAGGCGCAGCTCGCACGCCAGTGCGTGAGCAGCTGGCGGCGAGGAGAGCGGCCAGTGGGTTGCGGGCGCAACCCGTAGGTTGCAGATGGGGACCTAGACCCCGGATTGCGTGTGGGGGAACATAGACCCCGGCCCCAGGAAAGGGGCGGTATTATTGAGTAGCCCAGTGTGGGCACGGCGAGCCCCAAGGAGGGGGGAGCGCCATACTGAGGAGCCCTAGAGAGAGGGGCAATTACTGAGAAGCCCGAGACAGGCATAGCGAGCCCGGCCGCAGGCTAGTGCGGTAACACCCCTCAGACTGAGGCAGGGCGCTGCGGTTGCCCCGAGAAGACAGGGAGTAGCAGCGCGGTGAGCCAGGGTCAGAGGGGGTGCCCGTGAGGTTGGCCCATAGGACCGGAGGCCCGCTAGAGAGTCCCTGAGTGGAACCACACCAGCAGGGGAGGCCCAGAGTGGGCAAGATGAGAGTTCCAGCAAGAGGCTGGGCACGAGAGAGGGAGCCCAGAGTGGGCCACAGTAAAGAGGAGGCCTAAGAAAGCGGGCGTACAGACCGGACAACGTCCATTACATCTGCGAGGCTTGGGGCGTGGTATTAGGGGTTGGTAGGAGCCACGCATAGCCCATAAGGCTAGGGTGTCCGAGGAACACCCACCGTATCGGGAGACCCCCAGGGGGTCCGGAAGAACCGCGGGGACAGAGGTCCCGAGTAGCCGTGCCCAGGGAAGACACAAGGCAGCCTCCCAACATTATATTGACCAACAAGACGTGGCGGGCGAGAATTAGAGGGTGTCTTGGGCCGGCCTGACACGGAGCGAGGGACCTCAAGGAGATCACGGTCCTCCGCAGGGACCCCGCCGTGACACTAGTGTTTTTGATGCAATTAAAAAATGTTCTTCCTGCTATAACTATAGATAAAGGGAGGATTTAGATCTCTAGGAAGGCACAATTATCCTGAGTACAAAAATTAACAAAAAGAAATGTGAACAAGAAATAAGAAGACAAAAACTCAAGCAAAATGCCCAGACTCATGTTCTGGGTCAGGGGTTTATATGTGGGACGTGGAGAGTCGGCTGATCCCAGCTGCCGCTCCAGTGACAAGGAGTGTATGGTGGGTTAGGGCCTATTGGAGGCTTCACACTAGCTTTGATGAGACTAAGTAACTTCATGGAGTGGCAGACTGAGATGAACAGCTGTGCTGTTGGGCTATGATTCCAGTTTCAAGGCTGCAGTTGCTCACTCAGAAGGAAGAAATGAAGTATGGACCACAGTTTCCATCAGTGTAGAACCTCCACATCTATACTGGAGAACATATGAGCAGAGGGCGGTAGGGTAGATTTTCACCTTATAGACTAACTAAATCAGAGCTGTACAGCATTGGCTTTTGTGAGCCTGATCCAACTTCATCAAATGCTGAAGAATATATAGTATATGTACAACTTTGGTTAATGTTCAAATAACATCTGATGAAGTAGGTTGTTGCCTACAAGAGATTATGTTCTTGAACCACCTAAGAGTCTGCATTGCCTTATCTTCTGCCCCATTACCAATGCCATTTCCTTCAATTGTATTGGTAGTTGTTCTGTGATCTTATCCAAATATTGACTTGGTTAAATCCTTTGTTTGTGAGGCTCACAGGATTGCTTACAAGGTACGGTGGCTGCAGGAATTATTATGAGTTTAATTATTAATTCTGAAGTTTGAACTGAAGTCCTTTGTTGTTTCCCTAAACTCAAAGGGAGTTTTCTTTTCAAGACTACGTTAATAGGATCAAGTCTCAGCTGGGCTTCTTGTCCAATACAAATTAAGAGTAAAAAAGTGAGGGTAGAAAGATAAGAAAATTGCTATCCAGAGTAATACTAACAAACTTTCTCATCTTAAACTGGTGTAAGGTCTCTGCTGAATTGATCCTACTCCTTCCACAACCAAATTATTCTTTATTAATTCAAGTGTTAAAATGGATGAATTTATGTCTACTACTACTACAGTTATTATTCATAATTAATTTTGCAATGTTAGTTTTATAGAGAATACAGTAACACTATTCTTTTTCCACAATTTTTAAGAGTCATCAAATACAATCATTTAGAATTTTTCATTATTCAGAACTAGATTCAAATGGAGCAAGAATGCATTTTCTCCTCAAGACCATATTTAAAACTCATGTATAATTCAATGCACATTTGTACCCTGCCCAGACAAGGAAACAATTTTTTCTTAAATAGGACTTTGTTTATTTTGTATTATACAAAAAAATTGTAGGCCCAGGTTATACATAAAAAGTCACAGACTTAACAGAAATCAACCATGTGAAGAATTTGTTTTCCCTTGACAGGACCCTTAAAATCAGAGTTCACTGATTAAGTTTCATGTTTTATGAATTATTCATAATTTAATCATTAAAAACCAAATACAGACAATACTGAATCTAGACCAATATTACAGAACCCATTAACTGATTTTGCAATGCAATTCGATTCTATCCTAGATGGTCTGAAGTAACAGATAAAGCAGTTTCCTTGTTTTTATTTGAGTTCCTTATTCTAATACATATTTGTATCATCAACATAAATAGAAAAAACATGTTATATTGGTTTCTTACAATAACCTAAGACACGTTTTAAATTTCATGTTTCTGATTTCAGTGGACATCTATTTTTCCCTCCTCTTTCCAACAGACAAGTGGAGTACCTTAATGGATTATAAGATAACATTTATGATTCAATTGTATTTTTGCATATTTTTCATTTTCTTCATTTCCTTTTCACTATTTTTCTCTCTTCTTTTTAGAAAAACAGTTGTTATGTGGAGAGGAAGAAGTGGCTGGGCTAAATGTATACTTAATACTGATAGTTTCAAGTAAAGTAATAGGAGCTCTGATGATAATCCTAAGGCATTATGGAGAATATGGTATTTGTAAAGTGGAATATAACACAAATATCTTCCAGAATTGTATTCTCAATGCAGTGCAGAGGTATTTACAGTAGCTATGCAACTTTTTATAATAGCATTGCGAATTCTGTTGTTAACCCTCATTTTATTTTATTGAGATTTAAGGAGCCAGTTCACCAATGTATACACCTGCACTTCATATTTATGCAGTAGCTCTTATATAATCAACCTCAAAAAAAAAATTTATGGCTATTAAGTAAGCCTCAAAACACCATAATTGTTTCAGTTGGTAATTATAGTATCCTTATAAAGGCTGGTTCAAGTGAGAGGATACTTTTCTGCGGATATCCAAATGTGGTGACTGGAGTTGAGCATTCAAAGGGTAAATGGTTTCAGTTATAATAAAGGTGATCTAATGCTATTTTCAGAATTCCACAGGGATATGCACAGGTAACTCCAGACTACTCTAAATAGATTTTCCATCAAAATGTATAAAGTATGGATTACATGGGGGAATGTCCTCTCTTAATAACTTCAGGGAAATCAATAGATATGGTTATCATAACCTAACAATATATATGTGGCCTGTTACAATTTAAGAATGGCTATTGTGGAAACATTAGTTAATACATAGATCAGTTCAAAACTCAGCATCATCACTCTTGCTTCTTTTCCCATCTGGGAGAGTTATGGGATAACTTTTCAGCTGGTATAAATTGTTATAGTTTCATTGACTTTAATAAAAATCTGTGAGAATTTGCACCATTAACTATCTTTCTCTATAATCTTGGGGAAAACATTAATTGAAGTCAAAACTCCTTTACTTATTGTAACAGGGAACCCAAATCCTGTTAATTGACTGCAACAGAGGGAGAGGCGAGAGGGAAGATCTTTTTCCAGAGCCAAACATTTGGTACTCACAGAATAAAGAGCAGACAGCTCAAAACAGACTCCAGCCTGCCTCCTGGAGGCCAGGAGGAGCTTAGGAGCCAGAAAGGCTGTAAAGCAAGGGAAACCTGACGGCCCATTAGGCTAAGTAGAGACATCTGGAAAGCTCTTTCTGCTTCCAGGCAGCAGTGGCTGAAACCAGTTTAAAATAAACTTGGATGCATGTAGTATCAGACTTAAGTGGTTTAGTTTAAATCAGTTTATTGAACTTCTGTCCTAGATCCCCTCCAGATTCAATTTAACTCTTAGTCCTCTAGCATCCCAGCATGCTTTGCACCACCCCTACAAACCCTCCGTTACCGTGTGGGTGGAAAAGCCTTGGCCCAAGCTGTGACACCAAGCAGGAAGGCGTGCTCTAGCGCTCCCTGGCATCTGGACTGTGCCAGTGCAGGCACGTGGCTATATTTCCAGAATCAAAAGTGAATGCCTATTCACTTGCTTATTGGTTCAGTCTAGGCAGCTTAGACTAACCTATGAAGACAAAATCAATTCAGCCTCAGGATTGATAACTGTCTGCACTTAGCCCTACAGTTCTAACCTACATGAATCTATTCATAACAACACACAGTGTTTAAATATCCTATTAAATTCTCCTTACCCTGACTTAGCACTGCCATGAAAATTTAAGATCCCTGCCAGATGTTCAGGTAAAAGCATGATTGGAGCTGATGCATGCTCTACACAATTGCGCCTTCTGCCATGCCACACATGCATGGTAACAGGTGGGAATGTGGGATCCAGCGTCATATCCTATCACACTTTATTGCCAGTGCAGGGGTAGATCAGGATCAGGATCCTGGTCTTCTCCTATGCTTGCAAGACTGGGAGCCTGCAGCCAATGGGGCTTGCAGCCAGGGGAGCTGCAACTGTGAGCCCCATCAGCTGTGGGGCTCAAAGACTTGGCAGCACATGGTAGCCCCATCACCTGAGGGAACTCTCAACTGCAGGGGAGCATCTGGCCACATATTCAATTAATTGTGATAACAACAAGCCACAAAGTAACAAGCCACAAAGTTATTCAACATTTTTTGTGGAATAACTTTGTGGCTCATTCCTTGTTTTGTCACACCATTAATTAATTAAACATGTAGCTGGGTCACAACTTAAGGTATGATTAAGTGGTTACTCACATCTTAAGTGTAATGTGTATATACACATGTAATAGAAAAGCAACATCCTGCACAATAAATTAATTGTTGTTGCATATTAACTATTCTGAATCCTTTCAGCATATGCTCATATAGCAGCATTATGGCAATGAGAGAGGAGAAAATCATGAGAAACATTTTAAAAGGAAAACACAGCTGTTTAAAGAAATTATTTTTGCAATTTTTTTTACTATAAGTAAAAAAATGGACATTAACTTGTGTCGTCTTATTATTCTTTATAAGGAGGTTTAATACCATACACAAATCATTAAAAGAATACTTTTCAGATTACTTGAAGAAGCAAAATTTAGAAACATTAAACATCATGCTAAAAATCAACATTGATTAGGCCCCTCCATGCTAGGAAAAGTTATTGTTATTTTTTCATCTGTTAAACACTATGTTCAAGAAGTATTCTATCTAACAGCTGATAACCTAGAGGAGGGCTGTCCAGCTTCTTAGGCCCTGGAGGTTATGTGTTCCCAGAAGGCTGCACCCAGTGTGCTGTGCAGACTCTCCAATCCATCCCTCAACCCCTGTAACATGCACCTGGGTGAGTGCCCCCCTGCACTGCAATCTGCAGACATGATCCACATTCCACTCCCCTATCTTGTATGTAGAACCGATCTGCTGCCTCTGGGCATGGCCCCAGATGAATGCTCATTTTCCTGCACTACTGCAGGGCCCTGCCCCCTGAGGCAAAGGAGAAAGTGGCATTATGAGGAGGGAGGTGGGAGCCTGGAAGCTCTGGCTGCTATTGCAGCTAGAGGGAAGGGAAGCAGCAACTGAGTAAAAGCACAGGGGCTTCAATTTAATCCTTTGTGGGTAGTTGGACAGCCCTGATCTAGAGGACCAAACATCTTGCAAACACTTAAACATAAAATAGCAAGGGTTTTTAACCTTTTTGGATCAGTGTACCCCCGGCAGCTGGATGCAGAGCAGTGTACCCCCAGCAGGTTGGATGTGGAATGGCAGGGGGGCAGGTGGATGGCAGGCAGCCAGATGCAGAGTTGGGTGGGGTGGGATGGTGTGATGTGCAGCTGAATGCAAAGCAGCAGCAGCCTCTATGTGTGAGCTTCCCCTGCCCCGTGCATCCAGCCAGGCAGGCAGCATCTGCATGGCAGTGCAGGATAGTGCATGGCAGCGCTCCATCTCTGCCCACCCACGTGTACCCCCCGGGGCCTTCTCAAGTATCCCTGGGGGTACGTGTACCCCTGGTTGATAAACACTGCTTTATAGAAATGTAGTCCTGTTATTTGAAGGGATTCTCACAATGACAAATTTTGCCCAGGCTGAAGTGATTGCAGGATCCTGGACCTAATATACAAAAAGAATAAGAGGGGATGCACTGGGAAGTTCAGAGGAAAGCTAACTCTAAGGTTCTGTTTCTAATTACTTCTTGGGGGAATTAATTTACCATTGATATATAGAGCAATTTAATGTGTAATTCATACTTTTACAACTGTGTAAAAATAGTGCTTATTTAGTGAGCAGATTTGACCCTTCTGTAGACTCATCATTACTCCTGCTTCCTTTTGCGACAAAATATATATATTTGTACCACCTTTTTACTCCTGTTATTATTTCAGAGAAAAAACAGCTTTGTGTAAGGCAACTGAATTTTTATCTGATATAAAACTCAAACAGCTGTTTGACTTGAAATAGTCAGCTAGACAGTTGCCTCTTATTAGTGAATCAGACATTATTCTTTAAGTGGTTTGTTTCTTTTGCATGTTAAAGCACTATAAAATATCAGTTTCTAAGTATTCTCTCTCTGGATAATATGCTCAAAGAATTTGGAGAATCCATCACTGTTGATTTCAAATATCTTAATGATAGAATCTGAACTGATGACACTGGTTAGTTTACTACAAGTATGTATTTTACAATGGAAGAAATTGAAGCAAGGTAATAATGGTGTTTTGTTCAAACTGGGGCCAGTTTCTTCCCCAGATGATTCTAGAGACCTAAGGAATAAAAGGCTGAAATCAATTATACTGAAGTCATGTTTTAAATTCTTTCAGGTATGATCTGCAAATAGTAGTCTGAATTATTTCCTTAGTTAATCATGAGATCTGTACTGCAGCCACTTCCCTTACTCTGCACCATAGCAGAAATTCAGTGTAATCTGATTTGCACTGCTTCTTGGCTCAAATGTAAATGTTATCTGCTGACAGTAGGGGCATGCAACTGGAAAGGTCAGTTTGAAGTCAAATCTAAACATACAATATCAGTGAGATTGGTCATGATCAAGTTTTGACTAGTAGTTAGAAGCTGTCCAACCATTTAGATGAGTGATATTCTTCAACAGCTTTCCAGTAGGAGTAATATGAGCAAGAAATCTAAGTATTTTAAGATTAGTGTTTAACATATGATTAGGATTATTTTATCGAATTGGCTGGACATGATGGCCCTGGGTCCTTGGGTTCCTAATTTACTGTCTACCCAAAGTGTTGGTGTAGTTATCTTCCTGTCTTTCACTACTTGTCAGTGGTGAGACCCATTAATGTGATCTAATTTATAGTTTAATTTATTTGTTTCTGTTTATTTTTATCTGCAAATGAACCCTTGAGATTAAGTTTTCTTGGTGAACTCTACCAAGATTAACAAATGAAGATTATTCAGACTCCAGGATACTGATTCAGAGATTACTCTTGTCAATTTAAGAATGACTTTAGTATAAATGATATTTAGAGTAACCTCCCATGGCTCTCTAGAATCATTTGGACAGCAGCTGACCCAAAGATGAATGATACACTGTCATTTTCTTGTGGCATTACTTCCTTCCCTGTAAGATACAAATAAAAATCTATTTTCCTACAAGTGCAATATCTTGCTGCCTGAGTTGTATAGTGAATGTATTTGTACACTGTGTTACCAATTTCATATGTCTTATTTTGAATTTGGCATGCTGAAATCTGAATGTGTAACTTCAAAGGACTGAGATTTAAGTCCCTAGTCTTTCAGAATCCTTGATAACATAGCTTCTTTCTGAAAGGTCAGGTTAGATTCTAAATGCAGTTTCTTACACTATCTTATATCCAAGAACTGAAAAAAGAACTTTTGTCCTTGATGTGTTCTTGCTTACTGTATCAAATTCAAAATTCATAGGGGCTCAGATCTTATTCTGCCCCTAAGACATCAAAGCATAGCATTTTGGTATTAAACTCACAAATGTGATGATCCTATTCTATCTACTCAGTAGCCACAAAGCTGCTAAGGTGCTTAGAACCTTGTGTGTCTCCATCTTGACCTGGAAAGATCCCTAGGTGATTAGATTTGGGCTTCTGTGCATGCCCAGAAGATATGCAAGCTGGCTATCTAGACCTCTAACTCTACCCCAGTGCTGTTGTAGTGCAGTTTCATTTTGGAAGTACATAAAGTTTAAGTTTTGAATTCCTTAGAGGGAGAAAAATGCACTGAGAGAATGTTTGACACCAATATCATGTATGCAGTGGAGGGAAAACCTCACTCACAATTTATTTAGTAGCCTAGCTACTAGGGTAATGGCCCAGTAAGTGGGAGACCTGGGAACTTGGCCCTCCCCAGCCAGAAGTATTTTGAACTTACATCTCTCACTCCTAGGAAAGCTGGCTATGGAATAAACAAAGCTGAGGGCATCAAGCTGGCTCACTAGGAATAGAGAAATCTAGAAGTCACTGGGGTCAGTAGGAAAGTATGCAGGACAAATCTTGACTCTGTAGCATGGGGAGGAAAGGAGCTGTGGGGTCTTGTTCTATTCCTACCACTGTTTATGTATTATATCCAACAGCTACTTAAAGTGAAAAAGCATAAACTGAGGGCAGGGGCCAGACATAAAAGCTCCTTCCTTCCCACAATGCTGTCTTTCTTATTGGGCTAGGGGTCAACTTCAATCTTAAATTCTCTCCTTCTGGCCTCAGTGACTTCTGTTTTCTGGCTACTGGCCCATCTTAATCAGGAATAGTGGAGGAGTCCCTCAACTGTGCCTAGCCCATTGGCCTGGCAATTAGGACATTTCCATGGGTAATGGAAGACATGGGTTCAAAACCCATCTGGCGGAGGAAGGGCCTACAACCCAAATTTCTCACTTCCTAGTCAACAGGCCATTAGGCATAAGATGGGTGTAGCAGCTGTCTTTACATTAAAATTAGTGCTGCTGGCTGTTAAGATGCACTGAATCATGTAGACATCTCTCTTCTGAGTGAGCTAGAACCCAAAAGGTGGAAGACAATCTGTTGCTCAGAGGAGAGATGTCTATCGGAACCAATGTAAAGGAGAAGCTTTCCTAGGTGCTTTCCTAAGTAGAAAAGGAATTCACTCTGGAGTTTCATAAAGTTGCCCTACTGGGACATGTACCTCCACAGAACAAAATAATATCAGTCTCTGAGAATACATTTTTAAAGGCCAACAATTAAGGGGATAGAAAAAATATGCATATTCCAGGGTGAGGGATAGTGCTTCCACTTTTGGGGATAGTGGCAGAAAATAATTACACCTCTTAGAGGCAGAGTAGCATCTGGGTCATATACTTTAATAGGTCTAGGACTAGACAGAAAAGAAGAATCCAAATTTTGTGGTAAATGTTGAGAGTTAAGAATTCAACATAGTTCTACATTGTAATGAAAGTGAGACCTTTCAAAATGTTCACTGAAAAAGTATGTTAGTGAAAAGATAAAACTATCACCTGTAGGCCTCACTGGAGCTTTGATCAGTATATATACTGCTCATACTGCTCACACAAAGGCTTTGTTAGAGCATTGGCTAGAGTAGGCATAACCCACAAACCCGACTAATGCATGAACTTACATAAATAAAACGGTATGTGGGCCAGATGTGCTCTCCTGGTAAGAAATGGGAGGGGGAGATGGCTGTACAAGGTGTAGGCACCAGGATCATAAGGCTGGGATAGGAACAGCCAGAACAGGATGTGGAACAATCCCATGGTACAGGAGAGCTTATCATGTTCAGAATACTGGTGGACTTTAATGCATAATTTGTTTTGACCACTGTATAAAATAAGACTTGGAAATTATGGTAACTTTGTATTGGCCTAAGGGAACCTATGTCATATTATGCCAATACCCTGTCACAGACATACTTGTGTTAACATCTTGTCTGTCAGATCACAAGTGTGTTAGGGCAATGCCTTGTAGACAATAAACCTGGCCAGGCCTTTGGAACTGAACTGAACCTGTTGTCATTCTTTACGACAAGCTTAGTGTTAGGATCTCCTGGCTGCAACTTTTTGTCATCATTGCAATTCCTGGGATTTCAGCATGGACAACACATAAATAACACCTGATAAAGCCAGTGATGACAACATCACCCAGAAGGACTGGTAGGTCAGTGGTTATGACATTTACTTGGGACAGAGCATCACATCACTAGTCCAAGTCAATCAAAGCAAGGACTTCAACTCTGATTTCTTACACCCCAGTGAGTGCTCTGAGAATTATGGTATTGACTGTTTTGATGTGTGTCTCTTTATACACACATATACACAGGAAGAGGGGGAGAGGGAGAGTGCAATGAGAGAGAGAAAGATAGATTTTAATGTTAATGTTTTCTTTACGGATAGAATAATATAGACATGCATGCACACGTTCTGTCTTAAAAATCTCCACAGAAGGTTCCAATTCCCTTTTCAGGAAAAAGCTCACAAGGAAGGTAGATGAGGAAATCAGCAAAATACAGACATCACCATTCATAAAAGGAGAAAAGAAAACAATATTTAAATACTTATTTGGAAGGAAAGATAATGAAAATACTTATAAAACAATAATGAGAAGTTTGATGAATATTTATCTTCAAACAGAAATAGAGACAAAAAATTATCCAATGAGAATTGCTTGTATCTTGCACTGGGAGGACTGAACCCCCAGATGGTTAAAATCAAAAGCATTTAACAAGCTAAATTATGGAATACTGTTGAAGTCCAATATGCAATATTTATCTTCCTTTCCTAATTATGCCATATTTTCTTTTGATACCACAAAGAATAAGAACAGGATATGTGACTAAAGTTAACTTGATTTAACAACCCATAACTAACGCCTTACAAAAAATCCCAACAATTTTCCTATGTCTGTTTTTAGTATGCATAAACTTTGCTATTACTGGGGTGTGTGTGTATGTGTGTGTGTGTAGTACATCAGGGAATCAGAGTTGTCCATAATGCCCCCTGTTGGCTCCACAACCATGCCCCGCTCTGCCCCTAGGGTGCCTTCCCTTCTCGCCTGCCACATTTTGATGGAATAACAACAATAGTTTCATAGTTTCAATACTAAGATGGAGGCTGCCCACAGGCCATTGCATAGGCCCCAGTCTAAATGAATGCCCCACTGGGCTTCCCCACCACCCTATTGGCCTCTATAGCTCCCAGGCCTCTCACTGGGAATGTAAAACTTTAGGGGCTAATTGTGGGGCTTCAATCCTCCCCTACACCATGCCCCAAGCCTTGTGGGTGTTACAGTAATATGGTTCACCTGTTGGGGCTTCAGCCTGCTGGGTCTCTGCTCTTTCACTCTAGCTAAGCCTTCTAGCCCAGGCCCACTGTATCAAACCTAGCTTTGAGACACTAGCTCTGGTTTGGCTTTTTTGAGCACTAGGCCTCTGGCCCCCATCTGCCAGGCCCTTGGCCCACTGTGCCTGTACCCATCTCTAGTGCCAGGCCCCTGGCCCCTGTCTGGCTGTGCTTCTTTTGGGCTACGGGCCCCCAGCCCCTGTCTGGCTCTGTGGCCTCACTCCCTGCCTGCTCCAGGCCCAAGAGTAACTCAAGCCTTGAGCCTGCCCCTGGCAGGTAATCATGTGCCCCTTTGGCACTAATGAGACTTCTGTATACTGCCCCTACAGTTCCAAGCCAAATCACTGGTATAAATCTGTAACTCAAACCATAGGTCCCTGGGATATAACATAAACCACAAAAGAGGAAGAAGCTCTGTGCCTCTTTAAGAGAGAAGACAGTCCTTCATGCCTTGTGCTGGCATACCTCCCAGTGTCCAAATCTCAGGACTTGGTTCTCATGGTGGACTTTAATTAAAGAGATATCTGCTGGAGAGAAATACACTAGCATATGAGCATTTCAGCAAAATGTGGGAAATAACTTTTTGATAAAGATGGTAGAGAGGCTAATGGGGTGGAGGGATAGGAAGTTCTCAACTTACTGCTCACAAACAAGCAGGAATTTGTTCAGAATATGAAGGTGGAAGATATCTTGGATGACATGACATAATAGTGTTCAAGATCATAATGCGAGGGAGGAAGGAGAGCAGCAGAATAAGGACACTGGACTTCAGAAAGGCATACTTTAACAAACTCAGGGAACTTGTGGGCAAAATCCCCTGGGGGGCATGTCTGATGGGAAAAGGAGTCCAGGTGAACTGGCTGTACATTAAGGAGGCCCTTTAAGGGCACAGGAGCTAGTTGTCCCAATGTGATGGAAGTTTCAATGAGTTGAAACTCAGAAAAGAATTGTACAAAAAGTGGAAACTTGGTCATAGTATTAGGGAAGAGTGTAAGATTATGGGTACCAGCAGCGGGAAGGAGAGGAGCCAGGCACACGTGTGTCCTGCACGCACGTGTGCCCCCTTAACCAACTGACTGACTGGAGGTGGCGGCGGCAGCAGCAGCAGCAGCAGCAGCAGCAGAGGAATCGGCAGTGGGGGCAGCAACAGCTGATCCCCCAAAGGTAAGTGAGGTGGAGGGACCCGGCGCAGCTGAGCCGGATCCAGAGGGGAAGCCCCCCAGGTCCCATATAGCTGAGCCGGTAGGGAGCCGCGCTCCCGAGCCGCGCAGCATGAACAAAGCGCGCAAACAGGCACGCTCTGGGAGAGAGCGCCGGCGTTTGCGCAGGCATTCGTGCCAGCAGGTGGGCCGGGAGGGCCAGGAGTGGGACTCCTGCAGGGGTAGGGAGTAGACACCACACAGGTCTATAAACAGCAGCTCAGAATGGTGTCTACGAGGAGTGCTGCTAGGGCCTCTGCCCAGGGGGACAAGGCTAACCAGGGCTGGTCTGAGGCCTCCACCCAGACTGAGCCCATGGGGGAGCTGATGTCCCCCTACCTCCTGGCCTGTGGGGGATCCCCAGCAGGGCCGGGGGGGGCAGAGATTGGGGGCCCCCACACCTGTCCAGCAGGTGCCCGTCTTGGGACTCTGGAGGCGCAGGTGAGGGAGCTCCGGGAGGAGGTTAGCAGGCTGAGGGGGATCAGGGAGGCGGAGGATGAAATTGACAGATATTTCCTTTCCCTGCAGGACCAGGCACCCAAGGAAGAAGCAGCCTGGGGAATGCCCTCCGCAGCAGAGTGGCAGACGGTCACAGCCAGGACCAGAGCAGCTCGCAGAGAATAGGTACCAGCTTCTCCAGTTCGACTAGAGAACAGGTACGAGGCCCTGGCGATCCTGCAGGAGATGGAAGGGGAGGAGGAAACCCTTGGGCAGGAAGAAACACCACATTCTTCACACTCCAAACAGATCAAGAGATCCAAAAGGACCCAGAGGAGGAGGCAACGAGTGCTCGTCATAGGCGACTCCATCCTGAGAGGTATGGAAGGGCCCATCTGTCGCCAGGACCCCTCAGCACGAGAGGTATGCTGCCTCCCTGGAGCAAAGATTTGGGATGTGATGGAGGTAATCCAGGCCAGGATCAAGCCCACCGATTACTACCCCATGGTCCTAATCCATGTGGGTACTAATGATGCGACCAGGAGAACCCCCGATCACCTGATGGCGGACTACAGTGCTCTGGGCGGCGTGCTGAAGGAGTTTGGTGCACAGGTGGTATTCTCTTCCATCCTACCAGTGAACAGATGCGGAAGACGGCATGAGAATTGCATCCGAGAGACCAACTGGCGGCTTCGGCAGTGGTGTCTCGAGGCAGGCTTCGGCTTCCTGGACAATGACCCGCACATCACGATGAGGGACATGCTCAGCTGGGATGGGCTTCACCTGTCCCCCAAAGGTAAGCGTGTGTTTTCTTCTAGGTTGGCAGATCTCCTCCGGCGGGCTTTAAACTAGGTTCGTCGGGGGGAGGGGAAGATGAGGGCGGGGGAAGCTGTGGACCACCAAACCATGTGGCACCCACAAGGACAGCCCAGCCTGAAGAAAGAGAGCAGTGGGAACCTGAAAGCCATGGGGAGGCCAGCACTATGGCACAGGTAAGAAACAAGAAGGTAAGAATCAAAGGTCCCCTTGGGACTCGGAGTGGGGGGGGCAGCAAAGGCACCAGTCGCAGGGCTCAAGTGCCTATATACTAATGCTAGGAGCATGGGAAACAAGCAGGATGAACTAGCACTCCTGCTTGCACTAAACACCTATGACTTAGTGGGGCTAACAGAAACCTGGTGGGATTCATCCCATGACTGGGCAGTACATATTGAGGGCTATAGATTGTACAGAAAGGACAGGGTGGGGAAGAAAGGGGGAGGGGTTGTGCTCTATGTCAGTGAGCAATATACATCAACCCTCATCAAGACGGAATCCAAGGATGAGGAAGTAGAAGGATTGTGGGTTAGGTTACATGGGGGGCAAGGAGAAAGGGATTTGGTGGTAGGGGTCTGCTACAGACCCCCACATCAAGGGGAAGAAAGAGATTCGGGGCTCCTGAGGCAAATCTCGGAGACCATAAAAGCTAAAGAGGCGGTAGTCATGAGGGTCCTAAACTACCCGGACATCTGCTGGGAGACGCAGACAGCAAGGTCCCACCATTCACGCAGGTTTCTAACCTGTGTACAGGACCTCCACCTGACTCAGGAGGTACATGGTCCCACTAGGGGGAATGCCATACTGGATCTGGTATTGGCAATGGGAGATGACATGGTAGCGGACCTCCAGATTGGTAGCCATCTGGGGGACAGTGATCACCTTATAATAGAATTCACCATAAGACGGCGAGTGGGTAAGGTAACTAGTAGGGTGAAAGTGCTAGACTTTAGGAAAGCTGATTTCAATGAACTCAGGCGATTAGTCAAGGACACACTGCAGAGTAGGAGATTTGAAGAGATGGAAGCCCAAGAAGGGTGGCTGTGCCTTAAGGAAACGATCCTTCGGGCACAAAGCAAGACAATCCCCGAGCGAGGCAAAAGAGGGAAAGGGGCCAGGAGGCTTCCCTGGCTGACCAGAGAAATCCAGAGCAGCCTAAGGGACAAAAGGGGAGCACATAAAAAGTGGAAACAGGGAGAGATCACCAAAGATGAATATACCTCCTCTGCTCATGCTTGTAGGAAGGCAGTTAGATGGGCCAAAGCTACCATGGAGCTGAGGATGGCAACCCAAGTAAAAGACAACAAGAAATTGTTTTTTAGATATATAGGGAGTAAAAGGAAGGCCCAGGGAGGAGTAGGACCCCTGCTAAATGGGCAGAAACAATTGGTGACAGACAGGGGGGACAAGGCTGAACTCCTCAATGAGTTCTTTGCCTCAGTGTTCCTAAGTGAGGGGCATGACAAGTCTCTCACTGGGGTTGTAGAGAGGCAGCAGCAAGGCGCCAGACTTCCACACGTAGATCCTGAGATGGTGCAGAGTCACTTGGAAGAACTGGATGCCTTTAAGTCGGCAGGCCCAGATGAGCTCCATCCGAGGGTGCTGAAGGCACTGGCCGACATCATTGCAGAGCCACTGGCGGGAATATTCGAATGCTCGTGGCGCACGGGCCAAGTCCCGGAGGACAAGTGGGCAGAAAACAACAGAATGCAGTTCAACACGGAGAAATGCAAAGTGCTGCACCTAGGGAGGAAGAATGTCCAACACACGTACAGCCTAGGGAATGACCTGCTGGGTAGCACGGAAGTGGAAAGGGATCTTGGAATCCTAGTGGACTCCAAGATGAACATGAGTCGGCAGTGTGACAAAGCCATCAAAAAAGCCAATGGCAGTTTATCATGCATCAGCAGATGCATGACGAATAGGTCCAAGGAGGTGATACTTCCCCTCTATCGGGAGCTGGTCAGACCGCAGTTGGAGTACTGCGTGCAATTCTGGGCGCCGCAATTCAAGAGGTATGCGGACAACCTGGAGAAGGTCCAGAGAAGGGCCACTCGTATGGTTAAGGGCCTACAGACCAAGCCCTACGAGGAGAGACTAGAGAAACTGGATCTTTTCAGCCCCCGCAAGAGAAGGTTGAGAGGCGACCTTGTGGCTGCCTATAAGTTCATCACAGGGGCACAGAAGGGAATTGGTGAGGATTTATTCACCAAGGCGCCCCCGGGGGTTACAAGAAACAATGGCCACAAGCTAGCAGAGAGCAGATTTAGATTGGACATTAGGAAGAACTTCTTCACAGTTCGAGTGGCCAAGGTCTGGAACGGGCTCCCAAGGGAGGTGGTGCTCTCCCCTACCCTGGGGGTCTTTAAGAGGAGGTTAGATGAGCATCTAGCTGGGGTCATCTAGACCCAGCACTCTTTCCTGCTTATGCAGGGGGTCGGACTCGATGATCTATTGAGGTCCCTTCCAACCCTAACATCTATGAATCTATGAATTATCACATGAATGTGCAGATAAAAAATTAGAAAGGCCAAGGCACAGTTGAAGATGTAGCTGGCAAGGGACATAAAAGACATAAAAACAGATTCTACAAATATGTCAAAAGATAAGAGGAGACCATAGAAACTGCAGGTTCTTTATGGAATGTAGAAGGCAAACTAACTACGGATGATGCTGAGAAGGCTGAAGTGTTTAATGTCTTTTTTACTTTGGTCTTCAAAAATAGGTGCAACTATCAGATAGTGCAATTGGGAGCAAAAATAGGGAAGGAGACAAACACTGTAGTCTTGTAGAAGAACAGTTTAGGGTTTACTTACAGAAGTTAGGTGCTTTCAAGTCTGCTGGGCCAGATGGGATTTATCCAAAGATACTGAAGGAAATGGCTGAAGTAATTTTGGAGCCATTGGCTGTCATCTTTGAGAGCTCATGGAGATTAGGTGTGGTCCTGGATGACGTAGCCATCAATGGCTGAATATATAGGTAAGAGAAGGTATCAAGTAGGATTCCTGAGAGGGTGTGTCCTTGGTCTGATCTTGTTTAATATTTTCATTAATGATTTGGACAATGGGATTAAGTGTATACTTAGCAAATTTGAGACAACACCAAGTTTGATATAGTTGCAGACACTCTGGAGGATAGGGCTTGGATCCAAAACAATAGACTGGAGAAATGGTCTGCAGTCAATTAGATAAGATCCATAATGGAAAAATGTGCGAAGTCCTGCACTTGGGATGGACTAATTATATGTACAAATGCAGATCAGCTAGGTTGCAGTACTGTAGAGAAGGACCTCGGGGTTATAATAGACCATAAACTAAATATGAGCCAGCAGTGCACTCTTGTTGCAAAAAAAAAGTAAAGGGATGTATACAGGGATGTATTAACAGGACTGTCACTGGCAAATCAAGGGAAGTGATTCTTTCACATTATTCAGCACTGGTGAGGGCTTACCTGGAGTACTGTGTACAATTTTGGGCCCCACACTTCCAGAAGGATGGAGACAGTTTGGAAAGAGTCCAGCAGAGAGCAACAAAAATTATTAGAGGCTGGGGGGGGCATGACTTATAAAGGAAGTTAGTATTCATTTTCACACCTTAACAGGTGGACCCTCCTGTACTAAGAGCTCTTAATATAGCCTAGGAGTCGTGCATAACAACACCTTAAGTGGGTAAGAGTTAGAACATTCACAGAAAGTATGAAACCTGACCTGATCACTATGCCCACTTTAGCAGATGAGGGTTTCAAAGCCACAGGTATCAGTTCCTTCTGGGAGACAGCCCTCACAACATGGCCATAGACATGACTATTGAAGAGCACCTTCTACCACTTCTGTTGGCCAACTGTGAAGTCAAAAATACAAGATTCATAGGGCTGGTAAAGCAAAAAGAAGCGGGAGCATGATTCTGTAATTCAGTGATGCAATTCCTCTGGGAAGGAGAAAGTTCTAGGTTCTGGTTCCAGCTCCAAGAACTGCTTATGCATTTTGGATTAAAAGACGTTGATTAAAATGCATAAGCATCCAGCTTTATTACTACCACCTACTGCTGACAACATACTAATGCAAATGACTTAATTTGTATAACTCAAAGCCAAGGTAGAATGGGAGACTGTAACGTGTATTTATTGGTCTACTGTTTGTTCTGAACATTTCAAATGCAAACATTTATGCATACTGTATGTGCATTTTGCTGGACCATTTAGGTTGTTTTGAATCAGTCTGCTAGTTTAAAACTAGGTACCATAATCTACAAACAGATAGTTTTGTTTACAGATATGGATGCCAATGTAGAAGTGACTATAAATGCTGTGCATTCTGATGCTGGCACTGGGCATAAGGTTACTGAGGTACGCTAGAAGTAATATTGGATTTTTAGATTTTTGGATGTGTAGATTTTCTAAAATATTTAACTTTTTATATTTGCTGAAATTATGAAGGAAGTTGAAATGTTTTTTTAATTCAATAAAATGTACCTGCCTGAAACTACACTGAATTGACTCAAGTGTCACTTATAATGACATCCTGTGACAGGTCATCTGAAACCTCTGGCTCAAAAATCATCGGAAGTAGTAACAGACTCCTAAACACCTATGCTGGTCTACCACTACTATGTTACATACCGTTTGTCTTAGTGTAGAATGGGCTGAAATGTGGCCTTTTAGTCTGTCTGAAACAACTGCACCTTTATATAAAAATTTAGCTAACTAAATAGGTGTATTTTCAAAGAACCCATCTGTCTCCTGCACACGCCTGTCCTTATTATTCTATGAGTTTTTAACTACTCTCAGTGCAAAAGCCTATTTCACTTCTTCCTTCTTAGACAATAAAGTTGGCATGAATATTAAAATGATGCATTTGATTGCATATTTGGCCTCCTATGTGGAATGTGTATTGCTTTATTCCTAGACCTTTAAGTTATTTCCCCCACTTCACTCCAAACTGTTGTGAAAGCAATGTGTGGGGAATCTAATAAGTGGGTATTCTGACCTGCTTATTAATCTTCCTTTAAATAAAATGCATACAGAGACAGAAATGATCCTGCCTTGAACAGGAGAGCCTTTCAAGCCCAATTTTTCTATAATTCTATGTAAATTATTAAACAGGAACAGAGAAGACATGGCTTGAAATAATAGTAGCTACAAGAGTCTGGGATTTTTGCTTTAAACAGGAAAATCTGTAAAGTGTAAGGTGTTGTTCTTATGCTCCAAGGGACAGTTGTTTTGTTCATTTTCTCTGCCCCTGATATTAAATCAATTTCTGTAACATTCCTCTGTCAGTGATTTGTGGATGCGAAAGGTGATGGATAGTGCCACAAACAATCTTAGGCTCTTTCATTCACTTGCTGAAAGCATCTCAGCAGACACTTAGGAGAAACTTGCTGAAGCAGCATCTAAAACATAATTTGAAAGAAGTCCATGGGCTGTACCATGTGATTCAGTGTTATGGATGACATTTGTTTGGAATTCCTTTCTGTAGAGGCTCGTAAAATATTGCTGAGCCCAACTGAAAAATCCACAAGTAAGAGAAATGGTGACCAGATCAATGAAAAACATTCTCAGCATCCACTTTTTAGTAAAAGACAAATGCTTCATTCTTTCTTCGCAAAAGGAAAGAAAATAAAGCAAAATAAAGAAATATATGCATGAAAAGTTTGTCAATTTTTAAAAATATGGGTTGAATTGTATCTTGAAAAAATGCAAGGCAAACAAAGTTTGTAATAGGAATAGAATATTGATCATGTTTGTCTTAGTGATACTTGAACTGATCCTCTCTTGGATGTACTTTTATTAAGTTAATTTACCATGGCATGATACTTTTAACTTAAGTGGCATATAAAATTAATATTAAACAAGCTGATAAACAGCAAGGGGGCTTATCCTGGTCAAAGAATTAAACTCAAATTAGTTGATGGGTTGAACTCAACTTGCAAGCACATTCATCTAATTGGCAGAGATTCTTGCTACAATAAGCAGGCCTCATAAGTCCCATTCTACAACTCACTGATATGGGTAGTCCTATTGAAAACAACAGGACAGATCTTAATCTACATACCAGGCAGAGAGCAAAAAATGCTGCAGCTCTCAAACTCTGAGGAAAAAGAAGGAGCATTCATCTAGTTGGAGAAACAAGACCATTCTTTCAAAGCCCTTGTACCTCTGCAGCATCTCTGACTTTAGCTGATACAGCTCTGGCACTAATCCTGCCATTATAGCTCCATAAAATCCCCTCCTTGTTATTGATATGGGTGAGGCTGTGCCCAGCATTGGTGAAGGTAACTGCAATATTTGGGCACACTGAGTGACATGTAAAAAGTAGAACAATTTCAATTACAAATTTCATCTCAAAATACTTTTATTAATGTAAGTTGTTATTAGAAAGGTAAGTAATAATAATCATTTGAATACATCATATTAGTTTAATCTTTCAAGGACAGTTTTAGAATGTTAGTTTACACTAGGGTGGACTGGAAATCCTTCACTATTAAAGCATTGCTATTAAACATGTATGGATGATGGAAGATTTCAAAACAAAAGAAAAATTAACATTAGAACTGCAAGGTATTCTCTCATTTATAACTACTTCAAATTTTCACCTACCATAGTTTAAAAGCCATAAGCCCAGATCCACTAAGAGTCCTGGAGGTACACAGCACTAACAATTAATTCACAAATGCAACTCAGGTGCCTCAGTTCCTTATACATCGGATCGGGGCAGCTGGGCACCTAGAAATGGGGTTGACAAAAGCCATCATGTTGAGTGATACAGACTATAGGAAACACCGAAAAGAGTGGTGCATCTGAAAAGCTGCCTCTCTTGTACTTAGGCATCTATATACATCACTGAGGCTGAGAGCGATATTCATTTACCAAATCTTCCTGAAGTTAGGCACATAGGTCACTGACAGGTAGGGGAGCGAGGGGTGGGGAATATAAAAACACATTTTACCAGAAGAGGCAGTGTGTTGGTTTGACCTGACTCTGCAGCATCTGTATAGATCATGCACTTCAGCAGGTCTTTTTGATGTTTTTTTATCTGAAGCTGATTCAATCAGCTATTAGATTAAGCTGCCAAGAAAGCCCCACTAAAGCACTTTATCTATACTGATGTCGGGTGAGCCGGTTTCAACTAATGCAATGCTTCTTCTGGGCATGCATGGGGCTCCATGCAGGGGTCTGCAGAGTTTAAAGTAAAGTGTCATTCTTTTTAATGTCTGCAACCAGCATTAAAGTGCAATTTAAACAGAAATTAGGGGTAAATTTAATATGGGAGGCAGTTATGTCCTTAGAGAGGTAAATAGCTGTTTTAGTCTGAAGTCAGGCAGATTTGCACCTTATAGACTAACTAAATTAGCCTGAGCTCAGTTCATCATTCTGCACTAATCTATGCAGGTTCCCTCCTAACTGCTTCCTTGTAAGTAGATCTTTCCAGCATTGAATGCAACTCTGGAGACCCAGACTACACAGCAACTGTTAAGTTTATTATGCATACATCATGTGTGAGTCTCAGGGTCTAAACTCCTACCAAGCTCCTCAGGATTCATATGTGCCTATGTTTCCCATGAGGCCTGACCTTGGTCTGCTCTGACATGATCTTTTCATAAAGGCCCAGAAATAACATAAGATTGCAAGATGCTCCCAGGCCTTTGAGATCAACCCCTTGTGTTTTCAGGCAAACATTTAATCAAGTGTCCAACAGAGATTTGCCACTTCAAACTGTTAACACATTGTCACAAGATACAAAGCCAGAAGAAACTCCAAAAAGCACCCTACAATATATCATAGGTAGGGAAGACAATGATACCACTAATGCTGTCACTGCAGTGACAAACAAATAATTAGTTACTGTATGCTCAAAAGATCCTCCTTTCTAGCATCTCATTTCTTCTTGGTTTTTGAATCCTGTATTTTGAACACAGGAAGGCCTATCATGAACCGGAAAGAGGGAATCCTCCATTTCTTTCCAGCCCAGCTGTGGCTAGAGTTGAAGTTAGACCACTCTCTCAAGAGGAAAGAGATATCCTCTTTGAACTTCCTAGTTTGAGAAAGGCATTAAATTCAGCTCTCCCACTTCCTGGTTTAGCATTAGATTATCATCAGATGAATGGCAAAAACACCTTCTCCTCCAGCTGTGTTTTGGAATGAAAAGTGGTCATGGCTGCTGTGCTTTTAATGGCACTGTCACACATATGACCTGGATACGGGCAGTCGGGGTTCTGGAGCTGTGTGTCAACAATACTGGAAGTCTGGATGCCTATTTTCTGAATCTTAAGTGCACTAAAATGGGAAGCAGGTGTTGAAAAAGTGAAAAAAAAAAGGTATCAACATCTTTTGTGGTAAAACTTCAGGCACCTATGAGCTGTCAAGCACCTAAGTGGTTGGGTGTTTGTGGATTGCTCATTTAGAATTAGATGCTTAAATTCTGCCTAAGTTGTCCTTCACCTAAGTACTCATTTTGGATCGGGACTCTATAAGCCTATTCTATGAGCAACTGAAATTCCTATTTATTACTACAGAAGTTTTGGATTCCTAACAATATCAACCTTCATAACTATCAGGTTAAGTAACTGTCAGAATCAATGTTCATGCTTCTAAATTTCACCTGTCTGTTATTTATAGAAGCATGTACAGCAAGTCACTGTAACTTGCTGTCTTTATAAATACAAGAAGCCTTAAAACACCACCAAGATTAAGTCTAACTTAGATTTCTAATAAGATCTCAGCCATATTTCCTTCTACCCATCTAAAACCAAGACTCTAAAGTAACGTACTCTAGCAATATGTCAGCACACAAACTGAACCCAGGAACTAATGGCTATTCTTTTGAGGAAAATGACAGTAGCTATATAAGCCTGGGACCCCTTATGACAGGTCTGAGTTAGTAACAAAGTTTCTTGACATTTATATTAACAAAAGAAAAGGTCACATAGTTCACTTGTAATATATATCTTCATTGGGGTTATAAAACATCATCTTGGAAAGTCCTTCTGGCATAGGGTTTTAGAAAAAGGTGCAATGACACGTGTTTTGTGCAAAGCCATTTTAAAAACAACATCAACTTAAAAGCAAATGATCATTTGAAGTTCCCAGGGCTCTTGCTCAGAAGTATAACTTCTTTTTTCTTAATTAATTTGTATTTTTTTTCACACTACCTTCTTCTTATTAACTAGCCTAAATTTGTGAAATTTCCCAAAACTGTCCTGTTATTTTCTCTCCACTCCCTTTCCTATCTCATGCCATATTGCATAGTTCCACAGCATGTAAATAGATGAATGGGTGGTGATTTAAACTAACGAGAATTGATTGTTTAAATACCTTACAATGTTTGAAAAATTTTGTCTTTTATGGCTGAACAGAAAAAGATATATATTGATTTGCTTTGGAAAAAAAGACACAACACAAATATGACTAGGACTATAGAAACATATAGAAGAAAACAGACCCATGTATGATAAATCTTTAGTTTCCCTTTTATTAGTATTTCTCAACTCAATACTTTTACAAGATATCACATTATCATATGCATTTCTATTGTTTTTATTAGGAATTCTCTTTTCTTTATATTGTGGAATATAAACACTTTTGATTCTACAAAATACACCTGAAGCTGATGTTTTCATACCTTTACAATTCTTTTTTTTTTGTTAAGGACTTCAGGATGGATGACGCTATGTAGCTACGGCTGAACAACCATGAAACAACCCCCCCCCCCCAAAATCCTACAGTTCCCCACTAACAAAAGACAAGATCAAGGGGGGCAAGTATTACCAGGATTGTGATAAGAAATGTATTGAAAGGGAACACAATTATTATAACCAGTGCTTCTTTCTGTGCATTAGCTCAACTGTCTCCAGCAGGATTCTATGGAAGTCTGAATTTGAAAAGCCAATTGTTAAAGTAAAATAGATACATTGTCAAAAAAGCACTTTGAATTTTGCCTGGTGTTTGTGGGTTTTGGCTGCAAAAGTGAAAAGAGGTTTAGTTACTAAAACAAGCAAATGACCCACAGATCCACAGAGTTCCCACATTATCTCCCCTTCAGCCACACAGTTGTCTCAAACAACAGCTGCCAAGCCTTTTCTCAACAATAATATAACCTGCTTAAGGGCTTGGCTCAAAGCTTATTTAAAGATTCACATGATTTCAATAAGTTCTTCTACTCTTCTGAGGTTGTGAGTTGCCAGAAAACACCCACTGACATACAAAAACAGATTTACCTTACCCTCCAAGGTTTTTTGGAGAAACAGCACTGAATGAAGCAGGCATCTCTCATAATGCCTGTCCATTTTCTAAGGCCTTTTGAAGAGCTGTGTTTGTTACAGAGACGACTTGAACCTAGATCACCTTCCACCCAACCATTATTCAAATCCCTAAGCTACGTAACGGTTTTTTTTTCACTTTTTCCCAGTGAAGTCATTCCCATTTGTATACAATATAACTACAATATTTATTGTAGCCAAATTGGAAAACAAATCTTATCCCTCAAGCTTGAGAGTCATAGGCATAAAGGAACAGAATTTCTCTCTGACCCAATAGATATTTAATTATTCCATGCAAAGTGTTCTCAAGCAGCAGGGGATCTGGATCAGTCTCCAACATCTCAGTCACTTCTACAAACACTGAGGAACTAGGTAAAAAAGGGGAGAGAGGAGCACTATGGTCACAAGACATACATAGTTAGAAGGTCTGCTAAAATTGACTCCACAGGGGATGCAGGAAGGGAAGGCCAGCTTGTGAATCCCAATGAAGTCCAGACAGAAGATAGGTGGTTAGCTATTCAGTGATGACAACACTTAGGGGTTTTGAGCATGCCCAACAGTGGACACTTAACAGTTAGGGTAGAATCAGATGTTGCCTGTTATCATATTTGTGACCTTTAAGAATTCTTAGGGTGGTACAAATGGTAAGCAAATAGATATTCCTATTAGGGGTGTGAAAAGTTTCGCCGGCTCATCAGAGAGGCCCTAAAGGTCCACAGCCCAAAGGGGAGGGGAGTTCAGGATGAGTGGTTTCTCCTCAAAGAAGCAATCCTGGAAGCCCAAGCAAAATCTATCCCATCTCAGAGGAAAGGCAGCAAAAGGGCACAGCAGCCCCCTTGGCTCTCCAGGGAACTAGCAGACCTCCTGCATCTAAAAAGACATACCTACAAAGGATGGAGGACTGGATCCACCTCCAAGGAGGAATACTCTGCACTGGTCCAGACCTGCAAGGAACAAACCAGGAAAGCCAAGGCTGTGATGGAACTCCAACTAGCTACAAGTATCAAGGACAACAAAAAGTACTTTTTTTAGATATGTGGGGAGCTGGAGGAAAAGCAAGGGTAACATTGGACCCCTGCTAAACCAGATGGGACAACTGATGACCGACGCCCAGGAAAAATCCAACTTGCTAAATGGGTACTTTGCTTCGGTCTTTCACCAGTCCCATGGGATGCCTCTTCCCATTACAGGACAGGGACGCCCAGGTGATGGAGATTCCTTACCCTCTATCAATGCTGACCTTGTGAAGGAACACCTTGAGAGGCTGGACACCTTCAAGTCAGCCAGCCCTGACAGCTTACCCCCCAGAGTACTCAAGGAGTTGGCTAGCATCATAGCTCAGCCCCTGGCATGGATCTTTGAGACATCCTGGTGCTCTGGTGAAGTGCCCAATGATTGGAAGAAGGCCAATGTGGTGCCTATCTTCAAGAAAGGGAGGAAAATGGATCCAGAAAACTATAGGCCCATCAGCCTGACCTCTATCCTGGGGAAGGTCTGAGAAAAGATTATCAAAGAGGCCATTCTTAACAGGCTGGCCCATGACAACATCCTGAGGGATAGCCAGCACAGGTTTGTTACGGGTAGGTCATGCTTGACCAATCTCATTTCCTTTCCATTTACTAACAGGTGACCCATCACATGGACAAAGGAGAAGAGATTGATGTTGTATATCTTGACTTAAAAAAAGCCTTCAATTTGGTATCCCATGATCACCTCTTAGTAAAACTGACTAACTGTGGCCTTGGCCACACCATGATCCACTAGCTGGGGAATTGGCTCCGTGGTAGGACCCAGAGGGTGGTGGTTGATGGAAGTCAATCATCATGGTGCCCTGTGACCAGTGGGGCCACCCAGGGCTCTGTCCTTGGGCCTATACTATTTAACATCTTCATAAATGATGTGGACATTGGTATCAGAAGCAAACTGGCCAAGTTTGCTTGATGACACCAAACTCTGGGGTAAAGCGTCCATACCTGAAGACAGGAGGGTAATCCAGGCTGACCTTGACAGACCCAGGAAATGGGCAGATGAGAACCCGATGGTGTTAACACTGAAAAATGCAAGGTTCTCCACCTTGGGATGAAAAATCTTCAGCATCCTTATAGGCTTGGCAGTGCTACGCTGGCTAGCACTACAGATGAAAGGCACTTGAGGGTCATGATTGACCACAAGATGAACATGCACCTGCAATGTCATACTGCTGCTAGTAAAAGCAAGCAAAATGCTTGCTTGCATCCAAAGATGCTTCATAAGTAAATACCAGGCCGTCATCCTCCCATTGTATTTGGCCTTGATGAGGCCACAGCTGCAATACTGCATCCAGTTTTGGGCTCCACAATTCAAAAAGGATGTAGAGAAGCTTGAGAGGGTGCAGAGGAGAGCCACATGCATGATCAGTGGTCAGGAAAGCAGACCTTATGAAGAGAGGCTGAGAGCCATGGGAATCTTCAGCCTGGAAAAGCACAGGCTTGGGTGATCTGGTGGCCACATATAAGTTAATCAGGGGTGCTTACCAGGATCTGGGGGAATGTTTGTTCACCAGAGCGCCCCAAGAGATGACAAGGTTGAACAGTCACAAACTCCTCCATGACCGTTTTAGGCTAGACATAAGGAAGAAATTCCTTACTGCCCAAGTCCCCAAGGTGTGGAATAGACTGCTGTGGAGGCGGTTCAAGCACCTAATCTGAATGCCTTCAAATTCATCTGGATGTTTATCTTGCTGGGATCCTATGATCCCTGCTGACTTCCTGCCCTGGGGGCAGGGGGCTGGACTCGATGATCTTCTGATGTCCCTTCCAGCCCTAATGTCTATGAAATCTATTAATCTGAATTGATCCAGAGCCCCCAAATTGATTTGGAAAAGTTTCGGAAAAAGATTTGGAGATTTGGAAGGCAGTCTTTCAGGTGAACAGAAACTAAGAAGAGGGAGGTGAAGCAGGGGGGAAAGACTGACATCTGTAGCTGGCCAGTGATTGTGATCTTTTCCTGAGTCCCCTTTCAATCACAGAGCTCTGGGAGAGGGATGTAGAATCAGATACCATCCCTGCAATTTTCATCCCGCTGTGCCTTAAGACAGAAACATTATGACTTTTGCTTTGAACAGTCTGAGGTCCAGCTTCCCAGAAATCCCTTCACCTATCTCCTTGAAACTTTACAGACCTCATGCCCCCAGAAGGGGCTACTATCTCTGATGTTTGCATCCAAATCTGCTAAAAAATGACAGTTATAGGTATTTCAGTGATTCCCCATTATAGTCTATGGCCGAATCACCAAATCTCTCCGAATCTGTGCCAAATCTTCTGAAGCCAATTCGGCCAAATTGATTTGGGACATTGATCCAAATCTCTGAATTGAATCACTGTCCTCCAAATCAGTCAAATCTGAATCTAAATTGAATACTTCCCTATTGCACAGGCCTAGTTCCTATCCTTTGTCACACCACATCAGTGGCCATAATAAAAGGTAGTAAGAAATTGTGCTTCATTCTTGTGGCCAATGCTTATCATCTTTGAGGCAAAAAAGCACAGGCATCCCAGAGCTGTACTCTCCAACCACCCCATATAGCTGCTCGATCAGGTAGGATTGGGCCCCACAAGCCCCTGGAGGACCTGCCCTACTTTCTGAGCTTATGAAGACCCACCCCAGGATCTTCAGGGCACATCTCAATAGGTGGTGAAAGCCCATGTGGGTCCCAGCATGGAGGCATGGGAGCCAGGGAATTCCCAGCATCCCGTGTTTCTATGCCAGGACCTGCACTGACCCATGTATGTGCAGGCAAGAGTCAGCATATTTCCCAGCATGGAGGCATGATCTGCTGGGGATTCCTTGGCTCCCAGGCTTCCCTACACCTCCACACTGGGACCCATACTGACCCATACTTCTGCATGAAGCATAGGTTGATGTGGGCCCTGAAACTTAGGCACCTACAGCAGCAGCTATGAACTTATATCCTTTTATAGGTCTAAATCTAGGATCCTAAACAGATTTGGGTGGAAATTTTTCACTGAAACCATTTCTCATTGGATAAAATGAGATAAATTTGGATAAGCACTGAGGTCCCAGAGCTGGAGGGAGTTGAGTGTCCAGGAGGAGTGGTCGCTCCTTAAGGAGACGATCCTCCAAGCTCAAAGGGAAGTAATCCCTACATGAATCAAAGGGGGCAAGAGGGTGCAAAGGCCCCCATGGCCACCAAAAGCATCTGGGAACATCTCCAAACAAAAAAGGAGGAGTACACCTGTTGGAAGGGAGAGGCCATCACGAGAGGGCTATACCTTGGTAGCTCAGGAATGTAGGGGGGCGGTCAGGAAGGCCAAGGTGGAAATGGAGCTGGGACTAGCGACCCAAATCAAGGACAACAAGAAGTCCTTTTTCAAATACATAGGGGGGACAAAAGAAGGTGCCAAGTAACGTGGGGCCTCTGCAGGACACGCTAGGAAATCTGGTCATCTCACCTGATGGTAAAGCTGACATATTCAACAATTTCTTTGCCTCCATACTTCTGAGGAGGGACCCAGATATCTCCCCCACTGCCCCCCCCCCCGAGGGCCCTGTGGGTGGCACACCCAGGCCTAGGGTTAATGAGGACCTTGTCAGGGAACTTCTGGAGGGACTAGATGTATTTAAATCCACAGGTCCTGATGATCTCCACCCCAGAGTGATGAAGGAACTAGCAGGGGTCATTGTGGGACCTCTGGCACACCTCTATGAGCACTCATGGCACTCAGGCAATGTGCCAGAGAACTGGAAAAGGGCCAATGTGGTCCCCATCTTCAAAAAAGGGAGGAAGGAGGACCCAGGAAACTATAGGCACGTGAGTGTTACCTCGGTCCTGGGGAAGTTTTTCGAAAGAATTATCCTGGCACATGTCCAGGAAAGGCCACCAGGAGAGGTTATGCTCAGGGGCAACCAGCATGGGTTCATTAGGGGCAGGTCTTGTCAAACCAACCTGGTGGCCTTCTATGACCAGGTCACCAAGTCCTTGGATGCAGGTGTCTCCATGCATATTGTTTTTCTGGACTTTAGGAAGTCCTTCGACACGGTCTCTCACCCTATTCTCAGTAAGAAACTAGGAGACAGTGGTGTTGATGCCTACACGGTCAGATGGGTCACTAACTGGCTGGAGGGCCACACCCAGAGGGTGGTAGTGGACGGGTCTTATTTGACCTGGAGGGATGTGAGCAGTGGGGTTCCCCAGGGCTTGGTCCTTGGGCCCGCACTATTCAACATCTTCATCAATGACTTGGGCGAGGGGGTAGAAAGCACCCTGTTCAAGTTTGCAGAAGACACTGAGATGTGGGGGGAAGTGGGTACGCTAGTAGGAAGGAACAGGCTGCAAGCGGATCTAGACAGGTTACAGGGGTGGGCTGAAGAGAACAGGATGGGGCTCAACACTGATAAGTGCAGGGCACTGCACCTGGGGAGGAAGAACCAGCAGCACACCTACAGGCTGGGGAACTCCCTTCTTGCCAGTGTTGAGACAGAAAAGGATCTTGGAGTCATCATTGATGCCACAAAGAACATGGGCCAACAGTGTGGGGATGCGGTCAGGAAGGCTAACCATACCTTGTCGTGCATCCACAGATGCATGTCAAGCAGGTCTAAGGAGGTGATCCTTCCCCTCTGCGCAACACTGGTCAGGCTGCAGCTGGAGTACTGTGTCCAATTCTGGGTGCTGCACTTCAGGAGGGATGTGGCTAATAAGGAGAGGGTCCAAAGGAGGGCCACCCGCATGATCAGAGGTCAGCAGGGCAGGCCCTACAAGGAGAGGCTGAGAGACCTGAACCTGTTCAGCCTCCAAAAGAGAAGGCTGATAGGGGATCTAGAGGCATCTACAAAGTAGTCAAGGGGGACCAGCAGGCATTGGGAGAGTCCCTGTTCCCCCGAACAATCCCAGGAGTTAGAAGAAACAACGGACACAGGCTAGCGGAGGGTAGTTTCAAGCTAGACATTAGGAAGTGCTAGTTCACTGTCAGGGTGGCTAGGACCTGGAACCAACTTCCAAAAGAAGTGGTGCTGGCTCCTACTCTGGGGGTCTTTAAAAAGAGGCTGGACGAACATCTGGCTGGGGTCGTTTGATCCTAGTACTCTTTCTTGCCACGGCAGGGGGTCGGACTAGATAATCTCCTCAGGTCCCTTCTGACCCTACCAACTATGAAACTATGAAAACGTTATTTTTGTAGTTTCCTGACATGTCAGTAGTAGGAGTATATATAGATTCATAGATTCATATGCACTTACTGCTACAGCAGTATCTATCTATCTATCTATCTATCTATCTATCTATCTATCTATCTATCTATCTATCCTATAGCTATATATACTCCTGCATCTATCTATCTATCTATCTATAGATAGATAGATAGATGCAGGAGTATATATGAATCATAAATATATAGTATATACAGTATACATAGATGCAGGAGTATATATATCTATAGGATAGATAGATGCAGGACTATACAGATGCAGGTACATAGTATCTATAGATGTAAGAGTATATGGAGGGCAGGGAGTGGATTCAGGCAGACTTGGACAGATTGGGAAAGTGGGCAGAACAGAATAGGATGCAGTTTAACAAATATAAGTGCAAAGTGCTGCATCTACGGAAAAAGAATCACCAACGCACCTACAGACTGGGAGGTGACTTTCTGAGCAGCACAGCAGCAGAAAGTGATCTCAGAGTGATAGCTGACTCCAAAATGAACATGAGTCATCAGTGTAATGAAGTGTTAAGTAAAGCAAACTGAACTCGTTCATACATTAGGAAGTGCCTCAGAAACAGGTCTAAGGAGGTGATAATTCCCCTCTGTGCGGCATTGGTAAGGCCACAGCTGGAGTACTGCATCCAGTTCTGGGCACTGCACTTCAAGAGGGATGTGGATAACCTTGAGAGGGTCTAGAGGAGGGCTACTTGTATGGTTAAGGGCCTGCAGGTAAAATCCTACAAGGAGAGATTGAGGGATCTGAAACTCTTCAGCCTCTGCAAAAGAAAGCTGAGAGGGGATCTTGTGGCTGTCTACAAATTTATCAGGGGAGGGCAGCAAGGAATAGGGGATACTCTGTTTGTCAGGGCACCCCTTGGGGTTACTAGGAACAATGGTCATAAACTGACAGAGAGCAAATTTAGATTAGACATGAGGAAAAATTTATTTACGATGAGGACTGCCAAATTCTGGAATGGACTTCCAAAGGGGGTGATGCTCTCTCCTACCTTGGAGTTCTTTAAGAGAAGACTAGACAAGCATCTGGATGGGGTCACCTGACTACAGGCCTCTTTCCTGCCCAGGGCAGGGGGTCAGACTCAATGATCTACTGAGGTCCCTTCTGACCCTAAAACTCTATGAAATCTATATATAGAGTCATAGATTCATATGCACTTACTGCTACTGAACATTTGCTGACCCGTAAAAAATTCCAAATGCACTTACTGCTACTGATGCATCCTCATATGACCTGATAGACTAGGTAAAATATTATTTAAAAAATCTGACCTTTGAATATTTAGAGTTAACATATATTGAAAGGAGAATGTCAATACAACCACTATTGTCCTGAAACAAGGCCAGCTACTTCCTACTGCCTGAAATATCTGGTCTTGTTTTGGTACAACAGGGGTTTTCAACCTTTTTTTTCATTTGCTGACCCCTAAAAAATTCCAAATGGAAGTGCAGAGCCCCACATACTTTTGATTGACCATAGTCATCTTTTGTGCACCCCTTAGATATAGTCTGTGGACCCCCAGGGGTCTGTGGACCACAGGTTGAAAGCCACTGTAGTACAACCAAATAGGAGATACTTTTGAAAGATCTCTAGATCCATCACTACTAAGTATCTGCCATTCATGATTATAAAATGTAAATAAAACACACATAAATATATTACCTTGTTCTGTTATGACATTTGAATAACAGCAGTGAGTATTATATACCACAGCTACTATTGACACACGATGAAATCATGTAAAATAAACAATATAAACATAAAACTTAAAATAAAGTGCCAAATTATATTCTGGAATAAAAATACTGAAACATTCCATACTGGATGTAAACACATTTCCAAATGCCAAAATTTCCCATAAAACTGACATTATCCTTTCAATATGTGTTAACTCTAAATATTCAAAGGCCAGGTCTTTTTAAAGCTATTTAAGAATGTCCTACAGGTCCCCAGTAGGATTCTCAAAAGCACTTTGGGACCTAAAACAATGGTAGTTACATTCTTATGCACTTTGAAATTGAAACAAGTAATTATGTGCCTCCTTAGATATCTAAATATCTTTTAAAATCTCCCAAAGTCACTGCTGAGAGTGAGATTTATACTCCCCCCTTGCATTCATATAGGAATGGGCATGCTTGAGAACATCACTCCTCAAGAGTGCTGGGACCATGGTGTACACATGATCTTAGGCTACTAAGTCACTGTGAAAAAAGGTTATCCTGTCTTTATCTGACATTTTGTAAGGAGCCCCAAATTAGCCCCACTATCTGGACATGTTCTTCATTTGCTCATTTGTTCTGAAATGAATTTTTACAAGACATTTTCCTAGTTCAGCTCTAAATAGAAGTGATGCTTTAATGTAAAGCACTGTTGCTGATGAAATGGGATAGACCTTTCCTCCCCCTGCCTACCGTAGCAAGAATCAGCAATAGAAATGAAGGACTTAAGATGAAGATGAGTGAAAAAATGAAGACAGAGGGTTAAAAAATAATACATTTGATGGGAATTCACTACTAATTGAAGGAAGACATGGATATGCCTAATATTTGCCCTTATTTTCACCAGGGCTTATGCCGGGAGCACTTGAAAACAAATACATACATCTGCTTATCATAGCTCTTAGATTTTGTACCCCTGCAGTGTGTCTGTAATAATCAACTGATCCAGTCTTCTTCCTAATCTGCTCCTTTTGCACAGATATCACCAGCGGGTTAATGGACTAAGAGACAAGTTAATGATAATCTAGCTTTTTGAACTAGTCACAGTTTTAATGGGTGATATCCTTCAGCTTACTCCAAAATTATGTTACAAGAAGATTATAAAAAGACAATAAGCACAGGACACACTATTTCTTACAATACCAACAATGAAATGAAATAAAATGAAATAACAAACCCACATGTGAATGAGTCACACTTGTGCCTGAGTTAAATGACATCAATATGTTTTGCAAATCAAATTCTTTACTTCCCCCCCTGGTATTGTTTTAAGGCAAGTTCAAAACAAGAAACAACAATGCCATTTAATTGAGCATTTTGATGTTTTCAGCAGAATGCAATGACAAACAACAGGAGCACATGCTAAATTTCCCTGACCATAGTTATTTATTGAGACATTGTATTATGCAATGCTTTAGTTCCAAAGTTTCTATAAAAGTATGAAAGCTATAGCCTAATCCGCATCAAAAAAAGCTCTTTTGCTTTGGAGTTCTAGTATAAGTCTTTCCCGACCCTAAGGACCTATATGCTGCAACATGGCAGAGCCAAGCAATGCATTTCATCTATGGCTTTATCTTTTGCAGAAGACTGAAGCATACAAGAAGGGGCTTATTCTCCATTTCTATCCATTTTAGTCTATTTTTAATGAGATTGAATTTTTTTTTTTTTTAGTTTCACAGCCAAAATACTTCAAGTGATCCTTGCTTAAAATTTTTATCTATTCAAGCCCAGTGATAGTGGTTTTTTTTTAAATATCCAATTCCTAAATTTGAAACCCTTGATATTTGCTCTAGAGACTTTTTGAAGCTTGTTCGGGATTTTCCTTTAGCTAATTATGTTACATGGAATGTGCTGAGATACTACAGAGATAAGCAGCAATATAAAAGCCATTAAATGTACACTATTTAAGTGCCTGAGTGGTCCCTTTTAATTTGCTGGACTGGGGCCAGTATGTGAGTTTCTAATCTGATTATTAATAGAGTGACTCTTTTTTGATTATTGCTAGAAAGTTGATTTGTAGTATATATTTTTTTCATTGGTCAATTAGATTGTTACTACCAGCCAGGCACCCTGGGCACTAGGACTCATGGGGGAGTAGAAACTTTTGGCTGTGGTGCTGCTGGTGTGAATGTGTTGTTGTTGTAGTTTCTGTTATTTCCCCCTTGCTCCCCAAGCTGGCACTGGCCCAGCTGCCCTGGTCACCCTACTCTAATTAAACAACTGGTCATTCTCGTGAAAGGTGGCACTTTTCAAGAAGATAGCTATCTCAAGGTGCAGATTCAGAAGTGCCAACTGCAAATAAAATCTTTCAATAAAATATACATACCAGTGTATTTAGACTAAAATCTGTTTCAAAAGAACATCTTTTTAGAGCTACCCAAAAGCTCAGGGCATGTGGGATGTATTCATGCTGTCTATCCTTAGATGCCTTGAAAACAGCTCTCATCACAAGCCTATCAATTTACCAAAGCTAGAAAATTATAGAAAGTTTGTGAGCAAGCCTAAAGCTACAAGATTCCATACTTAAAAAGATCAGCATAAGAATTTATCATTCTTCAGCCCATCATTCCAGTTCTTGGAATCCAGCATGAAAATCTTCAAGGATTATCCAGTCTTTAGTTTTCCTGTGCATACCGGGCACGTCGACACATGACACTTTACTGCAAAGTACCATAGTGAATCTACACATGCACATGCTTACTATGAAATAAACCTTGTTAATAGCAAGTAAATTTGCTACCTGCAGATGCAAGCAGTAAATTTATTCTTGATTAGTAACAGTGCAGTAGCTCTCATGTAGATGCCTGACCAGGAGCAAACCTGCTCCCAGCCAGCTGGTCAACACGAGGCTGGAAATTGCTCCTTGCCCCCTGCTACTGGGGCAAGCTCCAGTGCCACAGCCTGGGTGGGGACTATCTCCCCCTGCCCTGGCAACAGGGAGCCCCAAGCCCCCGCTCCAAGTTTGTGATTGGGGAGTGGAGGATGGAAGATCCTCATCTCCCAGCCCAAGCTACATGGCCGTAGGGCTCAGGCCATGAGCTTTATCTCCTAGTGCCAGCCCCATGACGAGGGCACTGGCATTGGGAAATCTCTGGTGGTGAGGGCTGGGGATCCTGTTCCCTTCCCAGCTCCATGATCATGAACCTTGGTGGGGAACAGGTTGGGGAACTTGTTCCTTGCTCAGCTCTGTGATCATGGAGCTGAGTGGGGAACAGGCTCCCCAGCTTCTACCACATGATCATGAAGCGGGGGCTATGTACCGTCCTTGTCAGAGACAGTTCCCAGACCCATGCTCTGATTGGATGATTGAGGCATGGGGCTTTGGAATAGCTTCAGGGGTGGGGTACATCCCAATCTCCTGCCTCAATCTGCTAGTGGGGCTGCTATCAGTGAGCAAGCTGCCAGCTGCCCCACTGGCAGATGGGGACTGCTTCTCCCCTGCAGCTGTTTCCAAGTCCCCTACCCCTGATCGGGGAACTGGGGCCAGGAGCTCCCTGCTACTGGGGCAGGAGATCATTGTCCCCACAGGCAGCAGTCCCCCAGCAGGCACGCTCCCAGGAGCAGGGTGCAAGATCCCAGCCCTGACTAGGAGACAGCTTTCTCCTGGCACAGTGCTCCCTGCCAGCTGCTGGGCTAGCATGCAGGGGGAGCCTAGAACAGGGGGAGCCTAGGCTGGTGGCAGCAGTGGCCCACTGCAGGGCCCCAGGAAGTGGGAGCAGTTTGCTGCCATTAGTAGCAAATCTGCTCCCAGGTCCCCACATGTGTAGATACCAGGCCAGGAGCTTTTACTTATGAGTATTTTACTTGGAAGTAAACTGATTTCACATCATATGCATGTATAGACGCGCGCAGGGTCCCCACTTTGGATTATATCTAGAGTTGGCAGGAAAAATATAACAATGAAGGAAGCCTCACAGGTATCTGCCAATTCATCAAGATCAAACTTTTCTGGGAATGCTTTGGTTTTGATGAACTTATCAAGAATCTGACCTGTTTCTTTTGAAACCTGTCTGATTTCCCACAAGCTTCCTGCTCAACTCTTCTGTGTTCTGCTGAATTAGGAACTTTGAAGGGTATGAGGTTATGCATCCAGGGCTTGCACATTCCTGGCTCCTTAATAACCAGGCAGGTAAGCTACTGCTAATCTGAAGTTTTCCAAGGCTGCCAAGTCCCTGACAGTCTACCTAGCTGTCTGCAGTGGATCTCAGAGTCCTGGAAGAAGCAGATTGAAGTGAAATGGTTCTTGTTTGTTTCATGGCTAGCCAGCATTGAAGAGTAGCAGTGAAAATAACCATGCTTATTGTTAAATTAACATGAATCTCATCAATTTCATAGGGGGAGGTAGGGGGATAGAGGACAGCCATGGAACTGACAGCGTCAATTTCAGTTTATGGCTAACAGGGCTTCCCCCACTCCACTACAGCCAGCCAGGAGGAAAAGCAGGGGATCCATAAGATTGTAATTTGTTTTTGAGACACCTCCTTTCTTATTTCTGAATTTAAATATTTCAGGATTTCAGGTTCTTTTAATCTTTTTCCTTCATTTTCTTGTCTCAATTTAGGAAAGGATTTCATTTTGTCTCTTTTAAAATCACACAATAAAAAAGAAATTTCTTACTCAATATCAATTATTTCTACATTTTTTCTGAGTTTCAATTCCTGAAATATTATTGGATTTCACTTCTCGTGTACGGGCATTGCCCCCTTAACTTCTCAAATCTCTAGACCAGAAAACAAGGGTTTTTGTTGGTGATCCCTTTTACTGAACTAATTGCACAGTTGGGATAAAGTTTTTCATAGATTCATAGATGTTAGGGTCGGAAGGGACCTCAATAGATCATCGAGTCCGACCCCCTGCATAAGCAGGAAAGAGTGCTGGGTCTAGATGACCCCAGCTAGATACTCATCTAACCTCCTCTTGAAGACCCCCAGGGTAGGGGAGAGCACCACCTCCCTTGGGAGCCCGTTCCAGACCTTGGCCACTCGAACTGTGAAGAAGTTCTTCCTAATGTCCAATCTAAATCTGCTCTCTGCTAGCTTGTGGCCATTGTTTCTTGTAACCCCTGGGGGCGCCTTGGTGAATAAATACTCACCAATTCCCTTCTGTGCCCCCGTGATGAACTTAAAGGCAGCCACAAGGTCGCCTCTCAACCTTCTCTTGCGGAGGCTGAAAAGGTCCAGTTTCTCTAGTCTCTCCTTGTAGGGCTTGGTCTGCAGGCCCTTGACCATACGAGTTGCCCTTCTCTGGACCCTTTCCAGGTTATCCGCATCCTTCTTGAAGTGTGGCGCCTAGTTTGATTAACTACTAAATAAAAATAATTCTTTCTCAGATCTGAGGAGAGAAGCAAGTGCCTTGATTGCATAAGGCTGTTTTCAAATAAAGCTGCCAGTGTGATTTAGTTTGGAGACTCAGCAAAACAATCACTGATCAATTCAAATTGGGCTGTAATCTGAGAATGGGTTGAAATCCATTTCCACACAGATTGGAAAGGTTTCTGTCTTGTTCACAACCATAGACTACACTGAGCAGTAAGTTGGTGTTGTGACATGTGCTAGGCTCCACTTCTCTGGAGAGGTAGAGTTGGCATCAGTCACTGATGTGGGGGCAAGGAGCAAAGCCTTCACGGATGCTGGAGGACTGAGCTAAGAGCTGTGGTATGACACATATCTTTACAGTTGTTACATTTGGTATAGAAATAGTTTCACCGGTGAGACGTTGTTGTTCAAAAGAAGTACATTATTTTTGCTGTTTCACCATGTTTTTCTCATTATGAACTGTTTCAGTGTCTCTACACTTGCTTCTTGAAGCACTAGAAGAGTGTATTTTCTGCTGCACATGTAACACTTGTCCATGGTAGGTCAGGTAGCAGAGCTAGGCAAACTTTTTGGCTGCAGGCCAAAATGACCCAGTCAAATCAGCCTAAGGAGGGCAGGCACTAGGACCCAGATGCCACCATTGCTTATCCCTGTGGCAGCATAGGGACTATGCCCCCAGCAAAACCCCCTGCCACTGAATGCTGCCAGTGCCCCATGTTTGCAGGCTGGATTCAATGGTTCTGTGCACCAAATATGATCCATGGGCTGTAGGTTACTGACCCTTGGCCTGTAGCACCAAAAAGTCTGAGTTTTTGCTGTCTCTGGAGCCACCGACAAGAGCAGCATATAGAATGAAGTGGCTGATGTTACTGCAAATTTGCACCTCTTAGACCATATTTATTTATTTATCTATCACATTCTCATTAGAAGTCAAGTCCAGAATGTGTGACAATGTTTAATGTGTTTTTACACATACAAATGAATCAAATGGGTTCAGAAAATTAAATAGTTTACTGGATCCACTGGAGTAACCCCACTGACATTTATCCACTTTTACTGGATTTTCTGGATACTAATATAAGAGCAAGTAGAATTTAGTACTATATGTAAAAAAAAGTATCCAGTATCCTGTTTGGGACACTGGCCAAAACACAATGCTTGAAGGAAAAGTGGATAATTATGGATTAACTTGACCATAATAGAAGTTTCTTCTAACTCCCATCAGTCAGATGTATTCTGTACACTTCAAAAATGCTATGTTCATTTGCCATTTAATGTTACAGTGAATGTCCCTGCTATTCATATAAATAACCAATCTTCTAAAGAATGCCTGCTATAATTGAGGCTTCAACAAAATCTTCTGTCAATAAATTTCACAGGCTAATTGTGCAATTCATGAAAATTAAGAGCAATTAAAGGCAACCATTTAAAAAAAAAAATCACAATGAAAAAGCCAATTCCTAGCCACCACTAATTATTTCTCAGTTGTTCTGAGTTTCTTTATGATACCAATTATTTTGAACACATATCTGTGCCTCCTGTTATTTTAATAACTTGCATCATCATCATCATTGTCGTCGTCGTCGTTGTTGTCTTTATTATTATTAGACAATAAGATCAGGGCTTCATGGAGCAAGGTGCTATCTAAACATATGGTAAGAGAAATTCTGAGTCCTAACAAAGTTCTGAACTATCTAGTCCTAACAAAGTTCTGAACTATCTAGGCCTTTCCTTCTACGATCAGGTAACCTATCACCTGGACAACGGAGAAGAGATTGATGTCATATATCTTGACTTCAAAAAAGCCTTCGATCTGGTGTCCTATGATGGCCTCTTGGCGAAACTGGCCAATTGTCGCCTTGGGTCCTCCACAATCCACTGGCTGGAAAATTGGCTCCGGGGTTGGACCCAGAGGGTAGTAATTGATGGAAGTCACTCATCGTGGTGTCCTGTGACCAGTGGGGTCCCCCAGGGCTCTGTCCTTGGACCCATACTGTTCAACATCTTTAATGATGTGGACACTGGAGTCAGAAGCGGACTGGCCAAGTTCGCCGATGACACCAAACTTTGGGGCAAAGCATCCACACCAGAAGACAGGCGGATGATCCAGGCTGACCTGAACAGGCTCAGCAAGTGGGCGGATGAGAATCTGATGGTGTTCAACGCCGATAAATGCAAGGTTCTCCACCTTGGGAAAAAAAACCCGCAGCATCCTTATAGGCTCGGCAGTGCTATGTTGGCTAGCACTATGCAAGAAAGAGACTTGGGGGTCATCATTGACCACAAGATGAACATGAGCCTGCAATGCGATGCTGCGGCTAGTAAAGTGACCAAAATGCTGGCTTGCATCCATAGATGCTTCTCAAGCAAATCCCGGGACGTCATTCTCCCCCTGTACTCGGCCTTAGTGAGGCCGCAGCTGGAGTACTGCGTCCAGTTTTGGGCTCCACAATTCAAAAAGGATGTGGAGAAGCTTGAGAGAGTCCAGAGAAGAGCCACGTGCATGATCAGAGGTCAGGGAAGCAGACCCTACGATGACAGGCTGAGAGCCCTGGGGCTCTTTAGCCTGGAAAAGCGCAGGCTCAGGGGTGATCTGATGGCCACCTACAAGTTTATCAGGGGTGACCACCAGTATCTGGGGGAACGTTTGTTTACCAAAGTGCCCCAAGGGATGACAAGGTCGAATGGTCACAAACTACTACAAGATCGTTTCAGGCTGGACGTAAGGAAGAATTTCTTTACTGTCCGAGCCCCCAAGGTCTGGAACAGCCTGCCACCGGAGGTGGTTCAAGCACCTTCATTGAACACCTTCAAGATGAAACTGGATGCTTATCTTGCTGGGATCCTATGACCCCAGCTGACTTCCTGCCCTTTGGGCGGGGGGCTGGACTCGATGATCTTCCGAGGTCCCTTCCAGCCCTAATGTCTATGAAATCTATGAAATCTATGAAATTGTTTTTGTCCCCATTTTATATATGGGCAATAAATGTACAGAAAGATTAAAAGTCTTGCTTCAAGGGCATATAGTAAGCCTGTAGCAGAGCCAACAATTGAATACAGAGTCTCTAAATCCCAGAAGAATATAATGCCCTAGCTCTAAGACTGTTCTTCTACTTCTAATCACCTGAATGCTTTCTAATTCTTTATTAAACAAGCTTTCGGGTTCAAAAACCCTTCATCAGGCTAAGGAAGCTTCAGCAGTTGGTGTGTGCTCTTCCTGGATGGAATGAAAAGTAAACAAGCCAGGGGCTGGCCTGGGGAGTCAGTTGCCAGGCAGATTGTAATGTATCAAAAATCCAATGTCTATGTTTAGTCCCTGATCTCTAGTATCCAGCAGGTTGATGAAATGGAGCTCATAGGCTCGTCTCTGGGAAGTGTTGTGTAAGTTTTCCTTGAGGATCAGGACTGAGAGATTGGAGAGAGAGTGGCCCTCCTGTGAGAAATGTGCCCCCACCGGTAATTGAGTGTTTCTGTCTTTGATGGATTTCTGGTGTGCATTCATTCTGGTGCGTAGCTGTTGTCTGGTCTCTCCTACATATCTTCCATCAGGGCATTTGGTGCATTGGATGAGGTATATCACATTTCTGGAGGTGCAGCTGTAAGATCCTGGGATGCTGATGGCTCTGTTGTGGGGTGTAGTAATAGTGGAGGTGGTGGAGATGTGGGGGCAGGTTTTGCATTTCTTGTCATGGCACGGTCTGGATCCTTTTGGTGTGTTCTGGGGTTGAGGAAGTTTGCTTCTGGTGATGAGGTTGGCAAGGTTCAGTGCTTGTCTGAAGGCTTGGATGGGTGGCTCTGGGAAGATCTTTTTAAGAATAGGGTCTCTTTCTAATATAGGTTGCAATTTTTTGAGGATTTTCTGTACAGGTTCAAGGGATGGGTGATACGTCATAACCAGCGGTGTGCGATTTGTGGGTGTTTTTCTTCTGTACTGCAGCAGTTCTTCACGTGGTATCCAGGTGGCTCTTTCAAACGTGCGATCTACCTCTCTGGAGGAGTGTCCTTGCTGGGTGAAAGCCTTTTTAAGATTGGTGAGGTGGCAATCCCGGGTGTTCTCTTCAGTACAGATATGGTGGTATCTGAGGGCTTGGCTGTATATCACAGCTTTTTTGGTGTGTTTGGGGTGATTGCTGGTTCTGTGCAGATATGTATGTTGGTCTGTGGGTTTCTTGTATACTGTGGTCTGTATTTTACCCTTCTGGATACTGATCATTGTGTCTAAAAAGGGGATGTTGGTGCTGGAGTATTCTAAAGAAAATCGGATGGAGGGATGGTGACTGTTGAATTTCTGGTGGAACTCAATCAGAGATTGCAGGTTCTCACTCCAAATGATGAAGATGTCATCGATGTATCTTAGGTATAGTAAGGGTTTGATGGTGTAGTTCTTGAGGAAGTCTTCTTCCAGGTGGCTCATAAAAAGGTTGGCATACTGTGGGGCCATTTTAGTATCCATAGCTGTTCCCAACATCTGGAGGAAGTGTTGATTATTAAAAGTGAAATTTTTGTGTGTGAGGATGAAGTGTATAAGCTCAGTAATATCTTTGGGTCTGTATTCTGGGTTGTAATCTTGTTCCTGTAGATATGTAAGGCAGGCTTGGATGCCATCCTGGTGTGGGATGTTGGTATATAGGCTGGTAACGTCCATGGTGGCTAGGAGTGTGTTGCTGGGAAGGTGGTCTATGTTTTTAAGTTTCCGTAGCAAGTCTGTAGTGTCTTGGACAAAACTTGCTCTGTGGGTGACAAGTGGTTTTAGGATTGATTCAACAAAACCTGATATTTCCTCAGTTAGGGTCCCATGGTTGGATATGATAGGTCTGCCAGGGTTCCCTTGTTTGTGGATTTTAGGGAGCATGTAAAAAGTCCCCGGGTTAGGTAGCGGGGGGATCAAGGTCTGTAGTTTTTCTTCTAATCTTGATGGAAATGATTTGATGGTATTGTTGAGTTTTCTGGTGAAAAGGGGAGTAGGATCTTCTTGTAGTTGTTGGTAGTAGGTGGTATCAGAGAGCTGTCTCTTGGCTTCCTTTATGTAATCCTCACGGTTTAGGATGACTATGGCTCCTCCTTTATCTGCTGGTTTTATTACTATTTGGTGGTTAGATCTTAGAGATTCTATGGCCTTTTTCTCTGGTAGAGAGAGGTTGTTGTGGTGGCGTGTGTTGTTGATTATTTCATTGTGCATTCTTTCCCTGAAGTAGTCAATGTAGTGGTCAAGGTTAGGGTTTCGTCCACTGCGAGGTATCCAATCTGATGTTTTTTTGGGCTTTTTGGCATTGATCCTCAAGCCTGCCTTACATATCTACAGGAACAAGATTACAACCCAGAATACAGACCCAAAGATATTACTGAGCTTATACACTTCATCCTCACATACAACAATTTCACTTTTAATAATCAACACTTCCTCCAGATGATGGGAACAGCTATGGGCACTAAAATGGCCCCACAGTATGCCAACCTTTTTATGAGCCACCTGGAAGAAGACTTCCTCAAGAACTGCACCATCAAACCCTTACTATACCTAAGATACATCGATGACATCTTCATCATTTGGAGCGAGAACCTGCAATCTCTGATTGAGTTCCACCAGAAATTCAACAGTCACCATCCCTCCATCCGACTTTCTTTAGAATACTCCAGCACCAACATCCCCTTTTTAGACACAATGATCAGTAACCAGAAGGGTAAAATACAGACCACAGTATACAAGAAACCCACAGACCAACATACCTATCTGCACAGAACCAGCAATCACCCCAAACACACCAAAAAAGCTGTGATATACAGCCAAGCCCTCAGATACCACCGCATCTGTACTGAAGAGAACACCCGGGATTGCCACCTCACCAATTTTAAAAAGACTTTCACCCAGCAAGGACACTCCTCCAGAGAGGTAGATCGCACGTTTGAAAGAGCCACCTGGATACCAGGGACTAAACATAGACATTGGATTTTTGATACATTACAATCTGCCTGGCAACTGACTCCCCAGCCCAGCCCCTGGCTTCTTTACTTTTCATTCCATCCAGGAAGAGCACATACCAACTGCTGTAACTTCCTTAGCCTGATGAAGAGTTTTTGAACCTGAAAGCTTGCTTAATAACTATTCTCCAACCATTTGGGTTGGTCTAATAAAAGATATCAAATTCACCCAAGGAACCTTGTCTGCCTATGTCCTTAGACCAACACGGCTACAACCTACACCCCTTCTAATTCTTTTGCACAGAACATTCTTCAGTTTAAATTAGATAGTCAACAAGTGCAATAATTGCAATTGTCCATTTCACATCGGTCCTGAATGTTTTACACAGGTAACTCAATCATGTGTTTTAGTCTATTCCATATTTCTAACATCTTTGCAATAACTTAGTGGCAATAGGTGAGTTTCATAGGTCTCAAATTATCCATATAAATGAAGGAAGGAAAAATGTCCATTAAAATATTGTTACTGAATATATAATATTTTTCTATATTTTATTCAAGTTCAACCAACAACACACACAGAAAATAAGTAATACTGATCTCCACTGAGGATAATATTAGCTTTGTTGTTTGGAGAAGCACATTGATGGCATAGTTAAAATATCAACCGATTGATATTATTATATCAATATTGTGATACTTCTAACGTACACTGAAAAATCATGATTGTCATGAGTTGCAATGAAAAGTGCACACATTTTTGTAAGTCACTTTTTTTTCAATATCCTTCTATTTAATGTTAATTTCTATACCATCCGTTTTATAGAGGTAATTTTTCTTCTAAATTTGGTCTGCTTTCAGTGTTGCTTCTTATTCTTGCTGAAGTTTAATTAGCATGGCTGTTGCATAATGGACACCACGCAGCAACATTTTTCATCAGTACATTAATGAGGAAGCTCAAATCTAAAACTGAAAGTGTTTCATCACGTTACCATTTTGCTGTTATGAAATAATGCAGAAATCTAATGGGAAATTTAATGCACACTCTGTTTGATAATTAATAAGAAAATCCTGCAACAAATTTCCCCATTAAAATCATATCAGAAAAATAGATATATGCTGCTTTCATTTTGGAAAGATGTAGATGCTTTCTGCAAATGTACCTTAAGTCGGTGTGTTTCTTTGATCATATAGAAGGAAGGACTGAACTAAGAGCTATGGTATGGCATGTATATAGCATCAGTTCTGTGCATCATATATCTGGTGCACAGAATTGATGAGGCTTGGGGCTTACAGGTGTTCATATTTACTCTTTTTCAGTTCTATTTCACATCACATCACATCATCATTGTCTCTGTGGATTTGTTTGAACTCAGTACTGGCTCTCATCCAAACCCAACAAATTATGTCTTTGGGTGCGTGAGGGGAGAGAAGGGGAGGTTAAAGCAGTAAGTTATTTCACATTCACTTTAAATTAGGCATGTGTTTCCTGAAAGCTATGTAAATATCTGTGAATAAGCCTCAAGTGAGAATAAAAGTGAAGATTTTCAAAAGTGATTAGTAAACATTTGGGGTGTCTATACATGAGCAGGGAAGCTGCTCTGGTATGCTGTAATTCCAGTGCATCAGAACAGACTCAATTAATCGAGTCTGCTGGAGCTTGGCAATTACCATGTCCAATAGCCTCCTGCATCTCATGTATCAGTGCCCCCAAATGGCAGAAGGGGCACTTTATCTAAAGCTTGTTTAATGAGCTTGACGGGGACATTGATACATGAGACAATCCAGGCACTTTAATTAGAGCAGCTCTCAGAGCCACTTTAATTAAAGCGACTTTCCCCACCCCCAGAGAATGTGTATAAATGCCGTTGGTGTCCTGGTTTCTGGAGAGGCAAATCAAGATGCCCTAAAGGGCCTAATATTTTAAGTGTATCTTGGTGCAACATTATTGCTACCAGAATTTAAATAAAATTCATTTTAGTTTCACTGGGACAAGAATCAGGTCCACTGGGGGTGTGACATTCAAAGTAGAAGCAGGTTGTCTAAAAAAACACCAGCAAGTTTAAAATATTCAAAACAATATTTCTGTTAGATTTTCTTTTATATAAATCTTTGTCAGTGAAATGGGAGGAAAACATTTAGATGTTACAGTGATAAATACAGCAGGAAATTCAAAGATAAACAGAAAGAAACAGGCGACATTCACTGGCTAGAAGCAGTTAATAAGAGAACAAAAAAAGTAACCTGCTTCCTCAATTCAGTGAGCCACTTAAAAAACAGTTCATACAGGTATAATCTCAACCGGGTGGGATTCCCAGAAAGATCAGAAATAAGCAAGATAGAAAAGCAGTTTGAACACCTACTGTCAGCTCTTTTCTAAGAGAAAATGAAAGAAAATTCAGTGAAAGATCTCACTGCGTGTCTCTTTCATGCCCACCATCTGGCAGCTTGCCAATAGCTTTGAAGTTCAGATGCCCAAATTTTGGAGAGAGAGAAAAAGAGGAGGAGAAAAATAAGAACTATTCTGGCTGACAAGACAGCAATCTGCATTGCATTACAGTTCAGCTAATACATCCTTTTGCCCTGATTACATGTAGACATACAAAGGAAAAGAAAAGAATTCATGCAAGTAAAGAAAACACTAGGCCATTGGGACACAGTATGAAGCAGGCTATGAGCTATCCAGCAAAGTCTGTACTGAAATAGATACCAAAGTGGAAACTTTACTTAATCTAAAGAAGGATTAACTTCATGAGAAGACACCAAAACGAAATTTGTTTTGCTTATTCCTTAAGGCTTCCATGTCTTGGACTGAATATAGAACCTGCGACCTTTACTAAGAAAAAAACCCTGCATATTATTACCACAATGTTATATTTAACTGGTGGATACATATTCTCTCTATGGACTGTCTGTATAATGTAAGGATGATGATTTAATTGTTTGAGACAAAGATCAATTGAAAATACACTGGACAACTATGAAGAAAAAAACCACCACAACAAAAGTATGGATTCCCAGGTACAGCTGAACTAAGTCTAGGAGCACTGAGGTAGATGTATACCTTATAAACTACCTGAATCAGAGATGCATAAGCTTTTGTGAGCAATGACTCACTTCATCAGAAAGTATGAAAGGACAGTGCTGAGAGAGGCAGAGGGGGTTGGAGAGAACAACAAAGCAATAAACCTGTACAAAACTTCTCAGCAGTGGAAAACTTAACTATATCTATAATTGATATCTACACAGGGCCAGGATATGGGACTTAATTCATCAACAAATAATACATAAATAAAGGCAGTGGAATGGATGAAGATTTAAGAAAGCGATACATCTTCAAAAATCAGATTAAGAACACGGCTAGAGTAAATGAGACAAGTATTCAATTTTTTTGTGCACTAAGCAAAGCAAAATGAAATGAATAACATTATGAAATGGTGGATTTTAATTAGAAAACTCCATTTCAATGTCCTTACTTTGCAGTATAGGGTTAATATGGGGGTGGGTGGGAAGGGGGAGGAATGAAGCTCAATTAAAAAATGACAAGATTGTAACTGGAAGTTAATTAAAGCATGGCATTCTAAGCATGGCATTTTTGTTCTGCCACATACACATACATTGATATAATTTTTTCCATCCATCTATCTGCAGTGCAGAGAATGGGAACAATACATAAATTCTATCCAAGAGAAAAAAGATAAAGCAAATACTTTTTCTCCAAATCAGTGGGAAACTTATGGGGTTTTGCATTTGAATCCTTCCTCTATAAGTACAGCCTGGGCTCTGAGCCTTCTATTCTAAGATCTACAATTGTCGTTCTGTTTCCCTGCAACTCAGAACAGATGTTTGGGCCATGAAAATCCAAACACTTCATTTTCTCTCCCTCAAAGTTGCTACCAAAATTTATGCAAGGGTAAATTTTATATCTATACAATGACATGAGGTTGTTTACATGCAAACCAATCCTATTAATGTGTTTTATAAGTACACTCTTGTTTTCCTAACAATAGTGCGATTCCTAGCTGGTTATCTCTTACTTTCCTTTTGCACGTTGTTGTCGGTGTGATAGCCCAGTGTGATACACTCAGGCAACAGCTTTTGAATTGATCTCCCTGCCACCCCCTCCTTACACGTCCTGCCCCCTTTTTTCCTGACTTATTTCAGTCATGCTGAATTTTCTTCTAAGTAAGTATTAGCATAGTTTTCTGTAAGGCATAAATCTGAATTTAGATATTATTGCATTGATGCCCCTGTATATTCTGTGACAAAAACCCCTGGTTTCAGTGACTCGGAGGGATGCTGAAGTCTAAGACAAACTGGAAAATTGATGGCAGCAGGAGATACATAAGGAAACATTTTCAGTATTAGGCTTTAGATTGAATAGCATATTGCTATATAATTTATTATTAAATGTTAATAAAATCTTCTCTTTATGAATATTTGCCATGCATTTTGGGCTACTGTTTAGAAGCTTATGAATAATACTGAAATGGAATGGTGCAAAAATCCACAACTTGTATGCGAAGTTTAGGAGCATAATGATTCTAAATTCTAAAGCTAAGTCATTGACTTGGGAAAAATGGGGAAAAGGGACTTGCTTTTGGTTGTGTTGTACTTTGTGTCAGCTTTTCCAAAGACTTCAGCTCGCATTTCAACACCTAAAGATCCCATTTGCAGAGATATTCTGAAGTCCCTACCATGTGTTGCTCTCCCTGTTCTCCAGGGGAGCTGCTAGCCGCTCAGAACTTTTGAAAATCCACTCTTTGCTGTAGGGCCTGAACTATTCCACAGTCAAGGTTTCATTATGTTAGTTTCTGTCTCCTTACTTTTTAAGGCAGTTTCTGATTAAAACCATTAAAACAAATAAATAGGTGGAGAAGGGGAGAGCAAGGTAACAATGAAACAATAATGTTGAGAGTGTTAAGCAGCAATCACAGGACCCCACGGAGCCAACGGCAAATAACGGAACTGGCTGAAAGTGGCTGCAAGAGGGAATAAGAGGGAGGCACCAGATGAGAGCATGAGAGATAGGAAAGGACATAAAATAGAACCATAGAAAATCAGGGCTGGAAGGGACCTCAGGGGGTCACCAACCCCCTGCTCAAAGCAGCACCATCCCCATCTGGATCATTCCAGCCAGGGCTTTGTCAAGCTGGGATTTAGGTGGAGAAAACACAAGTAACTGTTAAACATTTTAATGTGAAAGATTTAGTTTCAAGAAACAGACTAAATTAGTTCCCATAGAAAGAGATGGGAGGATTACAGTATTGGACTTACCTCCATAAATAACAACAATTTACAAGAAATTGATTTTTTTCTATTTCTTTTTAAAGTAGAATTTGACTTCAGATTTTCAGCTGACTTTGCTCCTGTTTCTGAAACAGCATTGCTTTCAACCACACTTTTAAAAGGAAATTAATGCTTTTAGCTGTGTGCGTTTAGATGAGTCAGCACAAATACTGCTGAGCCGATGACACCTTCTATACCTGGAGGAGCTGAAATCCAGCACTTAATGAAGTCTTTCCTAATCTCCTGGCAAGCGAAGGGATAACTAGTCCTCCTAAGTAGTACCATAGAAACCAAGAGAAGATATATCTATTACCCATGTCTCATGTTTGTGGTGATATAGTTTAAAAAGTAACAATATTATTTATAGTTTCCAAGGATTTGTAATCTAGCTGCAGACATGTACTTTGGGTAGAAAGTTGGTGAGAAATTTTCAACAACGCAAGGTTTTTTCTTTAGTGTTTTTTATTTACATATCATGCCTGGACTGGGATAAAGGATTCTGCAAAACTTTCAAAAACTTGGGAGCCTAAGTGTCATTAAAAGTCAATGGGGATTAACTGCCTAAAGGTGTGTCTATTCTACATTCTCAGCACTCTGGTGTCAAAATTAAGCCCTTCTGGGCTGCATGCTACAAGTCTGGAACTGGGAGTGTGCTCCAGAGATGTCCCCAGCTGCTTCTCTCAAGCAGTCCAGGGACATAGACCTCAAGAATCTGGGGAACCTAGGATCCACTTCTAGGTTTGAAGCATGGATTGTCTAGACAGCACCATGAAGGCTGTATAGACACAGGCTCCTTGAAGAATGGACTGACTACAGTTTTGTAGCCTCTTCCAGGTTGGTGAGCTCTTACTCTCTCTTACTGACACTATTCCACCTTGCAAAAATAAATATTCTCTGACTCCTTGATTGGAACTGAATTCTCCCACCTTTCAGATGAGTGTTCTTACTCTGGGCCATGAGGTGTTCTGGAGTTACAACAGTTTCCCTCCGTTCCTTATGTTAATGCTATTCCATTTGAATAGAATACTTAAATCTTCTTTGTGCCAGTGGATGGAAATGTCTCTTTAGTCTGACGATTAGCAAGACTAAACTTATATTTTACACTGAATTTGCTAAAAAATAAATTGCACAATTCTGTTAGTGACCCCTAGTTCTGATTTTTTTGTTAAACAATTTTTTGCATTTCCACTATCTTTTAGAGTTTTCTTATATAGTGCTTAATAAGGGGTGTATTGATATCTCTTTGTGGGGATTTAGGCTTCCCCCGGAGACGTGAGTCCTGTAGTAGTGTTTTCATAGATTTCATAGACATTAGGGCTGGAAGGGACCTCAGAAGATGATTGGGTCCAGCCCCCTGCCCCAGGGGCAGGAAGTCAGCTGGGGTCACAGGATCCCAGCAAGATAAATGTCCAAATGTTTCTTAAAAGAGTCCAGAGTAGGTGCTTGCACCACCTCTGAAGGCAGTCTATTCCAGGCCTTGGGAACTCGGACAGTAAAGAAGCTTTTCCTTATGTCCAGCCTGAAATGGTCTTGGAGGAGTTTGTGACTGTTTGAGCTTGTCATCCGTTGAGGCATTCTGATGAACAGGAATTCCCCCAGATCCTGATGCACACCCCTTATGTACTTATAGGTGGCCTCCAGGTCCCCAGTGAGCCTGCACTTTTCCAGGCTGAAGAGTCTCCTGGCTCTCACCCTCTCATCATAGGGCCTGCTCTCCTGCCCTCTGATCATGCGCGTGGCTCTCCTCTGGACTCTCTCAAGCTTTTCCACATACTTTTTTAAGTTGTGGAGCCCAGAATTGGATGCAGTACTCCAGCTGTGGCCTCACCAAGGCCGAGTACAGCAGAAGGATGACATCCTGGGATTTCCTTGAGAAGCATCTATGGATGCAAGCCAGAGTTTTGTTCACTTTACCAGCTGCGGCATTGCAATGATGGCTCATATTCATCTTCTGGTCAATCATGACCCCCAAGTGTCTTTTGGCCATGGTGCTAGCAAACATAGCACTGCTGAGCCTATAAGTGTGCTGCAGGTTTTTTGCCCAAGGTGGAGTACCTTGCATTTTTCCATTTTGAATGCCATCAGGTTTTCTTCCGCCCATTTTCTGAGTCTGTCAAGGTCATCCTGGATCGCCAGCCTATCCTCAGATTTTCTATCAGTGCAACCACTCTTACAAACTTACTTTCGTGGTATACCAGTTTGCTTGGGACTTTATTTCAATATTTGACCCTGGTTTATTTTCAATAGATTTATCATCTGAAGTCTCATCTATATGGATGTTAAGGACGCATCAGAGAAGATAGTGACTCAGTGCTGCCAGACCTCATGCCATCCTCCCAGCCACCAGCTACTATTTCAGGATAATCTGCATTATAGGACCAAGACATTAAAGGAGAAGGGAAGCGCACAGCACATTTTCAGGATTAATTTGGAATATGTCCACCATTCTCTAGAAGAATGCCTTTCATTATATAACTTGGGCAGGAAGGTAGGAGATATACAGAATCTGACTATTTGAGTATTTCTCCTAATGTATCTTCCTTGGACACTATCCCTAAGTATCCCTCTACCCTGGTTGCTCAGCTTTCACCTAGAAAAATTGAAGGGATCCCCACAAAATTGCTACTGGAGATCACATTACCACCCCTCGGTAACCTAACAAAAGTTGTCAAACTTTTCCATTCATCTTAATTCATCAGCAAAGAAAGAGAATCACCAGCTGATGCCTTTTATTACACATATTCCCCTTAAAAGCAGACACGGTTCTTTGGGTAAATCTGATATTTTTTTATTAGACCAAGTCAAATATTTGGAAAAATTCTTCTTAGCAAGCTTTAGGGTACAAACACCCTCATTAGGCTGTACACTTCAGCAAAGCAAGAACCAACTAGTGGCATGACAATAAAGTAAATTCAACAGTAACTGAGGCCACCCTTTCTCTGCCCCGAATCTTTGTAAAACAGATGTTAGAACAATACAAGCACATGTACATAGGAAAATAGACAATTCAGTGGAAACTTCTGCTCAGTGATGAGCACAGGTCCAAGAGCAAACAAAATATTTAGAGGATGCATAAGATCATATGAAAGTAGGGCTGAAAGGGACCTCCACAAGGTCATCTGGTCTAGCCCCCTGCTTAAGACAGGAACATCCCTGACTAGGATATCCCAGCCAAGTGTCTAGCTAACCTGCTCTTGAAAACTTCCAAGGAAAGATAGTCCACAATTTTTCTAGGCAGCCTGTTCTAATGCTGGATCACCCTTGTAGTCATAAAGTTCCTCCTAATATCCTAACTAAATCTTCAAACTATCTATATCCTAGACCTACCCTCCAGAGTATCTGCAACTACACCTAACTTGCCATTATCCACAATTTGCTAAGCGTGCACTCAATCCCAATCATCCAAATCATTAATGAAGATATTAAACAATAGCAGACACAGGACAGGCCCCTAAGGGAGCACACTTGATACTTTCTCCCAACTAGATATTGAGCTATTGATTACTACCTGTTGAATATTATGATCCAACCAGCTGTGGCAGAAGGCCACCTCTGTTTCTTGCCAGAAACTCTGCTCTATGACAATTTGGTTAGGATGGGACCAGCAGAGGATACACAGCTTACCCTATCTCTTTAGGTAACCTGAGCTGGATACATTCCTGAGGGAAAGGGGAATTCTGCTCCCTCTGCCTACATGACTGGCATCACATACCTGAGTGAGGGGCTTGCTCCCTGGAGAGCTAGGAACTGCCAGCCTGCCCAGCAAGTAGTGATGCATTTCAAATTGGTTGGCTGACAGCCAACAGGTGCTGGCCTCCATTGAACCAGGTAAATGAGGTCACAAGGACTATATAAGTTAAGGACTGCCCAGGAGGAAGGGGCAGCAGCCATGAGGAAGACTCAGAGAGAGAAGACGTAGACCATCTGAAACTTGTTCTCTCTCTCAAAATGCATGATCAAGGAACTGCCTGCCTCCAGAGGGAATCTCCACCTACCTCTGGATGATACTTGTGAGTAAGATACATGAGATCTAACTAGATATATAGCTTGCAGTAACTCAGATGAGTGATCAAGTGAACCACCCAGCCATGGCAGTTTGCTCTATGAGATTTCACTGATATTGCTCTACCGTGTACTCTATTCCAACCCTACCCCTTGCAACCAATACAGTTCTCCTTTGTACCTAGCGTGGGAGAATTATTGGGAGTGGGTCTAGATTATGCCTTCGGGTCCCCTTGGTTCAGCTGAATAAGGGAGACCATTACTTGTGCTTCTGACTGAGGGAAGCATCCCAAGTTCTTGAAGTGAATCAAGTATCCTCGAGGGCTACTAGGCCTGTGTTTCCCAGGGTGCACAGAGCCAGAATTAAGCCCAGGCCTGGGTGCTGACAGTGGAACCCCCAGGCTAGTGGGTGTGCTCCAGGAAGGGGGTTGGCCAGATGTGAGGCGCCCCAGGGAGGCACTCAGAGCCTGGAAGGTGGTCGGGCGCAGTGAGGTGGGTGGCTCAACACAGGAGTGCCTTCTACTGGCCTGCCACACCAGCTATGTATCCACCTTATAGTATTTTCATTTAGTTTGCATTTCACATTTGCTGCTGTCCCTTCATCAGCAGCAAATGTGTTACCTTATCATAAAAGGAAATCAGGTTGGTCAGGTATGATTTGCTCTTGGTGAATCCATGCTGGCTGTTTCTGATAATTTTTGGGCACCTATATATGAACAACGAGGCTGCTCTGATGCACTGTAATTAACTGAATTAATCAAGTGTGCTGGAGCATGGCAATTACTGTGGTCCAGCAGACTCCAGCATCTCATGTATCAGTGTCCCCCACACTGAAAAATGATGGCAGGGGTGCTTTAAATAAAGCTCATTTAATGAGCTTTAGTTAAAGCGACCCTACTTCCATTTTTCAGTACAAGGACGCTGATACACAAGACACTTCAGGTGCTTAAATTAAAGCCCCCTTCTCCCCCCACTCCCAGAGCACATGCATAAATGCCACTTGTTCTCCTCTATGTGCTTCACAATAGAGTCCTGAGCATCTGCTCCATGGACTTTCCAGATATAGGTGGACTCACTTGTATTTCCCAGGATCCTCCTTCTTCCCTTTCTTAAAGATGATCATCATATTTGCCCTTTTATAGTCATCTAAGACGTCACTCAATTTCTACAAGTTCTGAAATGGCTATGAAATTACCTCAGCCAGTTCCTTCAATATCCTTGGGTGCATCCCCTCTAGACCTGCCCACTTGAAAGCATCTAGCTTCTCTAAGTAATCCTTAACCTGTTCTGCCATTACTCTAGGCTGTTTGTCTCCTTCCCAATTTTTGCTGCCAACTGTGTTATCTAATAATATATTGGGACAACTAGTAAAAATAAATACATTAAATACTTCAGCCTTCTTTGCATTATCCATGGCTAAACTACCTTTGGCATTCCTTAAAGTGTTTTTTCTGATCTTCCTTTTCCTTCAGACAATCTTGAAGAATTCATTTTCTATTTCCTTATATATCCCTTGCCAACTGCACCTCAAATTTTGCCTTGGCCTTCCTAATTATCTCCCTGCAATTCCAATATAATACTTTTACACTATTCTCTAGTATTATGAATAAGTTTCCACTTTTTGTAGTATTCCTTCTTATACCATTTTTTTTCCCAGCAGTCTGTTCTCCTGGAATATCACCCTGTGGTCAAAGAAGCCAATAACATGCCAGCAACACCATCTGTGAAGCCACATTTTGATCTCCAGGATGTGTCTGCTCCTAGCCAGGGCTTTACCTTTGAGTGGTAAGATCAACAAGAACACCACCTGGGCCCTTACCCCCTTCACCCTTGCACCCAGAACCATGTAGTCATTTTTTATCTGCTCCAGGTCACCCCTGACAGCATCTTTAGTGCCCACATAGATAAGCAGTGTGGTATAGCAGAACATAGGATAGAAAATATAGAAAATATTGTAATTATGTCATCAAAATGCTTTAAAACCTATAATTAATGGCCATTACAACATACCTTATTTACAAATTAAGAATCTAAGACAGAGAAATTGAGGATCAAAGAAAAGACAAAAAAAAAGGACTTAAAGTAAAACTTATAGGCTTAAATCCATTTGAGTAATTGTGGATTACCAATTAGGTAATTACACATCCAATTAAGTACCTGTAAGGCATCAATTCTTCTCAGCAATGTTACTTGAGCACTTAAAGTTTTACCACTGTCCATGTCCTAGTGGAACCCAACAACTATGAGGTCAGCACAAAATATTACATCCACTGCTACTTTCATTAAGAAATACAGCTACTGCTGCACCTGCTTCGGGTAGTAGCAGCTACCTTTCCCATTTATTAAGTGTCTAAATCTGAGAAAAAGGCAGGATGTCAGACACAGCCCTCTCTTCGGTGTTTCCTATTGGTCACTTGTGCAGTAAATCTCAGTCTTAGGCATTTCCTACTTATGGAACTCAAATTCCCTAGAATTAGTCTGACACCTAAAAGTTAGGTAGCAACGTGATACCGCATGTAAATGCCTCTGTAGATTGGGAGTAGGTAGTCCCTCTGTAGGGACTAAGTAATTTGACAAAGATCTCCGAGCAAGTCAGGCCTAGACTAATGAAAAGAGCTTGAGAATTACTTTCTCACCATTTTAGTCTATGATTCTAAACCTCAAAACAGAGCCCTCAAAAATGTGCAAGACAAATATGAAAATTCCATTCCTGTTGCAATGTGACATTTTGTGTCACTATCTTGACTTTAATTAAATATACATGGTATGGATTTTCCTTCTGTGTTAACAGTGGTTTAGTCTGATTTAAACATTCATGTGACTTTTCTTCACTTCAGCACTTCCTTTGCAAATCACTTTTGGAAAAAGATGCATTGCTTAATACTATTCCAGCAGTGCAAGCATTTAAGAATTGATAGCAAATAGTGTTTCCTACTATGCTGTTATTTTTACCTCTTTTGTAAATGAAACTCTGCTAGAGCCAATCTTAGCTGCAGCAATGTTGAAGTACTAAAATGTCTGCTATCTGCAGCTAGTATGAAAATACCAGGGTTTATGCATGGGTGGAAAAGCAGATAGGAGAAAAAAAATAATGGCAAAATCCTATTAAAATTAGGTTCTCCTAAGAATCTTTTCCCTAAGTACAGAAATACATATATTCAACAAGAAATGTGTACTTTATTTTTAAACCATTGGTTATATATTTATGTTCCTAATAAATGCTGTATCCACAAGATTTATATTCTGTTTAGAAAATTTGTTCTTGCTGAGGAACTAAATCCAGGCTTCTCCCCTGTGTGATCCTGGATATACTGATATGCTGAAGTTATATTGAAAAAGGAGCAGAATACAGGAAATTCTTACAAAAGTTTTATAAACCCCATAAACTCTCAACCCCCATGTATGTTTAGGGTAAGAACTGAGACAGCCATATGACTGAATCTCTCTGCATAGCCACTCCAGCACCTGAGGCAAATGACCACGTTCTCCAGTTAAAAGAGAATTCCTATGTGTATTGCTATTTTACTATAGCTAAACTCAAGGCCCAAACATGACTCATATTTAATTTCAGTAGCTGTCTATATAGTAAAAGCTCATGCTGTAAATCAGTGGACCACTGATAATCTGGATTATAATTTATCCTGTTCCCTTTTTAAAATAGAAATATAATGATAAATGCTCAGAGCGCATGCACACTGAAGCTTGATAACCAAACATCAGTCCAAAAGTCACTGTTGCAAATACAGCCTGAATTAACTTGGATATTTATTTGGATTGTAACAGTGCAAAAATGGGTGGTGATGATTGGAGACTCCTTTTTGCAGGGGACAGAGGCACCCAGCATTCCCTCTAAACTGTGTGGTATGTGCAGCCATGAAGGTGCACTCATGCTGTGCTGCCAGGTGCGCCTGTGCATTCATGCATGCCACACAGCTTGAAGGGAACACTGGAGGCATCTGTCTGTCGGCCTGCCTGTTGTTTTGGGAAGTCTGCTGCTTGCCTGAAGCCTGGATCTAAGATGTCATGGATGGATGACCAAGACTCATCTGGCCCTCTGACTCCTACCCCATGCTGCTCATCCATGCATATTGCCAGGTGTGATCCTGAACAGATCAAAAGTAACTACAGGACTCTGGGTGCAAGTGTGAAGAGAAAGGGGGCTCATGTAGTATTCTCTTCAATCCTTCCAGTCAAGGGGAAAGGCCTGGGCAGGAATGGATGCATCCTGAAGACTAATGCATGGCTGCACAGATGGTGTCACCAGCAGGGTTTTGGCTTATTTGATCATGGGATGTTGTTCCAAGAAGGATTGCTAGGCAGAGATGGGATCCACCTAATGAAGAGAGAGAAGAGAATATTTGCAGACAGACTTGCTAATCTAGTGAGGAGGGCTTTAAACTAGTGTAACAGGTTTACCTTTCAGAGTTTGGGTTGAATCCCAGGCTTGGGATCCTGCTGTTTTGATTGTTGGAGCCCATCCACCAATCAGGAGGCAGCAAGAGAAATAACATCACACCCCTTTTCTGAGGGGAGGGGGAGAAGAGCTCTCCCAGACCTGATTGAAGACTGCAAACTGTCACGTATGGAAGACTTCAGGGGCAGAGCCCTGGAACATATAAAAGGAGCTGTGTGCCCAGCACAAAGGCAGATGCATCAAGGACTGAAAAAGAGAGAAGAGTGGGGTTTAGAAGAGCTGAGGAGAGCTGCTCATCAGGGCGAAGTGGTAGCCCAGGAAGAGCCCCTGAAGACTTCTATCAGCAGGGAGCGGGAGATGGCTTCATCAGTTAAGTTCTCAGGGCGCAGCATGGCGCACAGTGTCTAGACCCTGGGAATTGCATGAGGCGGCTCGGGTCTGCAACCTCTGGTGTGCAGCCAGAGACATGGTGCACAGGCCGGTGCACAGAGCAGGATTTTTGGAGCCCCTGGGGTGGCTCAAGTCCACAACCCCCCAAATGAGGCTAGGAGCTCGGTGCAGAAGCCACTGCATGGAGAGTGAGAGACCCTTGAGGTGACTCGGGTCTACAGCTGCTGACATGGGGCAGCAGCTCAGTGCAGATGATGCAGTCCAGAGGGTCTGGGAACAGACCAAGCCCTGGTGCTGCACAAGGCTGTCCAGGCCTCCAACCCCTAGCATAAGGCGAAGTGTCCACTACACACAGCAGTGCATGTGGCCCTAAGCCAGGATGGCGGCAGCAGAGTCAGGAGGCAGGAAAACCCATCAGGGACAGAGCTTGGAACTAGAGAACAAGAGGCAACCCTCCGGGACTGTGAAGTAGTAGTAAGTTACCCTGGAGAGAGGGTCCCCACAGGGGAGCCCCCCCCCCCCCGCCAAACTGGGTGTGGTATATATATATATATATATATATATATATATATATATATATATATATATATATATATATATATAGGGTTTATTGTTTTGTAAACTTGTACATATATATATGTAAACTTGTGTGTGTATATATCTATATATCTATATCTATATACTAGTTTACAAAACAATAAACCCTATAATATATATATATATTATACCACACCCAGTTGGGGGGGGGGGGGCTCCCCTGTGGGGACCCTTTCTCCAACTCCAACATATATATATATATATGTCCTTACCCTTTAATGGTTTTGTTGTGATAATAAATCTGTATATAGTTAAGTAATTGATTGACTGGATCTGACTCTATAGGGGATGGAGGCAGCCACTGGGCTGTTGTGTCCCTGCACAGCACACTGCCCTGCCAATAATTCCCTCAGTTGGAGAGGGAGGTACAACCCCGTGTACACCTGGGCTACACTAGGTTCACTGTGGGATGGAGACCAAAGCCCTAAGGTAAGTGGGGAAGCAGGTGACCTAGAGGAAGCACAAACAGGTGGGGGTAACAGGGTAGATTGCCTTAATTTTCCTAAGTAAAGCAATCATCTAGTTACCTCAGGTGTCTGTACATGAATGCACAGAGCCTGGGAAACAAACAGGAAAAACTGTAAATCCTTGCACAGTCATGGCACTATGACATGATTGGAATAACAGAGACTTGGTGGGATAACTCACATGGTTGGAATACTCTCACGGATGGGTATAAACTGTTCAGGAAGGACAGACACAGTAGAAGAGTTGTGTTTTATGTAACAGAGCTGTATGATTTCTCAAAGCTCCAGTATGAAACTAGAGATAGGACTGTTGAAAGTCCCTGGGTTTCGATCAGAGAGGAAAGCAACAAGGGTGTTGTGAAAGTCTGCTATAGCCCATCAGACCAGCTGAATGAGGTGAATGAGGCTTTTTTTCAAACAGCTAGCAGAAGTTTCCAGATCACAAGCCCTGGTTCTCATGGGGGACTTCAATCATCCAGCCATCTGCTGGGAGAGCAATACAGCAGTGCGCAGGTAATCCAGAAAGTTTTTGGAGAGTGTTGGAGAGGCACTGGTGCAAGTGTTGGAGAGGCAAACTAGGGGCCATGCTCTTCTTTACTGACACGTATATCAGCAACAAGAGGAAGATCAGAGAAAGTGTTGGTCCCTTACTGAATTGGGAAAGCAACAATGTCATTGGGAGACAGATGATGCAGAAAAGGCTGAAGTACTCAATAGTCTTTTTTACCCCACTCTTCACAGGCATGGTCAATTCCAGAACTGATGCACCTGGCAGATGCACGTGCACCCTCTCTCACTAGCATGGGACCCCAGCCAGAGTCTGCTTGTCAGGTGGCTGGAGGAGATCAGCAGACTCCACCTCCTCTCACTTCTGTCAGAGACTGAGGCAAGCAGTTGATAAGGAGAGGGGAAGGGGGCGTAATTGCCCTCAGCTCCCTCAGGCCACAGAGGTGGAGGAAGAGGCTGGGGAACCAGGACTCGAGGGACTGGTCTCCTGACACCTATAACCACATAGCCAAGTCCTGCAGGACCAAACTGAGAGGTGAGAGGTGTTCACAAAGACCTGGCAGAATCATTGCATGTATGTGCTGGAGATAGAGCTAAGGGAACAGGAGGGGGACCCAGACTGCTTGGGCTGGTGTGACCAAAGAACTACATTTATATTATAAAACAGAACATGGAAAAGGTGAGAGACTGTAATACGGAACCAGAGACAAAAGACACTGAATGAATGAGAGTCATGCCAAAGGTGTTCTAGGTAGTAAGCATGCTAATGTCAAAGCATCCAAGAAGGAGAAGGGGGTGCAAGTGCACCTGTAAAAATCCAAGTAGATATGAGACCTGTGGGAATTGTATTTCAACTCCTAAGACCACCTGCTGATTCCCCAAGAAGGACTTTCTGGATACCTGGCTCTATGAGACACTCTGCCCCCAGGATTACATAAGATTTATGCAAGACTTTCTCTTGTATTTTTGGTTTATTACATTCCATTTTAAGTCAGACTAAGTTGTGTGTGCTCTCGCTGTGTTTTATTGGGCTCTTTTGTAGCTTAGGTGAAGATTTTTGGTTGTTTTTTGTGGTGTACTTGAGGTAGCACATTGCTGTGTTTAATACTTGCTCGCTTCAGAGAAAGGACTATTCTTGTTGAAGCTTTTATGAATTCAGTGTCACTACTTTTTCCCCCTCCCAAATCCTGCTCACCCTGGCAGGGGCTTCTTCCCTCTTTCCCCCGGGAGTGGAGGGTGGGGGGCAGAAGCCTGGCAGGCACTGCCCTCCCACCCAGGCAGACCCAGGCTGGGGTCCTGTGTGGGCCAGGGAGGGGATTTAAACATCCACCTTCCAGCATGCTAGCCCCAGGCTAAGGTGTGGCCACACCCCAATGTTCTAGCTGAGAGGAGGAAAAAGCCTTGGAGCTTCAATCCCTTCCCTTTGGCAGGGGCTGCCAGGCTGGGAGGCTTGCTCTAGCACCTCCTGGCTTCTGGTTTGAGCCACTGCAGGCATGTGGCTGTATATCCTAAATCAAAAGTGAATGTCTGTTCACTTGCTTCTCAGTTTAATCTCCGCAGTTTAGACTAACTGCAAAGACTGAATCGATTCAGCCTCAAGCTTTTTCACTATCTGTACTTAGCCTATAAGTAATACCATTGAAAGTAAGCACACTAAACAAGTTTCTTTCTAATGATTTGGGGCATAATCTGTAGAAATAATATTTAAAATTCTCAACCATTATTAGCAATATGTATATTAGGGGTGTGCAAAACAGGCTGTATTTAATTCAGATTCAAATTTGACCCTAATCAGGGACAGTGATTCTATTTGTTGATTTGGATCAATGTTCCAGTTCAATTTGGCCAAATCCAAATCTGAAGATTTGATGCTAATTTGGAGAATCAGCAATTTGGCCATAGACACAGCTTTAAATGCTTTTTCTACATACCTTGAGGTACTAGGCATGGCTCGTGAACACTGTGATGGTGGGGCGGATACAGCGTCCCACAGGAGTGTGGGGGGGACCACGTGTGCTCAGTGGTGGACCCCCCCCATACCCCCCCAGGCTTATCGGTTGGCCGTGGGGGGACTCTGGGTGCCCTCCCAGGCCCAGGAGGCACCAGGTCTTCTGGAGGCAGACTTCTGGGTCTGCTACCAAGTGCGCAGGGGACACCCCCCCCCCCCGTGCCTCAGTGGGATGCTCCATCCGCCCCAGCAACTCAGCATTCACAAGCTGCCTGGTACCTTGAGGCATGTAGAAAAAACATTTAAAGCTGTATCTATGTGTCACAGAGAACTGAGGTGCCCTGCTCCTAAAGAGGGGAAACTGCTAGGGAAAGAGCCCTAGCAGTGAGTAAGGAGCCCAGCTCGTGGTCACCAGGGCAACTAGAGTAATTAATGACCCACACCTGCCAGTGGTCAGCTGACTGAAGAGGACAGGGCTTGGCACATATAAACCCCATGGTTGAAACCAGGCAGAGAGTTCCCTGCCAGCAGCCAAGGGGGAAGGAGTTCTCTCAGGGAAGAGAGGCTAGGCCTGACTGCAGGAGCAGCATCTGACACTGCTGAGAGATGGAGTATTCCCTGGTAGGCTGGAATGATGTTTTAGCCGGGCGGCTTGAATTTGTTACAGCCCAGGGGCTTGTGTTGTGTTGCTGCTTAAAGACCAGTGGTTTGGAGGAGGCCTCATAGGGGACCCACAGCAGTGTGGGGACCCCAGCCCCAGAGAGGGACATTGGCGAGAAGCCCCAGTGCAGGTGTGAGAAGCCTTAGAGAAGGGAGGCAGCATTTTGAGAAGCCCTAGAAAAGGGGGGAGCACAGTGAGAAGCCCTAGAGAGGGGGGCAATGTTATTGGGAGAAGCCCCAGACAGGGGGTCATCTTGGAGAAGCCCCAGAAGAGGGGGCAGCATTGTGAGAGGGGGCAGAGCAAGACAGGGCCAGGCAGGGCCCAGAGAGAACAAGGGGGCCAAATTATAACAAGGCCCTGACTGAACAATGTCAATTCCATCTGCAAGGCTTGGGGCATAGTAAAGGGATGGTTGAAGCCATGAATAGCCCATAAGGCTAAGGTGCCCCTGAAGCACCCATTGCAGAGTGGGACCCACAAGGTGTCCGAGAGTCCATGGGGTCAGGTATTACAACAAACCATGTCCGAGAGGATGTAAGGCAGCCTCCCATATATTTATTCTCCATCAAAGACATGGTGGGTGAGAAGTGAGGGCGCCCTTTGGGCCAACTTGACACAAGAAGGTGGCCTTGGGGAGATCATGGCCATTCCGCAGGACCCCGCACCCTGACACTATGTCTAAATCATTGGATCTTTCTGAATCTCTTCAAATCAATTCAGAGGGTTCTGCTTTGATTCAGAGAGATTAAAGGGTCTCCTGATTCAATTCAGATTTGGAGATTTGGCTATTGAATTGGGCCAAATCTCTGCCAAATCAAATTAGCAACTGAAGCTTCACACAGCCCTAATGTATATCTCATTAAAATGTACTCATTTTAGCCAAACTTCCTTCACCAAATGTAATTTCCAGATACTAACATCATTATGAATTTGCTTCCGAATTTTTCTAATTTAAAAAATTTGACGACATTTTAAAGACAATTTAGGACAAAAAAATGCTGTTTGTAATGTTTCTTCTACTAATTTTGAATAATATTTTAGAGGAATACACTTCAGAATTAATGGCCTATAATAATTCAGAAAAAAAATGTCTGCATTGTTGATGCCTGGTATTTATACACAGGTATATTTGTTTTGTTTTTGTATCACAAACATCCCCATTCACCTTTCCTGAAAATATAGGCCATATCTGTCATTTCTTGAAACTACAGAACTTCCGCTGATAATAGCCAATGGCTGAAAATTTGGAGCTTATTCAAAGGTAATGGTGAAGTTCCACACTGACTTCAATAGTGCCACAATTTCAGCTTGTCTTTCTCAAAGCTCATAAATTTTATGGTTCAGAAGATGCAAAATAATTAAAGAGAAAGAAGTGGAGTCAGATGTATCAACTTGTTTTCAGTATGAGTTATCAGATTCATCAGTGGAGGCCTTTGTCTTGTGTGGCATAGTTATTGTTGCTTGCTACTAAAAAAATCTTGCTACTAAAGCTCTACATATTTTGCTACTAAAAAGTAAACAATATGAAGAACTTCTTTGAGTTGTTTGAACTAGTACTCACACAGTGCTATGTTGTTGTTCTTAAACTCCTTTCTGTTTGTTCATACTCTTCCAAGACAAAGGCTCAAAAAAGAGCATGTTTGTTCCCTCAGAAACTAGCCCTGAAACTGTCAGCTTTTAAAATGTTTTTTAAAGTAAGGAATGAGGATGCATGGATATGATTAGGGAGGTGGGACTTGATTTAGGCTATTTACTATATTTTATTCCATAAACCAGAATTAAGGGAACCTAGACCAGAATGATGACCAGGCTTGCCTCTTTTCTCCTTTCTTACCGGAGTAGCATCCTTACCTAAGAGACTCTTTCAAGGTGTGATATTGGGTGAGTTACATTTCTAGCTGCAAAAAGAAACTGATCAGAATGAAACACATCAAACTGTAAATGAATGCAGTGAAAATTATAAAGCCATCATTTATCTCTACCTTTCACTTATCTATGATCTTATATTGCTGCACAAGTTCAGTTTCAATTATCTTACTGAGATATGTAACAGCATCAGATGCATGGAGTCACTTTCTCTGTCAGAAGTGAGGATGGTGACATACACTGGGAAAAAATAGGCGGATCTTTGGTAAATGGGCAGCTTAACAGCATAAGCTTTTTTCCCCCCTTGTTTTCTAGAAGATTATCTGAATTAACTGGAAAAATATATTTCTCAAAATGTACAAAGGTAATTTTTAGATGACTCTATTTGCTCACCATGGCAGAGCTAAAGAACAGAGGAAGTTTAGGTGGTTATGTCATTATCAGAGCTGAAAGAATCAGTTATCTAGTGAATTTTAATTCTTTTTTCATGAGTCAGAATCTCAGGTGGTGGAAATCAATGTAGGTGTATTGACTTCAATGAAACAACACGAATTTATATTAGTTAAAAATCTTGCCCAACGTTTTCCTCAAGTGCATGTTATTATAAACTATTTGTGGCCTTCCTTAATAATTTAATTACTGCTAGAAGTATGGGGTGGCCCATTGTTGTTGTGGTCTTCAGGGAGCTCAGGGAACACATACATACAGACAAAAAGAAATGTGTATGTATTTGCGGGGAGAAGGTAGAAAATTGCATACCAAAGATTAAATTACTTAAATATGACAGGAATGTAACGATATATCTATATTTATATCTATCAATATAGATATATGAGAGAGAGATAAAAAGAGAAAAAGAATAAGATACATGGCTTTAGAAGACCTTGTACATGAGTAAAGATTCCATATGTATGGCCTTCAAGGTCTGATTCCTTTTTATTAAGAAAAGAGGATTGGGGGACTGACTCATGCTTAGTAAAGGGAAATTCTTCCCTAGCTTGATGGTAAAGGCTACAAGTCAAGAGGTCCATGCACTTTCTTGTGCTTATAAAAGGACATAGCTATTTGATATTTTTACCCTAATCTTTTCCACAGCTCTGTCCTTTTCATTATCTAAAAATAAATATCCCAGGAAAATGTGGATCAACTTAGATTTCATACCAACAATATTTTAATATGAATTTAAAAAAAAAAAGTGAAATAATCTATTTAGAACAGCTTTTTCATCATGAATGCATCATTATCCTTAACTTAAAAGAGAAACTATGTCAGGGATGTCCAAATTCTCCCACAATGGCTGAGACACCATATACCCCTGCTACAACTGAAGTCATGGGGGTGGGGGTGGGGAGGGGGAGGGGACAGGGTAGCCAGGTGGAAGCTCAGGTCTACTACTTAAAAACTTTTGCTGCATATGGCCTTCATGCTGCCAGTTCAACAGCCCTGCATCATACAGACTAATTTTAAAAGATTTCTAATAGGGCACACTTAAACCTCAAAGACAGAGGTTTTGGATATTTTCTTTTTAAAAAGGGAACTTTTTATCAGGGTTTTTTTGTTTTCCTGCTGATATTTGTAAGACTAGCCAACTGCCCATCAAAAATGATGGGGGGAGTGGATGGGGAGGGATCCCTGTGCCCCCTTCATTGGGGGCGTGCTCCCCACTTCCCTCCTGCTGTTTGAAGTCTGGACTTGCTCCCCCTCTCCCCACCACAGTGGCAGAGAGAGGGGAGGAGCAGGCCTGGGTCTGATGCATGGGAAGACCAGGCCCATGGGTGGGGAGAAGCTGGGCTGGCACTGTGAGAGGGAAGCAGTGGGCTTGGGCCAACCCAGCGGTGGCAGGGGGCTGGGAGGAGGTGGCTGAGGGCTGATGCGGGGGAGTAGAGGTGAGGAAGGAGTGGTCCTGGGCCTGAGGGGGAGAGGAGGCTCACTCCTCCCCACCCCCAGCAACTGCCACCGTGGGCTGGCTTCTCCCCCCAGTCAGGCTCATTTCTCCTTCTGCCCCCTCCGTGTTGAGACTGGGCCCACTCCTCCCCTCCCCTCCCCCCACTGCTGCCATTGCTACCACCACCACCGCTGCTACCACCACCATGGCATGCCCTCTCCTCCCCACTGTGTCAGCCATGTCAGCCCTGCAGGTGGTGAAGATGGAAGGGGGAGGGGCTGACTGAGGCCAGCACTGCTGGCCTCACCCCCATTCCATTCCATCAGCTCCATTGCCACTGCCTCCAGGGAGCAGGGCGGGGGGCAAGGCCAGCTGTGCAAGCCTCGCCATCCCCCACTCCATTACCTGCATCCCCGCCATCATGGCAGCACGCTGCCACCTGTCCATACCCTTCTTCACACTCTGATTTGCAATCAGAGTGTGAATAAAGTGTTATGGACAGACAGACAGATTAAGTCTTTCATAATATTAGAATAATTCTACCCAAACAGTAAAGTGGACAAGCCTCTTAAAGATAAAATGAAATATGACTTGTCCTACTTCATCTGTCTGATTATTGCCTGCTCTCTTTTAGTTTCATCTTTGCGGCTGCTGGTAAACATCTGAGAGAGCATATAAAGAGTGTATATATGATCTTCTGAGAACTATGTATAAGTGTTCTACTGCCTCAAGAAAAACAAGATGTAATGAGTACAATAATTACTATTGTTCATATTCTAGTATGCCTTGAACACTCCACTCAGAGCTGGACCTCTGATAGACAGCAAGGTCCCTGAATCAGAGAAATGATTGGAAACCAATTATAAACAAACTAGTATTAAATATACAAAGAAGAATACTCTAATAGATTTAATCATTAACCATAGATATTGAATTTATAAGCAGAAATATAGTCATTTATGAGACAAACTTTATTCTACACAATCCATTACACAGAGTGTAGTACACTGTAGGGAAGGCAAAATAATTTAGCTGATACATTTCAAATGGCTTCTATTCCTTTAAAGGAGTAATATTTAGCCATTTTCTCTTAATTTTTTATACAAGCATCACAGGAAATATTATCAAAATCTAAAAATATGTTGCATTTATGCAACATACCATATGTTGTCCTGGAATTTTCAATAACATGCTAGAAAACAAACAAGCTGGAGAAATATCTGAGGATCTGATTCAACTCCCATTGAAAGCAATGTACTACAACCTGTAATTTTATGGAAATTCAATGCAAGACATAATTTAATTTATATTATATACCAAGTAAACCCTGCAAAAATTTAGATTCATCCCCTGATCAATTCTAGTGTAACTTGGGAAATGTTACACAATACCCTGTTGTTGTGCCTAGAAATCATTACCTGTCAGAAAGACACACTGTCTTAAATCAAAATAATGTCAAAGAAAACTCTGTGCTGCTTGAATATTGCACTAGACTGGAACCTTCAAACAGTCTGTTAAAACTCTTACTAATTTGCTGTGTAGAGTCCTTGGATAATGGAAAACAGCAGGAGCAACTGTTCTATAGCAGGTTGTGACTTTTTGTTCCTAAATTGCCTATTTTTGATGACTGGTAGAGGTGTTTTCACTTCCTCACTCTCAAATTTATACTGAATACCTACACATAATAACTAAGGCACTGTGATTTACAAATGGACAAACCCAAAAGTATTCCCATGGCATTTCAAAAATAATTTCTAGGGTGAGATTTGTTTAAAAAAGGATGGTAATACTTTTCTAAGTTCCACCCAAAAAGTACTTTTCCAAGGTCACACCAATCTGAGACGGTAGGGAAGATTTTAAAAATCTAATAATACTTGCACTCTGGTTGATAGTGTTAGGAGGCCACACCCTTGGTTTCATACAAACATATAGATCCCTTGTGTTTAGGCTTCATTTCATAAAATGTGCACGCCCTATAGTTTGTAGAAATTGACCTCTCCATGAAGGTGTTCAAATATCCATTTAGCTCCATTATGCCCAATAGTGGATCCAGGAACAGGGCAATGGGGCAAGAGTTCCATACCCCCCTCCCCCCCCCCCCCCCCAATCCTTGGCTGTGCCATGCATGCAAAGTGAGTCCTAAGCATACTTCCTGGTAAGTGCAAGTCCCTGCATGAGTTCCAGGTAAGCAGTAAGCTCTGACCTCATCAGCTGATTGGGGTGGGGGCTGGCCAGAGCCTCTGCTTTCCCAAAGCTCTGGAGAATAGTCATTAGTGTTTCTTCTATTTCTTCCTTTCCCTCCCCACTGAATTCAGCATGCAGGGAAAGGAGAGGATGCATGGCAGAAGCAGCACTTCACTCCAGGCTCCAGCACCCTGTGAAAGCAGAGGCTTCAGCCAGACCTTGTTTTAAGAGTTGATGTGTGACCGCCAAAGGGAGCGGGGTGGGGGGTACGATGAGTGCTGCATTGCCATAACCCCTCGGGATATACCTGATTATGCCTCTTTTCAGAAAAGGAGAGAGGAGGGAATGGAGAAAAGAGGAAGTATCTCTCAAACACATAATATTCATTCAAAACCAACCTAGTTTGCAGTTGATTAGGCAGATCTTTATACTGTGATCCCTCCACCCCCTTTCTTCTATATTATGATGGAACACAAAATAGGAGGGGTGCACCAATAGAGATTTTGGGGCTGATACTGATAACTGATTTTTAAGGAGCCATATCAGCCAATACTGATCCAATTTCCAATATGCAGCCTGGCAGTTTGAAGAACAGTGTCCAGCTGGTAAGTCTGCTGTGGTGAAAGGGAGGAGCAGCTCCCATTGCTGCATGCACCCTGGGAGGGCATGGGGAGGAATGTGCCACCAGATCTGCACGGGGTGGGGTAGGGTGCAGCTGTGGGCTGGAGCCAGGGACGGTGCCAGGCTCTTCCCAGTGGGGGCAGGGGAAGGCTGTGCTTGGGGATAATGGCAGCACTGGGAGGAGGGCTTTGGGGAGCACAGTGAATTTTGAGGTGGCTGCAGCCCCCCCTATAGCCTCCCTCCCAATGCTTCCACCTCTTGCCCCAAGCTCAGCCTGGCCCAACCCCCTCCAGAAAGAGCCCAGCACAGCCCCAGCATGCAGCTACAGCCCACCCATGAAGATCCAGGGGCACACTCTTTCCCCCCGCCCCCCCATGCCCTCCCAGGGTGCATGCAATGGCAGCGCCTGGCCAGGCCCCACTCCCTCCCTCACCATGGGGGCCTTGATTTGCCCCCCCATGACCCTTCCCTCCCCTCCCCCATCCCCTTCCAGCACAACAGACTTATCAGTTGCATGCAGCTCAAGCTGAGCTCCTTGCCAGGTACATGCTGTGCTGTGGCTGTGTGCATGTATGGGGCATTTATCAGCTACATTATTGGCCACATCAGGCTGATTTCTGATGCAGTCAATTTTCTTTATATCAGTGTCAATCTGATATTGGACTGATGTACCAGTGCACCTCTACAAAATAGTTAATTTTATTAATTATGCTATGAATGTTATGAATCCCTGCATGTGTGAGTCAGTGGGTGTGTCTATTCATGCGCTGTAATGCACATTAGCTTATCTTAATATATCACAAAAAAAATGCACTTTTGCTAATGCACATTAAAATCAACTAATATGCCTTTTTCTAGTACCTCATAATGGAGGTACTAAATTTAATGCACATTATCAAAAGCACATTAATGAATGTGTAGATGCACCTGATGTGTTTTGAAATGAATAGGTCATTCAAACTTCTTACAGTGCATCAGTTAGCCCACAAAAAGTGAGACAAACTTATTTTAGCAACATAATACCCAGTGACTTATTTAAAACATGAAATCTTAAATCCTGGAGAAGAAGAAAGTAGATATTGTGAGGGATCACCTTAAGAGACTGGACATCCACAAATCAGCTGTACCGGAAAGAATGCACCCAAGAGTGCTAAAGGAACTGGCTGCAATCATAACACAGCCATTGGTGAGGATATCTGAGAACTCATGGCACTCAAGTGAAGTACCTTAAGATTGGATGAGGGCCAATGTGGTGCCTAACTTTAAGAAAAGGAAGATCCAGGGAACTACAGGCTAATCAATTTTCCTTCAATCCCTGGAATGATCTTTGAAAAAATAATAAAAAACCCCATTAACAACAGACTAATGGAAGGCAACATTCTAAGAGATGGCCAACACAGCTTCATTGCGGGTAGGTTTTGCTCGATCAATCTTATTTCATTCTATAACCAGGTGACGCATCACATGGAGAAAGGAGAAGAGGTTGATATATTATATTTGAACTTCGAAAAAGCCTTTGACCTGGTGTCCCATGATGTCCTCATGGCAAAATTGGGGAACAGTGGCCTCACCAAGCTTATGGTCCAATGGCTGGGGAACTGGCTCTGTGGTCAGACCCAGAGAATGATAATTGATGGAACCGAGTCAACATAATGCATGATGACCTGTGGCATCCCTCAGAGCTCTGTTCTCAGACCTGTGCTTTTTAATGCATTTATTGATGATCTGGACTCTAGCGTCAGAAGCAGACTGGCTGTTTGCTGATGACACCAAACTATGACCAAGTGTGGTCACACTTGAGGATAGGCTGGCTGGCGATCCAGGCCAACCTCAACAGGCACGCAAAGTGAGTGGATGACAATCTGATGACATTCAACACAGCTGCTCCACCTTGGGAGAAAAAACCCACATCATAGTTATAGGTTTGACAGTGCTACACTCGCTAGCACCATGACTGAAAAAGACTTGGGGGTCATGATTGACCACAAAATGCACATGAGCCACCAATGCTATACTGCAGCTGGCAAGCAAACAAAACTCTGGCTTGCATCTACCGATGCATCTCAAGCAAGACCTAGGAAGTCATCCTCCCACTTTACTCCACCTTGGTGAGGGCACAGATGGAATAATGTATCCAATTCTCAGCTCTGCAATTCAGAAAGGATGTGAAGAAGCTTGAAAGAGTCCAGAGGAGATCCACGCATGTGATGAGAGGACAAGAGAGCAGGACTTATGAAGAAAGGCTGAGAGCCATGGGACTCTTCAGCCTGGAGAAGTGCAGGCTCAGGGGTGACTTGGTGGCAGCCTATAAGTACATAAGGGATGTGCATCGGGAACTAAGAGAATGTCTGTTCACCAGGTCAACCTCAAGGGAAGACAAGATCAAACAGTCACAAGCTCCTGGAAGACCATTTTAGGCTGGACATAAGGAGAAACTTCTTTACTGTCTGAGTCTCCAGGCCCTGAAATAGACTCCCCCAGAAGTGGTGCAAGCACCTACTCTGAACACTTTCAAGAAACACTTGGATGCCTATCTTGCTGGGGTCATTTGACCCCAGCTGACTTCCTGACCCTTGGGTAGGAGACTGGACCCGATGATCTTGCGAGGTCGCTTCCAACCCTAATGTCTATGAAAGTGGGATTTCTCTTTCATGCTGCTAAGTATCATCTGAATCCAAGCCAAAAAAAAAAATGTGGATTATAGAGCCCATATAATATAATTTTGGTTTATTTCTTTGGTATTATTAAAAAAAATTATGTTTTACTTAACCACTGGTAAGTAATCTGGTTCCCTACAAAGTCCTGCTGAAAAAGATATTTCTAGTGCATCACTATATATTCCATATGATGAAGATTGAGAGAGATTGAGATCATAGTAAAATAGCTTAATGAAAATAAAGGTTTAAATATCATGAGAGCTGCAAGCTAAGTCATGAGTAACTTTCATGCTTCATGCTCCCATCATAAACTGATATAAATGAAAAGCACATGGTTGCCAATTTAACCCCCCCCCCCCAACAATTGTACAGTTTTGATTTAAAAAAAAAAAAGAATTTATGTAAAAAAAGAATTTATGTAATCTTTAAATTTGGAATTGGTGAAATTGTTCCTAAAATGCTGTGCCCAATTCCAGTGTGGTATATGGAACGGGCCAACAGTGGGACAACCCAGTCTCTCCCTTGATGCCCCGTGGGTGTGGTTGGTGGTGGTGGGTAGTTGTAGTTTTCAGTGCAAGCTGTCAGCATGTGAGTTGCTGAATCCTGTTCCTAATAAAGATAAAGCTGTTTACCACCCCATCGGTCTCTGCTGAATGCTGACTCAAGGACAGAACCCTAAAGGCATGGAAGTCTGAGTGAGTACTCCATCCCTGGAGCCCAATAGCATAGAGTAAACATTATATGGTGTCAGAAATGACCCGTCTCTCGGTGGAGTCACCAGCAGCCTGATTGAAGGGGTTACAGCTTTCATTCAAAGAAAAAAAAATGGAGCATTTCAAATCTCCATCAGCATTATCCTTTACAGGAAATCATGGGGAGAATTGGAGGAGATAGGAACAGAAGCTTCGATTTATACCTTGCAGTCACAAAGGTTGAGGAAGAGGCAGAGAGCATTATAAAATTGCAGTCCATGTTTCACTGCACTGGAGATAAAGCCCTAGAAATTTACAACATGCAAGGGGTGTTTGCAGACCCTAATGACAAAACCCTTGCATTGGTGCTTGCAGCATTCAAGAACTAGTGCAAATCCAGAAAATACCCTGTTTTTGAAAGGTATCAGTTCTGGCAACTTAGATACTTTGAGGCTACATTCATAGATAATTTTGTTACAGAGCTCAGAAGCAGAGCTCAGCATTGTGAATTTGGATGTGCTGAGGATGTTATGTTGAGCGACAAAATTGTTTTCAGCATAAGTAACTGGAAACTCAAAGAAAGGCTTCTGGGAAATCCCCCCCCCCCCCCCCACTCTAGTACAGGCTGCAGATATCTGCAGGGCAAAGGCTCTCATAAGTGCTCAGGCTCCAGTTATGTCTGCAGAAGCAAGCTTGCACACAGCTAAGCAAAAGCAGAGCTGCTAGAGCACTTTGCAAAAACAAAGCAAACCATCAGTGAATTTTGCTTCACAGGTGGGCAATCAAGCTAATAAAGGCAGAGTTTGCAGAGCGTATGGAAGCACACACAAGCCTATGTCCCGCCCAGCTTTTGGACAAACTTGTTACAAATGCTCTGAAGTAAACCACTTTGTGAAAATGTGCATATCAAAGGGAGAGGCTCCAAGGTCTGCAAAAGGAGTCAGCACCCTATATTTCAGCACAGTGTCTGCAGGGCAGCATTCACGGGCCTTTGATAACCAGAATGCCTGGTATAGCACAGTCATGATTGCTGGTTTGCCAGTTTTTTTTAAGTTAAATATTGGAACAGAAGCAAACACTATCCATGCAGATGTAGCAAAATCTTTGCAAGGCAAAGTACACAAGACTCCAGCTCATGTTACATTGGTTGCTTTGACAGTACACGCATCAAACCAAAAGGTGCAATCATTGCACACTACAACTCTGGTGCTAATGAATCTGATTTAACTTTTTATATAACAGACAACAGTGACCCACCAATACTTGGTAGGGTAGCATGCACCACCTTAGACCTTATCAGATGAGTCCATGGAATGGGTCTGACAGCACCTGCAACCAAGGCAGAACTTCTCAAACTATACCTGGACATTTTTGAAGGTTTGGGCCAATTTCCTGGTACCCACCACATCTATGTCAACCCAACAGTACCACTAGTTGTGCATGGGTGTAGAGAAATTCCCTGAAACCAGTCCCGGAGACAGCATATCTGAAAGGAGTAAAGTTTAATAAGGAAAAAATATAGTTTTTAGTCAACAGTGTTAGGTATATGGGCCATATCTTGCCAAAAGATGGTGTCAAACCAGACAATGACAAAGTGGAAGCCATCAAGAGGATGTCCTCTCCAACAGACAAAAGAAGGCCTTCAGAGACTCCTCAGAACCATTCAGTACCTGGTGCAGTACATTCCACATGAGTCAACCTTGATGGCCCCACTGAGAGTGCTTCTCAGGAATGATGTTTTCCAGCAATGGGGACCCGAGTATCAGGCAGCCCTGGATAAGCTCAAGCAAACCATCACAAAGGCACCTGTACTCAGGTACTTCAGTCCAGCAGAGCAGCTGGAAATCCAAGCCAAGAGGTTCAAAGATGCCTTAGGAGCATATCTGTTTCAGCAGAATCAACCAATTATGTATACTATGAGGGCTCTAACACAATCCAAGAGAAATTATGCGCAGATTGAAAAATAACTTCTGGCAATTGTCTTCACCATGACAAAGTTCCACCAATAGGTGTATGGCACCCAGGTACGGGTTCAGTTGGACCACAAACCCCTGGAAGTGATTTTTTGTGAAGCCCATAGGAAAGGCTCCAGCACGGCTACAGAGGATGCTGTTCCAACTGCAAAAATATGACATCCAGATTCACTATACCAAAGGCAAAGTCATGTTAGCGGCTGACATGCTTTCTAGAGCCACAACACTCACTCCTCCTCCTGCACCTGATATTTTTCACTCAGAAAAGGTGATTCATGGTCTGGTGGAAATGGAGCCACTCAGTGACCAGTTACTCTAGCAGTTACAGGAGCACACAAAGTCTGACAAGGAACTACAAGCCCTTAGAGCACAGCATTTTAATGAATGGCTGAGCAGGCAAAAACAAGTCAAACCTGAACTAAAGCCCTACTGGCCTCTCAGGGGCCAAATCCAGATTCAAGATGATTTGCTTATGATTCTGCTGAATATAATCATTCCAAGTGGTGTGAGGACCAACATGTTGACATTGCTTCACTCACCCCATCACGGCATACACAGGTTGAAAGCATGAGCTCGACAAATCATGTATTGGCTTAAAATGAATGCCTACATCAAGCAATGGATTTCAAATTGCACACCTTGTCAAGAGCTCCAACTCAGTAATCAGAAAGAGCCCAGGATCTCACATGAGATCCCAGACTTGCCTTAGCTAAAACTGGCAGCAGACATTTTTGATCTATGGGGACAGTCTTATTTGATCATAGTCGACTATTATTTCAAGTACCCTGAAGTTTTGCACCTGCCAGACAAGAAAGCTGGCATGGTAGTGGCCATAATGAAGTCTGTGTTTGCTCACCATGGCATACCTAAAGAGATTATCTGTGATCACATGCCATTTGCAAGTCACATGATGAAACAATTTATGACTGATTGGGGCATAACCATCACCCATTCTAGCCCAGGTTACCTATAATCCAATGGTCAGGCTGAACCCACTGTTCAGGCCATCAAATCAATGTTTAAGAAAACTTTGCAGGATGGCTCTGAGCTATATCTGGCTTTACTCAGTCTGAGCAACACGCTCATTATCGGTCTTGAGTATGCTTCAGTGAAGCTTCTGATGGGGAGACTTTTGCACAGTACCCTCCCTGCTACAACAGTGGTGCTAACTGCTAGACTACCATCGAATGCCTCCCACAAGTTGCAGAACCTTTAAAGGTGCCAAAAGGAGCACTATGACGACTGCATGGCTGCATTTTTGCCACCCCTATGAGAGGGGGAGAAAGTAAGGATGCAAACAAGTACAGGTTGGGCACCAGTGTCCATCATAGCAAAAAGGGATGAACCATGCTCCTGCATAGTAAAACCCCTCAGTGGCAATGTTTACAGGAGGAACAGAAGACACTTAAGAAAGGATTACTTATCAGTATCAGCAGAACAAGAACATGTTGATGTACTTCAAAAGATAGAAGCAGAACACACTTCAGAAGAAGAACCAGACCACCACGAGCAAGAGTTTCATCACATTCCAAAGAATCCACCAGTACCCACAGAGGAACCTGATGACACCACGCAAACTAAGAGTGGGCATGTGGTGAGATTGCCTGTCAAGTACAAGGACTATATAATGGGATAGCAGTAAAGGTTAAACCCCACCAGTGAGCCAAGTGGTAGCAACCTCTGGCTCTACGATCCTGAAACGTTCCAAATTAAAGTAGCACCTGGTGAACATTCAACTATTTAAGAGGGAGCTCCTAGAGTAAAGAAGGAGGATATAGCATATGGAATTTACCTTTAAGGGCCAGCAGTAGGATGACTTAGTCTCTCCCCCTGATGCCCTGTGGGTGTGACAGAACTCCAAAGGCATGGGGGTCTGAGTGAGTACCCCATCCCTGGAACACAATGGCATAGAGTAAACATTATACCAGTGTCTACAGTTCATGAAGGAGGTTTATCATTTGGAACAAACTTAAACAAGAGTACTGAGAATGAATAAAGGTATGGAAAAATGAGTTACAGTGAAAGACACAAGGAGTTCAATATGCTTAATTTAACAAACAGAAATTTAAGGATCATTAAGGTGGTTTCATTAGAACACCTACATAGGGAACACAGTTTTGATAATAGAGGGATCTGTAAACCAAAGGGTAACATGTTGTAACATCTGAAAGTTGAAATTAGACACATTCATACCAGAAAAAAGAGCCATTTTTACCAGTGAAGGTAATTAACCATAGTGGCACTTCCGAAGGACTGCAGTGAACTCTCCATTGCTGGCAATTTTTAATCAATATTTTTTTTCCTTAAAATATATTCTCTTGTTCAAAAAGAAACTGTTACACCATGAACTGAACCAAGACAAACTTGTGTTTAGCTGTCATAGAAAGAATATATTTTGGTTACTGCTTATCTTTGCTGAACCACACCAAGAGGTAATATAGAATAATATAGAGATACCCAAGCATCCACAAAGCATTGTGGTAACATTTTTAAAAACATATGGGAAATTAATATAGTTCTAAAGTTTAGATTTTCCTTTTTTTCATCGAAGTTCCAATACCCAGGACTAAATTTTGAACTCAATGCATAGTCCAAGTAGCAGAGTTGGGTAACAAGAAAGTCTATTAGAACTCCTTCATATGCAAGCTACATCGTTTACGCTCTAGGAACAGTCATAGAGTACTCTGATTTGCTGTAGAATAGAGCTACAATCAGAATCTACCCTGATCCTGAGTTGGTTCATATTTATATCTGAATTGTTCATACACTACTAATTTCTTCTGCTGTACGATATACTCACTATAATTATGAAATCTACAAATACGTATTATTCCTCATGCAGCTTCATATGTTAGAATTAACCCCTACTTGCCTCAGGCAGATGAGGTAAAATTAAATTTGTATTTAAAACAGCCCAATTTAATAGAAGCACTAAAATCCCCAGATGTGCCAGTTTCATATTTTACAATATGGATTTAAATGCTGTAATCATCCCTGTCACTGTGTAATTAGGAAACATTTTGATTACGTTAGAACTTGAAGAGTATATTTTGTGTCTTTTTGGAGAGTACTGATGGACAAACTTTGAATGTTTAAAAATTCATTAAAATCTTTTAAGGGATATAATGGATGCAACTTGTAACAGAGACATAAAAGATAGGAAACAAAAGAATTATTCATCAAAGGAATATAAAATACTTTGGATAAATAATTCTTTGCATAACCTATCTTTCATTACTGTTCATTTTTAAAGCAAATAGTTTATATTAGTACTGTAGGGATTTAAAACATTTGCAAAAGAGAGGTAACTGAAGTAAAAAGAATACCCTCCAAAATGAGGGAAGTTTAGAAAGCACCCAAAACATCCTAAACTTATCTGACACGTTTTCATCTCAAACTTCATAGTTTCATAGTTGGTAGGGTCGGAAGGGACCAGAGGAGATCTAGTCCGACCCCCTGCCGTGGCAGAAAAGAGTACTGGGGTCAAAAGACCCCGGCCAGATGTTTGTCCAGCCTCCTTTTAAAGACCTCCAGGGTAGGAGCCAGCACCACTTTTCTTGGAAGTTGGTTCCAGGTCCTAGCCGCCCTGACAGTGAAATAACACTTCCTAATGTCTAGCCTGAAACTACCCTCTGTTAGCTTGTGTCTGTTGTTTCTTGCAACTTCCGGGACTGCTCGGGGGAACAGGGACTCTCCCAATGCCTGCTGGTCCCCTCTGACTAGTTTGTAGACTGCCACTAGATCCCCTCTCTGCCTTCTCTTTTGGAGGCTGAACAGGTTCAGGTCCCTCAGCCTCTCCTCGTAGGGCCTGCCCTGCTGATCCCTGATTATGCGGGTGGCCCTCCTTTGGACCCTCTCCATATTAGCCACATCCCTCCTGAAGTGTGGCACCCAGAACTGGACACAGTACTCCAGGTGTGGCCTGACCAGTGTTGCGTAGAGGGGGAGGATCACCTCCATGGACCTGCTTGAGATGCATCTGTGGATGCACGACAAGGTATGGTTAGCCTTCCTGACCGCATCCCCACACTGTTGGCCCATGTTCTTTGTGGCATCAATGATGACTCCAAGATCCTTTTCTGTCCCAACACTGGCGAGAAGGGAGTTCCCCAGCCTGTAGGTGTGCTGCTGGTTCTTCCTCCCCAGGTGCATTACTCTGCACTTGTCAGTGTTGAACCCCATCCTGTTCTCTTCGGCCCACCCCTGTAACCTGTCTAGATCTGCTTGCAGCCTGTTCCTTCCTACTAGCGTACCCACTTCCCCCCACATCTTAGTGTCATCTGCGAACTTGAACAGGGTGCTTTCTACCCCCTCGCCCAAGTCACTGATGAAGATGTTGAATAGTGCAGGCCCGAGGACCGAGCCCTGGGAAACCCCACTGCCCACATTCCTCCAGGCTGAATAAGACCCATCCACCACCACCCTCTGGGTGCGGCCCTCCAGCCAGTTAGTGACCCATCTGACCGTGTAGGCATCAACACCACTGTCTCCTAGTTTCTTACTGAGAATGGGGTGAGAGACTGTCGAAGGCCTTCCTGAAGTCCAGAAAGACTATATCCACTGTGACACCTGCATCCAAGGACTTGGTGACCTGGTCATAGAAGGCAACCAGGTTGGTTTGACAAGACCTGCCCCTAATGAACCCATGCTGGTTGTCCCTAAGCATAACCTCCCCTGCTGGCCTTTCCTGGACATGTGCCAGGATAATTCTTTTGAAAAGCTTCCCCAGGACCAAGGTAAGACTCATGGGCCTATAGTTTCCTGGGTCCTCCTTCCTCCCTTTTTTGAAGATGGGGACCACATTGGCCCTTTTCCAGTTCTCTGGCACATTGCCTGAGTGCCATGAGTGCTCATAGAGGTGTGCCAGAGGTCCCACAATGACCCCCGCTAGTTCCTTCAGCACTCTGGGGTGGAGATCATCAGGACCTGCGGATTTAAATACATCTAATCCCTCCAGAAGTTCCCTGACAAGGTTCTCATTAATCCTAGGCCTGGATGTGCCACCCACAGGGCCCTTGGGGGGGGGGGGGGCAGTGGGGGAGATATCCGGGTCCCTCCTCAGAAGTATGGAGGCAAAGAAATTGTTGAATATGTCAGCTTTACCGTCAGGTGAGATGACCAGATTTCCTAGCGTGTCCTGCAGAAGCTCCACATTACTTGGCACCTTCTTTTGCCCCCCTATCTATTTGAAAAAGGACTTCTTGTTGTCCTTGATCTGGGTCTCTAGTCCCAGCTCCATTTCCGCCTTGGCCTTCCTGACTGCCCCCCTACATTCCTGAGCTGCTGTGGTATAGTCCTCTCTTGTGATGGCCCCTCCCTTCCAAAGTGTGTACGCCTCCTTTTTTGTTTGGAGACATTCCCGGATGCTTTTGGTGAGCCATGGGAGCCTTTGTGCCCTCTTGCACCTTTTCATTCGTGTAGGGATTACTTCCCTTTGAGCTTGGAGGATTGTCTCCTTAAGGAGCGATGACTCCTGCTGGACACTCAACTCCCTCCAGCTCTGGGACCTCAGTGCTTCCCCCACTAGTCTTCTTACCTCATTAAAGTCCACCCTCCTGAAGTCGAGGGCTGGTGCTTTGCTGGAGGCTTTCGCCACCTTGCGCTGGATGGTGCATTCCAGCAGACGATGATCGCTATCACCTAGGTGGCCGAGCACCCGCAGACCCCATACCAGGTTGTCACCCATGGCCAGGACCAAATCGACACAAGGCATCTCCCCTGGTGGGGCTGTGTACCTCCTGGGTTAGATGGAGGTCCTATATGTCAGTTAAGAACCTGCGTGAGCGGTCAGACCTGGCTGTCTGCTCCTCCCAGCAGATGTCTGGCAAGTTTAGGTCACCCATGACGGCCACATCCTTGGACCTAACTATCTCCGTGAGCTGACTTAAGAATTCTTGGTTTTGATCTTCTCCTTGGTTGGGTGGTCTGTAATAGACCCCCACCGTTAAGTCCCTTTCTCCCCGACCCCCTTGTACTCTAACCCAGAGCACTTCCTTTTGCTCCTCCTCTGACCCAGTGGTACACATTGTGGATGTGTGTTGCTCCTAGACATAAAGCGCCACACCTCCACCCTTCCTTCCTGTCCCATCTTTCCTGTAGAGCCTGTAGCCCTTGATATTCACTGCCCAGTCATGCGTTGGGTCCCACCACATTTTGGTGAGTCCCACTATGTCTGGGTTGGTGCTGGGTAGCAGGAGGACTAGTTCCTCCTGCTTGTTCCCCATGCTGCAGGCATTAGTATAGAGGCATTTGAGGCCTCCTGAGGATGAATGGACCGCCTCCCTAATCCCAGTGGTACCCAGGCCCATGTCACTTCAATTCCTTCAACACTGGACAGGAAATCTCATATACAAAGATTTGCTATAGTGATCTTTCAACATTCTTGCTCAGGATCCTAGCAGGAAACAGGAAGTTGAGAGACAGGAAAATTGAAAATTAATTTAAAGTTGGGGGGGGGGGCGGGAGTTAAACTGTATCAGATATCCAGAAAACCACGCTGAGGTTTTTAAAATATGTTCAAATCAGTTCTTATGTTTGACCATTCCTACTTAACACTAACAGATTTCCACTGACCTTTCCATTTAATTTTGCATTTTGAAAACTGGCAGCCTAAGCGTGTATGAGGAAGTTGCTCAACACATGGTGTACATATGGAACAAGGAAAATAGAACAATATGGGAGTATATCTATGTGGTTGAGGAAAACAAAGTAAGCATATTGTTCTGAAACTTTAATATTTAACTGCAAATTAAACTTGAATTTTTGAAGGATTCTATCTGTCAGAAAATATTTCATTTCAGTATTCATTTCTCAGCTAGTGAAATTCAGTGCAATCATATTAATTCATTGGATATAATGTCAGAGCAGTTAAGGCATATCATTGTGGTTTCAGAGAGTCCTTTCAGAGATTAAAAACCCTATTCTAGATTTGTGTTAAAGGTTAGAATCAACCCACATGTAAATGGGTACTGGATCTTTCAAGCATGGGAGTTAAAGCCCACCAAATATGATACTGGCTGCATTGATCAATTGTGTGTCTTTGGCTATAGAAACTTCTCTGCCTTAACCACAATAGCCAAATGGACCATTAGGGTGAATCTATAACAAAGATGGGCAATTATTTGGGCCTGTAGACCATGTAGGGAATTTTGGTAAGCAGTCATGGGCTAGGCCAGTAACCCACCCCACATGCAACAGGTAACCAAAACTCCCTATGTGTTATGGAGCCATGGGTGGGGGGGGGGTGGCGTTCAGGATGGACGGGTGAGGCCGGGAACATAGAGTGGGGTCACAGGGCAGTGACAGTGTGGGGCTGGGGCAGAGTCATGATCTGCTGCCTGAGATGGGTGCTGGTTCTGCAGGCAGGGGCATGAGGGAGCAGCTCTGCCCGGCTCCAACCCTGCACTGTCACTGCTCCAAAATCCTGGTCCCAGCCCCAGACACAGCTCCCTGCCAGCCCCAGTCCCAGCCCCATCCTGTCTACCTGGTTGCATTTCCTGCAGATGTGGGTCCCAGCTAGTCTCCATGGAGACCCTAGTATTACAGGGCAGTGGCAGCATGGGGCCAGACATACATGCCATGACCCAGGCTGCCCCCCACACCTGGTCTGGAAGGGGCTGAGGGCTCTGACGTAGGTGTCACAAAATCCCTTGGCAGGCTGGATATAGCCTGTAGGCCATATTTTGTCCACCCCTGACCTATAACTTTATTTCATAGATTTCATAGTTTTCATAGATGTTAGGGTTGGAAGCGACCTGAAAGATCATCAAGTCCAGCCCCCTGCCCCAGGGGCAGGAAGTCAGCTAGGGTCAAAGGACCCCGGCAAGATAAGCATCCAAACGTTTCTTGAATAAGTCTACAATAGGTGCCTGCACCACAACCGCAGGGAGTCTATTCCCTCCAGATCTTGGGGGCTCGGACAGTAAAGAATTTTTTTTCTTATGTCCAGCCTAAAACAGTCTTGTAGGAGTTTATGACCATTAGTCCTTGTTTTTCCTTGGGGCGCTCTGGGGGAACGTCTGTTCACCAGATCCTAATGTCCACCCCTTATGTACTTATAGGTAGTCACCAGGTCCCCCCTGAGCCTGCACTTTTTCAGACTGAAGAGTTCCATGGCTCTCAGCCTGTCTTCATAAGGCCTATTCTCTTGCCCTCTGATCATGCATGTGGCTGTCCTCTGGACTCTCAAACTTCTTGACATCCTTCTTGAATCGTGGAGCCCAGAACTGGATGCAGTATCCAGCTGCAGTCTCACTAAGGCCGAGTACAGCAGGAGGATGACATCCTGAGATTTACTTGAGAAGCATCTATAGATGCAAGCCAGGGTTTTGTTTGCTTTACCAGCTGCGACATCAGATTGGTGGCTCATGTTCATCTTGTGGTAAATCATAACCCCCAAGTCTCTTTCAGAAGTGGTACTAGCAAGCGTAACACTGCTGAGCTTATAAGTATGCTGCAGGTTTTTTACCCGAGGTGGAGTACCTTGCATTTATCAGTATTGAACATCATCAGGTTTGTATCCGACCACTTACTTAACTTATCCAAGTCAGCCTGGATCACTAGCCTGTCCTCAGGTGTGGATGCTATGCCCCAAAGTTTAGTGTCATCAGTGAACTTAGCCAGTGTGCTTCTGACACCAATGTCCACATCATTGATAAATATGTTGAAGAGAACTGGTCCAAGGACAGAGCCTTGGGGGACGCCACTGGTTACGGAGCACTGTAATGACTTGCTGCCATTGACCACTGCTCTCTGGGTCTGACCTTGGAGCCATTTTCCCAGCTATCAGACTGTGGTGTAGCTGAGGCCACAGTTGGCCAATTTTTCCATGAGGAGGTCATGGGACACCAGATCAAAGGCTTTTTTAAAATTCCAGGTATATGACATCAATCTCTTCTCCCTTGTCCAGGTGAGAAGTTACCTGGTCCTAGAAAGAGATTATATTGGTCAAGCAAGACCTACCTGCGACAAACCTGTGTTGGGTATTGGATTTGGCTGAATGCTGTTCCCATGAGATGCCCGGGTAGTTGAAGTCTCCCATGACAACCATGCACTGAGAGTGTGCAGCCTCAACCAGTTCCCTGGCAAATTCCTGGTCCAGCTCTTGTTTCTGGTTAGGAGGCCTGTAGTAGATTCCTACCATTATGTCCCCGAGCCATGTTCCCCATGTATTTTGACCCAGAGAGACTCCAGTCGTCCCTCCTGGGTGCTAATTGTGGCAGAGCACTGTTGGTGCCTGCCACTTTAAGGGCCAAGCCAAGCAGCCAGCAGGTGCTTAATTGAGGCAGCCATTTTAGATCCATGGCTGCCTATATAAACAGGGCAGGTTGCTGCTGGCAGGCAGGCAGTAACATTGCCTAGTTGTAAGGCTGCTTGGAACATCCTGGAGGTAAAGACTGAAGCTATAGGGGATGGTTTGGAGGCTCCTGGTCCTGGGCATAACCAAAACTGCACCCTGTTGGGAGTGGGTGGCCTGGTGGGGCTCTCAGTGGCACGGGAACCCCCAGGAAATGCCAGGCCAGTTACCACCCCCAATGAAAGGTGAGTAGGGGCGCCTTAACCCCAGCCCTCACCTTTAGGTGGGTCATATTACATCAGAGCAGGGTAGGCCAGGTAAACTTCTGAAGGCACCTGAGCCTGCTGGGGTAGTGACCCCACAGGGCCAGGCACACTTTCAGGAGCACCTGATCTGGGAATGGGGGATCCTGATCTCTAAGTGCAGGCAGGAGGCAAAAGCCCTGCTGAGGTACATAACTGGTCAATGCTGGGGCCAGGACCAAAGGGTCAAAAGGGCCAGGGGCCCACCACGAGGGATGCCCAGGAAGAGCTAAGAAGCTTAGGGCCCCAACTGGGCCTGAGATGGGCCCAGGGCTTATGGAAGCTGAAAGTCCCCAGGGTTGGGGACCACAGCTAGTGGGCAAAGGCGATGGCTGAGCTAACTGCCTGAGATGCCATCTGCAAGGCTTGGGTCACAGTGTAGGGATGGAACAGAGCTGCAGATAGCGCCTCCCCCCCTCCCCCCAATATTGGGGTTTAAAATGGGCAGCCTCCTGCCTTAATTAACAACAACCTAATTAATTACCAACAAGGCATGGTGGGCAAGAAAGGCGGGCGACATGCCCAAAGACAGGTGGGAAGCTAGCTTTGTGGCTAGCCAGAGACCCCCACTTTGCCACACCAATGTCAATTTGGAGGGACATGTAGCTTTCCTTAACATGGAGGGCTACACCCCCACCCCTTTTATCTGCACTATCACGCCTGTACAAGATATAGCCATCTATACCTGTGGCCCAGTCATAGGTGGAGTCTCACCAGGTCTCTGTTATCCCTTTGTTGTAGTCATTCTTGTTTAGCAGGAGGTCCAGTTCCTCCTGTTTATTCCCTAAGCTCCTGGCATTGGTGTACAGGCAGGCAAGTGTCCCATTGGGGGACCTTGCCTTCCCCACAAATCCTTCCCGGGCTAGGGTAGGGATGGGTTCCCTTAATTGCCTTAGCCTGCTGGATTTACTAAGCAGGCTAGCAGTGGAAATAATCCCCCAACCCCCAGAGGGCTTTGTTTAAAGCTCGGTTGAGCAGGTCAGCCAGTCTGGCTGAGAAGAGCCTCCTCCCCAGTGGAGTGAAGTGGAGGCCATCTTTCCCCAGCAGACCATCACCTCTCTCACCAAAGAGTGGACTGTGATCAGGGAAGCTGAAGCCTTCATGATGACACCAGCGCTGCAGTCTTTGGCTGACTACCTCAATGCATCTCTTCCCTCCTCAGATCATGACCCACAACCAGAAGGAGCTAGGAAAAGACTACCTGCACCCCCTAAGCCCTGCTCCCAGAGCCCTGTAGTTTCTCATGACCCGGATGGGATTGCTCCACACTGTGTCTTTTGTGCCCACATGGATAAGGAGCATAGGGTAGTGGTCGGAGGGCCGGATAATCTTTGGTATCCTCTCTATGTCCTTGATGTGGGCCCCTGGGAATTATCAGATCTCCCAGGCTAGGGGGTTGAGGTGGCAGATTGCCCACTCAAGATGGAGTTTCCCACAATGACCATTTTGCGTTTGTCTTAGGGAAAGTAGGGGTGGGTGATCCTCCCTTGCCTGCAGGAACTGGCATCTCTGCAGGCTCAACTGGGGCTGCAAAAGGTTTGTACCCAGAGGGGAGGGGACCTTGGTGTGATGGGCCTTGGGACCCTTGACCACGTTGGTCCAACCCCCTGGCTGGACATTTTGGGAGATCCCTGAGTCCTCCCTTGTCCTAGGAGGTTCCCTTGGTCTACCCTCTGCCTCCAGGGGGTGAAGGGCCTGGAGTAGACATTGGTCTCCTGCTCACCGTCCCTGATGGCACGCAGTCTCCAGACTGCGGCCGGTACCTCCTCTATCTGGCACCCTAGGGACTGCAAATTGGAGCAAACCTTGCAAGGGAAGGTGACCATGCTTCCGGTCCCATGAGCCTGGAAATGTGCCAGGCAACCCCCACAGCCAAGACCCAGGGTCTCCATCTGCGCGGAGCCTGGAATCATGGGTTCCATCCGGGTGGAGATCTCAGAAGTGCCAGAGGGGGAGGCTGCAGACTCTGAGGGGACCCTCAGTGTGAGGTTTGTGCCCATCCACATTGTGCTGCTGGTGGGCCAGCTACTGATGGGACTGCCTACCCTAGGGGGATCACTGGCAGGGCCTCAGACCCTCCTGCTCACCCTCCTGCACAAACTTCCATGCTAACTCATATGCTGGGCCCAGAAATGCACCTGTTTGCGCAGCCTGTTCGCGAGGCTCCGGTCACATGACTCCCTGGGGGACTGGGCGAAGTAGGAGCTGGGAACGGGGCAGGACCCTCCTCGGCTCCACTCATCTGCCTCCCAGCTGGCTATGTCCCTCTCACCATGGGCTCCTGCTTACCTGCGGGCAGGCCAGGGGGTCATTGGGGGTCCTGGGATCTCTCCTGGGTGGTCCCTGGGCTCACAGGGGTGCAGTGGGCCGTCACCTGCATGTCTCGCACCAGAGCCGGGACCCAAGATCACAAATGTATTTGATACTAGTTCACACCAACTGAGGAACTAGATCCCTAGTTAACTTCAAAATTCTCTTCTTATAGATCTCTAACTGATTTTGTCATCTATGACTGCAGTGAATTCTAGCTAGGGTTATGTGAAATTCATCTGCTTGTCTAAGCAGGATATTGATTGTGACTATTGCTTTGACCATTTTGTAGCTTGTTCTAAACCTTACTGCAGTGCTCATACATACTACTCTTTTAAATAAAAGTTAAAGAATCACTGCTTGCTCTTTGTTTTTGATTTAGCTACGTACTGAAGACCATATTTGTAAATATAGTACATGTGTCATAAAGCAGAATAAGAGATGCCTTGGGATGATAAAAAAAACTATGACATTTGAAGGGATTGTTCTTTTCTTTTTGTTGGTTACCTTCTACCTCTGTTCTGACATGATAGAATACCTTGCTCAAAGCTGTCAGTTATGTATGTCAGTCATCTGCCACATATCTTCACTTCCAGGGAAATTGGTGTGACATATTCAGTACTTTATAAAGGCTACTTGAGGATTTGTTTACCATTATTATTCATGATTCTGAGAACTGCCTAGACCTGCAGTAAGAGCCTGCTGAGTTACTGTTGCGGTTCAGTGACAAATTTTTGGCTGCCACTCTGCATCCTATTATTGTAAAGTTAAGGCTAGCCATTCATGAGCCATTGCAAATGGAGGGGGAAAAGAGTAAAAACATACCTTTTGAGTCTAATTTAGACTTGAGCATATGCTTCACTTTACCATCCTGAGTAGTTAAATCCATGGGAGCATTCACATGGAAAGGTTTTCACGTGCATCAATCTTTGCAGTACCTGAGCCTACAGTGTTCTGTCAGAAACATAACAGAAATGCTTCACATTGCTGTGCCAGAATATTTTTAGTTTCATTGCTTATATAATGTTGAAATAGCGCATATGTACTAATATTATTCTGAAATCTTTCCTCTCTCCTTCCCCCACCCATGTTTGCATTCTCTATATTAAATTTTCAAGTCTTTAGGCCAATCTAGTTCTAAATGCCATAAGTACTAAGAATTCAAATATTTCTTTAATAGGATAATTCCTTAGCTCAGCAAAAATATATCTTAAGTGATCATTTCCTTAGTTTAATTTCAGTCTTCTCAGTGCTTGCTATATCAGGTAATTCTCCTCTATCTCTAATGTTTCAAAATATTAAATAATGTTTCTAACATCTTCAAAATATTTGTCCCCACTTCTGATGCAAGACAATTTCTGTATACTTATCAATTTTAACTCTTTTTGAAAGTGAAAGAAGATACTGTTTGTCTTGTATAAGTTGATAATGTTTTCCAGTTGTACAGGCAGTCCTTGACTTACAACGTTACAAGTTACAATGTTTTGCACTTACAATGTTTATACATTGACACCCTGTTTCAACTTTATGATATCAGTTTCAACTTACAACGCTTGATCCATTTCAATGCAACACCAGCAAACAAGTTCACTGTGTTGCTCGTCTCCATGGAGAACACCTGTCTAAACTTGCTTGGACACTTTCTTTAAGAAAGCAGACAAGACTCCAGAAAAACTTGCAGCCAAGACTCCTGAGAAGACTCCAGCCAAGAACCCTTCAAAAAGTCCAGCCAAGAGCCTTTCAAAAAGTCCAGCAAAGTCACCTCAAAGAAATCCTTCTAAATCAATGATTGCTATTTACTATATAAATACATCAATGTAGTTATATTACTCATCTATAATTGATCGAGTACAAAATTCTGGGGTATTTTTGGTGAAAATAGGGTATCAGGCCTTGGTTCAGGAACCAGTCCCCCATTTATAGCATTGTTTCTTATGAGAAAATTGGTTCCAAGTTACAACATTTCGACTGAGAGAGCGCTTTCTGGAACCAATTGTGTCATAAGTCCAAGGACTGCCTGTATAACCATTTGACAGTGAACGGGGCAAAAGCCCGAGCCTGCCTAAGTGGGAAGTTGGATACGTTAGGGTGGAGCTGGGGGTCATCTCATCTTCTTGTCCCTTCTGCCCACCCCAACCCTGCACCTTCCCTACTCTGACTCCAGCAGCAAGGAAGGCAGAGAAATGGTGGCAGTGCATGGCGCAGGAGGTGGAGGTTTGCTGTTGTATGGTGGAGCTGTCACCGCCAGTTTGGTTTCAGTTGCCCAACACACAAAAAAAGGGGGTGACATGGCATCTGCACTGTACCTCCACCTCAGAAGTAAGTGTCTATTTTGTTCCTTTCACTGCTATGTACAATGGGGGCAAGAAAAGAGTCAGAGAAAAAAAGTTATACCCTTATCAGTTTAAACCTCCTGAATACATTTTCTTCGAGGTTGGCTTAGTATATTGATCTGAAAATGAAAAAACAAAAGCACAAAAATTCTTCCTCTCCCATTACCAAGTTATCTAGGTATAACATTTCAGGCAGATTTCTTTAGGAAAAGTAGGGGGTCTGGAAGTAATCAACTAGATACTTGTTTTTTTACAGTTACAAATCCAAAATAGTTGAACCAGTTTTGCTCAAAATCTCCAGAGTAATTCACACTTGGATTGATACAAAGGATTTAATATTTCAACTCAAAGAGAACCAATTTGACATAGTTATGAGTAGCTGTTTAAAAAGCCATTCTGTGCAGAAGGTAAGAGTAAAATGACAACTCTTCCAGTAATAACAACCATATATATCATCCTTTCCCTTATGAGAAGCAACTCTGTACCTCCAAGGTAGTCAATCCTGATCTTCACCATCTATCATTACTCTAATCCATTTTCCTAATATGCATTGTTAGTTATTATTGGGTACATGTATATTAGCAGTTGAATAATATTTTTGTAATGAGGATTTTGGCTGGTATAAACTGACATTGAAGCCAAATGGCACTACATTTCTACCAGCCAAGGACCGATCCCCTTGTTTTATGTTTCTGTATAACAGCTCTGTCTTGTGCCTCAAATGAATGCATTGGAATTATTTGGCAAACTCTTTTTGACAGGGAATCAATAGGCAGGTCTAATTTAAAGGAAATTCTAGCAAGGTCTACCAGTCCTGAAAATAGGTGGTACTTCTGTTTACATTTAAGCCATCTAGCCTTAATACAGTCTCACCAGTGATAACATCTTAATAACCCAGTAAACCAACCCTCCCCTATCTTATGCTATTACCATACATGCTTGTTGATCCCTACTATCAGACACCCTTCATACTTCTTGGTTAATGACTGACAATGAAAGGCCTCTTCCCGGCATCTAACCTTCAGGGCTCTTTCTTGTACTAGTTGTATGTCTCTCTGTCTTTGAACTATTCTTTGAGAAGAGCATGAGGCAAATAAGACGTTCAGAAATATTTACTATAGAGTCTGAATGTGAAACAGATCTCTAAGTGTTTTGAGTTTGACTTTAATTAGAAAATTACTTTTAAGCTGAACCAGTACCAAATTGCGACTGTATAATAACTTCTAAAGTATTAAGTTATGCCTAAATAAATAGAAATCCTTTCACGTTGGCCTGAATCCTTAAGAATAATTAGGTAGTAAACTCCCATTGCAATAAGTGCCTAGGTGACTAAATATCTTTGAGGATTGGGACTTTAGGCACCTTTGAAAAATCTTACTTGGTAAAATTTACTATCAATATGGATTCTTGTGTCAAGTGGTGACCTGAAGAAATCATTTTTTAACTACAGGCAAATCCATGCAGACCATAAGAATACGCATGATGAGCAGGTTAGTCTTAATTTCTCCATAATGTTTCTTTCAATAAAGATTAAATCATGTAATTTAAAGGAAATTTGCTGCAGGCCTCATCTTTTATCATTATTAGGGAAGTAATTTAAGTATAACTTCTTTTTCCAAGGCATACAATAAAATAATTGCTTTTGTTACTGTATCTTACTAACTGTAGTATGGTCATTTAATAAAGGATTCAGTTACAACATCTTCTGTTATACAGTCTGTGTTTTATAAAGCATCTCTTGGGGAACATAACCAGGCAAATACAATTTAGGTGCCATTTCCCTTTATTAAGAATAATGAAAAGGAAACAAGCCATTCCAGTAGTCAATTACACTTATACAGTATTTATACTGTAATTCTTATGATAATTTAATCTCATAACACACAACTTGAGGAAACTATATATTTTTTCTTTTATCCCTAGCCATATACCCTGTGTATGTATGTGTAATACTCTGAACTGTATCAACATAACTTATTGCTTCCCTTCTCTCTAAGCATGAACAAAAGATGGACAGTCAACTTCTGCTCAGGCTGAGCTATTTTAAACTGAAGTGCTGAATATGGCATGTTTTTACCTTGGAAATGACACTCGCAAACCACATATGTTGACAGTGAAAGATAAGTCTGTACTTTCATTATTGTTGCTAGAAATAATAATGATGTACCTTTGAAAAAAATACTTACGCATAAATGAAAACTATGAGTAGATCTAACAATAATACCATGGTGGGTGGCTCTTTATAACATATATTTTTTTCTCTATTAATGGAACAGTTAAATACTATTATTGAGACATATATATTCAGTACTATTTTAATTTAAATTGTTTCAAATAAAATACAGTTTAAAACAATGTTTTGTGCTCTCATCAAAAGGCAAATGCATTTCAGATGTTCCTAAATATTAAAAACACACTATATATTATATATAAATTAAGCTTTTAGGGTCTGATCCTTTAATATGTGGAACTCTCTGGCCCAAAATTTCTCAAAGCACTTAAGCATACATTTCACCTTAACTTGGCTGGATTAGCACCAGTTTTCAGTACCTTTTGGGACAAAACCCTTAACCACTATTTGTACCAAAATATGCTTTCAGATTACTTCCACTTGAGGGGAAAAGCAGCTTCTACACATTAACAATTTAAAATCAAAATACAAAGCTTTTGGCAAAATATTCAGGTTTATTTAATTTACGTAGTAATCATATTAGCATTAGTATGCAAGTAAGATGCTGTTAGCTAAACGGTATAAATTGTAAGTGGATATTTTTAGCTGCATCTTCTGATTGTTATTTATTGTAGCTGCAACATCCATCAGAGGCTTTAGAACTTGAAATATTATGTAAATTTAGCAATATGTAATTTATAAAGCAACATTTCTAAAGGAACAAGGAGAGGGGTTTTTGTAGAGGTCATCTTGCATGAAAGCAGCATATCTTAGAATATTTGGTATTCAAAGCCACCTTCCTCTTCTCCTGCATGACATTTGTCCTAGACAATACTGTTTTTACATTTAGGCCATTCTGTCCTACATGGATAGCAGAATACCTTAAACAAGGTGGCTGTTGTGATCTAGAGTAGCTCATGAGGAATTCATACTTGCTCTTAATAAATGGTAGTTCTGTGAGGGGAATAGATGACAGAGAGATTAGAACGCCATAAAACTTAACATACAACAAGGATATGACAGAAAATACAAACAAACTATGAGGCAATATAGAACATACAGCAAGCCTCAAGGTAGCACTACTTAAAACTTTGATCCCATTGCTTTCTATAGGATCATCTCTGTGTAGTACTTAACATGCAACTGACAGCAGAATTGTGCAACACTGTTGCACTGAAAAGGAACAGTCAAATGAATTGTGATGTGATTTCCTAACATTAAATTACTGAGGTTTAGCTCTTTGAAGTTAGACTGGTAGACTTACCAAAAAGTGACTCTCTAGCACAGTGTTCTCAGCCTGTGGTTCACAACCCAAAAGCGGGTCGCAAGAATATATGAAAGGGTCCCAAATACATTTTAAAAATGGATTCTCCTTTAAAAGAGAAAAATGTGGGAATCGGTGGGTTTTCCCTTGCAGGCTTGAAGATTTCCATCCTGCAAGGGGCTGCTTGGGGCCCTACTGCCTCACACACTGGGGGGCTGAGACTGGGGGCAGCAGGTTGAGAGTAAGGAGCACTGGGTGGGGACTGGCCAACGTTACCAAATGGGTCCTGGTACAAAAAAGGTTGAGAACCACTGCTCTAGCAAATGACCTCTATTTAATTGGTGTTTGTTTATTCAGGGGTAGGGTTTCACAATAAGCTAATACAAATAGTATATTTAAAACCAAATCTCTCTCTGCATTTTCAAAGATTTAGTATAAAGTTTAGATATAAGATCACCCTGTGTATCTATGACAATTGTTTACTTGTCGGTGAGAGAGGAAAATTACTACATGGCTAATTAAGGGGGGGGGGGTGTTACACTACAGTCATGAAAGTTTAATATTAGGAACACCAGTTCTTTTCTCCTATATCCTGACCTTTACTATCTGAATTTAAGGTACTGCCATCCTAGTTAACACAAAAGATAGCTGTACTAAACTGTCTTGTAGGTGACCTGATCAAATTTAAAACAAAAGCACACACTGCTTATTGCTTTTCATTATGATAATGAAATAAAACAAGCAATTCCTAGAACCAGAATTCATTAATATTTATTTGTTAATGATTCACTTTCTTCATTATAAGAAGAATGTAGAATTTTCTATTTATTAGCTTTAAAAAAATCTTCATCAATCAAAACCAAGACACCATTATTTCAGATTATATTTTAAATAGGACACTCAAAAGTATTATGTTAATGAAGGGTAGGGTTGCAACATCACTCAAAATGAGAAAATGGCAATATTAAGGTTACTCAGGCAAATTTAATTAGGCCCCTTGGCTGTGTCCAGATGAGTGCAGCTGTGTGGTATGTAGTCCTGCAGATACATCCTCACATTCAAGCTGTTCCCTGTGCTGCATGGGAGCAGCTCAGGGTTTTCTTTCTGACCCTGGGCAAAAAAACAAAGTGGCACACGCTCAAAACCAGAGTCTGGCTGTCTAGAGCCATGCTTCGGCTGCTGACCAGGCTCTGAGCAGCAGGATTGCCACTGCTGCAGCCCCAGGAGGCCCCCAGGAACCCAGGTAAGGTTACAGAGGGTGGTTGGCAAAAGTTGTTCCACTGCCAGTTGTCCCTGGGGAGCCAAATGTCCATGCTCATGTGGACACAGCTTTTATGTCTTCAATTACAGGATCATATATTTGTCTTCTCGCAGAAATTCTATCACTCTACATGTTTTTGTGTTTGTCCCCATGTTTTATTTAGCATTAATCATTCAAACCTTGCAATGGATACAAAATTATTAATTCTCACCTGGGGCATTTCTATTTCTCGGCATTAGATACTGTTTCATTAACATTAGTTTATTTTACCAGCAGTCTTATGCTGTAAGGTAATATTATCCCCTTTTTAAAGCTGAGGAACTGAGGCACCAACAGAAAAAGGCCACAATTGCCAAAAGTGGACACTAACTGTAGATGCCCAACTTGAGACTATTTCTGCCTCCTATCCAATCTTCTGTTGGCTCTGTCCCAGCCCGTTTTATTTCCTCATATTTTGATTTCTGAAAATGTTTCTCTTGTTGTTCCTCTCCACCATACACATGAACAATTATTCACACTTCAATATTCCCCTGTGAGTGCTGCTGCTGCTACTGCATCTGAGTAACATAAACAAGAATACTGACAGCAGAAGAAAGACAGGGTCCTTGTTCTCAATTCCAGTGCCTGGAAACACAACAGAATATCCTGCTAAGCTACCGCAACCAATGGATAGATTATATTAAATGGATCTTTGTGGATAGCACTTGTGCAGGCTCATCAGAATTTCAGGGCTATAAGCCAATGGAGCATGCTCATCTGAGATGCTAGACTTGAAGATATAATCTTCAGAGAAAGTAAGTGTACAATTTGCATGCGCCATTTTTCAGCAGTTTATAATTTAGACAAATTTGGGAATATTTTCATAGGGATAGTGAAAGTCATACAGCTAACTTTTTGCTCTCAGGGTTGACTTTTATTATATTTTATTAATAATTTTATGTACTTTAAATCATCTTATCACATTTATATTTATATTTATATTCTCATATTTAACAAAAATTGAATATAGGTACATGCAGACATTATATTTAGATTGACCAAACTAGCGTTAGGTTGATATAAATGACAGTTTGTGCAGATATTCATATATTTTAAACTGGACTAAAAATGGTGGACCCCAACTATATCAGGTCACCTGAGTAGGTGAATTAACTTAGATGGGGAACCCAATCCAGAAAATGTCTGCATACTTTAGGAGCACTGCCCCAGGGCTGCTATAGCCCAACCACTTGCCCCAGCTCCATAGCTGTGTTCTTCCTACCCTCCACACACTGACCAGGTTATTTTAGCCCCGCAACTCCCTGATCTAAACAACTAGCCTAAAGATCCAGCAACCTCCATCCTCTCAAAGATCCACTAGCCCTCCCCTCTTCCCCCCCCCCCCCCCGCTGCCACACACACCCCTTGGTTCACCAATACCCCCCCCCCCCACATGGACTGCCAATACCCCTGTGGACCCACTAGCCCCCCTGATCTCTCCACCCCCCCCCACCCATGCCATGTGTCATGTTATTTATGCTGGGTTTATGGGACAGCTCCCAGCACCAAAAAACATGTACACATGCCACTCTTGATCTATGATTATGTATCTTAAAGTAAGCTGCATCATTGTACACTGGGTGTGGCTAATGTTTGTGTACTCCCTATATGTATAACAGACGTTTACTATAGTCCAACATGACATCTCCTAAGTAAACTGAAGAAATGTGGGCTAGATAATATTACTATAACTGGATACATAATTGGCTCAATAACACAAGCAAATGATAATTATAAATGGATTAATGTCAGGGTGACTGGAAGTTTTAAGGGAGGCTCCACAGGGACACGAAGCAATGGTTTTAAATCACAATAAAACAGATTTAAGTTAGATCTCAGGAAAAGGAAATCCCTACTATTGGAACAGTACAGCAATAAAATAGACTTCCCAGGGAAACTTCAGTGTCTTCTTCATCCGGCTGGATAGCTGGATAAGCATTTGATTGAGGTGGGAGGGGGGTTAAGGAATAGCATTCCTGAATATGAATAGTGTGCCTTGAGGTCCATTGCAACCCCATGGTTAAGCTCATTGGACCACTCCTGTGGTTAAAACAACTTTGCATAATTGATTACTAGGTTTCTCATTCTGTAAAACATGGATGTAAAACTCATATGGCCCCATGGACTCGATGAGTGTAATGGGGCCAGTCCAGAATCAGGTCCATGGATCCATCCCATATCCCACAAGCTGGATCCAGCACCTGCTTTGTGACTCATGCTGCATGTGCTGCCTGTTCCAGCCAGTATGGGATGCATACTGCATGCAGTGCTCATTCCAGTTGGTCTGGGAAGCATGATACTTGTAACACCTTCTGGGGCACTGAGCATGGCCAAAGCTGATGCTGTGTGTTGTACAGATCCTGGACGGCTTGGAGCAGGTGCCATGCTTGGCATGCATCCTCCTTGCATGTGGAGCCAGTGCAGCATGTACCACTTCAGTCAACTATCAGACCCAGGGGCAGCACTGGGGACTAGATAAAGGGGCTCTGTGAGCCTTATCTCTGATACCCCTGCTGTATGTTTATGTGCTGTGCCTCTCTAAAGTTTATGAGTCTCCACATGCATGCAGGAGTCTGTCAGTATAAATCCTCTTACGTGATTTAGGGACTATGTTATCATTTTTTTAAGCAACATTGACTATCTCGTTGAAATAATTTCCTTCCTTCTGCAAAGTAGAGGGGCATGCATCATTCACATTATTAGACCCAAATCCTCAGGTCCGCATGTAGCTTTGATTAATTTATTTTTGGTATATGAACAATGTTTAGAACCATGCTGATAATGTTAAAATAAACGTTGCAAAAACTAAAACAACAACAAAAAATCAACAATATGTTACAGAAACACTTTCAAAAGAGCCAGGTTTTATAAAGAATTTAAACTTCTACATCTTCTGTTAATATAGGCACAGTGCATAGCTTTCACATAATATTTGTAAAGAAAAACTAAAGGAAAATTGGGTAAGGCTTGCTCCCGAGAGATATAGAACAGAGCGCTATACCCCCACCCCCTCAAATATTTTAATGGAGAATTCTGGTACCTCCCAGGATAAAGACTCTTTTTATCTTTAAACCATGGATTAAAAATTGTGGATGACAGATGTGAAGCAGTGAACCCAGTGAATATAACTAGCAGCAGCAATGGCACTGGGGAAGAAAGGTCAGACAATCCTGAGTATATACAGATGTGAATGAATAAGTGAGAGTGCTGTAAAGCTCTGCAAAGGGGTTCTCAGGAGGTTTATTGGACTTGATGTATCTGCCAACAAGAATTCAGGATCTATAATCTAGCTGAAGATTGTCAAAATAGCCCAGAGAATCCAGCCACACATTTAGAAAACACTGAACAGAACAGCTCTCCTCTCCTGTCTCAGGAGCCATCTTATTTCCAGATCACCTTATAAACTCTATAGGTACTGGAGCTGGGTGAGAAACTGCTTTTCTCATCTGTGAAAATGTTAAAAATGTAGAAAGAAATTCCAATTCCAGATTGAGACATAACCAAGAACTAGTGAAGAAGTAATGTAACTAAAGGGGTGGGGAGAAACTAGGACAGCAACAAAAAGTGCCAACTTGTGGGAAGGACGGAGGGGTGCAAAAAAAACAGCCACCAGCACCCAGCCATGTCACCAGCAGTCAGGATCTGCCACTGCGTCTGCCTTGCTGTATCTCTGTACAGAAGTAATCAGTCCCAAAGTTGTTTGGTATCTATGTAATGCATGAAGCTGAGGTTCAAATCAATGTTCAGAAACAGGCACATGAAATAATTTCCCCCACTCCACACAACTAGCTAATCATTGGGCTATTCTGGTTTTCCCTCATATGTTGACCATTTGGCCAGCTTTATTATAGATCCATTTATTTGACATGAAAGAATATGACAAACAATTCAAATAAAATAAAGAATAGGCAGCATAACAAGAGGACTGAATAGGCAGAATTTTGAAATTGTTTTACATTTTAGTTATTGAGAAAGTTGATATCCTCACTTCATATACATGTGTTGACAGGTGAGGAGCAAGAGTCCCTTTAAAATGTAATCTTTAATTATATAGATGTTAATTTTTTTATTCTTTTCAGCCACTTTTATGCGATGAACAATTCTATATTACCACATTTAAAGAAAAACCCTTATTCAAGTGTATTTGTTTTGGTATCTGTGAAATGCACCTCTTTTGTCTGGTGTGTAATGAAGTGCCAGCCATCTCAGATAAGAAAATAAAAATCATCCTGATATCTGAGATTCCAAATTCAGCAAAGGTTTTAGGTGCATGCTTAATTAATTTGCTAAATGGCAATAGCATAACTAGGGATGGCTAAGGGGATACGCACCCCAGGCATCACATTAGGACAGATGCCAAAATCAACCCCCACCACACAGAGTCCACACCTCAGCAGCATACCCATGCTGGAAGCTCCAAAACAGTCCCCAGTTGCTGTTGAAGCCACCTTAACAGCAACAGCCAGGGCAGGCAGAACAAGTGGGTGCACCAGCAGAAGCTTAGCTGGGGACTGTTTAGGAGTCCCTGACATGGGTAAGACTGCTGCCCCCCCTACCCCTCCCTCTTGGGACCCATGTGCCCCTTGCTCTCAGCATGTGTGTGCACCCCTACCCTGTGGGGTTTGTCCTGCTTATTACACCACTTCTGACTAGGGGCAGGGTGTTGACTGTAACCCTTGGTTTTGCCACTGAAAAAAATTGTTAAGCAGCAATGTCAGTATTATTGTAAAACAAGTTTACAGTAATAACTTATTTTGAGATATTGATGATTATAAAGTATAAGTATACAAAAAAAAAATTATAGCCTTCGTATTTAAATTGCTTTCTGCACAGAACCCTTACTCTCTGCAACTCCATTCATAGCATCAGATGAAGTAGTCTATCATTTATGAAAGCTTATGCCTCTCTCAACTTCTCTGAGTCCCCAAGATGCCACCCTGACTTCACTTCTGTAAAATACTTTTAATCTAACATGCGTTCTGATTAATCTCTTGTTGTACCATGACAAGAAATATGGTCATTTCTGAAATGTATGTAGTTAGGCAAGTATCAGTTACTTTTCAGTATATTACATCTTTACTTTTTGAAGATGTATAACTATCTGTAGCAATACATGAATTTTGTTAAGTGGACTTCATGTGGTATGAACCCATTGAACTAAAAAAATAATGCTTATCACTTTTACTGTGTGGGTGACACGTTATGTTCACAGTAAAAATACTGGTTCTGTAGGCCTGTGGGGTTAGGCCAACTCTCAGGATCTCAATATTGCGCTGTTAGACAGGACGGTGTGACACAATTACACATATACAAACACACAAATCAATTAGGTGCATACACACACACGCACTACCAGCTCAGGCACATACACATCCAAACCAGCCTAGGCACATACATACTTATCACCAAGTCAAGCACATACACTATACACCCCAAAAGTTAGACACAGATCACTAATTTGTATATCATGCACACAACGACATATATATATATACACACACACACACTCATCAGTTCACACACAAACAACCCACCTACACATACACACAGGTAAGTTCCTAACTTAGATGGTACAGTGTGTATGTGTGTGCTTGGGGTACCTGGGATACTTGGGGGAAGGTTCAGGTGAGAAAGAGAGAGTTGAAGTGTAGGGAGTAAAAGTTGCCAGAACCTGGATTAGAACCTGTGGACTACAGATAAACTGGCTGAGAAACTGAGGCTGGGGTTTACTTAAGGTAGACTGGGGCTGGAAACTGAGGCAGACAGCTGAGATATGGGGTGGGGGGGGGGCAGATAAGTGGTGGCAAGGAGGAGACAGCCGGGAAAGAAACTGAGGCAGAAACCTGGTTGCTCAGGGGAAAAGGAAAAGGCAGTGGGGATAAGACAGTGGCAAAGAAACAGGGGGTTTGGAGGCAGAGAGGAGCTCAGGACAGGCGTTGGAGGTGGCAGTGAGCCAGAAGCAGGAGAGGGAGAAATGAGACAGAAGTTAGAGGGGTGAGGAGCCGAGATTGGAGCAGGGCCAAACCATAGTAAAGCAAAACCCAACTTAGGGGTCCAAATCACAGTTTTATTAAACAGATAACACACTACACAGCCCCATGAAGTTATTGGTTCACACACGCACTCACAATGGCAGCAGGAGAAAGGGACTCAGTGGAAGGGCTGGAGTCCAGGTAGGGAAGAGAAGCAGAGTCCAAGTCCTTGGTTGAAGACGGGGTGGGGGGTGATAGCTATCTATCCAGGCTGGAAAAGGGTCCTTGTCCAGTAGGTGTTGTCCAGAGAGGGGTCGCCGGCAGGGCCTCTGAGTGGATGGGTGGTGTGGCATGGTGCTGGTCCAGATGGAGAGGGCGTCCCTCTGGGTCTGTCTTCACTGCCCCTTTTTATAGGGGCAGACCTTGTATGACCCTAGTGACAAGAGGCATGCCCAGGCAAGGGTCAGCCCCTGGTGTACTGAGCATGTGTGCTCCATGCAGGGATGTGCAATTTCGGGTGTCTGTAATGGTGGGGTACAATGGTAGAGTTGCTGGTTCTGCAGGGTCTTTTGTCTTTCAAATGCTGGGTTCTTGTCTCTGTTCCTGTGTGGGGTCCGTGGTTCCTGGATGAACCAATGCGAGGTGATGGCCCAGTCATTACAGGCCATTCAGTAGAGGCCTGCTACCATTGTATTTCAATCATTCCCAATCACTCTAATTCATCCGGGAACCAATTTACATGGGAGGGGTATGTGACTCATACAGTTGTGAAACAGGGGATGCCTGAGCAGAGGACACAAGATGGAGACTTGACATTACTTTGGTTCACTTACAAACACAGGCCTAAACCATACAATATCCATATGAAACAATAAAAATCTATACAAAAATGATAATAATACAATATACAACAGTAAGAATCAATACAAACCTAATAATAATACAATATAAAACGGTGGATATCCAAAACCAGAAACTTGCTACCAAAATAAAAATGTTAAAGCTTATCCTAAGTCTGAGCTCACTTATGCTTGTCTATAGGGAATGGAGAGGGAGAGAAAGAAAAGCCAGAAATAATTGGGAAGGGAAGGGAATGCATATCTATCATATATATTTTATATGCATATCTTTTATATATATATATAAAAGAAAACTGGGGGTTTTGCTACAGTTCTAAATGTTAAGCAAGAATGTTTTAAACATTTTCCCTCTTTCTTGTTATATTTTGAATCAGGGTGAGTGGTGATGGTTAAAAAGAAAACAGCATGTACTCCCAGATGGTGCACACTGCCCATCTCAAGATACATGTTAGCCAGCTTGAGCCTGGCCGGATTGCTGCTTGTGACTATAGTGTGCAAGCCAACCTGGTAACTAGATCCTGGCACTCCTGATCACTAGTGTAAAATTCTACTCTATTACATTTATATGATGTGTTGTAAGAAACAGCGACTTATACATCTTATTCTTCTCCTTATTTAATTGTTTGACTCAGCATGTGCATAATTAAATATGAATGAAATGGTTAACAGGCCAAACAACTCTGTATTTTATTCCGTGACAATTTTTCTTTTTTTCTTGCATTTCTTTTGGATTACCTGGAGATCTTGCCACTCAGGTTCATGGTCCCCTGAACCTGAATCAGTCCCCTGAGAGCACACTAAATAGGGTTGGCCACAGGGTTTTCTTTAGGTATTTATGGGGGGCTACAAAAGCCATCTTTGAATTCCCATCTTTTCTTAGCTGTTACCTTGATTTTGATCTTGTCTCACAGGCAATGTATTGGCTTCCCAGAAACTTAGGGACAACTGCTCTTAGACTTTGTTTATACAACAAAAGAGCATTTTTCATCTGTGCTGGGCTTCCTCTAAATTTAAATATAATACCAGTAGATAGATGTGGTGCACTACAGGCAACTGTTGGTCACCTGTTTTGGTCATGCTCTATTATCAATTATTTTTTTGAAAGAAATGATAAGTAGAGTTACCATGGTTTTGAATGTAGCACTGTTATCTTTGGCAAATATGAGTTCTTGGGTCTATACCTAAAGAATTCAAACTGAATCTTTCCCAGATTGCACTCTTGTGTATGGCATTATAAGTGACATGCAGGAACATATTACGGACATCTTCAAAGGTCAAAATCTGGTAGGATGAGATGGCACAGCTGGCATTTATGGAGAGAATTATGTTTAGCAGTTTTAAGTACTTTGAAAAGTTTGGTGCAATTTGGAAAGAGTTCTTTGAATATTTTGGTAACTAAATTAGTGCTCCTTGAATGCTTCCATTTTCTTCTGCTAGTCATCCCTCTTCCTTCCTTTTTCTTTCTTTTCCCTTTTATTACCTATTGTTTGTGGTGGACATGCACAATTCAGGTTGAAATGGACACATAGTTGAAATGTATGTATTTTTTTGTGTGTTGCATTTTAAAGTCAATAAAATAGATTTAAAAATAGAATAAAGTATAGATAGAATAAAACAAAAGAGGCATTGTATATATGAACTCATAGAACCCTACATAGAGTGGGGGAAGCATTAACATTTTTTCCATCTTAAAAACTAAATCTTGGAAATGCAAACTTCTTATCTTGGAGCTAGGAGCTCACTTATATAGTAAAATTACAGTCACATTCAGATATTTTTCCCAAGAAATCCTATGAATCAGAGGATCTGACAATAAATTATTTACTACAGTTTCTAAATACACATTTACAACACAGAACCTGCACATTTTAAAAGGCCTGTAAAAGGACATAGAGTTGTCATCAGCACAACATGATTTAATATTAGTTGAAGAACAAAATGGCATGGGTATTCTGCTGAGAGCAAACAGGAAGATTAGGGGAAATAATACAGTATTCCCTCAAAAAGGAGTCAAAGAGACATCAGATGTTCTTCCCCTTCCAATGTATCTTGAGCTCCAGAAATAATCAGGAATGAGTTCAAAACCATGAACATTGTGGGTGTGTCTACATATGCCCCAGTGGCATAAATGACGGCTCAGTAATAACTGTTACTATGCCATGCCAGCAGCACATGGTTCTTTTTAGCTGCTATATCATTGTAGTAATGCATTACTGTGATGTAGCTGTGGCGTCATGGTTTGTGCCTTCTGTTGCTATGTCACTGTATTGTGTTGTTATGGCGACGTAGCATCTTGTGGAGATGTGCCTAGTTATGCTGAAAAATTAATCCCTAAAAGTTTTATATATACCCATTTTACCTCAATAGTAATATATTTCAACCACCAGAATTAAAAGCTAGCAAAAGAAAAATCAGGTAACAAAACCCATATAAGGCTAATTTCAAAGCCTAGTGCTTATGTTATGCTGGTTCCAAACTCCTACTTCAAACCTGAAAATCCACTAGTGACTATCTCAGTGACTCAGGCAGCCAGTATAAATACTAATGCAAAGAAACTTGTAATAATTATAGATTTCATTATAACACAGATATAACCAACTGCAGCAAAAGAAGAGGGAAATTTACAACATCTTCAAGGTGTAAGTCTTGTTAGTACCCACTATTCAATTATTTTACGTGATATGGATGAAGTGCCTTAGGCTCAGCTTGAGATCATGACAATGAAGTTGTCACACTGGAACAATTCAGATTACTATCAGAATCATGCTTTTTCTAGTGCCTCAGGACAAGAGGATTATTTATGATTCCTTTGACCCTCATCTAGCCAAAATTATCCATAAAAAGGAACAATACTACTAATGAATTGAGATGGTTCAGTATCACACCCTATCTGGTCATCAGAGTTAGTGGGATGGAAACAAAAGCTTTTGTAGATGTAGGGGTCATACCATATAATTTCTGAAAGAATAATAAACTAACTAGAAATCTTAAGTAGTCGAAGCAGAGTCTATTCCTACTGATTCACATTACCAATCCTAGCAGGAAATCTTACATTCCAGATATCACTTGTACAAGCTATTTTAATGAGAATCTTCATATTGTTTTGTTGGTGTCTTGGGATCATGATCATTTCTTCTGGTTGGAACAGGAACCTATGTACAGGAATTTTGGTTTCTATTTCAGGTACAGGCAGACCCACTCCTTAGGTTCAAGCTCTATCCTTAGGCAAATCATACTGATCACAATTAAAATGTTTTCATTTTCTATTTGGTATATAATTCATTCAGTTATCCCTCAATATTACTTTCTGTTAGAGTCATTTTGGTATCAGCTGCCTTAAAGGTGATAATGAAGTTTAAATGTATATCATCAGTAATTTCTTAGTGGTGTTAGTTTAAAACTCTAGTATCTGTCAATTTTATCTCAGGATTGTATTAAGATATAACAAAATCATCCTGTCATTATTTTTTCCCCTGAGAGACAATCCTACAATCTCATCTGTTAGGAAAGTAATGTTATTCTCATGCCATCAATTTAAATAAAACAAGTTCTTCCCCCACAACATTTTCTCTTCTCATAATCCTTAAAGGGATTTTTTTTTTCCCATTAGGAGAATAAGAACCTCTCATCTATCTAGTAGAAATGGATTCATTCATAGAACTTGCTTCTCAATCTTTTAATGAGAAAACATAATATGCTTAAAAACAGTTTTAAGAGCATGTTGAAAGTTTACACTTGTTTGTACTCACAAATTTATACATGTGAAGAGTTTGCCACTTGGCTTTAATAATAAAGAAAATAAGTTGTTTGTAGCAAAGAAAATACTGAATACATGATCAACTTTGTATCCTTTGTCTGGTGAAGTATATGTAAAAATGCTAGGGCAAAAGTATGATTGTCACTTAGTAAGTAATGAGAGAGGAGAAGGTCAGAGTTAAGGTTGTAAATTGCAGAATGGCTTTTTGCTCTTTGATGCATCTCAATTGAAGGTGATAAGCATACAGACTAAATGAAACTGGGAATATTAAAGGGAGATCTTGGGTTATACATCTCTCATTTAGTTATTCGATAACATGCAGATCTAACCTGCCTTCTGCAACATTAAGAAATGCATTGTTGTGGTTAAGCAGCATGAAGGTTGTGAACTAAGGATTGACAAAACAATGTGATGTTTGCCTTCACCCAGGTTCTCCCTGCTTTTTAGCATTTGTACTATTGTGATGAAATACATTTGAGTAACCTTAATTGTAAACGGAATATTATTTGTAAGAAAATATAATTAAATCAGTTGGATATTTTCCTTGGCTTTTTCTAGCTCTATTTTTTTAAAACCATGAAGTAGTTCTAAACGTTAACAGACAATATTTGGTATACCCCCCCCCCCCCAGTCATTTTCATGCCATAAAGCTGATACAGATATATCTAATAGCTTATTTTTAGTTGATCGGTGGAATAGTCAACTTCTCAATTACCACCAAAAGTACTTATCTTTAGGCAAATGAGAGGAGAATCTAAAAGTTCTTACTTTTAGTTCAGATTTGCCCCACACATACTAAGCAGGAAGCACACCTCTGTGGATAATCTGACTGTAAACCCAAGTAGGTTCAAAAACAGGAAAAGTAACACTAAAAGGTAATATATCACATTAAGAAAACATCAAGGCTGCGTAGGAGATGAGAAGTGGGCAATATAAATCAATTCTCAACTTTGTCTCAGGAGATATGGGTAGACTGAGGATTTGGAAATGTCCAGTCATGTCCCCCAAGAGGTTGGAATGTGGAGTATAACTTGTTTTAATTATGTATTTTTCAGTGCTAATTTACATACTAGGAATCGTAAAGTGTTTCAGAAACTGAAAGAATACATCTGACATAGTTGTGCAGAATAAAAAATACATTGTGAATAATGTATTATTCAATTATTGTTATTTTCTGTTACTCTCTGTTGAGAACATGTTTAATCACATAACAGATAGCGATGGGCAAAAATAAAAACTTCAAAAACTTTGCTTGAATTAAATTCTCAAAAGTCCAGGAGCTGGATGGTCAGTCCTGCTAAGGTTGTTTAGAACTGGAATGGCAACACTGGGTTCGTCTACATGTGCCATTAATTGGAACTAAATTTACTTCATATTAGTTTAATTTTTGGCAGGTGTCTACACGTGCAGAGACTTAGCACTAAATCTAGTGCCAAGTCCCTCCAGCCCTGACATGTTCCCCTGTAGTCACTGGGGGCTGGGGGGAGCTCCAGCCTCTGGCCACATGGCTGCAAGCACTTGGCAGCCATGTTGAAGCCAGACTCAGCTGCCAGCACTTGGCAGCCATCTTTAAAACACAGCCCAAACCTCTGATCCCTGTCCAGCTCTTTCCTTGCCCAGGAGCCACATGCCCAGTGCAGGGGCAGTATGCGGCAGCTCCTTGCCCACCCTGCATCCCTGCACCATGGCTGTCCCTGCCCCTGCTCCTGTTCCTGCCAGCAATGCCCACTGCCCCATGCTCCTGCTGGCCATGGTGCTGGCCCCAGAAGTGCCCCCCACCCCAGGCTTCAGGAGAGCCAAGCACTTGCCAGCAGGGGTGAGGGCACCAGGTGCAGGATGTTCTAGTTGACCCCCTCCTCCTACACTGTCCACTCCAGCCTGCCTGCCATGGGGACCCACACATCTCTTACCCCCTTCCAACCCCTCAGGCCACACACATAATTGAAACAAAAAACTTCTATTGCAACACCCACCCATCCCCCCCATCAACAAACAGAGCCCCCTCTCCCTTCCTTCCCAAACACACAAAACCCCTTACCCCCTCTCTTTTCATCACACAGATCCTCCTCCTCCCTCCCTCCACACCCACCAATAAAAAAAATCCTCTTCCCAAAGTGACAACTATTTACAAAAGCCTCAGTCTTTTTATCCTAGAGTGGAGGGCTGTGGGGTGGAGGGGCCTAGGGGGCAGAGCCCAGGGGCAGGTGCTCAGCCTCCTGGCCTCAGGCTGATTCCCCACAGGCCTGGGGGCTGCAACAACCATGAAGGGCATCAGTCTTGTCCACAGCTGATGCTGGAGAGCACTTCTCAGCAGCAGAAGGCTCCCTTTCTGCCTGCCTGATTCGAGGGCTATCATCCCCTTCTGGTGCTGTGCCTGGCACCTCCAGGTATTCAGACACGTGGCCTTGGGGCAAGTGGTGGGGCTGGGCCCAGGCATGTGGTGGGGGAACTGGGGCAGGGGCTGGGCCAGGAGACAGGAGTCATTGGAGGACCTCCTCCCAGGGCCAGGTGGGTGCCTGCTGTGGGGTGGCAGGAAGGACACAGGGGCCCTTCAGGGCCATAGGTGGGGGACAGGCAGTAAGTGGCATGGACACAACTGCTAGGGCCAGAAGGGTTTCCAGGGCCCGGTGTCTAGCATCCTCAGCCCTCCACTGCTCAGGCCTGGAGGCGCACCTGCTGCTGGAGCAGCTTTTTGCATTCTTACTTCGGGGCCTCCATCTGGGCACAGTTCTCACACTCTGCCCAGTCCTGCACCTCCTCTCAGATGAAGTCCTCATAGCACCACCTCTCTTAGTGGGCCAGGTCCTCCTGCTAGCAGGCCTCTGCCCAGGCCTCCTGCTCCTCTGCTTCCCCCACCAACTGCTGGAGCAGGAGGGTCCTGTCTTGCATGCACCACTGGTGTATCCAGAACATGCAGAGGACTCCAGCACTGGGTGGCAGTGACTTAGAGCCCAAATCCCCACTGGGACTGGTGGGTTCTCCCTTGTGTCCAGAAGTTGGCCCTGAAGAGGCAAGGGACAGAAGGCTTTTGTGAGAATCTAAAACATTTCAGAGATAAGTTGTTTGCACCAGGGGCCATGCACTGCCCAGCCTCACACTGGGACTTGGCTACTCATGGGTGCCCAGGGACCATGGTAAGTCAGCAAGGTAGGCCTGAGCCCAGGCAGCTAGTTACCAAACACCTCACCCCTGCTTGGTCCCCTGGGACTGGTGGCCTCCTGGGTGCTGGCTGCAGGCAATCTGCCTCCCCTACCCCCTTCCCAGGGTGGGACAGGCCAAGCTGCTGGCAGCAACTGTTGAATGCCCTTGCTGAGCCAAGGGGGTTTCTGAGCACTTTGCTTTTCTCAGGGACTGTTATCCTTTGGGCCTGGAGGATCGCCCCCTTAAGGTATGACCATCTCTCATGGGCTCCCATCTCCTCTACCTTCTGGGCCCTTAGTGCCTCCCCCACTAGTGTCCTAAGCTCATTGAAGTTGGCTCTTCTGAAGTCAAGGGCTTTAGCCTTGGTGTGAGCCCTAGACGCCCTGCGTTGGATACTGAAATCCAGCAGGTGATGATCACTATCGCCCAGGTGGTCAAGGACCTGCAGTCCCCTCACCAGGTCATCCCCCATGGCAAGGACCAGGTCCAGCAAGGCGTTACCCCTAGTGGGGCTGTGCACTTCCTGGATTAGGTGAAGGTCCTGTAATACAGCCAGGAACCTACGCGAGTGGTCAGACCTGGCTGTCTGCTCCTCTGAGCAAATGTCTGGGTAGTTTAGGTCACCCATGACAATAACATCCCTTGACCTAACTGCCTCCACAAGCTAACTGGAGAAGTCCTAGTCTATCTCTTCCCCCTGGTTGGGTGGTCTGTAGTAGACACCCACCATAAGGTCCCTTCCACCACGCCCCACTTATAGTTAGACCTATAGTGTCTCTGCCCGACCCTCCTTTAAACCGAAGCTAATTCTTGATGATGTGAGGTGCTTTTTGACATAGAGCGCAACCCCCCCCCACCTTTCCTCTCTGTCCTGTCTCTTCTATATAGAGTGTACCCCTGAATGCCCACCATCCAGTCATAGGTAGGGTCCCACCAGGTTTCTGTGAGCCCTCCTAAGTCTGGGTTCTTACTTGCAATCAGGAGGCATAGTTCCTCCTGCTTACACCCCATACTATGAGCATTAGTGTAGAGGCACCTGAGGCCTCCTGAGGGTGCTCGTGCCTTCCTCCCACTCCCAGGACAGTTGTGGCCCTCTGCTCCTCTGACATTGATACTTACCTGTGCTTCCCTTCCTCTTGACACCCCGTGTGCTGGTGAAGCATCCTCTCCACTTGAAGCAGCCCCTTCCCCCGGTGAAGCTAGTTTAAAGCCCGCCGTACAAGATCAGCCAACCTAGAGGAAAAGATACGTCTGCCATTAGGGGAAAGGTGAAGCCGATCCCACCCCAGCATGCCCTCCTGGTGAGATGTGAGCAGTGGGGTACCCCAGGACTCAGTCCTCGGGCCCGCACTGTTTAACATCTTCATCAACAACTTGGACGAGGGGGTGGAATGCACGCTGTCTAAGTTTGCTGATGACACTAAGATATGGTGCGAGGTGGACACGCTTGAAGGGAGAGAGAGGCTGCAAATAGATTTAGACAGACTACAAAAGTGGGCAGATGAGAATAGGATGGGGTTCAACGTAGACAAATGCAGGGTGCTGCACCTTGGGAGAAGGAATCCACAGCATACATACAGGCTGGGGAGTTCCCTTCCTGAAAGCACAGAGGCGGAAAGGGATCTCGGAGTCATTATTGACTCCAAGATGAACATGAGCCACCAGTGCCAGACTGCAGCCTGCAAGGCCACCCATACCTTGTCATGCATCCAAAGGTGCATCTCAAGCCAGTCCAGAGAGGTGATACTCCCCCTCTATGCGACTTTGGTCAGGCCACAGTTGGAGTACTGTGTCCAGTACTGGGCGCCACACTTCAAAAGGGATGTGGCCAGCCTGGAGAGGGTTCAGAGGAGGGCCACCTGCTTGGTGAGAGGGCAGCAGGACAGGCCGTACGAGGAGAGACTGAAGGACCTGAACCTGTTCAGCCTCAGCAAGAGGAGGCTGAGGGGGGACCTGGTGGCTGCCTACAAGCTCATCAGGGGGGATCACCAGCAAATAGGCAGAGTTCTTTTCTCCCCAGCACCACCTGGGGTGATGAGGAACAATGGTCATAAGCTGATGGAGAAGAGATTTAGGTTGGAGATCAGAAGGCAATTTTTTACAGTTAGGGTGGCCAAAATCTGGAACCAACTTCCCAGGGAGGTGGTCCTCACCCCTACCTTGGGCAAACCAAGAGGAGGTTGGACGATCACCTGTCTGGGGTCTTGTGAACCCAGCATTCATTCCTGCCTGTGGCAGGGGGTCAGGCTATATGATCTGTTCAGGTCCCTCCTGACCCTAGCTACTATAAAACTATGAAACTAGGATCCCAGTGGTCTAGGAAAGACTGGGGATAAGGTGTCATGGCCCAGTGGTCTAGGAAAGATTGGGGATAAGGTGTCATGGCCCAAGAGATGCATTTGGATAACAACTAGGATGTGGTAAGTATGGGATATAAGGGGAGGCAGAGCCCCACAAAGAATTTCCTGTGAGGGACAGGCCTGGACCTATCAGCCAGCATAAAAAGCTCCCAACTTTAAAGAAGATCAAAGGCATGGCAGATGAGAAAGATAACATTGAAGAACAGCTGTGATGGTGTTGATCCCCATCCTGACATTGTCTTCTGGTAAGACATTGGGCTGGAGAGGGCTTAGGCCATACAGCACCTACCCCCAACATTGGCTTCATGTTAGAAATATATAAAATATGTTAGAGAACTATGACTATAGGGATGTATGTACCTAAGAAGGGAAAGTACCACCTGGGTTCCCTGACTGATTCCTAATAGTTTGCTGAACACAAAAGCACCCTCATTAGTGCTCCACACTAAGAACAAAAACTGCAGCCTTATTTTCAATGAAATTGAGGCATTATTTGTCCTTTGTCTGTCTAGAAGAGGCAGAGGAACAAATTAAAGACTTGTGTCAATTGGTACATCTTCTGTAGAATCACATTATCATTTACGCAAAGCGGAATTTGTCTTAGAGTATCAACAACCAACTTTTAAGGTGGGAAGTTGAAAAAGGAAAACATACACACTGCAGCAGAGAATATCTGTCAGTCACTTTAAAAGTAGTATATGTTGATTGGTAGCATCAGAGCTATTGTGTATAAGTGGCTGGATGTCTGTTTTTGTTTGCATCATTTCTGTTAATATTTTGGTTTGTCTAGATCCATATTCAATGTAACCTGGCAATTAGATGTATCAAGCAACAACCAGATTCTCTTTTTCCTTCTCAAACTCAAGGTCACTGAATAATCTAAAAACGTGCTTTTACATAATCAATTCTATATACTTTTCACATTAAATGTTTCTTACTATATTTGCTATATGCAGACTTTGTGTTATTAATGTCACAATTCCAGATAGGCCTCCAAAGGTTATTAAATGCTTTTCAGCAATATAGCTTCTCAAACAGCTTAGAAATCAACACAGCTAAATCCAAAGTCCTGCTTTTGGGGAATGAAAGTAGAAAATAAGCATGGTTTTTACTGAAAAAGAAATTAGAACTGGTGTCCTCATCCAAATACCTTGGAATCCCTTTAATAAAAATCTGAGCAAGAATAAACACATTGAAAGCATAATCATAAAGCAAAACAAGCATGGGATGGTGTTTTATCCATATAGGATAAGACCAGTAGAAAGGTATTTTATTAGCAGCACTAAGATTTGCAGAACTAAGATAGAGTCCATTTTATTATATGGAGGGAAATGCTTAGGTGCTGGCTCTCTGGTTCATTAAAAAAAAAAAAATCGAATTCTTATTTAAGGCAGCTTTTAGCTGTACCAAATTCTATGACAAAGGGACTTATGTGATCTCAAAAAGTGCTTATTATGAAAACTTTATTTCAATTAAGAACTCTTAATTGTTTGGTAAAAATACGAGTTTGAATCATTATTATCTATCCTAGACAGTACATTTTAGAATCCTGTCTTGGACCAACTGATTCAAATAAAACCTTATTTGGATGGTTGAATAACATTTATATTCTCCTCAGCTCCAGCTCCTCATGGGGCCAGGAGCTGAGGACGGAGCCGGGCACACCTGAGCCCCTGCATGCATGTGTGCCCCCTTACTAGATCAGAGGCAGCAGCAACAGAGGCAGCAGCGGAGGCAGCAGTGGGGGCAGTATCAGCTGATCCCCCTAGGGTAAGTGGGAGTGGAGGGAACCAGTGCAGCGGAGCTGGATCTATGGGGAAGCCTCCTGGGTCCCTTTTTGCTGAGCCAGCAGGGAGCCGCACTCCGGAGCCACACCGCAAACAGAATACACAAAGAGGCGGGTGAGCAGGAAGGTCTAGAGTGAGACTCCAGCAACGGTAGGGCAAAGGCACCGCTCAAAAATATAAATAAATAGCAACATATAAAATGGTGCCAACGTAGAATGCTGCTAGGGCCCCTGCCCGGGGGGGTGCTGCCTACCCAGGGTTGTCTGAGGCCTCCACCCAGACAGAGCCCATGGGGGAGCTGGTGTCCCCCTGCCCTTCGGCCTTCAGGGGATGCCCAGCAGGGCTGGGGGGCAGGGAATGGGGGCCCCCACACCTGTCCTGCAGGTGCCCATCTTAGGGCCCTGGAGGCGCAGGTGAGGGAGCTCTGGGAGGAGGTTAGCAGGCTGAGGGGAATCAGGGAGGCAGAGGATGAAATTGATGGGTATTTTCTCTCCCTGCAGGTCCATGCATCTAAGGGAGAAGCACCCTGGGAGGTGCCCTCCACAGCAGAGTAGCAGATGGGCACCTCCAGAACCAGGGCTGCTCGCAGCAGAGCAGTACAAGTTCCTTCAGTCTGGCAGAAGAACAGGTACGAGGCCCTGACGACACTGCAGGAGAAGGAAGGAGAGGAGGAAACTTCCAGAGAGAAGGCCACTCCACACTCTCCACACTCTGAACAGGCTGAAGGAGCAAAGCAGACCCGGAGGAAGAAACGCTGAGTGCTCATCATAGGCAACTCCATCCTGAGAGGTACAGAGGGTCCCATCTGTCGCCAGGACCTCTCAACATGCGAGGTCTACTGTCTGCCCAGAGCAAAGATTCAGGATGTGACGGGGATGATCCTGGCCATTATCCAGTCCACTGATTACTACCCCATGGTCCTAATCCATGTGGGCACTAATGATGAGGCCAGGAGGAGCCCTGATCACCTGATGACGGACTAGCACACTCTGGGGGACATGCTGAAGGAGATAGGGGCAGAGGTGGTATTCTCTTCTGTCATACCAGTGAGTGGATGTGGAAGACAACACGAGACCTGCATCAGAGAGGTCAACTTGTGGCTTCAGAAATGGTGTCTCGAGGTGGGCTTCGGCTTCTTAGACAATGACCCACACATCAGGATGAAAGACATGCTAGAGTGGGATGGGCTTCACCTTTCCCCCAAAGGTAAGTGTGTTCTCTTCTAAGTTGGCTGATCTCCTCTGGTGGGCTTTAAATTAGGCTCATCAGGGGAAGGGGAAGACAAGGGCAGAGGACACTTTGGGCCACTAAACCAAGTGTCACCCACAAGAACAGCCCAGCCTAGACTGACGATGAGCAGAACAAATACCCAGATAAGCAACAGGGGCCCGGGTAGTACTGAGATTAGGGGGCCAGTGGATGCATCTTCAGGAGGCCTGAAATGCCTGTACACAAATGTTCATAGTATGGGGAACATGCAGGAGGAACTTACCCTCCTGCCAGCTAACACCAACCCAGACATAGTGGGGCTCACTGAAACATGGTGGGACCCAATGCCCAACTGAGCGGTGAACATCAAGGGCTATAGGCTGTACAGGGAGGAATGGTGGGGTGGGACTCTCTACGTCAAAGAGAAATATACATCTTCAACGAGTAGCACTGGGTCAGAGGAGGGGCACACTGAAGTGCTCTGGGTTAGAATAAAAAAGGTCAAGGGGAAAGGGACTTAACGGTGGGGGTATACTACAGACCACCCAACCAAGGGGAAGAGCTAAACCGGGAATTCTTAAGTCAGCTCATGGAGGCAGTTAGGTCAAAGGATATGATCATCATGGGTGACCTAACTTTCCAGACATCTGTTGGCAAGAGCAGTTGGCCAGGTCTGACCACTCACGTAGGTTCCTAGCTGAGATACAGGACTTCCATCTAACCCAGGAGGTGCGCAGCACCACCAGGGGAGATGCCTTGTTGGATCTGGTCCTGGCCATGGGAAATGACCTGGTGAGGGGTCTGTGAGTGCTTGACCACCTGGGTGACAGCAATCATCACCTGCTGGAATTCACCATCCAGCACAAGGTGGCAAAGGCCTGCAGCAAGGCAGCAGCCCTGGACTGCAGGAGGGCAGTTTTCAATGAGGTAAGGAGAATAGTAGGGAGACACTGAGGTCCTGGAGGGGAGGGGAGCTGGGTGCCCAAGAAGAGTGGTCGTTCCTTAAGGAGACGATCCTTCAAGCCCAAAGGGAAGTAATCCCAACACGGATCAAAGATAGCAAGAGGGTGCAAAACCCCCATGGCTCACCAAAAGCATCCGGGAACATCTCCTAGCTAAAAAGGAGGTATACACTCAATGGAAGGGAGGGGCCATCACCAGGGAGGACTATACCTCTGTTGCTCGGGGCTGTAGTGGGGTGGTCAGGAAGGCCAAGGTGGAGATGGAACTGGGACTAGCTACCCAGATCAAGGACAACAAGAAGTCCTTTTTTGAATACATAGCGGGTAAAAAGAAAGTACAGGGTAATGTGGGGCCTCTGCAGGACCTTAGGCCCATGCTGTTCAACATCTTCATCAGCGACTTGGACGAGGGGGTAAAAAGCACCCTGTTCAAATTTGCAGATGACACTAAGATGTGTGGAGAAGTGGGCATGCTAGAAGGGAGGAATAGGCTGGAATCAGACCTGGACAGGTTACAGGGATGGGCGGATGAGAACAGGATGGGTTTCAACACTGACAAGTGCAAGGTACTGCACCTGGGGAGGAAGAACCAGCAGCATACCTACAGGCTGGAGAACTCCCTTCTCATCAGTGCAGAGGCAGAAAAGGATCGTGGAGTCATTATTGATGCCAAAATGAACATGGGCCGACAATATGGGGATGCAGTCAGGAAGGGTAACTGCACCTTGTCATGCATCCACAGATGCATCTCAAGCAGGTCCAAGGAGGTGATCCTCCCCCTCTATGCGACACTGGTCAGGCCACAGTTGGAGCACTGCGTCCAGTTCTGGGTGCCACACTTCAGGAGGGATGTGGACAACATACAGAGGGTCTAGAGGAGAGCCACCTGCATGATCAGGGGTCAGCAGGGCAGGCCTTACAAGGGGAGGCTAAGGGACCTGAACCTGTTCAGACTCCACAAGAGAAGGCTGAGCGGGGATCTAGTGGCCATTTACAAACTAGTCAGGGGGGACCAGCAGGCATTGGGAGAGTCCCTGTTCCCCCGAGCACTACCAGGAGTGACAAGAAATAATGGTCACAAGCTGGCAGAGGGTAGATTCGCACTAGATATCAGGAGGCGCTACTTCACTGTCAGGGCGGCTAGGATCTGGAACCAACTTCCAAGAGAAGTGGTGCTGGCTCCTACTCTGGAGGTCTTTACAAGAAGGCTGGATGAACACCTTGCCAGGGTCATTTGACCCCAGTACTCTTTCCTGCCATGGCAGGGGGTCGGACTTGATGATCTGCTCAGGTCCCTTCTGACCCTACCAACTATGAAACAATGAAACACATGGTCTGGGAAACATCCTGACAGCCACTGATGCAATATTAGCCCTTGTGGTAGGCCCCCTCCCAGCTTACCTTGTCACCACAGCCCCAGTGGCTAGTCCAGGACTGGCACAGCTGCTGCTCCACAACCAAAGGAGCTGGGCCTTGATTGGAGCATGGCCTGGCAGCCACACACTGAAAAGTGGCCCAAGGGCCAGGAACGTGGTGGGATGTGTCAGTCACCAGAACCAGAACAAGATGCACTCCCCATCACCAGAAACACCCTGCAACCACTTGCACCAGCCAGTAAGCTGGAGGAACCATCCCAGGCCCACCTGAGCACAAAGGGTGAAAGCCTCAGGGGAAAAGGAGGCAGATAGAAGAAGGGGAACAAGGGGTCAAGGGAGCAGATCCCTAAGCCCTGAAGCTCAAAAGTGAGCGGCTCAGCATGGGGGCAATGTTGCCCTGCCCACCATTCAGCCTGAGCCATGTCAAGTTATGTTGTTTTTCTGTGTTAACATTTTTTTCTCCAAGTGTAACAGATCATGGCAAGACACCATGATCCTAAAACAAGAGACCATATCCCTAGAGCATCATTTCAGCTGACCACCCCATCCTGCCACCTGGAGCAACATCAAGGTACAGTCTGTGATGTACATTTCTGAGTGGAAAGGAGTGTAGGGAAGAAGGAGCCCCACAGAAGACAGACCAAGCATGGTTTCCCAGAGCTGGTAAGGACCACTGAGCAATCTCACAGATAACACCCAAAGTCATGGCGGGTGAGTATGCTCAGGGGACAGTCCACCCCCCACCCCCACAGATGATAGGGTGAGGGCCTATCATACTCCTATATTTTAAAAAAGGTATACATTTGAGAATTAAAGATGCTGACATAAACAAGATATAAATGTTCCCTAGAAACCTACCTGAATTACACAAGTATAAACAATAAAAGACTATTATTAAGGACCTATTTAACTTATGGAGAGAGAAAGCCATTTTGGGGGCTTTGTTCTGTCACAAAGTCCATTTTGTGGGGATTTCACAATGGCCCCACCCCTCAGCGCTGATTGGTGGAGAGGGCCCTGGTGGGGCAGAAGGAGGGAGGAGCAGGCCACAATCTTGTCTGTTGCCCCCTTCATGCCACCGCAGCAGCTGGTGCCTTTCCCTTCTAGGTGGGCCGTGAGACCTGCCCAGTACAAGACTTAATAAAAACTTATTTTCATTAAGGTTGGTTTTTTTTTCATGGAAAACCCTGGATTGTGTAGGAAACCCAGGATTTCAGTTTCTGCAAAATCTACAAAACTGTGATTTAAGTAGTTCCCTAGCCATTATTGGACAGATATTTACTCATATATATAGATTGGCAGTCATTATGGATAGGTAGTGTTAGACTATACAGACAGAATATGTTCTTATGGGAATAATGAGGTGGATCAATGATGCTTAACTTCTGGCCCAGGAACATAGGGCCTAGAGAGGGGTCCCTATGGGTCTAGAAATTTGGTGATGGGGAAGCAGTGGCAGTATTAATTGCCACTCCCCTGTTGCCAAATTTCTGGACCTGTGGAGAGCCCCACAAGCTGAAAGACATGACCATGTGTGCTAGATCGCTGGTCTCCATTGTGGCAAGCATATAGGGTTACTCTGCAGCCAGATCCGCTGCACGGGATTGGGTTGGCACATGGATGGATCTGTTTTGGGTGAGGACAAGGGATCAGACTGGTGTGTGTGATTGCACCTACACGCTGATCCTGTGCATGGGGTCCACCTTGCTGACCACCCCATGCCACTCACCTGGCCCACAGAGCCAACAGGTTGAGCATTTCTGCGATAAATGATTTAAATCACTATTTGTGGCCTTATTCATTCTTTGAAAAATCAGAAAAAAAGGATCTCTCTATTAGTGGAAGATTAAAAAAACTGTGGTACTGTGGAGAAAAAACGTAATTTAGCTCCTTTCTAATGATTTATGTACTCCTATGATGCGTTTACATTACTTGCACAAAGAATTAGAGCCAAAATCAAATAAAAATCTTCTTTTTATATACTTTGACTCTACTATTGTGTATTGCTTTTTCTTATATATTTTCATATCATTATATATTATGTTTTATTTTAATTTTGCCTAAATGGGTAGGATGTGTCATCTTATTGTATAATTTTAGTAATAACAATGTTTTATATCATTTGACTATCATATTTTATATAATTTTAATGCCAATTTTATTGTATTGTTTTAGTGAAAGGTATAAATAAACTGCTGCTAAGTGACTAATGAATAGAAAGTTGAAAATCATATTAAATATTTCACTAAAATTCCCCCAGGTTTTCAAAATTGGGAGATGATTGTTTTGATCAAGCTGTAAATGTTCCGAATAGTCCTTTCTCAAAGCACTTGATGTCAGCCAAAAATGTGCAAAGGTAGAAAAAAACCCAACATAAAACATTGCCTCTAGATTAATTCTTATTTAATTCAAATCTTTTTACCTACCCAAGGGTTACCAAATATACATAATATTCTTTCCCCCCTCCCCACCCCTGCTTCAGCATGTATGTTAGAACTCGGGGTAAATTTTGATGAACAAGTATTACTACAGCAACAAAAAGCCAGTAATATACATCTCTTCCATATTTCTGTGCATAAGCTCCACAGAGAATAGTAATTTTTACTTACTCAAGATTAGTGAGTAAAAGATAGCATACAAATCAGGCAACATTGAAGATGAAATACAGTATACAGGAAAATGCAGAGTCTGTGCAAGTGAAACATCTGCATCCACAGAAGTATGTAACTGCTTTATCATTAACATTTTATCATTTATCTCTTTGAAAATGTTTATTATTTACCCAGGTTACTAGACTGCCCAGTAGAGAGTAAGGTGAGCTATTCACTGAGAAAAGAAAACACATCAGAGGCAGTACAAATTTCCCTAACTCCCTTCCAATGTACCCTTATACAGTAAAATCCTTGTTATCCAGCATTTGAGAACCTGGAACACTCTGTTAACTGGAATTTCCATCCGGCTGAACATGGGTGAGGGCAGGAGGAGCAGGGAGGTGGGGAGCTCGCGCATGGTGGCTGCTGCCCCCCACCAATCTGCACTGCAGCTGCTTCACCTGCGGCCGCTGCCACTTCCCCCCCCCCCCCCCCAAGTATTCGCATCTGATCGGAAACTGTCAGCCACAGGTAACTGGCATTTTTAGACACCCACAGCCCCCATTCGATGACAGGGATTTTACTGTACTAACTTTAGGTGTCATCTCTAGAGATAAGTTTGTTCACATTAATTCCTGTAGCATACTGACTTGCTGTGTACCAATTAATGCCATTTTTCTCAGGTATACACACATATGGAACTACTTTTAAGGCCAGTATCTCATTATTTTATTTAGATTATATTCCCATTAAGGAACAGCTCCTAATAATGAATATTATGATCTTACTGTAACCTTTCTGTATTCAAGTTATTTTATACACATACATGTAAACATGCAGTGACTTCCAGGTTGATAAATCTAGCAAATTTAGCACAGAGAAATCATGAGAGTATATGCAAAATTATGCAGTGAGTAATCTAAATGAAGCTATAGGAAAAATTTTAGGTAAAAAGGATATAATTACCTTGAATGGAATTTCTGTAAGACCATAGCTTTATTCATTTTGGAATGATAGATTATAAAAGAGTTTGGAAATCTTTGGATAAATACCACTAGAAAGGAACCGATCTGTATTACTTCAGGGTTCACAAAAGCTTCTTGATATTTTTCAGGCAAATATACTCAGAGCAGATATTTTCAGATTTTAACACGTCTTTTACACTTCATATCAGTGCATTGTGTTTGAGTATTAGGCCATATTGAATAAAAATGGTAGAAATACATAGGAAGAAATAAAAAAAAAATACCAATGTAGGCTGAATCTTGTCTGCAGTAAAGAAACAGCCTCTGATAATTAAAAAAATATCCTACACTATATGGACCACTATGCATTACTGAGTTGTTTGGAAGGAATTGCGTGCTGTCATCATTGATCATACCTAAAGTTTAGATCCCAGCAATAGACTGGTCAGAAAAATAATGAAACTCTCACAAATTGATTTTATCTGAAATTCACAAGCCAGGAAAAATATATTTGATTGTCTACTGGGAAACTACATGGAAAATAATATTGGATATTGTCCCTGGTAGAATTTAAAGTACAGCATTAAACACTGTAACCTTTGTGGAAAGTAAATGGTTATAAATCTTACGTTGGTACATAGGTAGCTCTAGTCTCAACACTACTGAAGGCTATTTTATATAACCATATTATTATTCACCTCACCAAAAGATGCTAACTCTTTAGCTTTCAAGAATAATAGAAAAGGAATGAGGTGCATAATAATATCTACAACACTAAACCTATGTGGAAGACAGATTCAGTGGTGTAAGCTAAGGACCATATTCTAGTTTCTTTGGAAAAAAAGGGTTCTTGCATTAACATTTAAATTGACATAAAATTTGCTGTTAAAAATGAATTAACACCAAACATCAGCATATAGATTACCTTGTTGCACAAAGTACCCCTAGATTCTTAAAACATCTCCACAGTCATCTCCCAGTAAAAATGTGTCACCGTTTTATAAGAATATTTTTTAATGCAAGGAACTAACTGTATTTTAATTTTCTTTCTTTTCTTTCCAAGTTAATGTTCTAATTTATGAAAGTCATTTGAGGAGGCAAAGTATATTTGTGCCGGAAGGGGGATTTTCTTTAGTTATGGGAAAAAATCAGATTTTTTTTTTTTTTTTTAGTGAATTTATCCATAAATGGGGGGGGGGGGGGGGGGGAGGTCGTTTCCAGACAGCTATTTCCAAGAGTAAATTTGTTTCACAAATAAAAATATTAAGGTAAAATATTGACTAAGCCTTTATATCCATCCATCTTTACTTTTTCTTTTTGAGCCATTAAGTGCAAAACTGAGATATGTGTTTGATTTAGAGTCCATTATCCCCATTAAACTCACTGGTAGTTTTGTTATTAAATTTAAAGAATCCCAGACTGAAACCTCAGACTTTAAGCAGATCTCTCCTTTGAGGTAGTCTGATATATCCAAGTAAAAACTCCAGACAAATGAGGCGCAGCATAGCTATATAGCCCATCCATGCCACATTGCTTGACACTTCAATGAAGGGCAATTTGCTTGAATGAGCCCTGATTTACTTTGCAGACCTACCCAGCAGTGTCCCGGGGAAAAAACAAAACACAACAAAATAAAACAAAACTTCAGCACATTTTATCTTGGGCACTTCAAAGGTACTTAAGTAGGACAATGGGTTTACATGTCTATCAGCTCTCAGGCTTTCTCTTGGGAGAAATGTGAAGTCTGTTTACACCTTTAGTAACAGCTACTTTCTCTTATATTACATCTGCATCAAGACTACTGAAAAAAAATGGGGCAAAAAGGAAAAAAAATAATTTTATTTTTGAAAAATATTGAATTTCAAATTATTATTTGATTAAATATTACGTTTCTTCCCTTGGGCCTTCACCTCCACTGCCCTGTCCCTCCCTCCCTCCTTCCCTTCCTTCCTTCATACTCAGTGCAATACAATGACAATTCTCTGGCTAGTGGACATTTTAAACTCTATTTTTACTTCTTATTCCACTCTCTAACAATCCAAAATGCCTGCATCTCTCAAAAACTTAAGAGCTGTCAAAGAAATAAAAAGTGAAGGAGTGCCCCCTTCTTCTGTGTTCCAGACAGCATTTATACTGCATACTCTATTGCATTCTGTGTATGTAAAGAGGGGATGGGGCAATTTAGGGGAAACGATGAGGAGAAAGTCCTGAAAATTCATTCTTCTGAAAATAAGTCACTTCTCAAAAAAACAGAAAAGAAAAAAGAATACAAATTTCAATTCTAGACAATATATTTTTTTTGTTTTCTATTAAAAATTAGAAATAAAAATCTAGTCAATAATAACATTTTTGCATGCATAACTTTGATTAGGATATGATTCAATGTTTTGGTTGTAAAATTTCAGCCATCAATAATCAGCAAATATTTACCATCTCACTGTGATTAATTATTAAGTAAAATGTTGAAAGATGTTTGGGAAAGATAGAGGATATGCAAGTGTATCTTTTAATTTAGCTTAAAAAATACCTTGAGTCTATAACTTTTTAATATAGTATGCAGAGAGCTCCAATGTGGTATGGAACCGGTGCATCCAAACATTTTAATTCATACCCTAGGCATTTCTAATAACCTCTTTGCAGCGAAGCACAATGCCAACTAAATAGTGTGATAGTGAATAAACTAATTGATATAGCTGAGCATGAGGCTATTGATAGCCCTCTCCACAAAAACTGTTATAATCAATCCTAAAACTCACTGGAAGCCAATATAGAGACCACGGCAACTGTGAAACACGCTGAGTTTATGTTACTGTATTTGAGAGACATTACAGTTCATTCAATACATTACCAGGAGGATTTTTACAAATGAATTAAAATAATTGTACCTTAACATAATGAGATTGTGGATGGATGATCCCGATGATTACGGTAGTCATTTTTACTGATTTTATAGCAGTTACTAAGAACCAGGCTGCCCCTTTATGACAAAACTGAAAAGAGTCACTCGGGGAAACTATGGGATTCTTCTCAAAATTTTCTGTTAAGGACAACATGTTTGTTCCACAGCTACCTTCCACTCCCTTTCATGAAATAAGACAACTGGTCTGTCCTCATATCACAGATCCCAGGAGAACTGAAGGGTGCTAGGTTCTCTGAAAGTCCATGTTGTTCTGCTGTATTAGCATAGCTCCAAGGAAGCCATATTAAAAACATCCCTGATGCTAAACCTGTTTCAGGAAACTCCTAAGATGGGATCTATCACCACTAAATGAGTTCTGCATAAAAAGCCCAAGACAATATCAGATGTTTCAGGCTATCTTTTCAGAGTTTCTGGAGAAATGACACTTCAGTTGAGACAGCTCTTTGTCCCAGGGTACCTAGTCCTTCTCTATATAAAGCTCGGGACATGTGTACACAGGAGAATGCAGATCAGAGGGGCATAATCTTGTTCTAAATGTTGTAAGGCAAAATTACCTCAATGTGTGAGCTTTAGAAAGAAAATAAATATTAACAGAGAAAAAAGCCTAGTACGGCTTATGGAACCTCTAGAGAGTGCTAATACCCACCAGAAGTCAAAATCATTGACAACTTAGACTGGAAAGTGTAGAATTTAACAAACTCTATTTATATGTCCCCTAAAAATCAGCCACATGACACAAGTATGACAATGTAAATAACATCCTCTGAAAGTATTTATTATAGAATGCAATATCTCTATATCACAAAGACATCTGGTAGTCAAATAACACATTGCAAGTAAACTTATTACACTGATGTTCCAGTAAAAGCATGATTATCCCTATCCAAACCATCGTATACAAACCCATTGTCTAACCTCTTAGCGAAACTAGACAGTCAACCCTGATACAACACAGTACATAACATCCTAACCTGTCACAGGTAAAAAAGAAGGACCATTATGGCCAGGGTCCTAATTCTATAAGGCTATTAATATATGCTTAAGTAATCCCGGGAAGAGGACCACACCCCCTGCTACAGAGGAAGGCAAAAACCACTGATACCAATCTGACTATGGGTTAAAAAAAATTCCTGACCCCAAATATAACAATTGGTTTGACCCTGAATAGAGAGGCAAGACCCTCTAGCCAAGGACTTCCAGGTTTAAGTCCCAGCAGGAGTACTGGAACACAATCCCAGTCAAAATCCCCAGCTCTGGCCACAGTCAATACCCAATGCTTTTGAGTAAGGTTTAAAGAAAAAACCTTGATACATGTAGCAGTGAGGAAGGAGGTGGAGATAATTTCCTCCCACCCCCCACATAGCAACCAGCAAAGCCCAGAAGCATGAGAAGTACCCATAATAAAATATAGGCAAAGATATGCCTAGATCATCCCTGACCAGTGCCTATCCAACCCCTTCCTGAACACTTCCAGTTATGGAGAGTCCACAATTTCCCTAGGTAGTCTATTTGACTTACTCTTCTAACACTGCAGACATTCAGATATCCAATCTAAACCTACTTTGCTGTACCTTCAAGCCATTGGTCTATGTCCTTCTCTCTGTCACAAGAGAGAAAAGGTGCTTTCCCTCTTCTTTATGGCAGCCCTTCAAGTATTTGAAGACTGCTACCATAGACATTTCATAGACATTAGGGCTGGAAGGGACCTCAGGAGATTACCGAGTCCAGCCTCCTGCCCACGGGCAGGAAATCAGCTAGGGAGTCTATTCCAGGGCTTGGGGGCTCAGACAGTAAAGAAGTATTTCCTTATGTCCAGCCTAAAATGGTCTTGGAGGAGTTTAACCATTTGACCGTGTCATCCCTTGCAGCGCTCTGGTGAACAGGCGTTGCCCCAGATCCTGAAGAACACCCCTTATATAGCTACAGGCAGCCACCAGGTCACCCCAGAGCCTGCACTTTTCCATGATCCTGCACTTTGCCCTCTGATCATGTGTGTGGCTCTCCTCTGGACTCTCAAGCTTTTCCACATCCTTTTTTAATTGTGAAGCCCAGAATTGGATGCAGTACTCCAGCTACGGCCTCACCAAGGCCAAGTACAGCAGGAGGATGACATCCTGAGATTTGCTTGAGAAGCATCAATGGATGCAAACCAGAGTTTTGTTCACTTTACCAGCTGTGACATCACATTGGTGGCTCATGTTCATCTTGTGGTCAATCATGACCCCCAAGTCCCTTTTGGCCATGGTGCTAGTGAGTGTAGCACTGCCAAGCCTATAAGTGTGATGTGGGTTTTTTCTCCTGAGGTGGAGTACCTTACATTTATCAATACTGAACATCATCAGGTTTTTATTCACCCAACTTTCTAAGCTTATCAAGGTCAGTCTGGATCACCAAGTGTGGATGCTTTACCCAGAAGTTTGGTGTCATTGGTGAACTTGGCCAGTCCACTTCTGGCACCAGTGTCCACAAAGTTAATAAAGATGTTAAGGAGTACAGGTCTAAGGATGGAGCCTTGGGGGACACCACTGGTCATGGAGATCCATGATGATTCACTTCCATCAACTACCACTCTCTTGTCTGACCTTGGAGCCAATTCCCGAGCCATTCCCCAGCCATTAGACTGTGATGTAGCTGAGGCCACAGTTGGACAATTTTTCCATGAGAAGATTGTGGGACACCAGATCAAAGGCTTTTTAAAAGTCCAGATAAATGATGTCAATCTCTTCTTCCTTGTCCAGGTGATATGTCACCTGGTCATAGAAGGAGTGAGATTCGTCAGGCAAGACGTACCTGCAACAAACCCCTCAGGATGGCCATCAGTCAGTTTGTCAGGAATGGTCGCTTTGATAATTTTTTTCCAAAATCTTCCCAGGGATTGAGGTCAAACTGATTGGCCTGTAGTTCTCCAGATCTACTTTCCTCCCTTTTTTGAAGATAGGCACCACATTGCCTTCTTCCAATCTTTGGGTACTTCACCTGAGCACCACGAGTTCTTGAAGATCCTTGCCAGTGGCTGGGCTACAGTGCCTGCCAGTTCCTTAAGTACCCTGGGGTACAATCTGTCAGGACCAGTTGACTCCAAGGTGTCCAGCCTCTTAAGGTGCTCCTTTACAAGGTCCACACCAATGTTGGGTATAAATTCACCCTCCTTGGCCATCCCACATTGTGTTAGGGAGGGCAGTCCCTTTGGGCTGGTGAAAAACCGATGCAAAATACCCATTAAGCAGGTTGGCTTTTACCTGGGTGTTGGTTGTCAGTTGTCCCATTTGATTTAGCAGGGGTCCAATGTTACCCTTGCTTTTCTTCTGACTCCCCACATATCTGAAAAAGGACTTTTTATTGTACTTGATATGTATAGCCAGCTGGAATTTGGTTGCAGCCTTGGCTTTCCTGGTTCACTCCCTACAGGTATGGACCAGTGCAGAATACTCCTTCTTAGTGGGGATTTCAGTCTTTCATCCTTTATAAGCCTCTCTTTTTAGATGCAGGAGGTCCACAAGTTCTCTGCTGAGCCAAGGAGATTGCTGTGCCCTTTTCCTACCTTTCCTCCGAGACAGGATGGACAGCCCTTGTGCCTTCAGGATTGCTCCCTTAAGGAGCAACCATTCGTCTTGGACTCCCTTCCCTGTTGAATCATGGCCCCTTAGAACCTCAACAACAAGCCTTCTGAGTTTGTTAGAGTCAGCTTTTCTAAAGTTGAGACTTCTGCATTGCTGACTGACTTGCCAGCTTTGTGATGGATAGTAAAAATGATAAGCTCATGGTCTCTGTCTCCCAGCTTTCCTTCGATTCTTAGTTGCTGACTAGATCATCCCCTTTGGCCAGTACCAGGTCCAGTAGCACTTTACCTCTTCTCAGTGCATAGACCTGTTGAGTCAGGTAGAGCTCATCCAGGCATGTGAGGAAGCTTTGTGACCACTCAGATTTGGTTGAGTTCTCTTCCCATGAGATGTCCGGATAGTTGAAGTCTCCCATGTCAACCATGCACCAAGAGTATGCAGCCTCAGCCAGTTCCCTGGCAAATTCCTGGTCAAGCTCTTATTACTGATTAGGAGGTCTGTAGTATACTCCTACCACTGTGTCCTGTGTGCCATGTTTCTTATGTATTTTAACCCAGCGGGTCTCCAGTTGTCTACCCTGGGTGCCAATGTCAGCTTGCAGGGATGTGTAGCTTTCCTGAACATAGAAAGCTACACTCCCACCCCTTTCTTCTGCATGATCTCTCCTGTACAGGGTATAGTCATCTATACATGTGGCCTAGTCATAGGTGGAGTCCCACCAGGGCTCCATTATCCCTATGAGATTGTAGTCATCCTTGTTTAGCAGAAGGACCAGTTCCTCCTCCTTGTTCCCCAAGCTCCTGGCATTGGAGTACAGGCATGTAAGTGTCCCATTGGAAGCCCTAGGCTTCCTTGCACTCCCAGGAGGACACCGTTCCAGGACTGGGGTAGGAGTAGATTTCCTTGAGTGCCCTAACCTGTTGGTTTTGCAGAAGTTGTCTAGTGGGCTTGCTTTGATGTTTATTCACCCATCCTTGGTAGGCTTAGTTTAAAGCACGGTCAAGCAGGTCAGCTATTCTGGCTGAAAAGAGCTTCCTTCCCAGTGAAGTGAGGTGGAGGCCATCTCTTCCCAGCAGACCACTGACTCTCTCACCAAAGAGCGGACTGTGATCATGTAAGCCAAAGCCTTCATGATGACACCAGTGCTGCAGCCTTCAGTTGACTACCTCAATCCATCTCTCCCTCCTCAGCCCATGACCCGTAACTGGGAGGATCTAGGAAAAGACCACCTGTGTCCCCAACACCCTAAACCCCACTCCCAAAGCCCTGTAGCCACTCATGACATGGCCAGGATTGCTCTGAGCCATGTCATTTGTGCCCATATAGATAAGGAGCATAGGGTAGCGGTCAGAGGGCTGGATAAGCTTTGGGATCCTCTCAACTACATTCTGGATATGGGCCTCCAAGAGGCAGCAGTCCTCCCGGGCTAAGGGGTTGGGGTGGCAGTTTGCTCCCTCAGTCCTCCTCAGGAAGGAGTCTCCCACAGCAACCACTCTGCATTTTGTCTTAGGGAGAGCAGGGATGGTAACTGTGAGTGTTCCTCCCTTGCCTGCCTTATAGTTTCATAGTTTCATAGTTTCACAGTAGCTAGGGTCAGGAGGGACCTGAACAGATCATATAGCCTGACCCCCTGCCACAGGCAGGAATGAATGCTGGAATCACAAGACCCCAGACAGGTGATCGTCCAATCTCCTCTTGAATTTGCCCAAGGTAGGGGCGAGGACCACTTCCCTGGGAAGTTGGTTCCAGATTTTGGCCACCCTAACTGTAAAATATTGCCTTCTGATCTCTAACCTAAACCTATTCTCCATCAGCTTATTACCATTGTTCCTCATCACCCCAGGTGGTGCTAGGGAGAAAAGGGCTCTACCTATTTTCTGTTCAACTCCCCTGATGAGTTTGTAGGCAGCCACCAGGTCCCCCCTCAGACTCCTCTTGCTGAGGCTGAACAGGTTCAGGTCCTTCAGTCTCTCCACGTAGGGCCTGTCCTGCTGCCCTCTCACCAAGCAGATGGCCCTCCTCTGAACCCTCTCCAGGCTGGCCACGTCCCTTTTGAAGTGTGGTGCCCAGTACTGGATGCAGTACTCCAACTGCAGCCTGACCAAAGTTTCACAGAGGGGGAGTATCACCTCTCTGGACCGGCTTGAGATGCACCTTTGGATGCATGACAAGGTACGGCTGGCCTTGCTGGCTGCGGTCTGGCTTTGGCGGCTCATGTTCATCTTGGAGACAATAATAACTCCGAGATCCCTTTCCGCCTCTGTGCTTTCAAGAAGGGAACTCCTCAGCCTGTATGTATGCTGTGGATTCCTTCTCCCAAGGTGCAGCACCCTGCATTTGTCTACGTTGAACCCCATCCTATTCTCATCTGCCCACTTTTGTAGTCTGTTTATATCTATTCGCAGCCTCTCTCTCCCTTTAAGTGTGTCCACCTCGCCCTACATCTTAGTGTCATCAGCAAACTTGGACACCATGCTTTCCACCTTCCTCGTCCAAGTCATTGATGAAGATGTTAAACAGTGCGGGCCTGAGGACTGAGCCCTGGGGTAACCCACTGCTCACACCTCACCAGGTCGAGTACAACCCGTCCACCAGTACTCTCTGGGTGCGCCCCGTCAGCCAATTATTTACCTATCCAACTGTGTAGGCATCAATGCCACAGTCGCTTAATTTATTGATGAGGATGGGGTGAGAGACAGTAGCAAAGGCCTTCTAAAATTCTAGAAAGACTACGTCCATGGCAACACCATCATCCAATGATTTAGTTACTTGGTCATAAAAGGCCATCAAGTTGGTCAGGCAGGACCTGCCTTTGATGAACCCATGCTGATTGCCCCTGAGCATGATCTCCCCTGCAGGTCCCCCCACAGATGTGCTCCTTGATGATTCTCTCCAAGTTCTCCCCAAGCACCGAGGTGAGGCTTACAGGCCTATAGTTACTTGGGTCCTCCTTCCTTCCTTTCTTGAAAATTGGGAACACATTAGCCAGTTTCTAATCCTCTGGCACCTGGCCAGATGACCACGAATGCTCATACAGCTAGGCCAAGGGCTCCGCAATGATCCCTGTCAGCTCCCTCAACACCCTTGGGTGGAGGGCATCTGAACCTGAAGATTTAAAAATGTCTAGCCCTTCCAGAAGATACCTAACTACATCTGCACTGATTGAAGGCCTGACAGAGCTATCCCCAAGATTGACCCTACCTCTGGTAGGTGGGATATCCCGGTCCCTGTTCACAAAAACAGAGGCAAAGAAACTGTTAAAAATATCAGCTTTCTTGTCTGGCGTAGCCACAAGATTACCGTTTGCATCTTGCAGGGGCCCTACATTGCCTGGTGTCCTCTTCTTGCTCCAAATGTACTTGATGGATAATAGAATTCACCATAAGATGTCTAGTGGGTAAGGTAACTAGTAGGGTGAAAGTGCTAGACTTTAGGAAAGCTTATTTCAATGAACTCAGGTGACTAGTCAAGGACGCACTACAGAGTAGGAGTTTTGAAGAAATGGGAGCCCAGGAAGGGTGGCTGTGTCTTAAGGAAATGATCCTTTGGGCACAGAGGGAGACGATCCTGATGAGAGGAAAAAGAGGGAAAGGGGCCAGGAGGGTTCCTTGGCTGAATAGAGAAATCCAGGGCAGCCTGCAGACTAAAAGGGGAGCATATAAAAAGTGGAAACGGGGAGAGATTACCAAAGAGGAGTATACCTCCTCTGCTCGCACTTGTAGGGAGGCAGTTAGACGGGCCAAAGCTACCATGGGGCTGAGGATGGCATCCCAAGTAAAGGATAACAAAAATGTGTTTTTTAGATATATAGGGAATAAAAGGAAGGCCCAGGGTGGAATAGGAGCCCTATTGAATGGGCAGAAGCAATTGGTGACAGACAGGGGGGACAAGGCTGAACTCCTCAATGAGTTCTTTGCCTCAGTGTTCCTAAGTGAGCGGCAGGACAAGGCTCTCACTGGGATTGTAGAGAGGCAGCAGCAAGGCACCAGACTGCCATGCATAGACCCTGAGATGGTGCAGAGTCACTTGGAGGAACTGGATGCCTTTAAGTCGGCAGGGCCGGATGAGCTCCATCCGAGGGTAGTGAAGACACTGGCTGATGTCATTGCACAGCCACTGGTGGGAATATTTGAACACTCGTGGCGCACGGGCCAGGTCCCAGAGGACTGGAAAAGGGTCAATGTGGCCCCCATTTTCAAGAAGGGGAGGAAGGAGGACCCAGGCAACTATAGGCCAGTCAGTCTCACCTCCATCTTAGGCAAAGTCTTTGAAAAAATTATCAAAGCTCACATTTGTGAGAGCCCAGCAGGGCAAATTATGCTGAGGGGAAACCAGCATGGGTTTGTAGCAGGTAGATCATGCCTGACTAATCTAGTCTCTTTTTATGACCAGGTTACAAAACGCCTGGACGCAGGTGTAGGGGTTGATGTCGTATACTTAGACTTCAGGAAGGCCTTCGATACGGTATCCCACACCACCATACTGGTAAACAAGTTAAGAGGCTGTGACTTGGATGACTACACAGTCCAGTGGGTGGCGAATTGGCTAGAGGGTCGCACCCAGGGAGTCGTGGTGGATGGGTCGGTATCGACCTGGAAGGGTGTGGGCAGTGGGGTCCCGCAGGGCTTGGTCCTTGGACCGATACTCTTCAATGTCTTCATCAGCGACTTGGATGAGGGAGTGAAATGTGCTCTGTCCAAGTTTGTGGATGACACAAAACTGTGAGGAGAAGTGGACACGCCGGAGGGCAGGGAACAACTACAAGCAGACCTGAACAGGTTGGACATATGGGCAGAAAACAACAGAATGCAGTTCAACACTGAGAAATGCAAAGTGCTGCATCTAGGGAGGAAAAATGTCCAGCATACCTACTGCCTAGGAAATGACCTGCTTGGTAGAAAGGAAGCGGAAAGGGATCTTGGAGTCCTAGTGGACTCCAAGATGAACATGAGTCGGCAGTGTGACAAAGCCATCAGAAAAGCTAACGGCACTTTATCGTGCATCAGCAGATGCATGACGAACAGATCCAAGGAGGTGATACTTCCCCTCTATCGGGCGCTGGTCAGACTGCAGTTGGAATACCGCATGCAGTTTTTGGTGCCACACTTCAAGAGGGATGTGGATAACCTGGAGAGGGTCCAGAGAAGGGCCACTCATATGGTTAAGGGCTTGCCAGCTAAGGAGAGACTGGGGCACCTGGACCTCTTCAGCCTCCGCAATAGAAGGTTAAGTGGTGACCTTGTGGCTGCCAATAAGTTCATCACGGGGGCACAGAAGGGAATTGGTGAGGTTTTATTCACCTAGGCGCCCCCGGGGGTTACAAGAAATAATGGCCATAAGATAGCAGAGAGCAGATTTAGACTAGAAATTAAGAAGAACTTCTTCACAGTTCGAGTGGCCAAGGTCTGGAATGGGCTCCCAAGGGAGGTGGTGCTCTCCCCTAACCTGGGGGTCTTCAAGAGGAGGTTAGATAAGCATCTAGCTGGGGTCATCTGAACCCAGCACTCTTTCCTGCCTATGCAGGGGGTCAGACTCAATGATCTATTGAGGTCCCTTCTGACCCTAGCATCTATGAATCTATGAAAAAGGACTTTTTGTTGTCCTTAATCCTGGACACTAGCCTGAATTCCATCTCTGCCTTGACCTTCCTAATAGCCTTCCTACACTCACGGGCCGAGGAGGAGTACTCCTCCTTGGTGATAGCTCCTCCCTTCCACTGGTTGTATACCCCGCTTTTAGTCTTCAGGCATTCCTGAATGCCCTTGGTGAGCCAAGGGGGTTTCTGAGCACTCTTATCCCCCTTGTTTCTCTCAGGGACTGTTACCCTTTGGGCCTGGAGGATCACCCCCTTAAGGTATGACCATCCCTTATGGACTCCCATCTCCTCTACCTTCTGGTCCCTCGGTGCCTCCCCCACTATTCTGCTAAGCTCATTGCAATTGGCCCTTCTGAAGTCAAGGGCTTTAGTCTTGGTGTAAGCCCTTGATGCCTGCGTTGGATAGTGAAATTCAGCAGGTGATGATTGCTATTGCCCAGGTGGTCAAGGATCTGCAGTCCCCTCACCAGGTCATCCCACGTGACCAGGAACAGGTCCAGCAAGGCATTACCCCTTGTTTCAGAGCTCCAGATGGGATTTAACCCTGGTGCAGCAGGCCTTTGTCCTGTGATGGGTGCCACTTCCTGCATGTTCTTGACCACTGGTGTCTGTCACAGGGGTATGTCAGCAGCTGATTGTGGCTGTGCTCTGTGCTCAAATGGTATTGGCCAGAGACAGGTGGGGAGTGAGTGTCTGGGACCCTTAGCTAAGTGGTGGCAGCCAGCAGAACCCAAACAGTAAGCACTGGCTTTGTGGCTGATGGGACCAGGTGTCATGAGGGGCCCCAGGGACAGCAGAATGCAAGGGGCTCCCACCAGCTGTTCAATCCTGTCATGAGCTTGGATCTTTCTGAAGATGCCCCAACTCCTGGTGCTGTACAGAGCTGAGCATTATCCCAATCCAAACAGTGTTGGGAGTAAAACCCAAGTGGGTGCCCTTTGCAGCCATAGGCATGGTAGGAAGGAGCCGGGGATGCCAGCAAAGGAAGTAGAAGTGGGAGCTTGGCAATGGGTTGGACTTTGGGAGTCAGCAGGACTACCACCATGGTGGGGAGCAGTGAAGGGCCTGGGCCATAGGGAAGGAGAACATGGGCTTTCATAGATTCATAGTCATTAGGGCTGGAAGGGATCTCGGAAGATCATCGAGTCCAGCCCCCTACCTGAAGGGCAGGAAGTCAGCTGGGGTTATAGGATCCCAGAAAGATAAGCATCCAATTTGCTCTTGAAGAAGTTCAATGTAGGTGCTTGAACCACCTCCGACAGCAGGCTGTTCCAGACCTTGGGGGCTCGGACAGTAAAGAAAAACTTCCTTATGTCCAGCCTGAAATGGTCTTGCAGTAGTTTATAACCATTTGACCTCATCATCCCTTGGGGCACACTGGTATACAAACATTCCCCCAGATACTGGTGGTCACCCCTGATAAACTTATAGGTGGCCATCAGATCACTCCTGAGCCTGAGCTTTTCCAGGCTAAAGAGCCCCACAGCTCTCAGCCTGTCGTCGTAAGGTCTGTTTTCCTGACCTCTGATCATGCGCATGGCTCTTGTCTGCACTCTCTCAAGCTTCTTCACATCCTTTTTGAATTGTGGAGCCCAAAACTGGATGCAGTACTCCAGCTGCAGCCTCACCAAGGCCGAGTACAATGGGAGAATGACGTCCCAGGATTTGCTTGAGAAGCATGTATGCATGCAAGCCAGCATTTTGGTCACTTTACTAGCCGCAGCATCGCACTGCAGGCTCATGTTCATCTTGTGCTCAATGATGACCCCCAAGTCTCTTTCTTTTGTAGTGCTAGCCACTGTAGCACTGCTGAGCCTGTAAGGATGCTGCAGGTTTTTCCTCCCAAGGGGGAGAGCCTTGCATTTTTAAACTCCATCAGGGTCTCATCCACCCATTTCCTGAGCCTGTCCAGGTCAGCCTGGATCACCCTCCTGTCTTCTGTTGTGGATGCTTTGCCCCAAAGTTTGGTGTCATCAGTGAACTTGGCCAGTCTGCTTCTGACTCCAATGTCCACATCATTAATGAAGATGTTAAACAATATGGATCCAAGGACAGAACCTTGGGGGACCCCACTGGTCACAGGGCACCATGATGATTGACTTCCATCAATTACTACCCTCTGGGTCAGACCACGGAGCCAATTTCCCAGCCAGCGGATCGTGGTGGGCCCAAGGCCACAATTGTGCAGGGCACACTAGGTGGCAAGTGCCGGCAGGGAGGTACACAATGGGGCTCATGTTGGAGATGCCATGAAGTAGAGGTGATCAGCAGCAGCAGCTTTGTGATTGCAGCTGGTTGCTACCAGGATCCTCTTCTGAGGCACCCGGCACAGGACCCCACCCTGCAGCATATATCAGACACTGATGTTCCCTCCAATCACTGGGACTGTGGTGCAAGAGCAGTCATCTTGGTGCTGGGGCTCTGACTCGAAAGTAAAAAACTGCCTCTGCTCTCTTGGTAGGCATGTCTAGTGCTGTCAGGCATCCTGCCTGTTGGCACTGGATTTAAGACCCAGATACCTTGTTCCAGGCAGACCCAAAACCTCAGGCTGACCACAACCTTTCCATGCAATAATAGGCAAGTTCTATTGCTACACAGTGATAGCAGATAAGAGTAATGCAAACAATTCTATATCTACCATTTCTAGAGCTGTCATCAGAGTCAAGGTATGTCTGACCTGTAAGTAAGCTTCACTCTGAGGTTTTCTCTTGAATGTTAGATGTCAACAGCCTGAAGACTAAGGCGCATCCCCCATTGTGGGGTGTGTGAGATGGGCTGGTGGTGTGACCTCTGTCCATGGTGGCTTGGTTTCCCCTCTCAGTTTAAAGGAGACTTAGAATGAGCACATAGCCCAAAGTACCCTGACACCAACACCAGAAGGCTGCCAGAACATAGCAACTTGATCCAAGTGCACAAGACATCTGTTGTTTTTGCTCAATAGGGTACAACATGTCTTCAGGATGCTTGACGACTGGCTCCTAAAACAGGTCCTATGCTTCCAACTCACTGATGGTCACCACTTTAGAGGTGGGAAAAAGAAGAGGTTCAAGGACACCTTGAAGATCAAATTGAAGAAATGCAATATTAATGTCAAAACGGGGAAGACTCAAGTATTGTATCATCCCCAATGGCACTGTGATATAGAAAACATTGATCATTTTGAACAATTTTATATCATTATGGAGGCAGCTAGAGGAGTGAGACAAAGAGAAAGAGTTGTGATCTGACATCACCAGGATCTATTCCTTCCTTCTGGAACTTATTGACATATCTGCAATTGAACATATGGGCCTCAGATCACCTCCTTATTCATCTATGGAGTCACTGATGACTTCCTATTTACTAGAAAGCTATCAACTTGATATCGAGGGATTGCTGGCAATGATCACTAAACCAGATGTCAGGACTTGTTTTAATTCATAGCAGTTTCCACAGTAACAATCGTTATGAAGCTTCTAATTTATGGAGAGTAAAATAACCTTTCAATCGTTTCTGGGCATGATGCTCATAAAATTGTTCATTACTAATGCAGCTTCGGCCAGATAATTAAGATATTAATAACTGCAGGCTTGTTTTTGGCCATGCTTAATGTATGTGTACAAATGTATTCTATACGTATGTGAGTGAAATGTTTGTACATACATACTGATTGGTATGCACATATTTGTGCGATTAATTTCATCATGACAAAAAATGGTGTCTGCATGTTCCTAATTTTGACTGTTTTGAATTTATTTTCCTCATTACCAATAAGGAAGGGGACAAAAGGAACTATGGGCTTCTCAAGATGCATCTGACTTACAGCAGTTGCTTCTTAAAATTGGGAAGCTTGCTAGCCAAGGAACAGGAAAGGAAATAGAACTATTTTATTATCATTTCATTCTGTCATAAGTCCACCCATATGGAGTAAGTGCCTTTAACAAACTTGACATTTACCACTCTTGATAGTTAAATTTACTGCAGTGTTTGTGTACTTCACTTCTCTAAACATGCTGAAAACCACATACACCTTGGCAAAGGTAAATATCACAGTATGATAAATATCAGAATGTTAATGGTAACCACTATATATCCATTCCACAATTTACAACCTGACTTTTCTCATCCTAGAATGATGTTTTCTTTCAGGTTGTTGTTTTAGTTTTTTGCTAAAGGATAGTGAAAGCTGATTTTAAATTAATGATTCTTACCAGCTTGCAATTTGGGCCCACTAAACTAGGTGTTTACATGTCCAATGGACAAACTCTATAAGCTGTCATGTCCTAATTGTTTACTATTAAACTACAAGACAGAAAGAGTTTGAAAATCTATCTTGAAAAGCATTTTAATCTTTTCTGTCAGCTAGTTTCCTTCAAATAGCAAAACAAGAAACCTGTAAACAGAGGGATTGAGTTCTTGTTTGGGAAAAGAGTCTTTGGTTGCTTACAGGTGTAATTTTTTTTTAAAACAATTTAAAAAATGGTGCTTTACTTTAAACCCTGCATGCCCCCATGCTGAACCCAGTGAATGCCCAGAAGAGGTATTGTGTAACTGGACGTGGCTTGCCCCATGTCTGTATAGACTGGCCACTTTAGGGGGGGCTGATTAAATCAGTTATTAGATAAAAGCACCAAGAAGCCCTGCTGAAGCACCCTATCTATATAGATGCTATGGAGCTGGGTTGAACTAAAGTGCTTCTTTTTCCAGTAAAGCATGCTTTACCTCCCCTCCTCCCACCCCCCATGTCTGTCAGGTCCCTTTGTTGCCTTAAACAACTGTTGGTGAGTATTTTCAACTTCGTTTGAGCTGTGCACTATAGTTCTGTTTCTGTCTTCCAGAATTGTTTGGGTCACTGAGCTGCTGAACCTTAACAAGACTTAAAAAGATGGTGGAGCTACCCTCCACAAGAGGCCAAGGCAATCTAATGATAGAAGGTGTCAGAAAACCAAGTCATTTGAGTAGGACTTGGGAGGGAGAATTCTTTATCTCTAGGTTTTGGTGGTTTGCTTTTAGTGTTAATAATGGTAAGTTATCAGCATGGCATGGAAGGAGAATAATATTTCAGATTTAACAGGGTACAGAAACAGTGTCATTGCAGTGAGTGTTAGGTATCACATCCCCAAACCATCACTACTAAGAACTCCTCCCCTGTCTGTGCCTATGTGGATGCTTTCAAGAGAGGCCTGGCTAGGTATGCCATTTTCCAGGACCTGGTCTTAATTTTTGAGGAATAGGGCCTGTGTTTCTGCCAAAGGCAGCTAACTAGGGGGTTATATCCATGTGAGAAATAACTGTTGTTGAATTTCCTCAAGGAACATGTAATAGAACTGGTGTAGGAGATGGCTAGACATTGAGAATTTGAGAAATCCATTGCCATTATATACAAAGGGACTTTCAAGACCGAGGAAGAAATATAGTGAGAGAAGACTTGAGAGATTATTGTTAAAAAAGAAAAAACTGGCTACCACTACAAATGCGCTCTACTGTAGAGTAGACTAATTAGCTGTGGAGCAAAGCATCACCATCTACACATGCAATGGTATTAGGCCACTATGAACTAATTCATACCAGCATAAGATAGTACCTTCAGAGACAGTACTATTGTATGTCAGGGTAATTTACTGTGATTAAACTCACATACAGATGCTAACAGTGGGCATAAATTGCACCTGGTCAGCCCAGCCAGCTGTGGGCCAGACTCCTGCCTGCTGCCTAGCCATATGGCTCTGCACTTTCAGCACCCTCATGCTCCAGCCAGCCCCTCTACTGTCCAATGCCACAACCTGGAGCCTGGAGCTGCCCCTACCCCACATGCTACCTGCCAGCCCAAGCCTGCCCCACCCTGGTTCATATTGCTGTTGTCCTGGGTACACGTATAGGCATTGCACCCAGAAGTAGTTTACTCCAGCTCAAACTACTCCAGAGTTTATTGCTTCACATTTATTGCACATATAGACACACCCACTGTGTGCTCAGAATAGTAGAAGCTGGCACCTGGTCACCTCTGGCAGCAGGTAGTGTTTCACCTCTATATCCAATCTGTCAAAGAGAAGAACAGATTTTCAGTCCTGAGATTACAGGAAAAAGAGCCAACCTCACTGGTCAAAAAAAATAAGCCAAGAACCCCAGCAACATGGCTTGAAGGGTGGCTTAAAAGATAGGGGACTAGAGAGGGTAAGGGGAAGAGGCACTTGGGCAGAGTAGGGAAAATAAATAGAGATCGTTTAGGTAAGCACAATTTTTTTTAAATTGTCCAGACTTGATTTTATTAATCCTAGAGTTATCCAGAAATTAGATTAAATAATTGCAGAATCATTATCTATTGGGAAACCAGAGGCTAAATTAAGTTTGAGAAGACAGGGAAAGAGTACATATACTGCCATACTTTAAAAGGGGTGTCACAGAGTGCCCAGCAGTGGGTGCTTGCTCCAAACTACTGAGGCCTTGTGTGGTCTCTGATTATGTCCCTTGAAGCCAGCACAGGCATGGCTTCTAGGGGCAGCTAGGGAGGAACAGGCTTCTTCCCATTCCAAGACCTTGCCCTTTTGAACTCTCACATTCTCTGGTTCTTCACTGCCCTGACTCCAGAAATTAGCCTACAGTTCTGCCCCTGAAAGAGGGACTTTCACTCTTACTAGGGAGATTCAGCAGAAGCCAAAGTTTCAAGCAGCAAACAAACTACTTTGCTTTAATAAAAGGTTCTCTGCCTCCCTCCAAAAGGTTAAGCAGTGTATTTTTCTGTCCCCAAATTAGCCAATATAGCCCAGAGTAAACCAAAGTTTTCTTCTTAGTCTCTCTATGCCCTGGTCCCCAAAGCACCTCTCCTGATCTCTGACCTAACTCTCTCTTCAGACTATCCCCTGCCAAGAGCTTCCACTGTTCTTATTCATAGTCCCATGGGTGGATCCAGAATTTTGAAATGGGGATGCAGATGGTTACATACAATATATAAAACAAAATGTATTTTTTCTCCAGTTAAAAATAAACTAGAAGCTTTACCAACTTGGTAGGGGCTTAGGGCTATATTACTCAGTTTAAGACTTAAGCAAAAATAAATATAACTTCATTGGTGTCAGTTAAAAACAATCTTCAGGGCTGTGAAATATGAGGTTCATTAGCAGGAGTAGCTAACAGATAGCAGAATTGCAAAATAAAGGATAGCTTGAATGGTAGAACATAAAGGCGATTAGGAAGAGTCATTAATACGTGTGGAATGAAGAGTTTAGAAAGGATTGGGTAGATTACAATGAGCCATGAAGTCAATTGGCTCCCTCAGCATTGCCTGACTTGAAATACTATTGCCACTGACAGGTAGTTGGTTTTAAAATGTGGGTAGATCAGGAATCAAAGGAGGGTGCAAGTATACCTCCCTTCCCTCTGGGTCTACCCCTGCATATTCACCTTTCATTGTCATGCTAGTGTCATTCAGCTGCTCCATAGTCTACTGGATATGGGTCATCTCATCTTTGTCAATATGTCAACAAAACTATTCAAGACTGTGGATGCTAGGAGTCCATATTAGCATGGATTTTATTAACCCTTCTTTTTCTGCATGCTAGCATTATAGGTTAACTGAGTTATCTGTATTCATATTATAATGTTGGGTAACACATAAGCACTACAGCAAACTGTCATGTGAACTGTGGAAAAGGACTCAGGGAATTACAGACCAACCAGTCTAATTTCTACACCTGGAATATACTGGAGTATACCATCAGTCAGTTTGAAAGCACATAAAAGGATAGCAAGCTGATAAGTAGCAGCCAACACAGATTAGTCAAGGGCAATCATATCTAATCAACCTAATTTCCTTGTATGACATGTCTCGTGGATAGGAAGAAGTTGTGATGTGATTTACCTGAGTTTTAGTATAGTTTTTGACACCATCTCCTACAACTTTCTTATAAGCAAACTAAGGAATTTCATCTAAATGAAACTGATAAAAGCTGAATGCATATCTGGTTGGGTAACTGCTTATAAAGTAATCATGTCATCAGCGTGTGATTGGGAGAAGAAATCAAGTTGGGAAACCCAAGGACCTGTTCTAGGTCTGGTACCAATCAATTTCTTCATTAGTGACATGAAGGATGAAATTGAGCATACACTTGGTAAGTTTGCAGATGACACCAAATTGGGTGGGGTAACAGACACAATAGAGAACTGGATTTGAATTGAAAGTGACTTTGATTAAATGGAAGGATGAAACACCTAGGGTGAAATTAAATAAGAACAAGTGCAAAGCACTGTATTTAACAATGCAGAATCAAACACCAGTATGAATGGGGTAAGCCTTGATAAGCTGCAGAACTACAGAAAAGATATTGGGGGTTATAACTGATTACAAGCTGAAATGTCAAATGTAATACTATTTCAAAAAAACCTAAAACACAACAACAACAATAACAACAACTAACAGTTACTGGGATGTATTAACACCTCAGGTTAAGGGATGTTATTCTTCCAAAGTATTCAGGCCCGGTGAGGACTCACCTGGAGTACTGCATCCAATTAGAGGGATCATAGTTATGGTGATTGTTAGGGAGGATATCGAATAGGGGATAGATCACTCTAGAGATAAGTTTCCATCACTGGAAGTAATCAAAGGAGTAATTAGAAGGAGGTTACACAAACATTTGGACAGCAATGATCCTGCCTTCAAAAAGGTTGAACCAGCTGACCCTTCAATATCTGTCCCCATCCTATTTTTCTATGATTTTATAATCTAACCATGTAAATTGTTGGAGACCACTGGGAAAAAGTTTGAGGCCCTTCAAAATGTAGAGCTGATTGCTTTTAAAAAACAGATTTTTAAATGAACTGTTATATTTGATACTGAATGAAGAAAAATGATCATGGTACTAGACTTCAGTTGTAAATACCAGTATTTTCATTTTTTATTTTAATGGAAGGGACATCAGTATACAGCAATTAAATCTTCTTTTTACAGATTTATTATTATAAAAACTGATAGTGGGTGCAAATCTTTAGGCAGTTAAGCAATATTTTCTACGAATAAAGATGAAATTAAAAGACAAGAATAATGTTTGATCTCATTTTTTATGTCCTACTATTAATCATTATTAGGGAGAAACTAGTGCACTTTAAATGGGTCATATATACTTTGAAATATTGAATTAATCTGTTAGGTTTTGAGAAATGAATCCTTCATTAGAAGAGTTCTCTAAGCTCCTATAACATCTACACAAGCAATGAAACTAACTAACATTTTCTTCTGAAGTATGTATACCATGCAATCTTTAAGATTGTCACAGCTGAGAACATGGTTATTATATGACTTCTACATCTGCACCAACCTGGTACTACTTAAAAGAATCTCTATTAAATAGCATCAATCAATTTTGATGCATGTCCAAAAAATCATATGACTTTCATCAAGAAGGGAATGACAACAAGTTAATAATATACTATTTAAAATTTACTAGTGTTAGAAAAAGGAAAGATGGCAGAACATAAAACAGTGTATTAGAAGTGGAATTCAAGCATATTTAAACTTCCACAATCTCTTTTTACACTCCAAGCAAAGCACATAAGAGCACCAGCAGGGCATACAATGGATAAAATTCAAGATTAATTTCTGTTTAAAAGAAAAATCTAGAAGAAAAAAGATCTGATCCCAAGCCAAAATCAGGAACAAACACTGGCAAAATCATGGCATCGCCAAGTGCAAAAGTGCAATTAAATGTTTCATTGTCCAGGTAGGTAAATGACAGAAGAGACCTTCTTCACTGTGATGGATAAGAATGGAAGTAACTAATAAAGGTTTGGAACAGATGTATGCTAAACTCTCACTGGCTTGCAGACAAAAACATGTTTAGGGAATCGCTGGTAGCATCTTGAGCATAGCAGGTTCTCTCCCTACAGATTCTGTCCACTCTAATGACAATCACAGCTCATTGCAGGTGTAAATGAAAGTTATTCCCATGTGGTATACAGACTGTATATGGAAAGTCAGGGCTACATCTAGTATTGGAGATGAACTTTCCATCTTATGCTGCTTCAATTTTACAGAATGCTTCACTGTGGGCTTCAGTCACATTACATTTATCTTAGTGCAAGAACAGAACACATGATGTAACTAAGCTACAGAGGTAGTTTTTAACCAAGACACTCCTAGTCACTTTCACTATTAAGTTTTTGCTTCTCTTCAAATGCCCCAACAATGATAAAAATTGGTATCTATATTTTCATCAATGATAACAAACAGTAAAAAATGTACTCTCTTAGTTGATGCTCTTGCTCTCATTCCTTGCATGTGGGGTAATCTTACCTTCCATTTTGCAAAGGAAACATTATCCTGATAACAATTCTGAAGTTTGTAAGAAATCCATAGCATTGCAAACTGCTTGACTATAGTTATTTCTGTATCATGCAGACATGCTCAACTGCTTCTTTCTATTCATCTCACACTGAAAATATTTTATTAGATTTGTTAGTGGCTGAAAACACAGGAAAGCAGTGGGAATTATTTCTTGTTGAAATAACCTAACAAACAGTAAATTAGGTCTAGTCTACATGCTGTTACAGCACTGTTTGAAAACCATTAGTTTTGGTTTTTTTAATGAAATGCAGAATGGCTTTATTATACTTGAGTATGCATATATAACATAGGAGATAGCATCTGTATAGCTATACAAACACACACATATACATGCAAAGCATGTAGTAGTGTGCATATATGAAAGAAATATGGAAATATTTATTCAGCCAAAATAAGAACAACAGATTGCTTCATGTGTATATTCCAGTAGGGTTGGCAGCCTTGTAACATCTTCACAATGTGATGTTTATCTTGGCAGCTTAATTCACAGATCTTACCTGTATTCACTATTACTGTACTGCAAGTGAAAAAAATATATATATACCCACCTATATTTATTATTAATAAATTTCAGCTAATTGTTCCTTGATAGATATTTTTAACTGCTGCATTGAATTATTCTACTGTTCTCAACATCCACTGGAATGTACTAAAATTGGTAGTAGTTAACTGGGTTCAAGTTAACGATTTGTGGCTAAGAGGTCAATTTAGAATTTGTAGTGCCACTGAATTACCAATATTGCAAAAGTTTTAATAGCTCAAGAAATATTATCCTTGGTTCGTTTGTATCCATTGGCAAAGAAGACACATTTAATTAAATTACTTATCTCCCACATTCATAGAGAGAAAGAGATAAATAGAGAGACATGGTTTCCAAATTATTTCTCTTAAAAAAAACCTTAAAGACCAGATTGCTTAAAGAAGGTCTTTCTTATGAAGAACTGCTAAGGAAAGTTTTTGTGATTAGTGCAAGGCCACAGTAATGTATTAGTTGTCAGATCTGTGGATACTTCAGTACCAGAACTCTGTAAAGGTCACAGTGTCTTGGTTAATAAACTAAAAAAATGTCATCAGTCCACAGTAGCCTTGAAATCACTCACAATGTCAGAAGTTCATTTACTATACTTCTTAACAGATGATCCAACAATTTACCTTGAACAGTATTCTAAATCATTCCTCAAACATTACCATCTATACCCCCATACTGATGACACCAAAGGGAGTTTAAAGTTTGTTTGAGGTTATAGCGAAATGGACTAAAACAGCTGTTATATCACATCTGGCCAGTTTCATGTTTTGCATAATACTACTGATTTCTGTTAAGTTACACCAAGGGTGAATTTGAACCTTGGAGTACTAGTGAATTTTTTAGTCAAGTTTAGGAAAATAAGTTGTGATTACATGGTGTGAAACTGTCTTGGAAGGCAGTGACTCAGAGAAAGATTTAGGGTGGGCAGTGGCATACGGAGCTCATAGAGTATCTGGATCAGGGGGATAGCAGCAAGGGTACGCCGGGATGGGGGGACCACAATTCTGCTAACTCCACTCACCCTCTCACTCCTCCAGATAATACAGTTTAGTGCAGCACTCTACCCAGCTCCTGTTGTTGGGCAAAGGAAGTGTGGGGTTCACCCTTCCTTCTCACTGCAAAGGCTTGGGGTGGGGGTAGAGGAGCACCATTCCACTTGCTCCACTTGCACCCTACCTCCCAGATGCACTGCTTGGTGCAGTGCTGTGCTGCCCAGTGTAGCACAGCACTGTGCCAACAAGGGCAGCATGGGGAAAAAAATCCCAGCAGCGGGGATCCTGGCACTTTTACAGTCAATGCCTGGGGCAGGTGCCCCCCTCATACTTCCCTAGTTATGCTACTAGGGGTATTATCCATCTCAGCACACCCTGGTACAATATTGTGGTCAAAAGAAGTAATGCAACCCTTAGATCCACAAAAAGGCACATTCAAGTAGGAAAGTGATCTTGTCTCTGTGTAAAGCATCTGTAAAACTGTGAAGTCAGAACAATGTGGAAAGGAAGAATTCAGAGAAGGCCAGAAAAATGAAACTGGCATAGAAAGCTTGTTTAGGAAGTCCAATGTATTTATCTTATCAAAGAAAAGTCTATGAAAGGAGGGATAGATGATCATATCTTTATTCCATTTGTATGTGGAAAAATATTTGATTGTAGCCCATAACAAGATTCAATGGTTAGAAACTGACATTAGACAAATTCAATCTTGAAATAAGATACAATTTCCTATCCATAATGTTCATTACTACATCTTATCAGGGATGGTGGCAGACCTGCCATTTTTAAGGCAAGACTGGGTAGCTTTCTGAAACATATACTGAAATTCAGCTTTTGGGAAAAAAAAAAAAAATCTTTTGACTTGAGTACACTGTGTTAGGAAAACACCAAAGGGGAGTTCCTATTCATCCTCTTAATGGGTTACAAGGAGAACAGGATTGTTTGCATTGACCTCATCATTCTCATAACACTAATAGCCCTCTATTTAATCAATACTTACAAACGCTTCTGGCTTCAGCTATCAGATATCAGGAAAGCTTTTCTCCAAATATATAATTAAGCATTCCATCATCAATGCCCCTCCCTCCCTCAGATTCTGAAGCAACAAGTATTGACCATGAATCCTCTAAGGTGTATTGCTTAAATGCTTAGGGTCAGATTGACTATGTATTTGGGGGTGGAAAGGAATTTTTCCCCAGTTCAGAATGACAAGAAACTGGTTTCTTGTTGCTTTCTTCTGCAGCAGGGGTCAAGAGCTAGCAGCTGGGATTGTATATCTCATAAAAAAAAATTCCTGCCAATACTGGGGTCATCAGCATAGCTGGCATTCTGATATTTCCTATTTTCTATCTGTATTCCAGTTGTCTGAGAACTAAAACATTTGTTGTTTAGGTGATTGTCACAGGCCAACTGGGCACTGTGAGTGTATCAGCCACTGGGCTGCTTGTTTTGGGATCTGTCACAACCCAGTGGTTTTGGTTCCTCAGCACGGTGGAATTTTCCCGCCACATGAGAGCCTCTTGCAAAAGTAAAGGCTTTCTGTTGCTGCAGAAAACCCCCGGTGCAAGAGAGTTCCCGCCATTCGGATGTAAATTTGTGTCCGGCTATTGGCCAGTTGTAAATTATGCACACGTGGCGGCTAGTGATTGGCTTGCTGGCCGTTTAAAAATTAGCGCGACTTCTGCCCAAGTCGGAGAACTTTGAGCACGCTGCATAGTGCCTCTAGAGAGATCTGACTCGTGGCTGAGCTGATCGATAGCCTGATCACCTATCGATTCGTCTCCCCGTCGCCGAGTGCAATCCCAGGCATATCCCTTTCCCTGCCGGCCCGATTTGTAGACGGATGTGCTGGCCTGAGCCCTGCCAGCTGGAACAACTAACGTGGTTGTTCAGACGACCGGACCATTTTCTGTCGCAACAGCAAGAGTCGTAAGTAAAGTTTTACAACCATAAAGCTTTCTCGGCCTCTCTATTCACCAGCCCGCCTCGACGAACGAGTAATTATTTAATCACCTCGAGTCAGCTCTGGCCATCCGAGACATGGCGACGAGGATGGGATTAAAGGGCACGGTGATGGAGAAGAACCTAATCAGGTGCTGCCCCTGGTGCACCGGGACCCGCCACATAGAGAATGCCAACGATCTATGGGCGCATATCGCTTACCACCAGGTGGTAGAAGGGGATGAAAGAAACATTGATGGTTACTTCTCTGTAAAGAGAGAAGCCGCCATAGTGAAGGAATGGAGAACTAAGCTATCCCTTGGGGAGTTCGGATGTATAATGGGGAGCGACCAGGTCTATTATCGATCCCCGGAGGAAACCTCGACCATATCCCTAGCTGGGGTAAAAGCGCGGAAGGCAGAGAAGCTGACCCCTGCTCAAGGGTTCGCTCAATGCATTCAATACGTAAGGGAAGGAGGGGAATCCACTCCCACGGACTGGTTTAACTGTCTGGATTTGGTGCTGGAGTCGCGGGGCCATGAGCTCCTCATTCAGCTCCGGGAGGATTTGGAAACTAAGGGCCATCATGTGCCGAGATGGGGTCTGACCAAATGGAAGAAGGGAAAAATGATAAATGTGCTGTTCCGTACAGTAGCGGGTCTACTAAGGGAATACGCAAATTTAGAGGCACAGATGCATACGGCTGGTAAGGAATCGCTGGAGCGGGCAGCAAAAAGCTCCAGAGCGGCGCTTATTAATAGCACTGGCCGCATGATACCGCTAGCAGAAAATGGCGCCGAAAGAAGCGCGAGCCATCCGGGGAACCCGGAAAGGAGGGGCGGAGCTTCAGAAGACCCAGCGGGGATCCGCCGAGCGTGTCCGCCCCGAGGTGATGTCGTTCCCTGCAGCCCCGCCTCCTTGCCAAAGGGAGGGGGCAATGGGAGGAGAGATATACCCAACGTTCTCAGACGAAGAATTTAACTCTTTCTCTACCGCAGCTCACCCAGTAGCTGTGACGAAGCATGTTGCAGATGAAGATGGTGCTACACGTACCACCATTATCTCACACACACGCACCAGACCAGAGATTCAAGAGCTTTGCAAGGAATCTAAAATAAGATCAGGAGAAACCCTGGCAATGTGGTTAGGGCGGTTAATAGTGGAATTCGGATCTGACACCTTGGATAAAGAAGAAGCGAGCGCCTTGGCCTGACAGGCGGCATGGAGTGGTGGACATGCTACCAATTTGAATGTGGTCACAGACAGTGCCCACTGGCCCATCCTGATCCCAGTTCTCGTAGTGGGACAGGTAACCCACAAATTTCACACCTGGCACAAAGGTCGTCCACAGAAGGCTACTGTGGAGCAACTCCTCCTAGCTATAGTTGGGGTGTCATATCTCTCATGGAGCCCGAGAACAAATCCAATGGGACTAACAGCCGTACAACGAAAAGAGAGATGGGCTCATCGCCATCTATTGGACCTCGGGGCAATCCCAACGCCCTTGGAAGCTATAGAGGCCTGCATGGAGGTATACGGAGGAGCAAATGCCGTTACACTCCGACTTTTCTTGAACTCAATGGCAGGTCAACCGGTGGGAAATCTCTTAGGCCATCTCCCACGTTTACAAGCACTTATGCAACAAAGTGAAGAAGCTTCTAATACCATAAGGGACCTATCTTCAATATGCCCAGCCAGAACACTGAGACCCAGACGGCAAGAATTTATCCCTCAATGAGAGCAAGGGTGGTCACCTCCAGGAACCCCGAAGGAGAGAACCCTGAGGGAAAGAACCATGTTTGGTTTTCTTCTCTCCTGCACCGGACTTACAAAGGCGCAGCTACGGATTTTGGGAGAAAGGGGCCAGTCTCATCTAGCTGAAGCACTAGGATTCAAATTCGAGGACTCATCAAAAAATGAGTGATGGCCGTCGGCTCTGCCGGCGGCCTTCTCCAGTTCAGACCTGACCCTACGGATTCTCGACCATACGCCGAACTCACTGTTTGCAACCCTACCGATCCGGATGACCAACAACAAGCATTCTTCCTTCTCGATACTGGAGCTCAGACTAATGTGATTACCTCAATGATACCTCATCAAAAGACCACCAAAACGATCAAGGTGCAAGGGCTTAATGCTATCGCTGTTACAACGAAGGTCAAATTTTGGGTCCAAGGCTACCGATATCCCCTAGAGGCTGTTCTAGGGGGCATCAACATTTTAGGGATCCCGGGGATAAAAGTGCTTGACCTTAAAGATCAAGTGCTACAGGCATTACCCGTCATTATCCCAGAACAGGATTGGCATCGACCAACGCTTCGTAACAACTCCACCTGGCGATATCGACCAATACCGACCAAGGGTTCACTAAAGCAGTCCCTTACTGACCTCCTGAGGCGGCTTGAGCGACGAGGCTGTATTAAGACGGTAACAGCTAGCACCTACCTGTCATCAGGATGGGGGGTAGCGAAACCTGGAAAGCCTAATGAAGCCCGGTTGGTTGTAGACTATCGAGAAGTCAACAAAAGGTGCCAAGTACTTCAACAATCTAATCCGTCTACTCTGCCACAGTGTATGTTTGAGATGGCACAGTTCCAACAAAGTAAGTGGGTTGGAGTCACATTGGATGTTAAGAAAATGTTTTTATCCATCCCGATAACTGACCTGGAAGGAATATTAAACATGTGTATTGATGGCATCATGTATAGGTGGACAGTTTGTCCACAAGGATACCGTAACGCACCATCACTAGCCACAGGTGCCATGAATAACTCCCTGAAGAATTTTCGAGCTTCCTATTTTCTTCCTCAAGAGAAGGAACTAAAGATTTGGAGTTATGTGGATGATATCGCCATTATGGGTAGTGATAGTTCCGTAGTTACTAATATAGTCAGTCAATTAGTCACTCACCTTCAAAATGAGGGATGGACAATTAACAAAGAGAAGTAGTGTTTACAACCTGTAGATGACATTACATTCCTTGGTACTCGATACATCGGTTCCATCCGCCACGGAATTTCTCATGAGGGTCCTGACGTCGATCCATTAAAAACATTCTTCCCTACAACCAAGAGGCACTTTCAACAGCTGTTAGGTCATTTGAACTGGTATCGACATTATATTGAACGCAGTGATTTGGCACTCCTCACCAAATTGCAGCGACAGATCCGTAATAAATCCCAAAAGTCTATGCCCTGGACGAAAGGAGATCAGCAGAACCTACTTCACCTGCTAGCTATGGTTAAAGATACACAACTTCATGCCATCGATCTGGGTGAGTCACTAACCGTAACCCTTGGGTTCACTATCAACCATGTGTGGGCTGTCGCACATAATTCTCATGATGAGTTAGTATATACAGCCCATAAAATGCTTCAAGTGGCACAACATAGATATGGAGCTGTAGGAAAAATCCTCCTAGCTGAACAACTGGTGGACCCTTTAGCAAGGGGGCATGGGATGTTACGCGCTCCCCGTGCCACATTGTTACCCTTGCTGGACGCAGACAGGGTTGACCCACATTTTCAAGGAGAATCTAAGACCTGGAATACACTAGTGCTTGCTCACCATTACAACTGGCATTGTTGGAGGTTGGAGGACACGGTACCTGATCCAAGTCCGGAAGAAGAAGAAAAGGTCCCTACATTGTATGGAACTTCTGCCCCGGCATGGATGGCCTCGGATGGAACCTCCCGACATGGCGGAGGATATGGATATTATTGCAAAGCTTGCAACGATAAGAAAATCTTTCAAGCTAACCCAGATAATGATTCGGCCCAAAGATGTGAATTATTAGGATTCCTTAAGGTACTGGAACATTGTTTAACACATCATAACGATACACTCCCAATTCCGATCATTGCAATTGATTCGCAATATATTTATAAAATTCTTACGGGCACAGCTTTTCCTTCTGAACATTTGAATGATTGGCAAGATATTTGGGAAACGTTAACTAAATTGGTGCACCTTCCATTAATTAGGCACACTAAGTCCCATCGTCCAGATACCGATCCAGTGCATGAGGTAATTGATAAGCTTTTGGAAGATCCACTCCAAACCGACATAGTCTTGCCTGTCACATCTACCACTGATCCTGAGGTAAATCCGTTCCTCGCGTGGCTTCATGAGAATTGGGGTCACCCGGGACCACGAGCTTGCCATCAATGTTGGTGCTGAACCCTTACGGAGCCGGCCTCATACAGAGCTTGACGTGATTGGGAAAAGGTAGCTCAGGCCTGTGAAATATGTGCTAAAGAAAAGTGCCATAGAACCAAGCACCAACTCGGAGCTTTCGATTCTTCACAGTTTCAAGCAGGAAAAGTTTGGCAGGTAGATTTACTGGGACCCCTCCCAGGGTCTAAGCCGCCAAATAAAGGACTAGTTGTTGTCAATTTGGGAACAAGACAGTTACAGGTTGTCCCCCTATGGAAGAGTAATGCCACTGCTGTCATTTTGGCTTTGACTGCTGTATTTGCTACCTGGCAACCTCCTCACGAGATTCAATCTGATGGAGGACCCCCGTTTAACTCAAATGCCCTGGATAAATTCGCTCGTCTTCATAATGTAGCCTGGCATGTTCATTTGCCATACCATCCGCAGTCCAACGGTGTTGTAGAGAGACACATAGGTTTGTATAAGGAGCAGCTTCGCCTTAGAGGAGGAGGGACGTTTAAAAACTGGAATAAATTTAATCACGATGTCCTTATTTCACTAAATGCTGCTAAATTGTTATGGGATGAAACTAATGTCCAGAAACCTCCACCTTGGGAGCCCAAGTTCCAACCTGACGAGTTAGTGTGGATTTCAATACCACACCCCCATCAGTCTCATCCACAAGTTCACAAAGGGACAGTTCAGCAGTCGGGACAATATCCCAATACCTATTCTGTCCAATTGGAAGAGAAGCCCGATCGTCCTCCTATTATCATTCATCACAACTGGATGACACGCCGTTCCAACGTTCACCCGGTATCCTTACAGTAAATCCAATTATGAGTCTTTTGTCTTGTGTCTTTGTTTTCTCTCTTCACAGGACTGACCCTAGAGAAGTAGCAATTCATAACCACCCGAGTGTGAGATTCATCGAGCTCCAGACTGCAGTTCGTTCGAATTAATAGAGCGATGGTTATGAAGGAGACACTGAGACGGGGAACGTTTATTAGCTCAGGACTTGCTATAATACTGTTTTCTCATTTTATTAAGTATTTTTATTGACATTGTCTGTTAGTAGGAGAGGACGAACTGACTACCAGACGAGGAGAGTCCCAAGCAGATGTTCTCCAATCAGACGATGATCAACAGTTGTTGTTATACGTTCGAAGTTATTGTATTTTGTAACTTGTTGAAAAGACCGGTCTATCAAGTTGTATGTATGTATATTACTGGTTGTTAAAGTTTTGCCAGGTCAGTGAGTCCCTAAACAAAGATGCTGGATGATGAGCTCATGTGTCTAAAATTCCAGTTGTGCCGTCGGCAAGGGGGCATGTCACAACCCAGTGGTTTTGGTGCCTCAGCACGGTGGAATTTTCCCGCCACATGAGAGCCTCTTGCAAAAGTAAAGGCTTTCTGTTGCTGCAGAAAACCCCCAGTGCAAGAGAGTTCCCGCCATTCGGATGTAAATTTGTGTCCCGCTATTGGCCAGTTCTAAATTATGCATATGTGGCGGCTAGTGATTGGCTTGCTGGCCGTTTAAAAATTAGCGCGACTTCCGCCCAAGTCAGAGAACTTTGAGCACGCTGCAGAATGCCTCTAGAGAGATCTGATTCGTGGCTGAGCTGATCGATAGCCTGATCACCTATCGATTCGTCTCCCCGTCGCCGAGTGAAATCCCAGACGTATCCCTTTCCCTGCCGGCCCGATTTGTAGACGGACGTGCTGGCCTGAGCCCTGCCAGCTGGAACAACCAACGTGGTTGTTCAGACAACTGGACCGTTTTCCATCACAACAGCAAGCGACGTAAGTAAAGTTTTACAACCATAAAGCTTTCTCGGCCTCTCTATTCACCAGCCGCCTCGACGAACGAGTAATTATTTAATCACCTCGAGTCGGCTCTGGCTGTCCGAGACAGGATCGAGGAGACGGAGTTGGGAGTGAAGCAAAGACAAATTTCACTTATAACAGTAAAGGTAAATTTTACTTATAGCAGCAAAATAGCAGCAAAAATACGTTTTAGCAGCAAAATATGGTTTACACGTATAACAGTTAACAGAAAGGTTAATCTAATAAACAGATAATACAACACTAAAAGTTAAGAGTTGTCAGTGATGGTAACAACAGACAGACAAATTGACAAAGAGTTCCCACTTGGTTGGCAACTTATCAATAGTCCCTCAGTGCTAGGTACACGCCAAGCTGATCCAGCGAAGTCAGGCATCCCCAATCGATGCTGTCAGAGGGAGCACTGGGGAAGAACCATTAGTCAGGATCTGGTCCTTGCTTACACTGGGAGTCTGGAGTCTGGGCTTGGAACAGCAATGACTGTTCTGTTCTGTCCTTTCTACTGGTCACCTGACATGTGTGTTCCTTTATATCTTAGCCTATGCTAATCTGTTGGCTTCAGAGCCACTCACAATCTGACTCTACAGCTGTTACCCTATGGGATTAAAAGGTGTGAGAAATTATCATAATAGGTTAGTGCCTAAACTCGGTTTTACCCAATAAGCAAATCACATCACATCACTTTGGGGTCTGAGATTAGCATATTTTCCTCCTAAATTCAACCCACTTGGTTACTTCCTCTTTGGAATTTTTTGGAATATGTTAATTATATCTTGTGGTCAGATTTGTCATTTTTACTGACCTTTAAGCAAGAATCGTTAGGTCAGCTAAAGTTTGCAGTTCTGTTTTCTAGTTCTAATTCTTGGGGCCCATGTTAGTCTTATGATTGGTACAGACAGTTAATTTTAACATTGTGGTTATACTTAGACAGACGGGGTACATTTTGCAGGTTACAATTTTGCAAGCTTTGCCTTAGCTAATATTAATTGTTATGACAACTGTTAGATGCTCCCAAGAAGCAGACATTATTTGCTATAATTTGCTCATTAGCCCCTCTGGTTCTGGCCATCACAGGTGATGCACGATAGACCTGGATGATCTAAAACCCAATTCTAACCTTAATTTCCACAGAACAGTTTTCAAGCTTCCTAAAGTCACAGGATCCTGTCATATGTCTTCTTCTGCCACAGAACTCCTACCCCTTTCTTGTGAGCTGATGTGGAGCCAGGTGACACGGTCCAGCAATGGAGGTTTAGAGGTGCACTGCTTCCAGGTGCACTTTGTCATTATCCTCAGTCTTTCTGCAGTTTCCCTGATGACCTCTCCTGGAACCCCAGGGATTTGTGGAACACAGTTTCAAAACCACTGCCCCAGAACCATGAAGTTGTGAAGATAACTGTGGTGGGAACGCTTTCAGAAGAGTTTTATGAAAACATTCTGTTTTCTTTAAGTGTTAATGGGATTTCTCAGTATGAGTTTTGGTTTGTGCCCCAGCCAATCTGAAAGCAAAATTTATGCAAGACAATCATGAGTTTCATCGATCATCTAAAAGTTTAAAATGCTTTTGATGTGAAACCATAAATTTACATAAATTCACACCAGGGGATTCAATGGTCATGTTCAGATGAGAGCAGATGTTTGTTTCCCCAGGGACAAGAAGAAGCAGCACCCCTTGTGATACTGCTACTTGTCCTCGGGGAACACTCATGCCATGTGTGCTTTGGTGTATGGCAGGTTACCCCGGGTGGAGTAGGGGAGACTGGGGCCAGCAACTGTGCTGGCCCCTCAGGGAGCTGCAGCCACAGTGCTCCTGAAGCTGGGATCCTGGCCAGCAGCCGGAGTGTGGCTCTGGCAGGTCAGGCTACAATTTTGGGCAGTGCACACTGCTGCCACGTGCACCACCCTGTTATTTTTTGTTGTGTTTTTTTTTACTCCAGGATCTCCCAGGTCAAACTCCCACACACTGCAAAATAGCAGCATGCGGCTGCCTGCATGTGTGGTTTGTGGTGCCGCAGATGGGTCTGCAGCACCACATACTGCATGCCCGTGCTTGTCTGGATGCAGCCTATAAATGCAATTTTCTCAGTAACAAATTGGTATTGACATGGGAAAAACCAGGGTATCAGCTAAAATTTGTAAAGCTGTCTTTTTTGGGTATAGTCACTAATTTCCTGACAATTTATGCTTTTTTGGTAGAAAATGGGTTTTGCAAGAAAGTGCTCATTTGCTGGAACTTGAGTTTTCTTTTTTTCACATGACTATAGCAGTTTGAAATAAACTGTCACCAGAAAAATTCTTCAAAGCCTACCTGAAAATGGTGATAAAGGTAATGGAGACCAATCAGCCAAGAACCCAGTAGTTATGTCATTCAGTTTTAACAGGAGGGCTGCAAAGTTTCTGATCTGACTCATACAGACAAGAACCCTGAACGTGTATCTTTGAAGACTCAAGAGAATGCTCTATCCCTTTGGCTACTCATAGTTCCCTGGTTTCTGTTGTGCAGACTAGGGCATTTGAAACTTCAAAAATGTGTGGGGGAAAGGGAACCTTTTTATTGCCCAGGTTGGCTTGTATGTTCCTGCAAAACCTGTGTACAGAGGGAAACCAAATATTTAGAACCTACAAAAGTGAAGTTGGGTCCATTGCATCCCAACAAGCACTATTTTTCTTCGGTGCATGTTTCTCTGTTCCAGACCTGCCGGTAAGATCTTGATTTTGACCATAAGGGTTGAAATCTCTCACATGGAGCCAATCCTCAGATAATTGTTCACAGAACTGTCAGAAGAGCTTCAATGGGTTTTTGCTTTAATAGGACGGGTGAAACAAAGTTTTTCTGGATGTAAAAGGAATATAAACTATGAAAGGAGGAAGGAAGAAAGAAAAGAAAAATAACAAAAGGAAAAAGGAACATCAGAATATGAAAGAGATGATCAGAGAAAAATTTTCAGAAATTGAGGGGAGAAAATTCCTGGGCACTCCTGGAGTACTATATACTGGGTCAAAACCAAGTCTATGTGAAGGGTTTAAGTATGATGTAAAGGATAGAAAGATTTGGTGCTAGCTCCCTGTATATAAGAAATCTTGGAGGAACAAGCTGAATGGAGCAGCTTGCAGTTTGCACTGTGCACTGGAGGGCACAATAACACCATTCACTTTCCTCCTGCTGGGGGTTTTCCTTTCCCCTAAAATGAGGATTGTGTCTTAATGGCACATTCTGGTAAAGACTGTTCCATTATTGAAAGCAAGGGAAATAGAGAACAGCATACCACATTAAGGATGTCGCTGAAAAAATAAAAACAATGTGAAAAATAGTAATTACTTTGTGTGTGTATGTGTGTGTGTGTGCGTGCATGTATCTACAGTATACATGTATAGCATACATTAGATTGTATGTGTGTAAATGTGTGTATACAGATGTACACAGCACTTATTAGTTCTTTGCTCATTGAAGAAAGAATATGTACATGGTTATAAATAATTGTAATGACACATCAGTGACGAGAGGAAGGTTGAAGTATTTTTTTTTCTGGGGTGACTTGTAATATTTGAGTGCTGTTGGCGTTCATGTCAGATCTTGACAAGATCCTCTGATTAAGATGGGATGATTCTGACATTTTAAAACTAATTGCTGCACAGATAAAAATGTTCCTGCCAACGCACAGGGGAAATACAAAACAAAAAAAAAAACCTCACAACAAGCCTGTGTGACTAAAAGAACTGTGGATTCAGTAATTCTGCTTCAAGAGTAAGATTTCAAAAGCATGAGTGAAGTAATGTTTTGAGGTAAATGTACCTGTAATCAGCAATCCACAGAGGTTCACAAAGTATTTGCTATCCTTCTATTTTGAATTGTCTTGATCCTTCTTTTTTAATCCTCTTGTGCATTTGAACAGATTTTCTTGAGAATAATTAAACGAAGCAAGGATGATTCTTAACATCTTGTTTCCTTTGCATACTGATGATAAACACTGAATAATTAATTAGCTAAATGAGGTCTTAAACCAGTATGTTGGTAAATGCAGTTTGGTTTGTAGTCAAGAGGAGATGGGTTCTCAGAGTGATGGTGGCCTAGCTATTTCAACATGTGATCTGATCTAAAATTTGTTGACCTCATTGAGAATCTTTACCTTCAATTCAGAGGACTTTGGTCCAGTCTCGTAGTAGGTGGTCAGTTAGAAAGAGAAGCAGCACTTAAAAAAGAGGCACTTAAAAAGGCATCATAGAAACATTTGCCTTTGAAATGCTAAGACAGATTGTTAATATATTTGCAGCTAGAGCTTGAAGCCACTCTTTCCATAAACCTTCAATGGGCTTTAGATCAGACTCTTAATGAATTCTAATACAGAAAACCATTTAGAGAGTTATTCTGTGAATGTGATTTAAAAGCAACCACAGTTCCATAACAATCGTTATGTCAAGGAAACCATATAATAGGATTTTCTGTTGTATGCACTTCCCCCACAACCTGCCCCTAAAAGAACTATAATTCAAAACCTCAGAGAACACTAGTCATTTCAATTATAGCACTGCTAGGGAAAGTCAGCATTTAACATTTCATGGCATTGGCAGTAAACTACTTGTTGCTCTCTCTCTATCTATGTAAGCTTGCTAAAATTATAATCAGCGTGCTGTTCAATCCCTCTCTAGTGCCACTTTCTGTCCTTATTGTCAAGATGTTGCATGAGTTATGCACAGTGATCCAGATCAGAATGAGACAAACAAGTAGTAAACAAAAGCTGGCATAGCATTAAAAGCAACTATAAATACAAGAAGCTTTATTTCAGTGTAGACTGACTACAAACCACAAGGTCAGAGGTGGTCTTGTTCTTAGAACTCCATTGTTATCCTGCACATGTCGTATCCAGCTTTCAAAGAGATTACTTTTTATTCTCCTCACTATCCTGAACAAGCTATAAATATGGCAATGACCAATAGTAGATTGCAACACTAGGTAGGTATTTCACTGTTATAAAATGAGCAAGCGCGCTTGAAGAGCTAAGGCAGCCTAATCCACAAACACAGAGCTGGCCATTTTGGGTATTTTAGTAAAATGGTACTTGGATCCAAACAGATCCAGAGTTTACAAAACCTAACAAAACATGGTTTCAAAATAGGAGGCCCTTTCTGGATTTTCTCATCCCTTAGAACAGAGGCGTCAAACACATGGCCAACAGGCTGGATCTGGCCCTCAGAGCCAGGTCATCCAGCCTGCAGATTTTTGCCCTGAATTTGGCTGCAATGTGGGACCTTCCTGGGTGAGACCTGTGGTGCAGGAGCCCACCAGCATCAGGCTTGTTCCCATAGCTGCAGCCAAATGTCCACAATGTCCACAATGTCAGGCTTCTTCTCCTGGTGCTGCTGAGGCTCTGGTACTGCAGCTCTCACCCCCATGCCAAGTACCTGGGCAAGAGCAACAGTACTGAAACCCCAGGCCAGCAGCACCCTGGGAAGAAGCCAGGCACCAAAGCTGGATGCTGGGCCTCTTCTTGCCAAGTCCCAGAATGACTTGATCAGGTACCATGTATGCTGGATCTGTCATGGAAAGTAAAGTCCGTGGGTCAGATCTGGCCCATAGGACTGTCCCAGCACCATTGGACTAGTCCCATATCACTTGTCCTGCCTACAGGGCTAGACAAGATTGACACCCCTGGTGTAGAAGAATATAAAATAACAGCATTGAGAATTATTGGACTCACAATAATACATAAGATCAGATTAGTTTAACAGGCTGAAGGCATTTGCTTGAAACAACCTATGGTGTTAAGTTGGGTGGAGAACATTAAATAGGTTTCTACATCCATTACCAAGAAGGTAAATAATCTTGAGATGGAATAAAGAGAAGTGGAGAAGAGCTGTTTTAAGAGAGGATTCTGGATGTGGGCTGGGCAGTTAGGAGGGAGGATTGTAAGAAACATCCAGTCCTGAAGAGAAGGCTTGAGATGAACGGTTAAAAAAATGCATACATTACAACAATATATCACAAAAGCTACAGAAATAACTTTTTTTTAAATCTACACAACGTGTGGATTCTGATCTGAAAACGTGCTCATAATGAAACATTTCAGACTCACACCTGAACAGTACTTTAACTTCTGTTAGTTATCGTAATAATATTTTAAAAGGGAAATGGCAGCGATTGTTTTATTTTTTAAATTACTGTCACTACTGTATTGCCTCATTAGTAATGAGTGAACCAACAATGAATTGAATAAATAAACAAACAGTAAATTCAAATGTTAATGAAAACAAATAATTGGAGCAATTCTACCATCACTTTCCTGTATTTAAATAATATGCATGCCTGTTTTTTTATACAGTAAAATGATTCTCTGGGATGGGGTCTGGAATATGGAAATGTTAACACATCAGAAATTACTACTTATATTATTGCACTTTAAAAAGAATGCTTTGAAAACTTGTAATAAAAGCTGGGCACATATTGAATTACTTTGGATTTGTTCCAGGTGTTGTTTTTTTCTTTCTCCATTTTCTTGTTCACAACTTGATATTTCAAAGTTCAAACAGTAAAATTATATAGGAAAAAGCATTGTGAAATACTGTTGTACATTGGAGAACATTTACAATTTCCAAGAAGAGCTATACTAAGAAAGGGTTAGCTAGTTAAATTGCATGTCAAACATCTCTTTCGATGTAATGCATCTGACTTGCATATTAAGTTCCACAGAATTTATTACAGCATAGATAATGCTATTCATCTCTCCCCCTAAAAATGCTGCTTTTAACATATAGGAATAAAATCATTCAAAAACCTTGAATAAAATGGAGGTATACTAGGAGTATAATTTTTTATTATTTTCATTAGAGCAATACCCATAGACTAGTATTCCTATTCATGTAACACTATACAAACACAGAACAAAAAACATACCCAACGTCCTGTTGCACCAAGACTCTAAGAGTACATGTGCCTATTCTATCTGCTTGTCTTTAGGATGCAAAGGCGGCAATCAAAGGCTACAGTTTTTGTAAGCTGCAAATCTTCCTTGCTTCTGCCTGACTTCAGACTGATCTTGTTAACTACCTCTTTCTACAGATTTTAAGCTAGAGACAACAGTTGGTTGCACCAGGCAGGGACAGCACAAGCAAACAGAAAGACAATACTGGTCAGCAAGATAGTGAATAAACATAGCACATGAGCAGCCTAACAATTGATAAAGTTTTTGCAGGAATTGCTGCAAAGAGTTTTAAGAAGTCATTTGAAGAAAGCTGATGAGGTACCATTACAAACATTTATGAAATGCAGAGGCGAATTTGAAGTCAAGAGCAGGTGGGGTCTCCACCTGATGCTGGCCAGGCCATTCCAACACATGCTGTCAAATCCAAAATTCACTGACCTCAACAGGTGCATCCAGATGAGTATGGATAGTCGTTTCCCCCTGTACTGCTGCCACTTGTCGCTGGGGAATGCCCATGCCACATGTGCTCTGGTATACAGCAGGTTACCCTGTGTGGGGTAGGGGAGGCTAGGACCAGCAACTGTGCTGGCCCCATTAGCCTTACCTGGTGTTCTGGGGCTACAGGCATGGCAGGAAGCCTGGACGGCAGCTAGAGCATGGTTCCAGCCAGCCAGGCTCCAGTTTTCGGTGTTGCGTGCTACTGCCATTTGCACCACCCTGCTTTTTTCAGCGTGGGTTTTTTTGATCCTAGCATCTCCTGGGTTCAAGAACCCCTCTGCGCTGCAAGTTAGCAGTGCAAGGAATACCTGTATGTGCAGTGTGTGGTGCCACAAATAGGTCTGCAGCGCCACATAGTGCACGTCTGCAGTCATCTGGACACAGCCAATGAGAAAAAACAACAGCAATAATATGCCTACATTTCTACCAAGGATTGTTAGAAAATAGTACATTTTCCTGTGCTGATAATATTAAAAGAAATCCAGTGGTATAAACTCACTTAAGCATCTACAAATCATTCTGAGCTTCATTCACGCCCATTTAAGAGAAAAAAAATCCACATTTTATACATTTGTACAGATAAATGCACATTACAAAGTAACGTATACTTAGATCCGTGGGGCAAAGAATTGTCTTTTTGTTGTTTGTCTTCAGTGCCTAGCACAAGTGTGATCCTACTTTGTGACACATGCTATAATTACAGGACATATAGTGAGCAACAAAACAACTGCATATAAAAGTATTTTAAATGTATAAAATCTTGCATTTTTAGTCTGGACTTAATATTAGCCCTGTGAATAGCTGTGCTAATAGCTTTACAGTAAGGTGTTGTTCTAAGAACATGTAGCTTCCATCTTGAAGAACACTGTTATGTTGAATTGGCCTTTAGGATGGGAGCAACCTCAGATTCACCCTTTGGTAAATCAAATGAAGGATACAATACGAAAATGGTGATCCTAGTCTGTTTATGTAAGGTAAAGGAGCAAGTCCATGGGGTGTCAGCTATGGTAGTTCTAGGAAAGAAGGCTCCTTGTGGGAGATAAGGGTTAAGATAATGCCCTCAAAGATGATAGGAAAATGAATTTCAGAACAGTATAGAAAGAAGAAGGGAAACGTAGTGGCAGATTATAAAAGGTTTCTGTTCAGCTAAACATGGCTTTTGAATTATGTGGAGTTTTGTTCATTTATGATGGTCACAGTTACCATGATGCCTTAGATGCTTATATGCCCCTCGTGCGTGTAACGTCAAATGACTTGCTTGCCTTCCAGCTCTTTAGGCTAGGTGGAAATGTGCAGGCCGAACTCTCAGATTAGAAATGTAGATTGTGGCCCATTTGAGAGTGTGTAACAGTAAGTCTGCAGTGACACAGAAACTGTCTCAAAACAAAGTATTATTTATTCATACCCCAAGGTACAAAAGCACACAGAGCATAAGGACAAAGCGTGGTTCTCTATGCATGTTTCCCCTTACTACATCCTTATTGCCCCTTGTAAGCATCTGTGAATTCCCCTCAGACCAGACAATCTGCATCTTTGAGAGGGACAGGCTGTCCTGCTCTCAGAACGCTCTGCTTGTCTTTCTGTGTCTCCTTGCATCCTTGTCAGCTCTCACTGACACTCTGATGAAAAAAGATGGTATGACCTACACCAACAGTTATAAATTAGAGTTTCCCTTTGGCCTTGAAAAAGAAAAACCAAGCCCGCTTGATCGGAGCCCAAGAAAGGCTATTCCCCAATTATATTTCTCCCTATTGTTTCCTTCAGACACCTTACCTTTGTCATTATTTTGGTTTCTATTTGCTTTCTCATTAACAGCCTTTTTTTTGAGTTACAGTAACTTTCTGCATTTAGGCAAAATGATATCAGAGTGATAACTTGAGCAACATACAATATTTATAAACACACTACACATACTTTGCAATTTTCCACAGTGCTTACAGATGTTCATATCTCTCTTATAAGAGTTTGAATAGGATATAAACCAAGCATAATTTGTATTCCGGGGTTAAGTACAGACAGTCAAAATGTCCGAGGCTGAATCAATGCAATCTTTACAGGTTAGTCTAAACTGTGTAGATTAAACCAATAAACAAGTGAAAAGACATTGACTTTTGATACCAGAAATGCAGCCATGTGCCTGCAGTGCCCCAGGCCAGAAGCTGGGAGGTGCTAGAGCACACCTCCCTGCTGAGCTGGAGCAGACAGCTTGGGTCAAGGCTAACCCACCCTCTCTCCAGGGGGGAGTTTGCTGGGGAGGTGTGAAGCATTCTGGGATGCTGTAGGATTGAGTTAACTTGAATCTGAAGGGGACCTGGGATAGAAGTTCAATAAACAAATTTAACCTAAACCAGCTAAGTCTGATACTACATGCATCCAGGTTTATCTTAAACCTGTTTCAACCATTTTGAAATAATTTTATGTGCACTGAACCTCTGTTGTGTTACAGATTTGAATCAGTTTCCAAACACTGATACCAGGTTATGTGTAATTTCTGTCCCCAGCCCAGGAGTTTCATTGACAGTTTCCAAGCCTATCACTAAATTCAAATGTGCATAAATGTAGAAAAAATGAATACAACCACATTAGTACTACAGACATTGGTAGATTTGCACCTTACAGGCCAAATCTTAACTGGTAAATGAGGATAGTTTCATTAAGTAAGGGGATTTTTTACAAATTATAGAGTTCCTGGTCCCATATCTGCAGAACATCTATAACACACTGGAGGGAAACTGTATTTTTTTGGTCCACTTTAACAACTAAATTACCTCCAAAGAAGAAATGGTTTCTACCCATTTATTCTCAGTATTGAATTATACAGTCCTTGTCCTGGTATATGACAAATGAGAACAATCTTGAGTGAATCTCTGATTAAAGGAAGATAAAATTACCAATTTAATCTATCTCAGCAGCAATTAGTAATCTGGCACTAGACCTTTTCTCATTTTAGCTTCAGTGCCTTTTAACTTAATAAAATGTAATAAAATCTAGACTTTTTTATCTGTCATTGGGGTTTTTCAGTTACAGTAGTCCATGAATAAAGTACTAATGTGCTGCCTAGGTGAAATGGCTGCTTTTTCAAACCACAATTGATAATAATAGAACATCATAACATACAGTTAAAACTAATTATTTCAGCCAAAGTACCTATAGCAAAGAGCTACAAACACATATGACTAGAGATAGCACACTATTCTATATAAATGGAGCACAATATGAATATTTCAATTAAGTCTATGCAGAGCAAAAGTAGTGAAAATAGAGATCTGAGAGTCACCAAATACCAACTTGTTCCATGAGAAACCAGTATCAGTGACTAATATATTCCAATAAAGTGAATTCTGACCTTTTGTTCTGTTTTTCTCAAGTGACATGGCACAGTGTACCACCATATCAACACACTGTGTAACATCAGAGCTTGTTCAGGGATTACAATTCATTCCATAAATTTGTGGTAAAATATTGGAGCTCCCCTGAAATTATGCATACTAAAACAAGTTTCTTTAATCATGGCAGTTAAAATCTCTTTAGCCATGGACACAAGGGAAGATAGGTACCATGCAATGAGTGTTGTTTAAATAGGCTGTGACTTTGCCCACTGAATTCATTTGGAAACTTGTGCAATATCAATATGCAATAATAATGATGAAAATCATGAGTCTCTCCTTTATGGACCTAGGGCCAAGAATGATCCCCTTGCCTAGCAGTCATTGGGAGATCAATTCCTGTTTCCCTGCTTAAGGGAATTACTGCCCCTAAATCCACTTCTAACCAATGCTTGTTTACCTCTTAATGTCCTGCTGCTAGGAGCTGACAAATGCAACCCCTGGGAATGAAAGGGAGTGGCCTCCTGCCAGGGGCTGTTCACAACTCTCTTGTGGTAGAAGAGAATCAAGCCAGTCATTTAGATTTGCCCCTTGGCCTCTCCTCAGCTTTCATCAAATAGAGTAAAGCAACTGTGCTCATTAGCATTGACATTTGAAACCTCTGTGTTTTATGAACAGTAACTGGATTCAAGACAGTTCTAATCAATAACCCTACCAGGAATTGTGATGAATTGTCCCAGGGTCAGGAGCCTTGAGAATTGTGGTGCTGGGGCAGACAAGTAGACCCACGAAGCATGTGCTTTCTGATCCTGGGTAAGGATGGTAAGATATCCACTCTATTTAGCTGGTGTATCCTACAGTCATAAACCCTGAAAACCCAGGGTTCAGGTTCTCCAGGCCCAGGACTCCCTGTTTGCTAAGATTCCAGGATCTGTGACTCCAGGGCAGACCTACCAGAACTTCTGTCTCTCTGCCAAAATGGTAGGACCTTGAAATCCTTAAAGATCTCTGTTCTTGGCTCCTAGCTCCTGGTTCTTGTCTCTGCAGTTAGGAATTGGAAATCTTCAGCGGTTTTGGAGTTCTTGAGCTCTGTTCTGAAGCCACAACTTAAGCATAGATATCCTGGGGTAGGCTGTGAGGATGAGTGGCTCTCAGTCACTCCCACTGTTAGCAGTGGAGAAACAGAGGAATATTAATTTCACTGAGAGTCTGCAGGATCTGGGAAGCATACATCATTTTGGAAACACCATGTTTCTGTGTTTCAAAAGAAGACTGCCTTGAAGATTTCCAGTTTGTAGGACATTCTTAAATGTTTGGTTAAAACCAAATTTGGTTGAACTGAAATACATTTAAAAAAAAAATCATGCTCTTTGAAACTGCTGTGCATGCTTGCTCTAGAACTTATTTCCTTCCTCTTCCTGATGTGACAATTGTTGCTGGTTTGTCCCTTTCTGCTGCATGTGCTCAGAGTCTGAAGAGGTGGGAGAGCTCAGCCAGCCACACTGTCTCCCAGAAACCTCTCACCTACTCCCTGGCTTTCCTAGGTGGAAGGGGACTGGAGTTATTTTCTACCATGTGTCCTGCTACAAAACCATGCTACAGTCACACAAGTTCTCCACTGCTACCCTGTATGCTTCTGTACTCATCCTGGGTTGATTTAAGTCATTAGTCACGCAGAAGCTTCTGTGAATGCCATTACCTCTGCTCTCTTCCAGCCAGCTCTCCCTCTCAAGCCCTAGGGGAGGTTTGGAACCATATCCATTTCCCTCTAATCCAGAAAAATATATCCTGCCTTTGAAATTTTTGCTCTGTTTTCAAGGTCACAACCTTACTGATGCCAGGGCAAAAGCATTCTCAATAGAATGGCTAGAAGTAGCTCTTGGCTCCTTCATTCCATCAGTCTTAATCTGGCAAAATTTCAGGGTATAAACCACTATGGCTAAGCTTTTGGAGCTGAGTATAACAGAAGAAGAGTATAACAGCAAAAAAAGGTCAGAATGATATCTATTTCACTTTCATCATCAGGAAACGACATCATCCAATCAAAGTAGATCACCCATAGATAGCTCTCCCTCTTTCTCCCATGCCCCACTTTTTGTGACTTTGCTTTACCTGCTAACTTCCAAGAATCACTCCATCATATTTTTTCCCCATTGATGTAACAACAAAATATGCATTTAAGGAGGATGAATGCTACTTTACAGTATGTGAATGACAGTACACAGAGTGTATATTTATGATTGGTTGAGTAGAAATATAGATTAGAACTCACATTTATTCAGCACCTTTATATTCAAGATATCTTAACACACTTTATAGTCTAAGGAAGAGAACGGCAAGGCAATCACAATGGAAGCAGATATCCCCTCAGCAGTAGCAATCATGCAACTTCAAGCTAGTCTTTTCCTTTCTTGACAACATAAAATATGCATGCTTTTTCTATTGTGTGGTGCCTTTAATTATTCATTTAGGTGCCACAATTAGCTGCTTTTATGAGACTACAGCTTTTTAAAACTATCTTGTCATCAGCTATCTTGTACTTTCACTGGTGTATTTGAACACACTTGACACACTTGTTTTGGTTACAGAGAAGAATTATTTCTACTTTGGACAATTCAGTGACAAGGATGGATTGGTCTAAGCACGCACTCATGATAGCTAAAATAAAGTCTCTTTGGGAACTTATTCAAAATTTATATTTAAGTCACATCTTTGGGTGCATAATCTACTATTCACACTCTTGTAATAAAAATTAAACCTCCTATTTTCAGGAAATACTGTGTTGTATCTACTATCTTGTGATTTAGCTACCCATGAAAGAATGATGAATGAATTTATATATCAATTCCAAGTCCTTCTGATAAATACATAACATGGCCATTAATTAAAGCTTGATCATTGCATTTTAAAATGTACAGCTTCTACTGAAATGACAGCTCTAGTAAAGGGTCTTTTTGAGGTATGCACAAATTTCCTGGATCATCATGGCTATAATAAGGGCACATACAGACATTCAGGGAGGTTAGATTGAGTTAAAAATGACTGCCTAATCTAAGGTAAACTGGTATGGAGAGCCTATTGGAGGGGTTTGCTGGAACTGGGGGGTCAAGCAGGCTTTGTGGGGGGGGCAGGGTTGGTGGAGGGGGGGCAATTGGGGTTTGCAGGAAGCTTGAGGAAATTGCAGGGGAAGCAGGATCTATGCGGGAAGGTTGGTGGTATCAGGGGGTTATTGGAGTCTGTAGAGGGAGTGGATCTAGAAGGTTATGCTGGGACCAGGGGAGCTAGTGGGGTTCACAGGGGCACTTGGAGATATGCTCAGGATCAGGGGCTATTTTTACCCCCCTACCTCTCTAACCCCAGATGAACAATCCCCCTTGCAAACCAACCCACCTCTCCCCCACCCCAACTTACTTGGCTCCCAGCAGCAGCAAATGCCAGTAAAACCCACACTGGGAGCAGCTTGAAGGGGGCTGGCTGGTCCACAGGTGGAGGGTTTTATGCCTTTTGGGGCCAGGAGTCTTAAAGTAGCCCAGTGCCAAAGGTGTAGAAAAAGTGCAGTACCAGAGCTGGGGCCAGTCGCTGGGCTTTCCCAACCCTGGGGCTGTTTTGGGAACTGTACAGAAGTTTAATTATATCAGTCTTGTTGGACCAGATCTAAGATAGACTACCTTGGAGGTACAATTAGTTTACATCAAGTTGGCCATTTTTAGACTGATGAAACCTTCCTGAACTTCTGTATAGTGTTACAGTTAGATTCACCTACCTAGGGATCTAGGTGTAAGGGTCTGCATCTTGGCAAACTAAGCTAGATTGGGTGGTCATTTTTAATCTGATCTCCCTGAATGTCTATATGTACTCTAATAACACTGCAACCAGATTAAAATTAACATTTTCTTCACAAAAAATATCTAGAATTATTAGCAAACAATATGCTAAAATAGATTCCTTCTCAAGACATTTACTATAGTTATTTTATCTGGAAGCATGAATGGTACTGTCTTTTACTTCATTCCAATATATATAGTTCCCATTTAAACATACACTTTGTATAAGCCATAAAAATAATTTTATAACATATTGTTAATTCAGCTGTTTAAAGCTAAGAGTAAGGCATCTGTCCTTTGCTCTGGGTAAAGTCACCATAAAAAAAAAACAAAACAAAAAGATTTCCCATAATATTTCTATTTCAGTTGGTACCACCCACAATAGCAATTAGCAAGAGACGGTAGGATAGTCTTCACTATATGCCTACTAAGTTAACACATATGGGCTTTAACCAGGATTCAGAAATCAAGGATCTCTCACAGAAAATATCCATCAGCAAATTCTTCTTCTTATAAGGGATCTCACCATTAAGTCCCTCTGCTGATCTCATCTAATATATATATGAGAGAGAGAGAGAGAAGCGATTTCTCAGGTAACCAGGTCTCAGACCATTTAGGAATTTATAATTTAAAGCCAACTGAATTCCACTGATTCAGGGTAATCCTTCCACACCATACTATAAAGCAATCATATTAAATATAAAACTATATATTTTGTGTGGAAGAATAGAATGTCAGGAAAAATAACCCAAACAAGCCAAAATATCTCTACAGTCCCTCCCCCCGTACCTCTCCTTCCCCCCCCCCCTCCACCACTCGAAACTTCAGAACCCACTAGCTAATGAAGATGAATTGGATTCTGAACACCCTGAACTCATCAATAATTCATTTCAATAGTTCAGTAAGTCTTGGAAGAAGAGCTCCAGTCCTGAATAGTTTTATATCTCTTAGAATTCCCTAAAATGCATGAGAAACTACAAATGATTGAAATATTAAATTCTATTCATCTAACAACTAGTCCTGACTGTACAATGTAATCCTTTCCAGTTGTGGACATTTACCATGGTAACTTTGGTGTTCTTCATAAGGCTAGAAATTATTCACACAAATATCTTAGTGTGATTTCAGCAATTAGGACCCTGGTGTTGCATCTTTTTTCTGGTGTACTTCTAATAGGTTAAAAGTATTTTAGTGATGCACTAAATTGTTCTTTCCAATGAGGATGGTCTGAAATGAAAGCAAAGTACAATGTCATATATAAAGATATGAACACTTTACTGGATTTTTAGCTCACTGAATGTTAAATGAACTATAACTATACTTCCTCCTAGAAAATATGAGACTGCACCAAATGTGGATATTGAGCATGAGTTTAAAAATCCTCTCCTTAAAAAAGTATATTGCTAATGTAAAGAGAAAAAAAAAGATATGAATGATAACAGACTTCAGGAAGGCCTTCGATACGGTATCCCACCCCATACTGGTGAACAAGTTAAGAGGCTGTGACTTGGATGACTACACAGTCCAGTGGGTGGCGAATTGGCTAGAGGGTCTCACCCAGAGAGTTGTGGTGGATGGGTCGGTTCCGACCTGGAAGGGTGTGGGCAGTGGGGTCCCGCAGGGCTCGGTCCTTGGACCGATACTCTTTAATGTCTTCATCAGCGACTTGGACGAGGGAGTGAAGTGTACTCTGTCCAAGTTTGCAGATGACACAAAGCTATGGGGAGAAGTGGACACGCCGGAGGGCAGGGAACAGCTGCAAGCAGACCTGGAGAGGTTGGACAAGTGGGCAGAAAACAACAGAATGCAGTTCAACGAGGAGAAATGCAAAGTGCTGCACCTAGGGGGGAAAAACGTCCAGCACACCTACAGCCTAGGGAATGACCTGCTGGGTGGCACAGAGGTGGAAAGGGATCTTGGTGTCCTAGTGGACTCCAAGATGAACATGAGTTGGCAGTGTGACGAAGCCATCAGAAAAGCCAATGGCACTTTATCGTGCATCAGCAGATGCATGATGAATAGATCCAAGGAGGTGATACTTCCCCTCTATCGGGCGCTGGTCAGAAAACAGTTGGAGTACTGCGTGCAATTCTGGGCGCCGCATTTCAAGAGGGATGCAGATAACCTGGAGAGATTCCAGAGAAGGGCCACTCGTATGGTTAAGGGCTTGCAGACCAAGCCCTACGAGGAGAGACTGGAGCACCTGGACCTCTTCAGCCTCCGCAAGAGAAGGTTGACAGGCGACCTTGTGGCTGCCTATAAGTTCATCACGGGGGCACAGAAGGGAATTGGTGAGGATTTATTCACTTAGGCGCCCCCAGAGGTTACAAGAAATAATGGCCACAAGCTAGCAGAGAGCAGATTTAGACTAGACATTAGGAAGAACTTCTTCACAGTTAGAGTGGCCAAGGTCTGCAACGGGCTCCCAAGGGAGGTGGTGCTCTCCCCTACTCTGGGGGTCTTCAAGAGGAGGTTGGATATGCATCTAGCTGGGGTCATCTAGACCCAGCACTCTTTCCTGCCTATGCAGGGGGTCAGACTCGATGATCTATTGAGGTCCCTTCCGACCCTAACATCTATGAATCTATGAATCTAAGAATCTATATTTAGCATAAAAAAATTAAGCATCCCTAAATAATGCTGCACTGAAACGTTTGATTCACCTCCACTGAAATAACTACTGATATTTATGTTTATTATTGCATCTTTGGCCTAGGGCTTGAAATCACTCAAGAAATCTTGATTTCTTATGTATACCATTGCTTCTGTTATGTTTCCAATACCCCTCTCTTTCCCTCCTTCCCTCCAATGCAATGTACAATTAAAACTGCTTCATTTAATAAATATCTGAAAAATATTTAATTATTTTAATATGTAAGAATGAGTGCTTATGAAGCTTTTTACATAATTTATACACATATATCTGCTGAAATTATTTTATCTCTTATAGTTCAAATCATTTTGAAATGTTTGTGAGCCATTCCAAATAAAATTACATGTCATGCTAAC